>NC_091764.1:57871873-59088732 GCF_029378745.1 Bos indicus | reverse complement strand
GTGAAGAATTGACTCATTGGAAAAGACTCTGATGCTGGGAGGGATTGGGTCAGGAGGAGAAGGAGACGACAGAGGATGAGATGGCTGGATGGCATCACTGACTTGACGGACGTGAGTTTCAGTAAACTCCAGGAGTTGGTGATGCACAGGGAGGCCTGGTATGCTGCGATTCATGGGGTCACAAAGAGTCGGACACGACTGAGTGACTGAACTGAACTGAACTGAACTGAAGATTACATAGATCCACACTATCCAATAATTATAGCCTAAATCAAATCCCTTATGATTATACAAGTGGAAGTGAGAAATAGAATTAAGGGACTAGATCTCATAGACAGAGTGCCTGATGAACTATCGATGGAGGTTCATGACACTGTACAGGAGACAGGGATCAAGACCTTCCCCATGGAAAAGAAATGCAAAAAAGCAAAATGGCTGTCTGAGGAGGTCTTACAAAAGTCTGTGAAAAGAAGAGAAGCGAAAAGCAAAGGAGAAAAGGAAAGATATAAGCATCTGAATGCAGAGTTCCAAAGAATAGCAAGGAGAGATAAGAAAGACTTCCACAGCGATCATGCAAAGAAAAGGAGGAAAACAACAGAAGGGGAAAGACTAGAGATCTCTTCAAGAAAGTTAGAGATACCAAGGGAACATCTCATGCAAAGATGGGCTTGATAAAGAGCAGAAATGGTATGGACCTAATAGAAGCAGAAGATATTAAGAAGAGATGGCAAGAATAAACAGAAGAACTGTATAAAAAAGATCTTCATGACCAAGATAATCATGACGGTGTGATCACTCACCTAGAGCCAGACCTTCTGGAATATGAAGTCAAGTGGGCCTTAGAAAGCATCACTATGAATAAAGCTAGTGGAGGTGATGGAATTCCAGTTGAGCTATTTCAAATCCTGAAAGATGATGCTGTGAAAGTGCTGCACTCAATATGCCAGCAAATTTGGTAAACTCAGCAGTGACCACAGGACTGGAAAAGGTCAGTTTTCATTTCAATCCCAAAGAAAGGCAATGCCAAAAAAATGCTCAAACTACCGCACAATTGCACTCATTCACAGGCCAGTAGAGTAATGCTCAGAATTCTCCAAGCCAGGCTTCAGCAATGCATGAACTGTGAACTTCCAGATGCTCAAGCAGTTTTTAGAAAAGGCAGAGGAACCAGAGATCAAATTGCAAACATCTGCTGGATCATGGAAAAAGCAAGAGAGTTCCAGAAAAACATCTATTTCTGCTTTCTTGACTATGCCAAAGCCTTTGACTGTGTGGATCACAATAAACTGTGGAAAATTCTGAAAGAGATTAGAGTACCGGACCACCTGACCTGCCTCTTGAGAAACCTATATACAGGTCAGGAAGCAACAGTTAGAACTGGACATGGAACAACAGACTGGTTCCAAATAGGAAAAGGAGTACGTCAAGGCTTTATATTGTCACCCTGCTTATTTAACTTATATGCAGAGTACATCATGAGAAATGCTGGGCTAGAAGAAACACAAGCTGGAATCAAGATTGCCGGGAGAAATATAAATAACCTCAGATATGCAGATGACACCACTCTTATGGCAGAAAGTGAAGAAGAACTAAAAAGCCTCTTGATGAAAGTGAAAGAGGAGAGTCAAAAGTTGGCCTAAAGCTCAACATTCAGAAAACGAAGATCATGGCATCTGGTCCCATCACTTCATGGCAAATAGATGGGAAAACAGTGGAAACAGTGTCAGACTTTATTTTTCTGGGGTCGAAAATCACTGCAGATGGTGATTGCAGCCATGAAATTAAAAGACATTTACTCCTTGGAAAAAAAGTTATAACCAATCTAAATAGCATATTGAAAAGCAGAGACATTACTTTGCCAACAAAGGTCCATCTCTTCAAGGCTATGATTTTTCTAGTGGTCATGAATGGATGCGAGAGTTGGACTGTGAAAAAAGCTGAGTGCCGAAGAATTGATGCTTTTGAACTGTGGTGTTGGAGAAGACTCTTGAGAGTCCCTTGGACTGCAAGGAAATCCACCCAGTCCATTCAGAAGGAGATCAGCCCTGGTATTTCTTTGGAAGTAATGATGCTAAAGGTGAAACTCCAGTACTTTGGCCACCTCATGAGAACTGTTGACTCATTGGAATGGACTCTGATGCTGGGAGGGATTGGAGGCAGGAGGAGAAGGGGACGACAGAGGATGAGATGGCTGGATGGCATCACTGACTCAATGGATGTGAGTCTGAGTGAACTCCGGGAGTTGGTGATGGACAGGGAGGCCTGGCGTGCTGCGATTCATGGGGTGGCAGAGAGTTGGATATGACTGAGTGACTAAACTGAACTGTCTCCTTGGAAGGAAAGTTATGACCAACATAGATAGCATATTCAAAAGCAGAAACATTACTTTGCCAACAAAGGTCCATCTCTTCAAGGCTATGCTTTTTCCAGTGGTCATGTATGGATGTGAGAGTTGGACTGTGAAGAAAGCTGAGCACTGAAGAATCGATGCTTTTGAACTGTGGTGTTGGAGAAGACTCTTGAGAGTCCCTTGGACTGCAAGGAGATCCAACCAGTCCATTCTGAAGGATATCAGCCCTGGGATTTCTTTGGAAGGAATGATGCTAAAGCTGAAACTCCAGGACTTTGGCCACCTCATGCGAAGAGTTGACTCGTTGGAAAAGACTCTGATGCTGGGAGGGATTGGGGGCAGGAGGAGAAGGGGATGATGGAGGATGAGATGGCTGAATAGCATCACTGACTCCATGGTCATGAGTTTGAGTGATCTCTTGGAGTTGGTGATGGACAGGGACGCCTGTGGTACTGCAATTCATGGGGTCACAAAGAGTCGGACACGACTGAGCGACTGAACTGAATTGAACTGATAGCCGTATATGGGTATATACCTTTAAATTTAAAATAATGAACATTAAATTCATAATGGTTACCTTTCAAGTACTTAAAGCTGTAGGTGGCTAGTGGCTACCATACTGAACATCACTGAAATAAGTATATGATTAATATTTAGTTTTTGTCTCTTCTAAAGCATATATTTGATTATGCCAGTTTTTCATAATGTGTATTTAACTAAAATTTGTGTATTTAACAAATTTTTATATGATATATTTCCTTTCCAAGTAGTTCAAAATTTTCTCTAAGTCCTTACTGATTCTTCTTGTGACCAACTGACAATGTAGAAGTGTGTTACTTAATTTTCAAACATTTGGTGACTTTCTAGTCTTCTGTCTGTCACTGATTCTTACTTAATTCCATTATAATTAGAAATCATATTTCCAAGAATTTAATACTGTGGAATGCTTTGGAATTTCCTTTAGGCTAAGCTGACATTCAATTCTGTAAATATTTCATGTACTTTTAATACAATTATATACTTTTGAACTTGGATGCAATACTCCGTATTTATCATTTACTTCCCAAGTGGCTCTAGTGGTGACGAACACGCCTGCCAGTGCACGAGACATAAGAGACAGGCTCGATGCCTATGTTGGGAAGATTGCCTGGAGGAGGGTGTGGCAATACACTCCACTATTCTTGTCTGAAGAATCCCCATGGACAGAGGAGCCCGGCAAGCTACAGCCCATGGGGTTGCAAAGAGTTGGACATGACTGAAACGACTTAGCACACACAAAAGAATAAAACAAGTTTTTGTTGTTGTTGTTGTTGTTTTTATTTCTATAAGAGTAATAGATTTGTTAACAGTTTAGCTATTGTAGTTTTAAATTCTATAATTAGATCTTCCATTAAGCCTTTTTCAGCCCAATTTCTTTTGATTTCTTTTGAATGGACCATATGTTTCCTGTTTCTCCTACATTTTGTGTTTGAGGATCACTGGCCATTTAAATTCAATAGTGTGCTAACTCTGGGATTCAGATTCTTCCTCTTGCCAAGGGCTGCCATTTTTTGTTATTGTTTTCTAGTTTACTTTCTTGTTTTGATTATGGTAGGCGTCCTCTGTGCCAATTGTCAGCCTGAGTATAAACTTAAGGTTTCAGTCCTCTTCTGAGACTGTGCCTTTCCCTGATCATGCACACTTTCTAATCTTCACAGAAAATGCATTTACTTCTGAACATCCTAGTTATTCAAAAAGAGGGAGAGAGGAAAAAAGAGCCAGCCCATTTACATCCATTATGAAATAGCATATCTGATAGGACTTGATGAGAAAGTCATCATCACTGCTGTGGTAGTCCAGCCAAAGATCAATAAATTAAACATAATTACTGAGGAAGCTTCAGCCAAAATCAAGGGACATAATATATAAATACTGGAAAATAATTTCAATCAACATTCTCAAAAGTGAAGGAAAAATTAGAGAACTATTCCAAATATTAATAAAAGGAAACTAAAATACTATGAGAATCAAATGAAACATGCCATATTAAACTGTATTCTTTTTTCTATACTGGGAAATTTTTAGACAATTGGTGATGTTTGAATAATATTGGAGAATTTGAAGTTAATAATGTACCATTGCTTACATTCTGGTAATAATGGTTTTATCATGTTCACCCAGTAAAATATTATTTTTTGTTGTTGTAAATCCACATAACCATATTAAGTAGCAAATGGAGCATCAGTGGCTTGGGAATAAAAGATCCTATTGTATATTTGTTGTGTATTTTTCTTTATGTTTTATATTTTTTAAAAATAAAGTAAATAGGAAATCATTTAAGTACTGTCCCCAAATTTGGGGGGATGGGGGTGGGTCACAATCAAGTTATTGAAATTCTAACATATTGCCTAACAAAAACAGGAGAGAAGTTCATGTTTGGGGTAAACTTTCTCACCAGTAGATTTGGTCATATCGTCCTGTGGTAGTTGAGTATCTGAAATTCTTGTTGGCATTAAATATTTTAAGTTTAAATCATAATTCTCTTATGAGAAAAGTCTCTTCATTTTTGTAGTTAAAGCAACTCACAGTGGTTTTCTTTCATTCTTCCTTTGTTTTCTGTTTCTTCTCTTTTAACCTTTCCTTTTTCTTTTTTTAAAATTTAATCATACCAATTAAATTTTATCCTTTCTGGTAGCATTCTTCAGAAGGTGTTTCCTTTTTGTTTCTCTTTTTATTTCAATGAATCCCCTTGGGCCTCTTATGAGTGAAATTATAAAACTGTGGTTTTTGTTAGTGTACAGTTTGAAGCAATAATTCTTTGCTGCAAATTTTAGGTTCCTTTCATTTGAGAAATTTCCTAAAACATCTTTTCCGTTAAAGTATAACACTTTTATTTAGAATTTTTATAGAGTACTTTTTCTATTTAAATATATTTTCTAAACAACAGGAAAATTGATTTTATCTGGCATGAAAGAGGATTCCAATTATCTGTAACATCTATGTTCTCTGATTTTTATGTGTATGACTGCTAGTGGAAAACATTAGCAGATGCATATAATTCCCAGATTGTATTTCTTTTTTGAATCCTTCATTAGAGAAGCACTGAAATTAAATTTACACTTGAAATAATTAAACATTTTATAATATAAGAAGGAGAATATTTATCATTTATTTTTGACTCATTTCTATCATATTCCTGTATGGAGAATTATAATAAAATAATCTGGATATGGTAAGTGATGTAAAATTTGGAATATATATCTAAGCCATAAATGAAAACCATTTTGCAAGTACTAGTCAGATAATTTTCACTGACTCTTGAACTGTCTCATATTTTTTTCATTGTTATGTAGATATAATTTTCCATACTTTCTGATTAAATACAACTGATTATAAGAAGACTGGTACAGTTGAAGTCCCTTCCCCCCCAAATTAAGTTAAATGATAGAAGAGAAAAATAAGAAAACATCATATTGGGACAAAATAATTAATGGGTTTTGTTAGAATATCTCCATGATAGGGAAAATATTTAACTATTATATTTACTATATATTCCATATCTTTAAAAATTCTTTTTATGAGCTAAGAATTTTTTTACAAATAAACATTCCCAATTGAAGCTGGTGTAATGGTCAACACGCTATAAGAAATTTGTTATTAATTTGTGAAACATTTATAGAAAATTCATTTTGAGTAATAGCTATATGGGGCTTCCCTGGTGGCTCAGAGGGTAAAGAGTCTGCCTGCAATGTAGGATACCTGGGTTTGAACCCTGGGTTTGGAAGATCCCCTGGAGAAGGAAAAGGCAACCCACTCTGGTACTCTTGCCTGAAAACCCCAAGGATGGAGAAGCCTGGTAGGCTACAGTCCATAGGGTCGCAGAGAGTTGGACACAACTGAGACTTCACTTTCACTTTTATGTCTTGGCACACTGGATCAAACTATTAAACTTATTTACATTTCTGAATATTTTTTCTATTTTGCAATCTTTTAAAAAGTACTGTTACATCTGCTTCTTTAAGAATTGTTTTCCTAAGTCTTTTTCAATTCACTTCAGTTCAGTCGCTCAGTCATGTTCACTCTTTGTGACCCCATGAATCGCAGCACGCCAGGCCTCACTGTCCATCACCAACTCCTGGAGTTCACTCAGACTCACGTCCATCGAGTTGATGATGCCATCCAGCCATCTCATCCTCTATCGTCCCCTTCTCCTCTTGACCCCCAAATCCTGCCCAGCATGAGAGTCTTTTCTAATGAGTCAACCCTTTGCATGAAGTGGCCAAAGTACTGGAGTTTCAGCTTTAGCATCATTCCTTCCAAAGAACACCCAGGACTGAGCTCCTTTAGAATGGACTGGTTGGATCTCCTTGCAGTCCAAGGGACTCTCAAGAGTCTTCTCCAATGCCACAGTTCAAAAGCATCAATTCTTCAGCGCTCAGCTTTCTTCACAGTCAACTCTCACATCCATACATGACCACTGGAAAAACCATAGCCTTGACTAGATGGTCCTTTGTTGGCAAAGTAATGTCTCTGCTTTTGAATATGCTATCTAGTTTGGTCATAACTTAACTTCCAAGAGTAAGCGTCTTTTAATTTCATGGCTGCAATCACCATCTGCAGTGATTTTGGAGCCCCCCAAAACAAAGTCTGACACTGTTTCCACTGTTTCCCCACCTATTTGCCATGATGTGATGGGACCAGATGCCATGATCTTAAATCTGAAATGAAGAACCAGTCAAGAGAGATAGAATTCATTCTCCTGGGACTGACTGATGAACCACAATTGCAAATTGTGATTTTTATGTTTCTCTTCCTAAACTACATGTTGAGTGTGATGGGAAACTTATCCATCATCTTTCTTAAATTGCTGGATCCCGGCTCAAGACTCCCAGGTATTTTTTCCTCCAAAATCTCTTCCTCCTGGAAGTTTCATTAACAACAACCTGTATGCCCAGATTCCTGATATCCATCGTGACTAAAAACAAAATCATTTCCTATAATGGTTGTGCATCTCAGCTATTCTTTTTTCTGTTATTAGGTCTTACAGAATTTTACCTACTAGCTGCCATGTCTTTTGATCATTATGTAGCAATCTGCAAAGCCTTACATTACCTGATCATTATGAGCAAAAAAGTGTGCTACCAACTTGGACTCAGTTCATGGGCAGTGGGATTTCTGGTTACTTTTCCACCAGTGCTCTTGGTAATAAAACTGGAATTCTCTGCTTCCAGAGTAATTGATTATTTTGTATGTGGCACTTCCCCTGTGCTGCAGATTTCTTGCACAGACAACTCATATCCTAGAATTGATTTCATTTGGCTCAGCTGTTGGAACACTCATGGTCACATTATTGTTAGTGATGCTTTCCTACACGTATATTATCAAGACCATTCTAAGCATTCTATCTGCTCAGAAAAGAACAAAAGCTTTTCCCACATGTTCTTCCATATGATTGTAGTCTCCCTACTTATGGTAGCTGTATCTTTACTTACATGAAGCCATTTGCAAAGGAAAGGGTGACTCTGTTCAAAGGTATATCTGTTATTTATACTTCAGTTGCCCTGTATTAAACCCTTTCATTTACACTCTAGGAACCAGCAAGTGGAACAAGCCTTCAAAAATATACTCCAAAATATTTACATGTTTTTCAATAAGTGAGGAAAATTTTAATCATGAAATATGGAGAAAAGCAATTTTTTTTAACATTTTACAGTTTAATTAACCTGTCCTTCAATTTCATTTAGACTTCTTAAAACATTTTAACCAAGGGTTTCAGCATAATGCACTTTTCTTTCTTATCACTGTTGATAATTGGCATTTTCCTGTGTTACAGTGAGTCCTTTCTTCACGTTGTCAATACAAATGTTGAATTTCATTTTCTCTACAAGACATGCATGGTTCTGACTTTAAAAAACTATTATAATCATATATTAATCATATGAAAATTTTAATGATGGAAATATTATTAATAACATATCCTACCACCAGGGTTCTGGAGTTTCCTGGGTGGTGCTAGTGGTTAAGAATTTGCTTGCAAACGAAGGAGATGTAGGAGACGTGGGTTTGATCCCTGCATCGGGAAGATCACCTGGAGAAGGACATGGACAACCACTCCAGTATTCATGCCTGGAGAATCCCATGGACAGAGGAGCCTGATGGGCTATAGTCCATAGCATCTCAAAGAGTCAGACATGACTGATGTGACTTAGCACTTACGCACCACTGGGCCTCTGGGAAGTATTGATACTTTAAGAGCAACTTGCTGATATCACAAGTCTGATAACTCAAAGTGTTATTCTTTTGGAGAGTCATTGAAGGCTTAAATTTAGACATCTGTATGAGCTTGATCAAGTTTCTCAAACCCTATGTTGCTGAGTTTCTCCAGTTATGAAATAGATATAATAACAATAATTTTATTTTAATGTTATTTTGAGGATGAAATGATACATTATATAAACTAATGCACAATCTGCATCTGGCTTACACTGAACTGTCAAGAAATGTAGTTGCACTTGAGGGAACATGTTGCCTCAGCTGAGACAGTATTTAACAAGTCAAGGGGAAAAAAGACAGACTTCAAATCATAAGAAACTTTTATGTCCAAAAATGTACTTGTTCTGTATCTGGTAGTCCTAAATATTTGGAACAAATAAGAATCACCCACCTCGTTAGCTTATTTAAATTTAAAGTCCATGTTCTCATCCTTAAATATATATTATCAGTTTAACTGGAGTATAGAAACATAGACTGTAAGTGACTCGGAAGCCAGTGGTTCATATATAATCAGATTTTCATTTTAGAAGGATCACTCTGTTAACTGTATTGAAGATAGATGTCCAAATGTTGGAGTCAAGAAGATGAGGTAGAGGGCTAATATTTATGCTACATGAATTATCTGAGGATTAAAATGCAATAGTGTCCACGAATTCAAATCTCAGTGAGGTATCTCCAGAGATCTTTAGAAAAAACTGAGATGAACTGTTAATAATTTGAATTTCTGAGAAAAATTAAAGGCTGTTTTAAAAATGAATTGAATCTTCTTGGAATTTCCTCTCTGCTCTCTCCTGTTCCCCCTGTAGCTCAGTGGTAAAGAATCCACATGCAATGCAGGAGCTGGGTCAAGAAGATCCCTTGCAGAAGGAAATGGCAACCCACTCCATATTCTTGCCTGGAGAATCTCATGGACAGAGGAGCCTAGTGGGTTATAGTAATGTTCAATTCTTTGCAACCAAATGCATTTGTATAAACTTTGACCCTGTACATGACTCAGTGACTAACAGTTTCACTTTCCTCTACATACTCACTTAAATATATCAATATAATGACTTTTAAGAAAGGATTATGGTTATATACTGTCAGATACTTTTAAAAAAAATCTACAATATCTGCATAAAATGTACAGATTTCCATTCTGGATATAATATTCTATCAGAGAAATACATATGAAAAAATCACAAAGGTATGTATTTAATGGTAAGACTATTATCTATGTGTACCTGAAGAAATAATTCTAACTGAGTTGTTATCTGGTTCATTTTACCATTTTAAGGCAACACTATTATCCATCTGCTCTTCTATGGAAAAATAGAAGAGTAAGTACTTATTGTTTTCAAGGCCCTAAAAACCTCCCTCGATAGAGAGTTTGCATTCAATAAGTCTTAAAAAAAAAAAAAAAGTTTGAACTCAGGTCTCTTGCATTGCAGGCACATTCTTTACCATCTGAGCCACCAAGAAGACCCTTAAAAAAAGCACCAAAACCTTATTATATACATGATTTGTGAATATTTTTTTTCCTTCTTTGGGTTCTATTTTCAGTTTCTTCACAGTGCCCTTTTATCACTAAAGTTTTAATTCTGATGAAGCTGTTAGGTAGTTAGAATAGGAAACAGGAATCCAGAATGGTGGTGGCTAAAAGACAAGGAAGGGAAAAGCCTGAGAAAATATAACAAAGGAAGATCTGAGGACCGGAGTGAGGACCTCAGGTAGAACAAACACTCCTCGCTAGCCCACTTTACATATGGCAGACCTAGGGGGAGAAAAAAACATATAAAAAGAGGACCCAAAGGGCTGGGGGGTCTCTCTCTCCCCTGAACACTGGGGTGCTCTTCTCGTCCCGTCTTTGGGTAGACATGCCCTCACACCTCGAGGATGGGTTTTCCTGCTGTTATCTAAATAAAACAGAGATGTAACATGGAGCTGTAACACTGATTTGTCTAAGAGCTATAACACTGTCTGTTCAAGACCTGAGAGCTATAACACAGTCTGTTCAAGACCCGAGAGCTGTGACACGCTGAATGCTTTAATGTCCGTCACTCCAAATCTTTGTTGTGATGAGACAGAACCGTGGAGAATACACTCGCCTGGCAAAGCCATGTTAATTTTTTTCTTTTGCTATTTGTGTTTTTGGTGTCATATTTAAGAAATCATTGCCTAATTCAAAGTTACAAGGAGTTATATGTATGGTTTCTTCTAAGAAATGTATACTTTTAGTGCCTATAATAATCTTTTTTTTCTTTTGAGTTTATATATGGTCTTTTCTAAAAAAAGGTTCTTCTTTTTAAAATTTACTTATTTATTTATTTTGGTCTGTAGTGCATCTTTGTTGCTGCATACAGAATTTATCTAGTTGAGTGAGTGGGGGCTACTCTTCATTGGAGTGCTCAGGCTTCTCATTGTCGTGGCTTCTGTTGTTGTGGAGCACAGGCTCTAGATACACGGGCTTCAGTGTTTACAGCTCTTGGGCTCAGTAGTTGTGGCCTGCTGGCTCTAAAGCACAGCCTCATTAGTTGTGGTGCATGGGCTTAGTTGCCCCTCAGCACATGAAATCCTCCTGGATCAGGGATGGAACCTGTGTCCCCTGCATTGCAAGCCAGACTTTTAACCGGTGGACTACCAGGGAAACTCCATATATATATAGCCTTTTTATATGGGGTGAGATAGAGATAAAGTTTTCTTTTGCATGTACATATCTAGTTTTCCGAACATGGCTTCTTACAAAAACTGTTACTTCTTTGAATAATCTTGTCACTCCTGTTAAAAATCAATTGACCATAAATGTGGGGTTCTACCTTAGAGTTCTTTGTTCTATTCCTTTGATCTGTATGTTGACTGTTATACCAGTATCACACTTTTTTGATGATTTTAGCTTGATGAAAAGTTTTCAAATTGGATTTTTTTTTTTTTTTTAATGTAACTTAGTGCATGGTCTTCTTGGTGGTTCAGTGGTAAAGAATCCACGGCCAAGCAGGATACACAGGTTCAATCCCTGGGTCTGGAAAATCCCCTAGAGAAGGAAATGGTAAGCCACTCTAGTATTCTTGCCTGGGAAATCCCATTGGACAGAGGAGCCTGGAGAGCTATAGTGCATGGGGTTGCAAATGAGTTGAACACAACTTAGCAACTAAATAACAACAGCAATAAAGAATACTTCAGGCACACATAAAATGAAGAAACTATATAACACAAATGCAGTCCACAATCTTCTTGACACATTGTGAGTTGTTATTGTGAAAAAATTTAACAGGAGTTTGAGAATAACTTTTATATGACTGTTCTCAATTTCTTCTCTGTGATGACATTATTCCTTACAAAAAAACTGTATATATGAAAACACTAAGTTGTAGGCTTTTTGCTGAAAATAATATTCAAGAGTGATTATTTTACCAGGAACAAAATCTTCTATGTAATCACTTTGGTAGTTTTTCCTATTGTCAGCCGGTACAACACCCTCAGGCAGAGGATAAATCCTTCCCCTGGGCCTAAGGAATGTATACATCTATATATAAAACTTAAATTCTAAATATTTATTTATAGTGCTACTAAACTAAGAAATCTATAAAATCATTGAAGTTATAGATTATACCTCTTTCCTTCATTTACCCCAGTGTACAGTCTGGCACCATAGGATACAGACAGAAAATCAAGGAAACAGAATGGAGAGCACAGAAACCCACGTTTACATGGTCATTTAATTTACAAAAGAGGCAAGATTATAAAATGGGGAAAAGACAGCCTCTGCAATGAATGGGTGCTGCGAAAACTGGATGGCTACATGCAAACTGGACTACTTTACCACACTTTTTGCAAAAATAAAGTCAAAATGAACTGAGGACTTGAATGTAAGACCTCAAACCCTAATACTACTAGAAGAAAACTTAGACAGTACAGTCTTTGACATAGATCTTAGGAATAATTTTTAGGATATATCTTCTCAGGCAAGGGCAACAAAAACAAAAATAAACAAATGGAACCACATCAAACTAAAACATTTTGAACAGTGAAGGAAACTATCAACAAACAGAAGAAACTGCCTACTGAATGGAAAAAGCTATTTGCAAGCAATAGTCTAATAAAAGATTAATATCCAAAAGTATACAAGACTCTTACATCTCAACATAAAAAGAAACTAACAATTAATAGTGGACATGGGACCTGAGTAGACATTTTCCAAGAAGAAGGTCAATAGCACGTGAAATGTGCTCTGTATCACTAATCATGAGGGAAATGCAAATCATAACCACAATTAGACATCTTCTACACCTGTCAAGATCGTTAAGAAGATAACAAAAATAAGTGTTGTGAGGATATGGAGAAAAGGGAATTCTTTGCACTGTTGCTGGGAATGTAAATTGGTGCAGCCGCTATGGAAAACATTTTGGAGCTTCTTAAAAGGGTGAAAAATAAACCTTGCATAGGATCCAGCAATTTTACTTCTTATATTTTTTCCTAAAGAAAACAAAACACTATTTTGAAAAGATGCATGTACCCCTATTTTCATTGCAACATTACTCACAATAGTCAAAATGTGGAAGCAACCCAAATTCCTATCAATAGATGAGTAGATTAAAATATAAACACAATATTATTCATCCATAAAAAAGAATGACATCTTGCCATTTGGGATAATGTGAATGGACCCAGACAGTGTTATATGTGAAATATATGTGAAACTGAAAAATAAGTAACATATTATTTGAACTACATGTGACATATAGAAAAAAGCTACAAATGAACAAATATAACACAACAGAAATAAGTGTCATAGATAAAGAGAAAAAAGATGGAATCGGGTTATGGGGTGGGTGAAACAGGTGAAGAGGTACAAAATTCCACTACAGAATAAATGAGTCATGAAGATGAAATGTACATGGTTGGAATACAAGCCATAATAATGCATTATCTTTGTGTGATGACCAAGATGATCAAAGGTACAAACTTCCAGTTATAAGTCTAAACAATTACTAACAGTATAATGTATAGCATGATTGCTATATTTAACACTGCTGTATATTTCATATTAATGTTATTTAGATAGTAAATCCTAAGAATGCTTATCATAAAGAAAAATAATTTTTCTTCAATCTAGAATTGATATGAAATGATGGATTTTCATTAAACTTATTGTGCTAATCTTTTCAGGTATGTAAGTCAAATTGGACTATAAAGAAGGCTGAACACTGAAGAACTGATGCTTATGAACTGTAGCATTGGAGAAGAATCTTGAGAATCCCTTGGGCTGCAGGGAGATCAAGCCAGCCAATCCTAAAGGAAATCTGTCTTGAATATTCATTGGAAGGACTGATGATGAAGCTGAAACTCAAATACTTTGGCCACCTCATTTGAAGAACCAACTCATTAGAAAAGACCATAATGCTGGGAAAGATTGAATGTAAGAGGAGAAGGGGACAACAGAGGAAGAAATGGTTGATGGCATCACCAACTCAATGGACATGAGTTTGAGCAAACTCTGGGTATTGGTGAAGGACAGGGAAGCCTGGCATGCTGCAGTCCATGGGGTTGCAAAAAGTCAGACATGACTGAGTGACTGAATAACACTACCACCACCTTAAATTCAAATAATGTTGTATATGTTGATTACATCTCCATCTAGTAGATGAAGAAAAATTTAAAAACAACAAAATCTCAACAAATTGAATACAGAAAGAACATACCTCAAAAAGGAAAATAAAAAGAATGTATCTTAACATAAAAAGGCCATTTATGACAATTACATAACATCATACACAATGAGGAGGTTTGAAAGCTTTTCCTTGAAGATTAGCAACAAGACAATGGTGTTCTTGTTCACCACTCGTATTCACCACAACACTGGTAGTCCTGGCCAGGACAATCAAGAAAGAAAAAGAAAAGAAACAAAAGGCATCAAAATCAAAGAAGAATTAAAAATGTTTCTGCTTGCAGATGATATGATATTATATATAGAAAACTCAAGAAAACTGTTAAGAGTTAATCAACAAATTCAGCAAAATTGCAAGATAAAAATATACATACAAAAATCAGTTGTGCTTGTATATGATAACAACGTACTATCTGAAAAAGAGGTAACATTTAAATTTCACTTATAACAACACAGAAACAATAAAATACTTGAGAATAAATTTAACCAAGAAGGTGAAAGATCTATAGACCTAAAATTATATGACATTGTAAAAAAATTGAAGAAGCCAAAAACATATGGAAAAGTATACTGTTCATGGATTATAAGAGTTAGTATTTTAAGTGTCCATACTACCTGAAGCCATGTATAGATTAAATAAAATCTCTATTAAGATCCTAATGGTATTTTTTCAGAAATAGATTTCATATTGACATACAAAAGACCCTGAAGATCCACAACAACCTGGAGAATAACAAAGCTGGAGACATTACATTTCTGAATGTCAAACTATTTTACAAAGCTATAGGAATCAAAGCAGTATGCTACAGGTATAAAAACATGCACGTAGATTAATGTAATGGAACTGAGTGCTTCAAAATAAACCAGTGCCTCTGTGGTCAAATAATATTATATAAGGAAGTCAAGGATACTCAATGTGTAAAAATGTACCTTCAATAAATGTAATTATGAAAACTGAATATTTAAAAGAATGAAAGTGAACCCATATCTTACAATACTCAATAAAAATTAACCCAAAATTGATTGAAAGCCTAAATGTAAGACCTGGAACTATGAAACCCTGAGACAACATAGGAGAGAGTTCCTTGACATTGTTCTTGGCAATTATTTTTTTTGGATATGACACTAATAGCACCAGCAACAGAAGTTATTTTTTTGAAAAATTAATTCAGTGAATTAATATCTAGCAAAGCTAACCAAGGGAAACAAAACACAAACTACTAATATCAGTAATGAAGTAAAAGTTATATTCATGATCCCACAGACATTAAAAGGAAATAAGGAAAAATTACAAATAATATTATGATCATAAATATGATAAGAAATGAAATGAACCTATTCTTGAAAGACACAAACTTAAGAAATTCACTGAAGAAGACATGACTAGCCCTACATCTATTCAAGTGTGTGAAGTTGGTGTTAAAAATCTTCCCCACATAAAAAAAATTACCAACTTTTTATTAGCATTATCCTAATCTGAAACCAGAAAAATAAATTGTAAGGAGAGGAAACTATAGCTCAGTATCTGTCTTAAACACTGATGAAAGATTTCTTAACAAAATTTGATTAGTAGTTTAAATACAGTAATATATATATAATATATATTACTGTCTTGTATATAATATAGTAATATCTATCATATATATATAATACATACACTAGTATATATATATATATATATATATTCCTTCCTGTAGAGGAAATTACAGCTCAATATCTGTGTTAAACATTGATGAAAGAGTTCTTAACAAAATTTGATTAGTAGCCAAAATACAGTAATATATAGAACTACTAATTTGATTAGTGGTTAATATACAGTTATATATATATATATATATATATATATATATATATATACTGTAATATATATTATATACACAGTAATATATAGATTATATATATAAATATATGTATGGATAACCCAAACTTTTATATATATTAACTTTTTTATATATAAAAATCAAGTTTGGTTGCATTTCTTTTCTTGGCTTAAGATGTATAAAGATGAATTAAACAAAGGCCATTTCCTCCACATTATATAGCATTATAATGCCAAAAGATATATATATATATGTATGAGTAATTGCAACAGAGTAAGATAAGTGTGCAAAGTTTTAGGAAAGCAAAGAAGAGGGCACCTAATCCTGGCTTTGCAAACCAGGGAAGATTTCAAGGAATATATGACATTTAGATAAAACCTTAAAGAAAAATATGTGCGTGTATGTGTGTATGTCTGTGTGTGTGAGAGAGAGAGAGAGAAAGAGAGAGAGAATACCTAACAATTATAAGAAATAATGAGCAATTGATAAGGTCAGAGCAGAGGTCACACAGGGCCTTGGTTCCAGAAAGATGCCATGCACTTAAGCAATATTTCAAGAGTAACAGAAAGAGAAATAACTGTCCAATACAACTATCTGCATTAATGGGAATGCTCTGTAATCTTTTCCATTTCAATATATTAGCCATTAGCCACATTTGGCTTTGGAGTACTTGAAATGAAATTAATGTAACTGAGGATTTGAGTTTGTATTTTTAACTAATTCATATTTTCATTTAAATAGCCACACATGTGACTTATCACTTATATATACTGTGAAATTTACAGTCTAGTGAGAATGAGACCATGTTAGCAATTAAAATATAATCACTACTGCAAAGATGAAGTACAAGGCATTATGGAAACATGTAAGAGTTTGGGAAAATCAAAGATTCAGGGAATACTGCCATAAAGAATAAAGTAGATTTATCAGATGACTAGAAGAGAATTGAAGTTCCAAAGAAAGCACATCCAAAAGGCAGATTATCAGACTGTTAAAACAAATAAACAAAAAACACAAGTATGCTCCAGTGAAAAAGTGAAGGTGGATGTAAGGCCTGAATGGAAGGAGGGGATCCAATCTTACAGGACTTTGACTCTGTTAAAATTCGACTCTTTATACTGAAGTCAAAGAAAACTCCTTTTTTTGGAATATGAGAATTATGAGTTGCTCAAGGCAAGGCAATATTTCCATTGAGTCAGTTATTTTCTCAGCTGAAAGATGACATACAGATATTGTTAATGAGAACAATGAGATAGACGGAATCTGCTAATGGGATAACAGGACACTGATGCTCTTAGCAACTCACTGTCCAAACTCTCATATTGTCTCTAGCTCATTGATGTCAGGGAAATTAGTTATGTTATTAAGAAGAAAAAAAAAATCCATATCTGATATAATAATAAATCCTGAATGGACCAGACAAAAATGTAAAAAGCAAAGTCATAGAAGTGTTGAATATAAGCAGATAGTTATAGGATTTTGAAATACATGGAAGGATGTACTGAGAAGAATAGGTCACCGAGAATTCATGACAGACTCTACAACTTTCATAATTGAACCGCTCGATTAAAAGTTAAAAAGGAAGGATCGTCTCTGAAAACATCCTGCCACAGATATGACTGGGGGTTACTATTCATAAGAGATATATCCTACTAATAAATAAAAAGAAACAAAGCCAAGGAAAAGTGAACACAAGTTAAAATAGACCATTCATGGATGAGAAATAGAAATTAAAATATTCAATCTATTAATTGCAGAATATGAAATTTAAAGTAATATTAACGTTTATACACCACTAGAGCTTCCCTGGTAGCTCAGTAGGTAAAGAATCCGCCTGCAATGCAGAAAAACCTGCTTTGATTCTTGGGTCAGAAAGATCTGCTGGATAATGGATAGGCTACCCTATCCTATCCATTGAATACCACTGGAGACTACCACTCCAGTATTCTTGGGCTTCCCTGATGGCTCAGCTGGTAAAGAATCTCTCTGCAATGTGGGAGACCCTGGTTTGATCCCTGAGTTGGGACTATCCTGCTAATTTATACATTATCACTTTAATCTTTGCAGTATACTATGAATGAGGACTGTTAGGATTCTCATTTTATGGGTAGAGCAATCTCAGAAAGGTTAAATCAAGTTGGAAAGTTTACAAAGGGCTTGGCTCTCTTTAACCTCAAAACCTAGTCACCTAGGCACTGGGATGCGGTCTTTATGATATTTTTATTAAATTAATTTTGGCATCATTTTCATCCTTATATAAAATTTGTGACTGCATCTAGCACTGATTAGGATGCACTGAAAGAGTTCATTCCTGTCTGTAGGAGAGAAATTTTGAAGTATCTATCAAAATTTAGTATATATGTTACATCAATACTTCTATGTATGCAAAAAAATGCATAAAAATAGACAGCATTGTAACCAACGATGTGAAATTGTTAGCAGATTAATTCCCTAAATCTCATTCAACAATGAAATTACCAAATTATATACATCTCCTCTGGTATTCTATGCAATCATATATGAGTTCTATCTAGATAATTTGACAATGAATAATATCCATTACCTATTATTAACTGAAAATAAAGGAAAATTGCCAAATATTTTCTGTAATAAATTTGCATTAATTTAAGAAGGAAAAAATGTATCTCTGAGAGTGTGAATGTGGCTATGTTTATAGCTGAATATCTAGAAATATATGTAGCAGAACACAATACAAAAATATAACACTATAAAATTTTGAGCTTTGAGGGTAAAAAAAAATTCATTTGGAAACATAAGTGTCATTCCATAAGTCACAATGTGCTGATTTGATACTGGTTCTCTCATACTTGATTCTTATAACATTAAGCATATGTAACTATTAGAATGAAAAATACTAAAGTTTCAAGTACTCTTCTTATTTTTAAAGATATTAAAATGCTTTATTTATTCATTCATTCTACTTTGTGCTGGTGGAGATGTGAAAATGAATGAAACATAGGTACTACCCTTATTGAAGGGTCCACTGTGGTGTAGCTCAGCCCCGTATTCCATCCACCCCAAAGGAACTAAGGATAAATTATCTCCCAAGTGTGGACTGAGTCCCATGTGCTTATTAGAGAACTTTAAGTCCAACCAAAGGAAAACCAACTGGTTGGCACACTTTTGCTTTTATCCTGCTCTATTTATTAGCTTCTGGAAGAGTGTATATCATGACATCACTACATCTCTTGAATTATCTCTTCTTACACCCTTTCTATCATCCCTCTGGTTTCAGAGATTTAAGCAGTGACCAAAGAAGGTAAAATCGATTAATCTTTTGGTAATAGTCAATCTTCACTTTATCCAGGGAGCTTTGAAATGTTTGACCTTCCAGTCATTAAGCAGTGTTTCTTGAACTTTTCCTTCAAGAACTCTCAGGATTACAAGAGTGATTTCTTAAAGTTTCAGCCAGGACAATGTTTACCTTTATATGGCAAGATGAAAGAAATAAAACACAAATATTTGTAGCAGAGTTTATAGAGAATATCCATGAAATCAAGCCTGTGTTTTCTGTATGTGAGATACTTTTATATAATAGAGACAAGGGTGAGATAATGACCAAAAAATCTCCTAAGGTATAATATGAATGCATTACATCTCATATTTTAAGTACATAAAGAAAATCTGGGATTATATTTCTGACTGGAATCATTAGATGTATCAGAAAGTAAGAATGTTCCCAGTTTTTAAATGTGTATTTCACCTTTTTTCCATCCAAAAGTTTATTTTGTCAGAATAAATTGCTTTAACATATTTACTATTACTTGTTTTATATTTTAATATTTCCATCATTGTTCAAAACACAGAAATAGTTTCTGCCTTTTGATCTGCCAATTTTGCTAATATGTATAACAAAATATGTTTATTCTTAAAGGAAGAAAAAGCTGATTGTTAGGAAGGACTTAAAGAGAAAAAAGAAAGCACTATACAAGCTTTGATACTTACCACCTGTTGACTGTTCTGCTGCTGCTGCTGCTAAGTCGGTTCAGTCGTGTCCGACTCTTTGCGACCCCACCGACGGCAGCCCATCAGGTCCCGCCGTCCCTGGGATTCTCCAGGCAAGAACACTGGAGTGGGTTGCCATTTCCTCCTCCAATGCGTGAAAGTGAAAAGTGAAAGTGAAGTCGCTCAGTCGTGTCTGACTCTTAGCGACCCCATTGACTGCAGCCTAACAGGCTCCTCCGTCCATGGGATTTTCCAGACAAGAGTACTGGAGTGGGTTGCCATTGCCTTCTCCGTTGACTGTTCTTATTCATGCTATAAAATAAAATAAATATTAATAAGAGCTTACACAGAGATACAATTCTGGTTGCTAAGAATAAAGAGTGATCAAGATGAATAAAAATTATATAGATGACTTTTGAACAATTTTGGTTCCTAGACAGTAAATCTTAAACAGAAATGTATTTATTCTAATGACTTAGCCTCCTAGAAAGAAGTTAATGGGATATTTTGGCATCAGAAGGCTCCCTCTTGTGTTCTGTCCTGTCCTCAGACACATAAGGGTAAAAAGAGTAAGTATAGCAAAATTTTAAAAATGAGATGACTGTAAATGTAAAGAGATGTAAAAATGATATAAAAGGACCAGTGAGTCATAGAAATGCAATATTGATATAGCTCTATGTGGTATTAATCAATATCGCTAATTTCTTATTTCTTTCTTTTAAATTAGAACTTTGTTCTTATTTATAAGCAAGGCAATTCTATTTCCATGTATATGTGATTATAAACACATTTATTTATTTTGGGCATGTTGAAGAAGTATATACTAAGAAAGAAAAAATCATAGCTATTATTAAGCTCAGGAATTGTCATTGATTGGGTCATCAGTTGCCTTGAAACCTCCTAAGCCCATAAAGTTTGTACATAGTATCAGAACCATAACACAAAATTAGATATTTCAATCCTATAAGCACAGCATCCTGGAAACTAGAAACTAATGTCTTAATATTTAAACTACAGATTTGGCTAGCAAATATGGTTGTAGAAAATGTAATTAAAAGATATTTGCTCACATAGAAAATTTAGTCCTATGTAGAGGTTTTATGTCAAATCACTAATGTGGGGACTTTTAACATAGACCTGTAAATACATTTTTTTTCTCTTTAATAGACAATGGTAAAGTATTTTGCTTTAGTAGGAGTGAGTGGATATTGCAAAAATTCTTACAGGGAAAAAGGTCCAGTGCTTCCTTTAATGAGAGCTAATAATTTCAATATATAAATCTTCAATTCCTTTACTATTCACTTACTCTTTGTTTTGTTTTATACCAACAGATTTGGCTTAAAGACAGTAAAATCAGTATGAGAAACCACACAATGCTTACAGAATTCGTCCTCTTGGGCATATCAGACAACCCAGAGCTTCAGGTTGTCATTTTTATCTTTTTATTTCTGGCTTATGTATTGAGTGTTGTTGGAAACCTAACCATCATCATCCTCACTTTAACAGACTGTCATCTAAAGACACCGATGTATTATTTCCTCCGGAATTTCTCCTTCTTAGAGATTACGTTCACCAGTGTTTCTATCCCCAGGTTTTTGGGGGCAATCATTACTAAAGTCAAGACTATTTCCTATAACAATTGCTTGGCTCAGTTATTTTTCTTCATCTTCATGGGTGTGTCTGAGTTTTTCCTTCTCACTGCCATGTCTTATAACCGATATGTTGCCATCTGCAAGCCTCTCCGTTACACCACCATCATGAACAAGAAAATCTGCACTTTGCTGGTCTTTAGTTCATGGCTAGGGGGATTTCTTACCATTTTTCCACCACTCATGCTTATCCTTCAGCTAGATTTCTGTGCTTCCAACATAATTGATCACTTCTCCTGTGATTACTTCCCCATTTTGCAACTCTCATGCTCAGATACGTGGCTTTTAGAGATGATTGGCTTTTACTTTGCTTTTGTGACTCTGCTCTTCACATTGGCATTAGTGATTCTATCCTACATGTGCATTATTACCACCATTTTGAGAATACCATCGGCTACTCAGAGGAAAAAGGCTTTCTCCACGTGTTCCTCTCACATGATTGTCATTTCCATTTCTTATGGAAGCTGTATATTCATGTATGTCAAGCCTTCAGCAAAAGAAAGAGCTTCATTGACCAAAGGAGTAGCTATTCTCAACACTTCAATTGCCCCCATGTTAAATCCTTTTATTTATACCTTGAGGAACGAGCAAGTAAAACAAGCTTTGAAAAACTTGGTTCATAAAGTGATACTTTCTAGAAATAAATGAAAGTGTGTATTAACATGAATGAATGCAATTTAACTTCTATAGTGTCCACCTAGCTCCATCTCACAGATGTCATCTGCACTGCTGAGCTCATTAGCTCAAACTTCCTTTTTAATGAAATTGACTATGCTGTGTCTTCCTTTCAAACTATCTATAGCTTCCATATAATCATGGATTTACAATTCCAAATAGAAAACCAGTAGCTTTAGAACATAAATTATTTTATCCATTATTCTGAATAATAAAAAATCTCATATTGAATAAAAATATTTAACATGGTAATTTCTAAAGGAGTAAACATAGCTACCATGACTCTAATGCCACCTGAAAATTTAACAGGAATTTCTTGAATAATATTTCTTCATTAGAGAGCATTTATTGCATTATGTATGCTGAATTAAGTATGTTCTGTTTCATATGTTATGGAATCTTACAGTTATATGGCAAATTGCACGTGTGCTCAGTGTCCGACTTTTTGCAACCCATGGCTGTAGCCCACCAGGCTCCTCTGTCCCTGGGATTTCCCAGGCAAGAATACAGGAGTGGGTTGCCATTTCCTCTTCCAGGGGACCTTCCTGACCCAGGCATCGAACTTGAGTCTCCTGCATCTCCTCACTGGCAGGTGGATTCTTTACCACTGAGCCATCTGACAGGCTGTATGACAAATTAGGCATGATTATCCCATACACAAATGTGTAAATAGATGCTCAGAAAATTTGAGTGATTTGTCTGAGTGATTTGCCTAATTAGTCAATACTGCTACAGCTGTTTAGTCGTGTCTGACTCTTTGTGACCCCATAGACTATAGCCTCCCTACGCTCCTCTGTCGATGCGGTTTCCCAGGCAAGAATACTGGAGTGAGTTGCCCTCGCCTTCTCCAATATAACCAATATGATACCTCAATTTGGAAAAGCAAACAAAAAGTGTTTATATGTGTGACTGTATACTTATTTGAAACTCTGTAAGGATCTGCAAATTTCACACAGAGTTTACTAAGGACCTGAATGATTCTATTGCCTTTCACCCCCATCATATTATTTGTGTGTATTTACATTTAATATAATTATAGTTTACTTATCCAAGGTACTAACTCCTAAAGTTATGCTTGGCATACAGATTAAAGCTTTAATCAAAACAAGATACTCTTCAATCTCTGTTGTGCTGAGCAAAAGGAGTAGGAAAAAAGTATGAACTATTAAACTTTTAATGTATAGCACTATAATGGTAACAAAATTTTTTACTGGAAGACAGATTAAAAATAATGGAGTTAATGAATGTAGTTAGTTAAATGCGGTAGATTACCAGTTTTAAAAAAAGACATAGAATATTTTGTAGAAATCTGTACTAGGAATTACGATAATTGGTTGCTAATATCTGTCTAAAAATGATGTCAAGGGAAAAGGCTTCACACTTAGTGTTGTTTTTTTGTTTGTTTTGGTCTCATTGGATACTGTTCTCAAGCTTTCTTTTCTAATCCCAGTACTAATGTGTTTTATGTTTTATATTCCTTCGTGTTTTGTGCACATTTCTGTTCTGGCAATTTTGATTCGCAGAGTTAGTTCCCTTGAGCCTATATGAGAGAGAATAGATAAAACATTCAGTAACTTGTGCTACTTAAAATCTATGCAGAAACGATTCCAGAGGGTTTTTAAACACCTTATATTTTTTATCTTGCATATATTTACTTTTTCTCATTCTCTATTGTCAAATAAACACATCCTCTCTGAATAAAAGAGAAATTTAAGACAAAAACATTGACAATAGAAAGCAAATTTGTGCAATGAAAAGAAATGTTTTTTGCAGAAATGGATTACAACCATGGTAGTTGCTAATATGTTTATATTGCAGCCACTCGAATGTTAGCGAACTTGTACAAAAATCAGAGGTAAGTCTGGCAAATAGATAGCAGTGAAAGTCTCTCAAATTTTATCAGTGATTTATTACTTATCGCCTGAACAAATTAAATAGGATAAGAGCTTGCTATGCAGAGCAGGCGACTGTACTCAATCCTCTGTAATACCTGTATGGAAAAAGAATCTAAAAAAGAGTGGATGTATGCATATGTATAACTGATTCACTGTGCTGTGGAAGTGGTAGTGTTAGTCAGTCAGTTATGTCCAATTCTTTGTGGCCCTAAGGACTATATAAGCCACTCCTCTGTCCATAGAATTCCCAGGCAAGAATACTGGAGTGGGTTTCCATTTCCTTCTGCAGGGGATCTTCCCGACCAGGGATCAAACCAGTGTCTCCTGAATTGGAAGGCAGATGTTTTACCACTGAGCCACCAGGGAAGCCCTCGCTATTAAATAAAGGCAGGTAATTATTATTTCTGTTGTTTGTTTCTAACTGAATATAGGCTTTGCAGTAATTTGTTTAAGAGAGTAGACTTTAATTTCTGGTATATTCCTTGCTAGCTGTATAAAACATCAAAGGACAGAACCTAACTTAGCCTAGTTATTTATTTGGCAATAAAGATTGAAGTTTCATAGGTATGTTATAAGAGTTAAATGAAATAAAAATACGAAAGTTATTATTTCACTGAAAAAAGTGATACTTTTTCTAAAACACAATTGCTATGATTATCCCTCCCAGAGTTGAGAATAAATTACAATCAAAAAAAAAAAATTAAAGTAAATAAAAATAATGTCTTCTTAACATATATTAAGTGCCACATGATTTTAGAATAATTTCATTTATGTTATTGCAATTATTTCTAAGAAATACTTTTGAAACTTCAACTCCATTTTAAACACAGAAAACTGAAGCTTAAAATATTAAATAGCTCATCCAGAGTCATACATCCATAAATGGCCCATTTGTATATTTAATTCATGGTTTTCTTACTGCAATGTCCATATATTTTGTGTGATAATAATTTACCCTAGAATGCTATAACGAAGGAATTAATAGCATGTTAATAATTTTAACATAATAATTATAATAATAATAATTTTTTAATTTACTTTCCCTTCATTGTTTAAATTATAGATCACTAACAAATGAACTGAAAGTGTGAGGTTATGAATTGATATTCACCAAAAACCTTCAAAGATATAAATGTTACTATTTCTGGACTTTTTATTAAATGTGAATTATTATCTCTTTTTCCCCTTGTGTTGTCTCTGTGAACACTGGTAAGTATGCTGAGAATTGAGCCTGCCTATCCCTATTGAAATAAAGAAATGTAAATTAATCAGATTTCTTCAAGGAAGTAGTCCTCTAAATAATTGTGAAAAAAAAAAAAAGTATCTAATGAAACAGTCCTTCCAGCCACTTGACTGGTTCTCCTGAGGAGTCTTTGCTTCATTCAAGATATGATAATTCTTAAAGGATCCTAGTGTCATGGCCCAAAGTTCAGAATGATTGAGCAGTGTCCAGGATAATATGAAGCCAAACTAAATGTTACATACGACATTTAATTAAACAACTTCCCTTTTCTTACTGCATTAACCTAAACCCTAAAACACAAAGTATAAAGAAATAATGATGCAATGAATGAAGCACATTGCTTTTCTGGTATGATTTGTCAATGTTTTCTAATGACCTGCAATGACGTTTACCTGAAGAAGAGAGAATTAGTAGATACAGTAAAAGTTGTACCAACTATACCTTCAAAGTCATTGCATTACTAAGAGATTTTTCCTCCCAGTGTACAAAAACATTTTTAAAAACGACAACAGCAAAACACACCAGAAATAAAATGGAACCAATCAAAGATGCCTATCTCAGTCTCTCAAAGGAATATCTTTCATTCCTTTAAAAAGAATGTATTCATTAATATGACGTCTCTTTTTCAACTTGGGTATCAAAGAAATCATAAATTTATCTACAGTTTCATTGTCAATGTTAACATGATAATAGGGGTTTAGGAAGGGCAGGACATAGGAATGTTTTCAGAATGACACTTTGAAGATGATTTGCAGTCATCTTATTAACAAATTAGAAATAATATTGCTGATTTTAATTTTGAATAGCTCAAAGAATCTGTCTCAAGGATTCTCAGAAAACAAGTAAGAATTGATTTTTACGAAATGAGTGGAAAGAAATACAAAGCTTAGTAACCTAAACTGCATTCTTCCAGAGGGAAATATGGACTTGCGTTCAGAAATAAAAGCCGAAAACATGAGTTAAATGCTTGGAGATATTCTTCATATTCTGCATGAGTTCATCTGTGGGGTGGTTTAAATCTCTTGGAATCGTATATACCCTGTTAAACACTGAAATGTGTTTCTTTCAAAAGGCTGATGAATGAAGGACTGAATGCTAATAATTTTTTATCATGCTTACTTGATGTTAGATGAATAAAATCCATTGCATTTTCATAATTTTTTACATACAAAGTTTCATATACCACTCCCAGTTTTCTGATATTAAATCATCTCTTGCTAGAGTTTGCTTCAGCCTGTTTTCTCTGGCCCTAGAAGACTGGCTATGTTAGTGTCCATTACCAGTAATGCTCATATGAATTCTTCTAATGTCTATTAATATCTTTCTTCACAGCTCTTCATACATTCTGTCACAAGTTTAGTCAGCAGCAAAAAGTGTAAATCCTGATATTAAAATTCATCAAATAATTAAAATTTGAGGAAACAAGAGGAAAATGAATACATAATGAAGTTGAAATAGGCTTAAAAATACAGTGCAATGACACATAGTTCATCATATAGTAGTAATAATATAATTAAAAAGAAACCTGACTCTCCAATGGCTGTAGGTATTGCAGAAATTTCAATCTTGAGATTGAAACCAAAATTTGTCAGTTTATGAGAATGTATTTTGTGAGTTCAAAATGTTATGAAAAACTAGTGCTTTCAATGAAAGGCAAATCCTGATGAAGGAAGAGTGATGTTACTGAGCAGGAGTAGAGTTCATTAAGAGAATGAACTGTAAAGAAATTAAGGACATTAATATTGAAATAATAATTTACAATTTTTAAAATTATATATCAAAAATTTAGCTTCCTTTACATGTTCTTTGTTATAAATTTACTCAATACAAGGTATTTAACTTAGGCAGATAATGCATCCTGAAAAGTAGGTAAAGTCGGAAAATATACCTTATAAATGAAGATAGAACTGACATGAAATATAGTCTAGAATTTGGCTTAAAAGAGAGTTGCACTTAGTGGCAGTATGAAATTCAACAACAAACTCAGAAGTAATTACTTACATAGATAAGTGTTTATCTTAAATCTACTCTCACTATACTAGGCACTGGATCATGATGCCATAGCTTTGAGGGTAAGACTTTGAGCTACATAGACTAGAGAGGAGTTCACAGGAGATTCTGTACTATGTGAGGTGGGTTTGAAAGGATTACTATAAATTCCTACAGAACTCATACCATGACTATTACATGTGTTTGGGAATAAGGAAGAAGGTGATTTGAAAATCATTCAAATATTCTACCCTCTATGCTAGTCACATACATATATTTTATTTAATACAAGCTTCACAGTCTTTCTCAGAAAGGTTATTAATATTAATGAGGAGCAGAGAAATGAAGTGGATATTGGTAGCAATGTTGATGTCTTGGCAAATATCTAACATGCCTCAAATGTGGTGATCAAATCCTAGCTGAAGATGAGAGAAGTGGGTTGTTTGTGGAAAGTAGGGGAGCAAAGATGGGTAGAGAAGGCAGATACATTGTGTTGGGAGAAGTGATCATGTACCCAAAGTGGAAGAATGAGGATAAGATTCACTTTCCCAGAATGCCTGTTGGGTACTCTACAGTCACGTGGTTCTACTATATTTTCATTGCTGTTGTTGCTATTGTTCTTAAGTGGCTCTCTTGGTGCTAAATTTATGCACTACTACTTACCTTAGATGTAAGTTTTTATATAACGCAACATCTAAATCCTGAATGTTTTCAGCTCAGTGGTTAGGGAATGTTTTCTCTATTGAACAAAGCCTTATAGGGGTTTTATTAAATGATAAGCATTTTTCAAAATGCTTCACATGCATTTGCTCATTTAATGGTCAAAATAACTTTCTGAAATAGACTTGTATTAGTGTGTGTTTATAGATGGGCACGAAGGGTCTGAGTGACTTTCAGACCTAATAACTGAATTGGATTAAAACCTACATATCCTCACTCTTCTGTAATATCATTTAAATTTTACCCCCCAAAAAAGAAAAATTAAAACTCACTATTTCCAAAACATATACAAGTAAACATATTATTAACATTTACTTTCTTGAAGGACAATTATCTTACTTATTAATCATCATCATAATAATAACATAAAAGTAATATTTTAAATATAAAGGGAAATAGGTTGTATGAGAATAAAGTCCATAATGATGACACATAGTTATGTTGTAATATTATAAATTGTTGCCAGGGATTAAGATAATATCAACCTTAAGCTTACATGATTGTCTATCTCATTTTCCCCTCTATCTCTAAAACCTGCAGTTGCCAGTGGCTTTAGCATTTCTGACTTCCAGTGACGTAGTAAGAGTTGAAAAACCTGAAAGACTTCCTTGGTGGTCCAGTGGTTAAGACTTTGCCTTCCAATGAAGGGGGTGCTGGTTGGATTCCTGAAGGGGAATCTAGGATCCCACATGCATCACCTCAAAAAAAAAACCTCAACAGAAAAAGAATATTCTAACAAATTCCAAGATTTTAAAATCTTTTAAAACAAAGATTTTAAAAATGGTTCACATATAAAAATTTTAAAAAAAGGAAAAAACTGAGTGTTAACAAAACCTGATTTGCTGTTTTGTTGTTGTTTAGTCACTAAGTTGTGTTCAACTCCTTTGCAACCCTGTGGACTGAGCATTCCAGGCTCCTCTGTCCATTCCCAGGCAAGAATCCTGGAGTGGGTTGTCATTTCCTTTTCCAGGGATCTTTCCAACCCAGGGATTAAACCTGCTTCTCCTGCATCACAGGCAGATACTTTACCTCTGAGCCACCAGAGAAGCCAAGGACAAAATAGTCTTCTTTTTATTTAAAAATTGCAATATCTTTTCCATTTTAAAGATTCTCAATATAATTATAATTTAAGTTACCCAGGAGCAAAACTGTAGGCATTGGAATATTAGCACAAAGATTATTCTCATGAAACCTGGTGGGTATGTTTCTGAAAGTTCACAGGTAGTATTTGGTGTCAGAAAAGTGTAGGAACAAATTCTTGCTCTATAAGCTTTGTGATATTTACAGTTTTAAACTTCCCTTAATCAAAGAGTGTTTTACTTATTAAACTGAGGAAACTTAAGGATCAATGTCATTATCAATTTGCTTTAAATTTCCCCTGAAGGTGAAATGACATACTAATTTCATCAAATTCTAGGTCTACACTAGGATATTTGGTAATCCTCTATTCAAGTATATTCCTTTTGCTTTCTCTTGTAGGTCTCCTGGAAGGAGAAACACAAACAAGCAACTGAAGAATGAGAAACCATACAGAAACAATAGAGTTTATCCTCCTGGGACTGTCAGATAACCCACAACTTCAGGTTGTGATCTTTGTCTTTCTGCTCATCACCTACATGCTCAGCATCACTGGGAACCTGACCATTATCACCCTGACCCTGCTGGATGCCCACCTCCAAACTCCCATGTATTTCTTCCTCAGAAATTTCTCCATCTTAGAAGTATCATTCACAACTGTCAGTATACCCAAGTTCCTGGCCACCATTATTACAGGAGATAAAACCATTTCTTTTAATGATTGCATTGCTCAGTTATTTTTTTTCATTCTCTTGGGAGTCACTGAGTTTTACCTTCTGTCTGCCATGTCCTATGACCGTTACATTGCCATCTGCAAACCCCTGCGTTACATGACCATCATGAATCACAGAGTCTGCACACTGCTTGTCTTCTCTTCCTGGCTAGTTTCATTCTTAATCATATTCCCTGCACTCATGTTGCTCTTAAACCTTGATTACTGTAGGTCTAATATTATTGACCATTTTACCTGTGATTATTTTCCTTTGCTTCAACTGTCTTGTTCAGACACAAACTTTCTTGAAATGATGGGGTTTTCCTGTGCTGTGTTTACTCTAATGTTCACTTTGGCATTAATAATTCTGTCCTATACATACATCATCAGAACAATTTTAAGAATTCCTTCTACTAGTCAGAGGACAAAGGCCTTTTCCACATGTTCTTCCCACATGATCGTCATCTCCATCTCTTATGGCAGCTGCATTTTTATGTACATTAAACCCTCAGCACAGGATAGGGTGTCTTTGAGTAAGGGAGTAGCTGTGCTAAACACCTCAGTAGCCCCCATGCTGAACCCCTTCATTTACAGCCTACGGAATCAGCAAGTCAAACAAGCCTTCAAGGACATGGCAAGAAAGACTATTTTTCAGAAGCAAATGAAATGATGTGCTATAATAAATTAGAGACATTTGGCAGGGCAACTTTAAAAAACATATAATCAAGAATTTTAATAACTTATTCAAATCACAGTGGCTTCCCTGTCAACCTTGTTTATTCTTTTTATTCCTAGAAGTTTAAAATCATATTTGTTTATATATTTCTCATTCAATTTAAACAACTTTTCTTATTATGTCTTTCTGACTCCCATTTTTCTGAACATTTTGTTAGTTGCAACTTCTTAAATTAAAAATTGTTTAATATAAATTCCTATTTTGAGTTTGGATGTGATATTTAGTTGACTCAACACAGGAAATATAATATGAGTTTCATTTATAGTATATTTGACAGAAACTCTTTTTACCATTTTATAGTTTTTAAAGAATTTATCTGCTTATTATTTATTTTTTGACTGCACTGAATCTTCATTGCTACTCGTGGGCTTTCTCTCATTGAGGCAAGATGGAGCTACTCTTTGTTGCAGTGCATGGGTTTCTTATTTCAGTGGCTTCACTTGTTGTGGAGCAAGGGCTCTGGACATACAGACTTCCATAATTGTGTGGTGCATGGCATCAGTAGTTGTAGCTGGTAGGCACTAGACTACTGGCTCATTAGTTGTGACAGAGGGACCTAGCTGCTTCATGGTATATGGGATCTTCCTGTCCCAGGGATTGTACTTGTGTCTCTTGGTTGGCAGATGGACTCTTAGCCACTTGAGACTCAGGGAAATCCCTTCACTATTTATCTGGGGGAAATGATTTTAAATGCTGTATAGTTTATTGAAAAATGTGAATATTTGCCCTTAAAATCAGAAAGATTATTTATGGCACACTTTACAAGGTATGTCCTAATAATTTCTTCACCACCCTTATAGCAGAAAGTGAAGAAGTACTAAAGATCCTCTTGATGAAAGTGAAGAGGAGAGTGAAAAAGCTGGCTTAAATCTCAACATTCAGAAAACAAAGATCATGGCATCCAGTCCCATCACTTCATGGCAAATAGATGGAGAAACAGTGGAAACGGTGCCTGACTTTATTTTAGGGGGCTCCAAAATCACTGCAGATAGTGACTGCAACCATGAAATTAAAAGACTCTTACTCCTTAGAAGAAAAGTTATGACCAAACTAGATGGCATATTAAAAAGCAGAGACATTACTGTGCCAACAAAGGTCCATCTAGTCAAAGTTATGGTTTTTCCTGCAGTCATGTATGGATGTGAGAGTTGGACCAAAAAGAAAGCTAAGCCCCAAAGAATTGATGCTTTTGAACTGTGGTGTTGGAGAAGACTCTTGAGAGTCCCTTGGATTACAAGGAGATCCAGCCGATCCACCCTAAAGGAAATCAGGCTAGAGGAGAAGGGGATGACAGAGGATGAGATGGTTGGATGCATCACCGACTCAATGCACATGAGATTGAGTAATATCTGGGAGTTGGTGATGGACAGAGATGCCTCATGTGCTGTGGTTCATGGGGTCGCGAAGAGTCGGACACAACTGAGCAATTGAACTGAACTGAACTGAATAATTTCTTCATTAATTAAAAACATAGACTTTTAACAATATGTACTTTTGTAAATATAGTGCTAGAAGGATCACTGCTGCTGCTAAGTCACTTCAGTCGTGTCTGACTCTGTGCGACCCCATAGACAGCAGCCCAGCAGGCTCCCCCATCCCTGGGATTCTCCAGGCAAGAACACTGGAGTGGGTTGCCATTTCCTTCTCCAATGCATGAAAGTGAAAAGTGAAAGTGAAGTCGCTCAGTCCTGTGCGACGCTCAGCAACCCCATGGACTGCAGCCTTCCTGGGTCCTCCATCAATGGGATTTTCCAGGCAAGAGTACTGGAGTATTTCCAAATCCCATAGTAACTCAATAGACATCAGAAGACACATACATATGTAGTAGAATATGATGAAGAAATAACCATTTTAGATATGTAAAATTAAGTTCAATTTCTCCAATTCCACAAAAAGCAAGCTCCATTGTCTGATTTAGCTGAAATATATACACAGCTCCTTCCCAAGTTCAGGACCAGTTTGAAACAGGGTATTTATCTAAATTATTTAATCCCTAAAATATTTATTTGTTTATTTATACCTTAAACTATTTTTATAACAAAATCAGTTAAGTTTTGTAGAAGCTAAAATCTTGATAACATAGCAAAATCTCCCCTTTTTATAGAAAATTAGGATTTCATGTGCTAAAATACTCTTCCACTTATTAAGGCCTTAATAGGTGCCTAAAGTATTTGGAAAGGTAGGTGTATGTGTGTAGGTGAAGTGATTACAGATACCAAAAAAAAAAAAACCCTCATTTATATAAAACACATTTTAGTATTAGAAAATACAAACCTATTTAGTGGTGCAACATTCTTAATTATCATTAAGAGATACACACACTTGAGAGATATACCACAGGTTTTCTTTTTTTTAAAAAGGGATGGGTGAAGATGGACATGATGGAAAATAGAAGGGGATTCAAATGTTAAAGGGAATTTAAGAGTGGGTTCTCCATTTCTTTCTATCCTATCTCAAATACAATTTGTATATTAAATAAGGTGAATATCTGACAAACTTAAGGTTTCTATAACCTCTAAGCATATATTTCCCCATCAGTAAGTCAGGTGTAAGTTCAGGTAAGCCAGGTATATATAACTTACTATAGAAAATAAAATGAATTTGTAAAGCATATAACATAAGTAGCCATCAATAAATTGTAATAATGATTATTAATATTATCCTGCATATCTAACCACTACAGATATATACAGATTATATTTTTGAGGTAATAAGAAGTCATATGAGATTTATCCACTTAAAAATTTAAAGACACAATACAGTGTTGTTAACTATAACAAACTTTACATCAATTGATTAGCAATATACACATTTCCCTCTCCCTCTAACCCCTGGCAAAACCATTCCACTATCTAAATCTATGAGTTTGAGAATTTTAGGTTTATCATCTAAGTGAATTTGTGTAGTTTTTAACATTTTATGACTGGCTTATTATATTTAGCATAAGGCCCTCACGCTTCATCTATCCTGTTCTATAGACTGAGATATTGTTCCTTCTGGGGAGGCCTTACAAATAGCTGTGAAAAGAAGAGAAGTGAAAAGCAAAGGAGAAAAGGAGAGATATAAGCATCTGAATGCAGAGTTCCATAAAATAGCAAGAAGAGATAAGAAAGTCCTCCTCAGCGATCAATGCAAAGAAATAGAGGAAAACAACAGAATGGGAAAGACTAGGGATCTCTTCAAGAAAACTAGAAATACCAAGGGAACATTTCATGCAAAGATGGGCTTGATAAAGGACAAAAATGGTATGGACCTAACAGAAGCAGAAGATATTAAGAAGAGACGGCAAGAATACACAGAACAACTGTACAAAAAAGATCTTCACGACCAAGATAATCACTATGGTGTGATCATTCATCTAGAGCCAGACATCCTGGAATGTGAAGTCAAGTGGTCCTTAGAAAGCATCACTATGAACAAAGCTAGTGGAGGTGATGGAATTCCAGTTGAGCTCTTTCAAATCCTGAAAAATGATGCTGTGAAAGTGCTGCACTCATTATGCCAGCAAATTTGGAAAACTTAGCAGTGGCCACAGGACTGGAAAAGGTCAGTTTTCATTCCAATCCCAAAGAAAGGCAATGCCAAAGAAGGCTCAAACTACCGCACGATTGCACTCATCTCACATGCTAGTAAAACAATGCTCAAAACTCTCCAAGCCAGGCTTCAGCAATATGTAAACCGTGAACTTCCTGATGCTCAAGCTGGTTTTACAAAAGGCAGAGGAACCAGAGATCAAATTGCCAACATCCGCTGGATAATGGAAAAAGCAAGAGAGTTCCAGAAAAACATCTATTTCTGCTTTCTTGACTATGCCAAAGCCTTTGACTCTGTGGATCACAATAAACTGTGGGAAATTCTTCAAGAGATGGGCATACCAGACCACCTGACCTACCTCTTGAGAAATCTGTATGCAGGTCAGGAAGCAACAGTTAGAACTGGACATGGAACAACAGACTGGTTCCAAATAGGAAAAGGAGTACATCAAGGCTGTATATTGTCACCCTGCTTATTTAACTTACATGCAGAGTACATCATTAGAAACGCTGGACTGGAAGAAACACGAGCTGGAATCAATATTGCCGGGAGAAATATCAGTCACCTCAGATATGCAGATGACACCACCCTTATGGCAGAAAGTGAAGAGGAACTCAAAAGCCTCTTGATGAAAGTGAAAGTGGAGAGTGAAAAAGTTGGCTTAAAGCTCAACATTCAGAAAACAAAGATCATGGCATCTGGTCCCATCACTTCATTGCAAATATATGGGGAAACAGTGTCAGACTTTATTTTTTTGGGCTCCAAGATCACTGCAGATGGTGACTGCAGTCATGAAATTAAAAGACGCTTACTCCTTGGGAGGAAAGTTATGACCAACCTAGATAGCATATTCAAAAGCAGAGACATTACTTTGCCAACAAAGGTTCATCTAGGCAAGGCTATGGTTTTTCCAGTGGTCATGTATGGATTTGAGAGTTGGACTGTGAAGAAAGCTGAGCGCTGAAGAACTGATGCTTTTGAATTCTTGTGTTGGAGAAGACTCCTGAGAGTCCCGTGGCCTGCAAGGAGATCCACCCAGTCCATTCTAAAGGAGATCAGCCCTGGGATTTCTTTGGAAGGAATGATGCTGAAGCTGAAACTCCAGTACTTTGGCCACCTCATGTGAAGAGTTGACTCATTGGAAAAGACTCTGATGCTGGGAGGGATTGGGGACAGGAGGAGAAGGCGATGACAGAGGATGAGATGGCTGGATGGCATCACTGACTCGATGGACGTGAGTCTGAGTGAACTCCAGGAGTTGGTGATGGACAGGGAGGCCTGCCGTGCTGCTATTCATGGGGCTGCAAAGAGTCAGACACGACTGAGTGACTGAACTGAACTGATTCCATTAAATGTACTTACCGTATTTTCTGTATCCATTCATCCTTCCCTAAACATTTAGGTGGTTTCCATATCTTAACAATTGTGAATACTGCTTCAGGGAACATGACAATGCTATCACTTAGATACCATGATTTCAATTATTTTAGATACATATCTGGAAATGGGATTGCTAGACAACATGGTAGTTCTATTTTTAATTTTTGAAGGAAATCTGTATTGTTTCTCATAGTGGCTGCAGAATGTGCATTCCCACCGACAATGTATCAGGATTCTAAATTCTCCACACCGTCATCAACACTTGTCTTTTATCATCTTGATAACAGCCATCCTGACAGGTGTGAGGTGATTTAACATTGTCCTCTTCATCTTCCTTTCTCTGAACATCAGTGGCATTAACCATCTAGCATATATCTGTTGGCCATTTATATCCTTATACTTGTATGTCTTCTTTGGGAAAATGCATACTTGAGTCTTCAGTCCTTTTATTAATTAAGTTATTAAGTTTTGGGAGTTTGTCCTGGTTTTGTTCTACTGAATTGTAAGACTTTTGTACACATTTTAGGCATTAATCGCTTGTTGGATACAGTGTTTGTAATATTCTCTTCTATTCTATAGGTTGTCGCCTCACTCTGCTGTTTGTCGACTCTTTCTTTGGTGGTGAAAGTGCCTTTTATTTTGATGTAATCCCACTGTTCTATCTACCTTGGTTGCCTATGCTCCTGGGGTCATATCCATTAAATCATTGCCTAGTCCAATATCATGCAGCTTTTCCGCTATGATTTTTTCTAAAGAGTTTTAAAACTTTGTGTCTTACATTTAATCTTTAATCTGTTTTGAGTTGACTTTGTGTACAGTGTAAAGTAAGGGTAGAATTTTATACTTAAAAAAAAAAAAAAGAATTTCCTTCTTTTGCATGTAGATGCCCAGTTTTCCCATAACCTCTCTTTGTTTTCAGTAATTAGCTTAACATTGAGCTCCTTTATGTACATTCACACTTTTATATAAAGCAGTCATATTTTCAATGCTTTTCTGCAAGTCTTTTCATATTTGAAAAACTTTTCTCTTTTCTGCAAATACTACTATGAAATGTTTACTTATAGTTTCTTTAAATGTTGCTTTTCTTTGAAATTATTAGTCTTTGGTTTTCAGTCACCCTCTTTGAAAAGACTGTATTTTCCCCTCTATGGATTTTTGGTGCCCTTTTCAAAGATCATTTGACTGTATGTACCTGAGTGTTTTCTGGGCTCCCCATGCTATGTAATTGGTTAAGATGGCTATTGTTATGCTAGTACTCTATCAATTTAATTATCATAGCTTTCAATATATTTTGAAATCTGGAAGCCAGCTTTAGTTTTTATTCTCAAGATTTATTTGGCTATTCATGGTCTTTTGTGATTCCTTATAAATTTTAGAATTTTTTTTCTGTTTCTGTAAAAAAATAATGCCATTGGTATTTGACAGGACTGCACTGAATCTGTCAATTTTGTTGGGGAGCAGGACATATATATAAGTTTCCTCATCCATGAGTACTGAATGTTTTCCCATGTGTTTATGTCTTTAGTTTCATCAAAGTTTTGCATTTTTCAGTGTATTTATCTTCTACCTCTTTAGTTAAGTTGATTCCTAAGTATCTTATTCCTTTTGGTACTACTGCAACTTTCATTTTTTACTTAATTTCTTTTTCAGAAAGCTTATTAATAGTATAAAAATGCAACTTACATTCTTAATGTTGATTCTATGTTCCGCAACTTTAAAACTTTTTACAAAGTGTGTAGAGTTTTCTATTATAAATAGAAATAGAGATGCAAATAGAGATGACTGGTTTATGAATTGATCAATTTGTCCAATTATTCTGACTAGTACTTTCTGTACTATATTGAATATAAGGGCCTCCTTGCTTATTTCTAATATTAGAAAAAAAGTTTTCAGTTTTTAATTTGAGTGTAATGTTTTATCCTTTTGATGAGATTGGAAAAGGAGAGTGAAAAAGCTGGCATAAAACTCAACATTCCAAAAGCTAACAGCATGGCATCCAGTACCATCACTTCATGGCAAATTGATGGGAAAAAAGTAGAAACAGTGACTGATTTTATTTTCTTGGGCTCCAAATTATTTTTGGCTGTGTATTGTGACTGTAGCCAGGTAGGGAGGAGGGAGGAGGGTGCAGGATGGGGAACATGTGTATACCTGTGGCAGATTCATGTTGATATATGGCAAAACCAATACAATATTCTAAAGTTAAAAAATAAAAAAATAAAATAAAATAAACAGAGACATCAGTTTGCCAACTAAGTTCTGTGTTATGGCACAAAATTATTATTGGAAAGCAGATTAAAAATGATAGAGCCATTTTGTACCACAAAAAAATAATGGCTCCAGCCATTGATCAACAATGGATACTAAGGAGAAAAAAAATCAATTCGGCATAATTCTGGAGTATCACAGCAAAAGAAAAAAAAAAAATTCCCTGATCTAAACCTGGATTAAGCCTCTATCATGAGGATGAGGTTTAATCTAGTGAAGCACTACTGTGCATGTGTTCTTCATGAATAATACAGAGTTCCTTGTTGCTTGTTAATTGGGCTCTTAGGGTAAATGCATTCAACATATCGCTATTACCACAAACCTGATATCAGAATATGTGATGTATAACTGTGTTATATAACTGAAAATTGCTGAGAGTAATCTTAAATTCTGTCACCACAAAAATAGTAAATAGGAACTATGTGAGTGATAGATATATTTACTAACCCACTGTGATAATCATTTCACAATATATACGTGTATAAAATCAACATGTACATTTTAAACTTACACCATGTTATATGTCAATTGTGTCTCAATAGAGTTGAAAAAAAGATGAAGTAGACAAAGGTATCAATCCTTGTGATATAGAGAGATATCTGCCAAAATGCTCCTTTACTGAGTTAAATAAAACCAGTACATGTCCTGTCACAGATACGAGTTATGCTACCATTTTCTTCTATTTTTCTTTGTACTCTTTCCTAATGCCTCTCTTCCAGTAAATAATTCTCATGCAGACTTCCCCCCAGCAGTGATCTAGTTCTGTATTAGTGACTCTATTATTTTATTATATGGATTCATTATTGTATTATTTATGTTAAATAAAGTTATTTCATTGGACTATGTAACTGTATTTAATATAAAGTAGCTATTATACGATATGTGTTATTTATATATTAATAATTATATAACTATGTATGGCATATTATTAGCTGATTACATACATATAATTTTCACTATCAAAGTCTTAGGGAAAAATAAAAACAACAACAAAGGAAATAAAGAACAATAATTCACTGACTAGAACCTGAATAAAACAAAAGATTGTATTTTATGATATTTCTCACTAGTATGTCAAAGACATGATAAAGACATGCAAAGGCCAAGATGAACAATAAGATGGACAAAATTGACACTGCAATTAAATATTGCTATTGATAGTGAGGACTCAGTTAACCCACATAACAGCAATTTTTAAAAACTGTGAGGACATTATGTGCATTATAATGGTTATCATACAACTTAGAAATATGAAATAACCTTGTTTTGTGAAGTTCCAAAAATAATGAAGTCAAAGGATAAGCAAAAAATTGTATACGTAGAAAATTTCCATATATCAAGATTAAAAATAAAGTAGATTAAGAATGTCATTTTGTAAGAATTTACATCTATTTTATTGCTCATGAAATAAATAATTGTGATTAATGAAAGTGATTGCTTTGTAGATGTCATCATTGAGATCTTCTGTAGGATGAACATAACCATTCTAAAGGGAGATTGCTATAGAGGAGAGTCAGGAGGTTACTGAGAACACCAAGTGTGCCTTCCAAAAATCCCCCATGGTCCACAGCATAACACAGATGTAGCCTGAACTTTGCTTTGTTCCTAGGAGATCAACACATGTCTTTCTTCATAGGTCAAAACAACTAGATTTGAGTATTTAGCTTTCAGTGTAACCAGAGGGACCCCAGATCCTAGTCCTAGAGACACCAGAATCTATACTTGTAAAACTAAATGTTGCCATATCCCTTACAATTCTTTCTGTAAATATTTCTCCCTTAAACTTCTAGACTGATGTTACTGAAGAGGATAGTATATTTCTACATCTTCTTAAGGTTTCTGAACATTTTTATCCTCATGAATCATCATAAAACAGAGAAAAATATCCAATTTGATACTGTGACATTTGATAGTGTCTAGCAGAGAAGCAATGATTTTGCATTCTATTATTCATAGCAGAAGCATGAATATATGAAATAAGGAGAAGGGAGTTTTCACAATTTTTAGCAAACCAAATACAGAGAAAGATATATGCAGCAGAGCTGGGAAGTAACTGAAGACGTGTGAATGCATGGGAGAGGCTTTGCTATACATATCTGGAATATCCCTTTGAATCAGTCATCTCATGCACATGAAAAATGTGGAGCAGAACTACAAGGGAATAAAACCTTTTTTCATAAAGCTTAATAGCTAAGAGACAATGATATTCAAGCAGAAAATGCACTGGGCTACAATATGGGTAACAGAGCTGCTAAGATCTGACGCAAGGAGTTACTTTTCAATTTGTGCTTTGGTGCAAAATGAAAAGTATATAAATACTGCATATCATTTTAAGCTAAAACATAAAACTGTTTCCACATGTACATTCCTAGCAAATCATAGTAGATGCCAAATATTAATGATTTCAATGGAATTATAAGACAAATCATTGAATAAGTGAATATGTCCCTTATTAAATAAAATAATTAGGTTATTCTATTTATTGTAAATACATATGTAAAATATATACAATATTCTCATATTATCTTGATAATTACATTCATAAATATGAATAAAATAAAATTATTAACTAAATTATTTCATCATTAAATATTTATTTTATTTGCTAAGTAAATCATTAATTTCTTATATCTTAAAAGTATTGGGTTGTTACTTTAGATTTTTATGTTTCATTTTGATCTTGTGAAGGAAGTGAGATCATCCATTTCTGTTTTAGGTGGTAGTATCTTCTTATAAATACATGACAGAAAAAAGAAAAACGTATATTTTATAGGATTATTCTAACAAAACTACAATGATTTAATTGTACAAAGTAAAAAAGCATTGATTTATTTCACTTATCATCTCTGTATAATGCAACTTATTGTATGAAGATTTCCTATTATCTGCTAGATTTAGAATCATAGAATTAGTATGTAAAGCAGGATCCACAAATATGTTTTAAGTAATAATGCAAATAAGATAATAAAATACCATTGACATGAATTATAGAGAAAGTTTTAGAACTGTATTAATGATGATCATATTGGTCACAATGAATTCTACCTTTCATCTATTCACTTTAATGCACTTTCCACCTAAGTATATATAAAAGTAGAAGAAGAAAAAAAAAAAACAAAACAGAAAAAAAGAGGGAAAAATGACTCCAAGGCCTTTCTGATGATCCTGACCTTCAGATTGTGATTTTCCTCTTTTTATTTATCACATATGTATTGTCACTGGGAAATCTGACTAACACCACCCTAACCTGGGTGGACTCCCATCTCCAGACGCCCATGTATTTCTTCCTCCGAAATTTCTCTTTCTCAGAGGTCTCCTCTACTGTTGTGTGCATCCCTAGATTTCTGGGGGCAATTATCATCAAGGACAAGACTATTTCTTACAATTGTGCAGCCCAACTATTTTTCTCTATTTTCATGGGGGTGACTGAATTTTACTTTCTAACTGCCATTGTCATATGTTGCCATCTGCAAGCCTCTGCATTATACAACCATCATGAGCAGGAAACTCTGGCGCTCGGCTTGTGCTCTGTGCATGGCTGGGTGGGTTTCTGACCATTTTCTCACCCCTTATGTTTCTCCTCCAGGTCCTCCTCCTCCTTCCAATGTCATTGATCACTTTTTGTGTGACTGTTTCCCCCTTTTACAATTGTCTTGTTCAGATACATGGCTTCTAGAAGTAATGGGTTTTTACTTTTCTTTGGTTAGTTTGCTATTCATGGCATTAGTGATTTTGTCCTATACATACATTATCAGGACTATTCTGAGAATTATATCTGCCAGTCAGAGAAAAAAGGCCTTCTCTACTTCTTCTTCTCACATGACTGTTATCTCCATCTCTGATGGAAGCTGCATATTCATGTATGCTAATCCCTCCCCAAAGAAAAGACATCATTGACTAAAGGGGTAGCTATTCTCAATACCTATGTGGCCTCCTTGCTGAACCCCTTCTTCTACACCCTGAGAAACGAGCAAGTGAAACAAGCCTTCAGAGACATGGTCTATAAAGCAGTTTTTTCTGCCAATAAATATTTTTTTGGTCAAAAATAAAGGACACTTTAAAGAACAATCAGGTTAAATCCTGAAATTCTTAACCATCTATTCATTAATAACTACCTTTGCTCTTTATAGCCTGTTAACCTGCCAAATGACAGTTAATATATTTCCCAATCTGTTACTTTCACTTCCAAGCTAAGTTTTCCAGTGCATTGCTTATCGACATTTCATAAAGTTATTCCTCCTTCAGGATTTTGTAGATTGAAATATATTTTTTAAGACAAAGTGCACTGTGAAAAGATCATTTTAATTCTGTTAATCAGTCCCTGAAAGGATCCTATGAAGTACCAGACTGTACTTCAAATGTAGAGTTTCAAAATTAGTGTGGAATTTCCTATGTATTTTCAAGGTGAACACTGATAGTTTCCTGTGGTGTAAAGAAGCTATATATTCTGTGTGATAGCACACAAAATTCAGTCCAAAGAGATAATATGTACTCGTGCATTGCACTTTTAAAGTAGAGGTTTTTATTTCGTGAAAAAATATATATATATTGAAGGTAAATATTGATCATGATATTATGTATTTTTATAGAATTTATATGTGAATTCCATAAAAATACATAGTAAGTTATATTTAGAATCAAATAATTAAAAATAATTGTAATATAACTAAAACGCTGCTACTTTCCAGAACATAATACTCATGTCTATGACAATTACTTTGAATTCTTTGTCAAGTGTTCACAAAACACTTGTTTTGTGAACATTTATTTAGGGTCTATTTTTTGAGATTCATTTTATGTGCATCATTTTCTCTTCTTTATGTCCCTTGTAAAGTTATGTTATGTACACATTTGATAAAACAGCCACTTCTCCCAGTCTTTTAAAGCTGCACTTGTCAGGGGAAACCATCACTACTCAGTCTACCTAGAGACTCTGGGGGCCTCTGCAATCTTTACTGATGATGTCTATGTCTATCTTCAGATTTGTGTTTGGAGATTCCGCAGCAAGCTGAGTAAAGGTGGGTTCATGTCTATTTTGATTCTATTGTATCTACAGTGTCCTATAGTATCTAAGACAGCAGGTTCTCAATGTCTGTTGAATGAATAACAACGATTGAGTCAACAGATGTGGAGATTTTTGTGTTCATTTCTAAAATTAGGTTAAAGGTTGCTGTGACTTATCGCCTCCCCTGTCTCTGTTGCTTGGTTTTCTGGGTGTACAACCAGCGCACCTTCTCAGTCCAGAATCTGAAGAAGTCTTGGTTAGCAACGAAGCCTTCTTGCAGTTTGGTAGATAATGCCTCTCTGGGGCTGCAATTGCCCCCTTCTGGCTCTTGCTGCCCTCACATGTCTGGGCCAGGATAGCGCTGCTCAGTCCTTTGTTCTGCAAGTGGGCCTGATGGTGTCTTAGGTTAGCACTTTTTGTGAAGTAGCTATCCCACAGTCTGGTTTGCTAGCCCAAGTTAGTTCCCTCAGATTGCCCTTGGGGCATTCAGGCCAGGTCCTGACTCTAAGCAATGTAGCCCGTGTCTCCCTGACCAACCCCAGCTTGCTAGTGGTGGATGCAGACGTCTGCACTGCTTCTCCGCTGGGGGAGTTACCGTTGGGCACATAATCTGTGGGTTTTAATTATTTACTTATTTTTCCTCCCGGTTATGTTGCCCTCTATGGTTCCAAGGCTCGCCGCAGACTCAGCAGTGAGAGTGTTTCCTGGTATTTGGAAACTTCTCTCTTTTTTAAGACTCCCTTCCCTCGACGGAGCTCCATCCCTACCTCTTTTGTCTCTCTTTTTATCTTTTATATTTTTTCCTACCTCCTTTCGAAGACAATGGGCTGTTTTTCTGGGTGCCTGATGTCCTCTGCTGGCATTCAGAAGTTGTTTTGTGAAATTTACTATGTGTTCAAATGTTCTTTTGATGAATTTCTGGGTGAGAAAGTGGTCTCCCTGTCCTATTTCTCCACCATATTAGGACGCCCTGCCCCAACACTACACCTAAAGCAACTAGAAAATGAAGAAATGAAGAACCCCAGGGTTAGTAGAAGGAAAGAAATCTTAAAAATTAGGGCAGAAATAAATGCAAAAAAATCAAAAGTGACCATAGCAAAAATCAACAAACCAAAAGCTGGTTCTCTGAGAGGATAAATAAAATTGACAAACCATTAGCCAGACTCATCAACAAACAAAAGGAGAAAAATCAAATCAATAAAATTAGAAATGAAAATGGAGAGATCACAACAGATGAAAAAGAAATACAAAGGATCATAAGAGACTATGCTATGCTATGCTATGCTAAGTCACTTCTAAGAGACTATTATCAGCAATTATATGCCAATAAAATGGACAACGTGGAAGAAATGGACAAATTCTTAGAAAAGTACAACTTTCAAAAACTGAATCAGGAAGAAATAGAAAATCTTAACAGACCCATCACAAGCATGGAAATAGAAACTGTAATCAGAAATGTTCCAGCAAACAAAAGCCCAGATCCAGACAGCTTCACAGCTGAATTCTACCAAAAATTTAGAGAAGAGCTAACACATATCCTACTCAAAATCTTCCAGAAAATGGCAGAGGAAGTAAACTTCCAAACTCATTCTATGAGGCCATCATCACTCTAATACCAAAACCTGACAAAGATCCCACAAAAAAAGAAAACTACATGCCAATATCACTGATGAATATAGATGCAAAAATCCTTAACAATATTCTAGCAATCAGAATCGAACAACACCTTAAAAAGATCATACACCATGACCAAGTGGGCTTTATCCCAGGGATGCAAGGATTCTTCAATATCTGCAAATAAATCAATGTAATATACCACATTAACAAATTGAAAACTAAAAGCCATATGATTATCTCAATAGATGCAGAGAAAGCCTTTGACAAAATTCAACATCCATTTATGATAAAAACTCTCCAGAAAGCAGGAATAGAAGGAACATACCTCAACATAATAAAAGCTATATATGACAAACCCACAGCAAACATTATCCTCAATGGTGAAAAATTGAAAGCATTTCCCCTAAAGTCAGGAACAAGACAAGGGTGCCCATTTTCACCACTACTATTCAACACAGTTTTGGAAGTTTTGGCCACAGCAATCAGAGCAGAAAAAGAAATAAAAGGAATCCAAATTGGAAAAGAAGAAGTAAAACTCTCACTGTTTGCAGGTGACATGATCCTCTACATAGAAAATGCTAAAGACTTCACCAGAAAATTACTAGAGCTAATCAGTGAATAAAGAAAATTTGCAGGATATAAAATCAACACACAGAAATCCCTTGCATTCCTATACACTAATAATGAGCAAATAGAAAGAGAAATTAAGGAAACAATTCCATTCACCATTGCAACGAAAAGAATAAAATACTTAGGAATATATCTACCTAAAGAAACAAAAGACCTATATATAGAAAACTATAAAACACTGGTGAAAGAAATCAAAGAGGACACTAATAGATGGAGAAATATACCATGTTCATGGATTGGAAGAATCAATATAGTGAAAATGAGTATACTACCCAAAGCAATCTATAGATTCAATGCAATCCCTATCAAGCTACCAACGGTACTTTTCACAGATAATTTCACAATTTGTATGCAAATACAAAAAACCTCGATTAGCCAAAGCAACCTTGAGAAAGAAGAATGGAACTGGAGGAATAAACCTGCCTGACTTCAGGCTCTACTACAAAGCCACAGTCATCAAGACAGTATGGTCCTGGCAAAAAGACAGAAATATAGATCAATGGAACAAAATAGAAGCCCAGAGATAAACCCACCCACCTATGGACACCTTATCTTTGACAAAGGAGGCAAGAATATACAATGGAGAAAAGACAATCTCTTTAACAAGTGGTGCTGGGAAAACTGGTCAACCACTTGTAAAAGAATGAAACTAGAACAGTTTCTAACACCATACACGAAAATAAACTCAAAATGGATTAAAGATCTAAACGTAAGACCAGAAACTATAAAACTCCAAGAGAAGAACATAGGCAAAACACTCTCTGACATACATCACAGCAGGATTCTCTATGACCCACCTCCCAGAACATTGGAAATAAAAGCAAAAATAAACAAATGGGACCATTAAAATTAAAAGCTTCTGCACAACAAAGGAAACTATAAGCTAATTGAAAAGACAGCCTTCAGAATGGGAGAAAATAATAGCAAATGAAGCAACTGACAAAGGATTAATCTCAAAAATATACATGCAACTCCTGCAGCTCAATTCCAGAAAAATAAGCGACCCAATTAAAAAATGGGCCAAGGAACTAAACAGACATTTCTCCAAAGAAGACATACAGATGGCTAACAAACACATGAAAAGATGCTCAACATCACTCATTATCAGAGAAATACAAATCAAAACCACAATGAGGTACCATTTCACACCAATCAGAATGGCTGCAATCCAAAAGTCTACAAGCAATAAATGCTAGTGACGGTGTGGAGAAAAGGGAACCCTCTTACACTGTTGGTGGGAATGCAAACTAGTACAGCCACTATGGAGAACAGTGTGGAGATTCCTTAAAAAACTGGGAATAGAACTGCCATACGACCCTACAATCCCACTACTGGGCACACACACTGAGGAAACCAGAATTGAAAGAAACACGTATACCCCAATATTCATCACAGCACTGTTTATAATAGGCAGGGCATGGAAGCAACATAGATGTCCATCAGCAAACAAATGGATAAGAAAGCTGTGGTACATATACACATGGAGTATTACTCAGCCATAAAAAATAATACATTTGAATCAGTTCTAATGAGATGGATGAAACTGGAGCCTATTATACAGAGTGAAGTAAGCCAGAAAGAAAAACACCAATACAGTTTTAGTTCAGTTCAGTTTCTCAGTCGTGTCCAACTCTTTGAGAACCCATGATGCACAGCACACCAGGCCTCCCTGTCCATCACAAACTCCCGGAGTTCACTCAGACTCACGTCCATCTAGTCAGTGATGTCATCCAGCCATCTCATCCTCTGTCGTCCCCATCTCCTCCTGCCCCTAATTCCTCCCAGCATCAGAGTCCTTTCCGATGAGTCAACTCTTCACATGAGGTGGCCAAAGTACTGGAGTTTCAGCTTCAGCATCATTCCTTCCAAAGAAATATCAGGGCTGATCTCCTTCCAGATGGACTGGTTGGATCTCCTTGCAGTCCAAGGGACTCTCAAGAGTCTTCTCCAACACCACAGTTCAAAAGCATCAATTCTTCGGTGCTCAGCCTTCTTCACAGTCCAACTCTCACATCCATACATGACCACTGGAAAAACCATAGCCTTGACTAGATGGAACTTTGTTGGCAAAGTAATGTCTCTGCTTTTGAATATGCTATGTAGGTTGGACATAACTTTCCTTCCAAGGAGTAAGCATCTTTTAATTTCATGGCTGCAGTCACCATCTGCAGTGATTTTGGAGCCCATAAAAATAAAGTCTGACACTGTTTCCACTGTTTCCCCTTCTATTTCCCATGAAGTGATGGGAACGGATGCCATCAGCTTCGTTTTCTTCACTCTCCACTTTCACTTTCATCAAGAGGCTTTTGAGTTCCTCTTCACTTTCTGCCATAAGGGTGGTGTCATCTGCATATCTGAGGTGATTGATATTTCTCCCGGCAATATTGATTCCAGCTTGCGTTTCTTCCAGTCCAGCGTTTCTCATGATGTACTCTGCATGTAAGTTAAATAAGCAGGGTGACAATATACAGCCTTGATGTACTCCTTTTCCTATTTGGAACCAGTCTGTTGTTCCATGATCAGTTCTAACTGTTGCTTCCTGACCTGCATACAGATTTCTCAAGAGGCAGGTCAGGTGGTCTGGTATTCCCATCTCTTGAAGAACTTTCCTCAGTTTATTGTGATCCACACAGTCAAAGGCTTTGGCATAGTCAAGAAAGCAGAAATAGATGTTTTTCTGGAACTCTCTTGCTTTTTCCATGATCCAGAGGATGTTGGCAATTTGATCTCTGGTTCCTCTGCCTTATGTAAAACCAGCTTGAACATCAGGAAGTTCACGGTTCACATATTACTGAAGCCTGGCTTGGAGAATTTTGAGCATTACTTTACTAGCATGTGAGATTAGTGCAATTGTGCAGTAGTTTCAGCCTTCTTCGGCATTGCCTTTCTTTGGGATTGGAATGCAAACTGACCTTTTCCAGTCCTGTGGCCACTGCTAAGTTTTCCAAATTTGCTGGCATATTGAGTGCAGCATTTTCACAGCATCATCTTTCAGAATTTGAAAGAGCTCAAGTAGAATTCCATCACTTCCACTAGCTTTTTTCATAGTGATGCCTTATAAGGCCCACTTGACTTCACATTCCAGGATGTCTGGCTCTAGGTCAGTGATCACACCATCATGATGATTATGTGGGATGTGAAGATCTTTTTGTACAGTTCTTCTGTGTATTCTTGCCACCTCTTCTTGATATCTTCTGCCTCTGTTAGGTCCATACATTTCTGTCCTTTATCGAGCCCATCTTTGCATGAAATGTTCCCTTGGTATCTCTAATTTTCTTGAAGAGATCTCTAGTTTTTCTCATTCTGTTGTTTTCCTCTATTTCTTTGCACCGATCGCTGAGGAAGGCTTTCTTATCTCTTCTTGCTATTCTTTGGAACTCTGCATTCAGATGCCTTATACTCATGCATACATATTGAATTTAGAAAGATGGTAATGATAATCCTCTATGTGAGACAGCAAAAGAGACATAGATGGATAGTAAAGTCTTTTGGACTCCGTGGGAGAGAGCAAGGGTGGGATGATTTGGGAGGATGGCATTGAAACATGTATGATATCATATGTGAAACGAATTGACAGTCCAAGTATGATGCATGATACAGGATGCTAGGGGCTGGTGCACTGGGATGACCCAGAGCGATGGTACGGAGAGCGAGGTGGGAGGGGATTCAGGATGAGGAACACGTGTACACCCGTGGTTGATTCATGTGTATGTATGGCAAAACCAATATAATATTGTAAAGTAGTTAGCCCCCAATTAAAATAAATAAATTTTTATTTAAAAGAAAGGGGAAAAAAAGAAAATTAGATTAAAGGCATCTGAGTTGTAATTTTTGCAGATTTCCTAGGTTTTATGCTTTCATTAATTACCAGAACCCAGTCCACCAATCAAATGAAAAGAGGCCTCTGGATAGTAGATACTTAATTAGCACCATTATTAAAGGAAAATGACCTGTGAAAATTCTTGGAACATATTCAAGACTTTAGTATTTATTTAATCTAACTTCTCTCATGCCTTCTGTGGGAAATCACTGAGCATGATACTGTATCTCATTCTTCTCATTGTTCTCTATTTAATCTTTTGAATAATTTATTTTATACTTAATAGCTTAGTGAGCCACTTTATGGGGACATTTTATTACACAAGAAAGGAAATGTAGTGTTTACACATAAGATTCATTTGTCTCAATATTTCAGTCAGCATGATCAAGAAATGTCTATACTTCAGGGAAATCCTGATGTACCAAATTCAGAAAACTCTTCCAAAAAATTTGCAAGTCTTCCATATGATTCTGCCCTAATTCTCATGCTTTTCCATCTCTTTGGACATCTTCCACCAAGTTTTCTAATTCAATAGTGGTACAAATATTAATAACATATGTATAATCCTTAGAGTATTTTCCTCTTGGCTCTGTTGGCACATTTGATTCACTGGAGTACTTCCCATGAACCATGGGCATATGTTGTTATAAAACTGCATGTGGCTTATTCAGGTTAAAAATCCATATAAAAATCATGTCCATAAAGAACCACAGTAATAATATCTTGCTACCTTTCACCATTTTTGCTCCCTTGGCTACAAAGCAAAATGCATCAAAGAAAAATAGCTATAGAAAGAAGATAACTGCAAAAGTGTTGAGATAGAGTATTTTTACAAATGCTAAATATCTTAATCTAAACTTGAAATAGTTACCAATATTTTTTAATAATTTCTGCCACTTAATGTGATGCATTTGTAGAAATAGAGGTAAGATTGTAAAGTAAAAACCAATGCAAACTTTCCTTTCCTTAGTACTGGTTTATTAATCCTTAGCTTAGCATTTCATCAGGTGAAATAAATAATGAATAATTTGGGGTTGCCATTCCTTCCTGTATATTTCAAGGGTTCTGAAGAATGAGTCTGTTTATGTTTCCTGTTTGTCATACTAATTTATTAATTTTCAGAAAATTGTTCTGAGTTTGGTCCTGCTCATTGAATATATGTCTAAGTATCACATGCTTCAGTTTCAGAAGAAAATAGTATAGAATTACAATTTGACCTTTAACTAGCTGTATGCTTTTGTTTACAATAATTAATCTCTCATTGTCAGTTTCTTCAAAGGTAACATAAGGTTATTGCAATGAATCAATGAGATCGATGAGATAAGTACATAAACAATACTGGCTCTCAAATAAGTTTCCTCCAAAATGGTTGCTATTGTTTTATAGTGGGACCATCTTCCTCAAATGTAATAATTGATTTTATTTGTAGGAATAATAAAGAGAACAGTATTTACTGTATGGGAATACATGCTTTAAAATTTTATATAATTTAATTTTACTTTTACAAGTTAGCCATCACAATAATTCTATGCAATATTATCCTCATTTTCACTGTGGGGAAGAAAAAAACATATAACTCAGAGTGTTGTATTTTTAATCCAGATCTCTTGGAATGCAAATCCCCAATAATTCCACGCAAAATAATTAAAATTAAGACCTGATGCTATATTTTTATAAGAATTTCTTTTCCTTTTTATGTTAAAAATTATCTTCAAATATAGATACTAGTTAACAAACAGACATTTAGGGAGATATATAATATCTCTATGGAAACCCGCACATCCTAAGAGTGGTTTACGTGATTACATTTTTTTTACTTCATTATTCCTAATCATACGGGTTTGTGTGTTGATCTGACTAATTTGATTCAACTCCCCTTTTCCATTAAGAAAAAGAAAGTTGCTTTTTTTCAGAGGAGTCAGAGAAACAGAATTCTGAACTAACTGTAAGACTATTCAAAAATAGTCTTAAGGTAATAATCTGAAAGTAATCTAAATTGACTCTTCTTATGAATTTTTGATACATTCATAATGAAGTTCTTACATGGTATTAGATATGAGCAAGCGCAGTCAGCAGTGAAACTAATCATTCTAGAAAAAAAAAATTAAGGTTGTTATAAATCCAAACTATTACCCAAGATATAACATTTAACCAATATTCTGCTCTCTTCTATGACAAATTATCCGAACTTATAAACCTAACACAAATAAAAAGATCCTTAATTAATAGGGAAAGACAGATAATTGGAATTCTGTGTAATAATGCCAGAGCTCCCCACGTGGCTCAGTGATAAAGAATCCACCTGCCAGTGCAGAAGATTCAAGAGACCCAGGTTCTTGATCTGGGGTAGGAAAGATCCCCTGGAGGAGGAAATGGCAACTCATCCAATATTCTTGCCTGGGAAATCCCATGGACAGAGGGGCCTGGAGGGCTACAGTTCATAGGGTTGCAAAGACTTGGACATGACTGAGAACGCATGCACCTTTATTAATACTGATGATGCAAACTCTCTTGAGTTTATATTTGTTCATAGCATTACTTATGACTTAAGAGTTTTAAAGTTAGGAATAGTAAAGTCAGTACATATAGAGAATGTGAGAAGCTAACTTTTGTTTCCAATTATATTGTGGAATTTATGGAGCTTCCCACCCATGTCTCACAATTTAGATAAAATAAGGAAAACAATCTCTCAGTCCTTAATAGACATTTACATAGTGTTGCTTTTTCAAATTGTAGCATTTAGGGAATGATGGTGATCTTTTCTCAAAGAAGCCATTCTTACAATTTACTATAAAATAGCAGATGTGTCCTGAAAATCACTTCCAGTTATTTTATTTAACCCCAAATTTTATTTAACTCAATGGCAAATATTTGCTTATTATATAGATTGATTTTCATTTTCAAAAATCCACAAGCCTAATTTGACACTGAGCTCTCCAAAACAGTAAAATGGCACCCCATTCCAGTACTCTTGCCTGGAAAATCCCATGGACGGGAGAGCCTGGTGGGCAATCCATGGGGTTGGGAAGAGTCGGACACGACTGAGCGACTTCACTTTCACTTTTCACTTTCATGCATTGGAGAAGGAAATGGCAACCCACTCCAGTGTTCTTGCCTGGAGAATCCCAGGGAGGGGGGAGCCTGGGGGGCTGCCGTCTATGGGGTCACACAGAGTCAGACACGACTGAAGTGACTTAGCAGCAGCAGCAGCAGCAGAATTCATTAAAAAGAAAGAGACATAAAGGAACATGAAGCTTGCTATCCTAAGATCCTTGGGACTAGAAAAAATGTGAATGAGCCATTAGTAAGGGAAGTATGAAATGATGACTTAGAGACTTGGATATATTCTTTATTACATTACCAAAAACATCCCAGGAATGGTTGACACCTCACATCCCAGAAATGATTTACAGATTAGAGTCATAAATAGCTGTTAATTGCAGAGGATTGTTCATTGAGAACAATGACTGTTAAAGTTTAAATAACTATCAAATACTTGAGTTGCCATAAATTTGCCTAAGAAATTATGCTTGTAATGCTTGCTTTTCTTATCAGTTCAGTTCACTCGCTCAGTCGTGTCTGACTCTTTGCCACCCCATGAATCGCAGCACGCCAGGCCTCCTTGTCCATCACCAACTCCCGAAGTTCACTCAGACTCACGTCCATCAAGTCAGTGATGTCATCCAGTCATTTCTTCCTCTGTTGTCCCCTTCTCCTCCTGCCCCCAATTCCTCCAGCATCAGAGTCTTTTCCAATGAGTCAACTCTTTGAATGAGGTGGCCAAAGTACTGGAGTTTCAGCTTTAGCATCATTCCTTCCAAAGAACACTCAGGATTAACCTCCTTTAGAATGGACTGGTTAGATCTCCTTGCAGTCCAAGGGACTCTCAGGAGTCTTCTCCAACACCACAGTTCAAAAATATCAATTCTTTGGTGCTCAGCCTTCTTCACAGTCCAACTCTCACATCCATACATGACCACAGGAAAAACCATAGCCTTGACTAGATGAAACTTTGTTGGCAAAGTAATGTCTCTGCTTTTCAATATGCTATCTAGGTTGGTCATAACTTTCCTTTCAAGGAGTAAGCGTCTTTTAATTTCATGGCTGCAGTCACCATATGCAGTGATTTTGGAGCCCATAAAAATAAAGTCTGACACTGTGTCCACTGTTTCCCCATATATTTGCCATGAAGTGATGGGACTGGATGCCATGATCTTTGTTTTCTGAATGTTGAGCTTTAAGCCAACTTCTTCACTCTCCACTTTCACTTTCATCAAGAGGCTTAGATCCTCTTCACTTTCTGCCATAAGGGTGGTGTCATCTGCATATCTGAGGTTATTGATATTTCTCCTGGCAATCTTGATTCCAGCTTGTGCTTCTTCCAGTCCAGCGTTTATCATGATGTACTCTGCATAGAAGTTAAATAAGCAGGGTACGATATACAACCTTGATGTACTCCTTTTCCTATTTGGAACCAGTCTTTTGTTCCATGTCCAGCTCTAACTGTTGCTTCCTGATGTGCATATAGGTTTCTCAAGAGGCAGGTCAGGTGGTCTGGTATTCACATCTCTTGAAGAATTTTCCACAGTTTATTGTGATCTACACAGTCAAAGGCTTTGGCATAGTCAATAAAGCAGAAATAGATGTTTTTCTGGAACTCTCTTGCTTTTTCCATGATCCGGCAGATGTCGACAATTTGATCTCTGGTTCCTCTGCCTTTTCTAAAATCAGCTTGAACTTTAGGAAGTTCACAGTTCACATATTGCTGAAGCCTGGCTTGGAGAGTTTTGAGCATTGTTTTACTAGCATGTGAGATGAGTGCAATTGTGCAGTAGTTTCAGCCTTCTTTGGCATTGCCTTTCTTTGGGATTGAAATGAAAACTGACCTTTTCCAGTCCTGTGGCCACTGCTAAGTTTTCCAAACTTGCTGGCATATTGAGTGCAGCACTTTCCCAACATCATCTTTCAGGATTTGATATAGCTCAAGTAGAATTCCATCACTTCCACTAGCTTTGTTCGTAGTGATGCCTTATAAGGCCCACTTGACTTCACATTCCAGGATGTCTGGCTCTAGATCAGTGATCACACCATCATGATTATGTGGGATGTGAAGATCTTTTTTGTACAGTTCTTCTGTGTATTCTTGCCACCTCTTCTTGATATCTTCTGCTTCTGTTAAGTCCATACCATTTCTGTCCTTTATCGAGCCCATCTTTGCATGAAATGTTCCCTTGGTATCTCTAATTTTCTTGAAGAGATCTCTAGTTTTTCTCATTCTGTTGTTTTCCTCTATTTCTTTCCATTGATCACTGAGGAAGGCTTTCTTATCTCTTCTTGCTATTCTTTGGAACTCTGCATTCAGATGCTTATATCTTTCTTTTTCTCCTTTTCTTTTCACTTCTCTTATTTCACAGTTATTTGTAAGAAATAGCTTTTCTTATAAGTGGTCTTGGAGAAGGCAATGACACCCCACTCCAGTACTCTTGCATGGAAAATCCCATGGACGGAGGAGCCTGGTAGGCTGCAGTCCATGGGGTCGCAAAAAGTCGGACACAACTGAGCGACTTCACTTTCACTTTTCAATTTCTTGTGTTGGAGAAGGACATGTTCTTGCCTGGAATATCCCAGGGACAGAGGAGGCTGGTGGGCTGCCGTCTATGGGGTCGCACAGGCTCGGACACAACTGAAGCGACTTAGCAGCAGCAGTATAAATGCTCTTAAACTTTTTTCTCTAGTCATTGAAGATTAGCAAAAGGATAGGTTCATTTTAATGTGAACATCACATTTTTTCCCATTGCACTTGCCACCATTGACCTCAGTTGGAATTTTCCCTAAATCAGCAGCAGCTCTACTTTCTGCTATACAGAGGAGTAAATGAAAAGAGAGCTCAGGTTTGTCGAGAAAAAAAAAAAATGTGAGTATTTTCACAATGTTATGATAAATTACATACTACAAATCAACAAACCCATACCTTGAAATTAAGTATTCTATTATAAAAATTTCTCCCCAGACACTAGAATGTAAAAGCTACAAGTTAATGAGAATTCACAAAATGAATGCTATTGAAATTTGTTATTGTTGTTGTTATTCAGTCCCTAAGTTGTGTCCAGCTTTTTGCCACCCCATTGATTGCCAGGAGAAATATCAATAACCTCAAATATGCAGATGACACCACCCTCATGGCAGAAAGTGAAGAAGAACTCAAAAGCCTCTTGATGAAAGTGAAAGTGGAAAGTGAAAAAGTTGGCTTAAAGCTGAACATTCAGAAAATGAAGATCATGGCATCCAGTCCCATCACTTCATGGCAAATATATGGAAAAACAGTGGAAACAGTGTCAGACTTTATTTTTCTGGACTCCAAAATCACTACAGATGGTGACTGCAGCCATGAAATTAAAAGACACTTACTCCTTGGAAGGAAAGTAATGGCCAACCTAGACAGCATATTGAAAAGCAGGGACATTACTTTGCCAATAAACGTCCGTCTAGTCAAGGCTATGGTTTTTCCAGTGGTCATGTATGGATGTGAGAGTTGGACTGTGAAGAAGGCTGAGCGCTGAAGAATTGATGCTTTTGAACTGTGGTGTTGGAGAAGACTCTTGAGAGTCCCTTGGACTGCAAGGAGATCCAACCATCCCATTCTAAAGGAGATCAGCCCTGGGATTTCTTTGGAAGGAATGATGCTAAAGCTGCAACTCCAGTACTTTGGCCACCTCATGTGAAGGGTTGACTCATTGGAAAAGACTCTGATGCTAGGAGGGATTGGGGGCAAGAGGAGAAGCGGACGACAGAGGATGAGATGGCTGGATGGCATCACTGACTCGATGGACGTGAGTCTGAGTGAACTCCAGGAGTTGGTGATGGACTGGGAGGCCTGGCGTGCTGCGATTCATGGGGTCCCAAAGAGTCAGACATGACTGAGTGACTGATCTCATCTGATCTGATCTGACTGAAGCATGTTAGGCTTCCCTGTCCTTCACTATTTCCTAGAGATTGCTCAGATTCATGTGCATTGAGTCAGTGATGGTATCTAACCATCTCAGCCCTTGCTGCCCCATTCTCCTTTTGCTTTCAGTCTTTTCCAGCATCAGGGTATGTTCCAATGAGTTGGCTCTTCACATTAGGTGGCCAAAGTATTGCTGCTTCATTCACCAACAGTCCCTCCATTGAATATTAGTGGTTGATTTCCTTTAGGATTGACTGGTTTGATTTCCTTGCAGTCCAAGGGACTCTCAAGAGTGTTCTCCAGCACCATCATTTGAAGGCATCAATTCTTGGGCCCTCAGCCTTCCTTATGGTCCAACCCTCTCATTCATACATGACTACAGAAAAACCTATAGCTTTGACGATATGGACCTTTTGGGTAAAATTATATCTTTTCTTTTAAATATGTTGTTTATGTTTGCCATAGCTTTTCTTCCAAGGAGCAAGCGTCTTTTTATTTCATGGCTGCAGTCATTGTCCTTAGTGATTTTAGAGCCCAAGAAAGAAAATCTGTCACTGCTTCCACTGTTTCCACTTCTGTTTTCCATGACCTGATGGGACTGGATGCCATGATCTTAGACTCTTAAATGTTGAATTTTAAACTAGTTTTTTTCACTCTCTTCTTTCATCCTTATCCAGAGGCTCTTTAGTTCCTCTTCACCTTCTGCCATTAGAGTGGTATCATCTGCATATTTGAGGTTGTTGATATTTTTCTGGGCAATCTTGGCTCCAGTTTGTGCATCATCCAGCCTGGCATTTCACATGATGTACTCTGGGGTTTCCCTGGTGGCTCAGAGGTTAAAGCATCTGTCTGCAATGCAGGACACCCGGGTTCGATCCCTGGGTCGGGAAGATCCCCTGGAGAAGGATATGGCAGCCCACTCCAGTATTCTTGCCTGGAGAATCCCATGGAGGGAGGAGCCTGGTAGGCTACAGTCCATGGGGTTGCAAAGAGTCGGACATGACTGAGCTACTTCACTTCACTTTACTCTGCATAGAAGTGAAATAAGTGGGTGACAAAATACAGCTTGGATGTATCCCTTTCCCAATTTGGAATCAGTCCATTGTTCCATGTCTGGTTCTAACTGTTGCCTCTTGACCTGCATACAGGTTGCTCAGCAGACAGGTAAGATGGTCTGGTATTCCCATCTCTTTAAGAATTTTCCACAGTTTGTTGTGATCCACATAGTCAAAGACTTTACTGTAGTCAGTGCTTCAGTTATTTAAATAAACTGGTTAAATGATTTCCGCTACTGTTAGTTATGATGATAAAATAAAGACTTTATTGCTCTTTAATGGATTATACTAGTAGCCTGACAAAATAGAACTTCAATTAAGGGAATATTATTGTAGATAAAATAAAAATATAATGTAAAAATCAGAATATACACATATAGATAGAGACAGAATGCTAATAATATTTAGATAGGAGAATTTGGAAGAAAAAAATGTGTTCTCCTGAAGATAATGTTTTATTTTAGATATTGACACACTTTGGTTTCCTTAGCTCATGACACAGACCCAATATACTTAATGGCCACTCTACCTCCTTTCTACTCTTGACTATCTAACATCTGAGAAGACCACCAAAACAGATACATGACCTGGATTCCTTTATTCCATTATCTGGGGCTTCAGATGAGTAGGAGGTTGGTGAGTGTGAGTCTGATTCAAAACTTAGAAATCTGTCATGTAGCTCAAGATTTATCTTCCATGATTTTCCTTTTGGAAACATATGCACTGAATGGCCTTTTTCCTGACACATTTGGCTTTTCTATATTACACTAGGAAACAATCATTATATGAGAAACTAGGTGACAGACATTAGGATAGGATGACTTACTGAGGTTGAAGAAAAGACAAAGAGTATCCCTAAGGAGGGGATTCTGTGGAGACTGTTTTTAAGAGTCAACAGGTACCTTTCTTCTTCCTGTATTTCCTAGCTTTGAGAAAAACATAGATTATAATTCTTGCTTTTCATGTGAAGAACATGTTTTTTGTACAAGATTTTTAAAAATATTTTTAGCCTGATACCCAATTTGTAAACTAGGGATTTTATAAAATAACAGTCTTTGTGAATCAAAATTGTGACATGTAGTAAAAACTTGCTTCAAAACAAGTTATTTATTTCATTAACTGTTAAACAATCTCCTGAATTATGTTAGCAGAGCATAGTAGGTTTCATTTCAGAGCCAAATCCCAGTGCTATACTTGGATAGTCCCCTTTTCTGGGTCTTCTGTTTATGTATTCTCCTGAAGGTTATTCAAAAGAAGAAGAAGAAAAAATGAGAAACTACACATAAATAACAGGGTTTATCCTCCTGGGACTGTCAGATGACCCACAACTTCCAGTTGTGAGCTTTATCTTTCTGCTCATCACCTACATGCTCAGCATCACTGGGAACCTGACCATTATCACCCTGACCCTGCTGGATGCCCACCTCCAAACCCCCATGTATTTCTTCCTCAGAAATTTCTCCTTATTAGAAGTTTCATTCACAACTCTCAGTATACCCAAGTTCTTGGCCACCATGATTACAGGAGGTAAAACCATCCCTTTTAGTGATTGTATGGCTCAGTTATTTATTTTATTTTATTTTTTTCATTTTATTGGGAGTCACTGAGTTTTATGTTCTGGCTGCAATGTCCTGTGACCGTTACATTGCCATCTGCAAACCGCTGCATTACTTGACCATCATGAATCACAGAGTCTGCACACTGCTTGTCTTGGGCTCTTGGCTGGCTTCATTCTTAATCAAATACCCATGAGTAATGTTCTTCCTACAGCTTGATTACTGTAAGTCCAATGTTATTGACCATTTTAGTTGTGATTATTTCTCCTTATTATACCTTTCTTGTTCAGACACCAAATTCCTAGAGATAGTAGGGTTTTCCTGTGCTGTGTTTATTCTCTTCTGCACTTTAGTGTTAATAATACTGTTCTACACGTATATCATCAGAACAATTTTGAGGATCCCTTCTACTACTCAGAGGACAAAGGCCTTTTCCACGTGTTCTTCCCACATGATTGTCATCTCCATCTCTTATGGCAGCTGCATTTGCATGTATATGAATCCATGAGCAAAGGACAGGGTGTCTTTGAGTTAGGGGGTGGCTGTGCTAAACACCTCCATAGCTCCCATGCTGAACCCCTTTATCCATAGCCTAAGAAATCAGCAAGTCAAGTGAGCCTTCATGGACATGGCAAGGAGGACTATATTTTTCTCAAGCAAATGAAAAATAAAAGTCCTGTTTTATGAATTAGACACATAGGAATGAAAAGCAATTAAATAAAATCCAGGAATTTCAAAATCTATTAATATCTACACAGCCTCCCTGATTTATTTTTCATCATTCATAGTTTTATTGCCAGCAGTTTATCAAGGATATTTGCATATGTATATTTTCTTTTTGCCATTCAAATTTGAATTATTCATGTATATATGTATATATATATATATATATATACACACACATATACACAAATATATGCTTATATAGCATACATTTTTTTTCCATTCAATTTGCAATCCTTCTCTCATGTACTTTTTTTCCTTTAGGGCTGGTTTTTCTGGTCTGTACCTATGGGGGTGATTATATTTCCTTCTTTGAAACATTTTTAATTTCATATTTCACACTAATTTTTAGAAAATTAAAGTCAGAAAGAGGCAGAGGAGGTGCACACAAGAGAGAATAGTGTTTTACAATCTCACCCAAAATCAGGTTTTCTAGAAATTAAATGAATATTAGATCATATTTGGTCCCAGTTGTGCTCTCAGGGGTCACCACTGCAGCTGGGAAGTTGCAGAAGGCAATGGCAACCCACTCCAGTACTCTTGCCTGGAAAATCCCATGGACAGGGGAGCCTGGTAGGCTGTAGTCTATGGGGTCACTAAGAGTTGGACACAACTGAGTGATTTCACTTCACTTCAAGTGATATTTAATCTTATTTTTAATTTACTACACAAAGACTATAAACATAATCTGACAGTCTTATTAGAATTTTGCATGCACTTTCCTTTTCATACTGTGGCCTATGTTGTTAACTATGTGAAAAACAGTACAACTAAAAGAAAAATGTAATTACATTTTCTTGAGAAATCAAAAAACTTTTCCCATTATGGAGTTTGGCATTTTCTGTGCTATTGTACAGTTGCTCACCCATGTCCAACTGTTTGCGACCCCATGGACTGAAGACTCCCTGGCTGCAGAAGACTGCACCCAGGCTTCCCTGTTCCTTACTATCTCCTGGATTTTGTTTAAACTCATGTCCATTGAGTGGATGATGCCATTCAAATATCGCTATATTATTCTTCAATTCAAAAAACTATTATAATGAATAGTTGCTTAGGGAAAATTATGATACAGACCCTGCTTTGGGGGAATGCCAATATTGACATATATACGATAACAATTCTTTTAAAAAGCCTGAAGAAACTGGCAACTTAAAAAAACTTGAGAGCTGTGTGTTAAGTTTTTAGGTGGGCAATATGAGCAACCCAGGAGACAGTGCCTCAGATAACTGAGAAACTTGAGAAACTGTTCCAAAGAGGTACGGGGGAAGGTTAGTATATATGTGATTTTGATATGCAATTAAGCACACATTTATTTTAGATTTTCTGCTGGTCTTGTGAAGCTTCTGCCAGTCATGAGAAACAATTTGCACCATCAAGAATTTTAGTACTTTTCTAGATATGAGGAGATACAAGAATTGGGCTCATAAAATCAGCTCCTGAGTGTATCTAACTATCTGAAGACCTGTCCTGGCAGTTTTCCTGGAGCAGAGAGTGCCTCATTTCTTCTTTCAACCCTCAATCCCTCAGGGAGTGTTGAAGATCAGCAGTTGCAGCAGCACATGATTTAATCCTTTTAGAGTTTATATGGCAAGTACCCAACCAACTGCCAATTTGTAGTTGCTGGATACCAAATACGACTACATTTGCTATGGTCAGTTGTATATTTAAATAAATGCTTGATATTAAGCTGGTCTTTTGATAATCAATAACTAAGGGGTTTTTTTTTAATAACTTTCTCATATCTGTGGCTATTTTGAGATAATAGCTTACACATACAATTCTTTTAATTGTCTCTTTAAGTGACATGCTTAATCAGTATTAGAGAAACTAACAGTACCAAAGTTTTAATATACACAAGATTGAGATTTTCTTGTTAAAAATGCTTATTTTAAGCATTAGAATATGATATCTTATGGAAAATGTACTGATTAGAATTTATATGAACAATTGTACAAGATCATACAATTCTGGCCCTGAACATTTTTTTTTTTTCTGTTTTCCATGAAGTAAAAAACTGAAATAATAATGGAGAGTGCTCAAACTCATCCTACAGTTTTAAACCATTATTATAGGAAGACTGTAATCATAATTCATTGAACTAAGTTCTGATATTCTTGTACTATACTCAGTTGAAAGTCTTAGATACATCATTTACTGAAACACACAGAAAATAACCACACTGTAGGGAAGTCATGCAGTTACTTTTTCCTCCCCTCATGCTGGACATTTATAATTTCTAAGCTTAACTGGAAACATGTGAAAATACTGGCTTGATTTATAACTGTGACTTCTTAATGACTTAAAAAAATATACCATGGACTGTAGATAGGTGTAGCTCTGGTAATTAAAAGAACTGTAATATTATTGCAAAAGATATGAGAGAGTTTATGTTGATATTATCAGATAATACAGCTCTCCTCATAACACTATGCAAATTCCTTAGTGGTTATTATAAATGTTGGTAATCTGTATGAGCATTTTGATTATTAATATCACCAGTCAATATGTAATTTTTTCTATAAAAGGGTCATATATTAATAATTTAGAATTTGTAGAACATAAGTCCTTGAGGTAACTAACTTTCCCTCTCTGTAGTGTGGATGCAGCTCTGAACAACGTGTAAGTGAAAGGGCTAAGGCATGTCTAATAAAGCTTTTAATAAAAATAGTTCATGAGCCAAATTTGCCCAATAGGCTATAGATAGTCTATCCACTTACTGTCTTAAAATTTCCCATAAACTTTGACCAATTGGGCAACAATCATAAAATATTTTCAGAGAAAAAGATAAGATAAATATTTCTGCAAGAGAATAACAATTACAGATAACCTCATAAAGTTGTTGACAGGATTTAAAGGAGCAATATGAAGAAAACAATTAGAATAAGTCTGCTGCTGCTGCTGCTGCTGCTGCTAAGTCCCTTCAGTCGTGTCCGACTCTGTGCGACCCCATAGACGGCAGCCCACCAGGCTCCCCTGTCCCTGGGATTTAGGTCTGGACTATAGTAATTGCTGAAAAAATTTATCTCTACCCTCCTCTATCTTTTCCTCCTCATTGTTATCAGAAGTACTATTAATAATGTAAAGAATATATATATATATATATTTCTAATCTTTTATTTTAAGCACAGTAAACATTGTAATGGTCTGTGACATTTTATTGATTATTTACATAGTCCTGAATGAGAGGCTTGCTGGGTAGAGTATTCTTGGTTGTAGGTTCTTCCGTTTTCATCACTTTAAATATATCATGCCATTCCCTTCTGGCTTGTAGAGTTTCTGTTAAAAAGTCAGCGGATAACCTGATGGAAGTTCCCTTGTATGTTATTTTTCCCTTGTTACTTTTAATATTTAATAAAGTTCTTATATAACTTAGAATTATGAAAGAAACTTGAAGCTCCAACAATAATGAAGTCTAAGGATAAGTAATGAAGTGTATATGTAGAAAACTTTTATATGCCAAGAATATGACTAAAACTAAAGTAGATTGAGCACTATTTTTCTAAGATTTCACATCTGTTTCATTACTCAAAAATAGAAAATAATTGTGATTAATGAAAAGGATTATTTTGTAGAAGTCTTCATTGAACTCTTCTGTGGGATGAACATAAACATTCCCAAGAGAGATTCACTATAGAAGAGAGTCAGGAGGCTCTGAGAACACCAATGGTAGCTTCCAGAAATCCCCGATGTTCCATGTCATAGCACAGCTGTCACCTGGCCTTTGTTTCCAGGAGATCAACACATGTCTCTCTTCATAGGTCACAACAGCTAAACTTGAATATTTGAGCATTTAGTGCAACTAAATGCCAGATCCTAGTTTAAGTATCTACACTCGTAATGCCCCACTTTGCCATGCCACTTGCAGTTCTCACTTTAAATATTGCTCCCTTAAACTTCTAGACCAACCTTACTGAAGAGGATGATAGAAGTTCCATATCTTCTTAAGGTTTTTGATATTCCATTTTTATTTTTCATGAATCATCATAAAATAGAGAAAAATATTCAAATTTGATTTGTGTGATGTTTACTAGTGTCTGGCAGAGTAGCAATGATTTATCTTCTATTATTCACAGCAGAAATGTGAATATCTAAAATAAGATAAGGGAGCTATAATGATTTTAGTAAACCAGATACGCAGAATGATAGATACATCCAGTGGAGCTGGGAATCAGCTGAATGGCTTTGGATTAATAGGAGAGGTTTTCCTCTACATTTCTGGAATATCCTTTTGGATTAGTCACCTCATGCAAAAGATAAATGTGGGGTAGAACTCCAGGGGAATAAAACAGTTTTTCATAAAGTTTAATAGCTGAGAAGCAAGGATGTTCAAATGGAAGATGTACTGGGCTGAAGTCTGGGTAATAGAGCTGCTACTATCTGAGGCAAGTAGTTATTTTTCAGCTCGTGCTTCAATGCAAAATAAAAAATTGATAAATACTGCATATTCTTTTAAGCTCAAAAATATACACAGTTTTCTATACATATAAAATTTCTATACATATATTCATAGAAAATCTTAGAGAATGTCAAACATTAATGATTTCAAAGGAATTATCAGACAAACCATTAAGCGAATGTTATTTTATATATAAAATAATTAGGCTATTTATTCTATTTTCTTGTAAATAATATCTAATACCTATAGTATATTTTCATATTGATAATTACATTCATAAATACTAATATAAAAATAAAGCTGGTAATTAAATTATTTAATCATTAAACATTTTAAAGTTTATTTTATTTGCTAAGAAAATCATGAAGTTGTTTCTTGTTTCATTAAAGGTGTTGCTACTTTATTTTTCTAAGTTTCATCGATATCTTATGATGCAAGTAAGATCATCCACTTCTCTTTTATTTATTTATTTTTTAAATTTATTTTAATTAGAGGCTAATTACTTTACAATATTGTATTGGTTTTGCCTTCTGATACCTACATGACAAAAAATGATGTATGTTTTATAGGATTATCCCAACAAAACTGCAAGGACTTGCACAAATTAGACAAAACAAAAAATATCAAATTAATTTATCATCTCTAAATAATATGACTCATATAAAGATTTCCTAACTTCTCCTGTTAGATTTAGAATAAGAGAACTATTATATAAAACATGACCCACAAATACATTTTAAGAAAAAATGTAAATAAGGTATTAAAAGAAAACAATATAGGCATGAATTAGATAGAATGCTTTAGAATTGATGATGATATTGATCATAATGAATTATATTTTTCATCTCTTTCTTTTAATACACTTTCTATCTAAATATATTTAAAAGAAGAAAAAAGGAGGAAAAAAGAGAAAGAAATGAACCACACAGTGATCACAGAGTTTGTTCTTCTAGACCTTTCTGATGATCCTGAGCTTCAGATTGTGATTTTCCTCTTTTTATTAATCACATATGTATTAAGTGTCACTGGAAACCTGACCATCATCACCCTAACCTGGGTGGACTCCGATCTCCAGACGCCAATGTATTTCTTCCTCTGAAACTTCTCTTTCTTAGAAACCTCCTTTACTACTGTGTGCATCCCTAGATTTCTGGGGCAATTATTACCAAAGACAAGACTATTTCTTAGAACAATTGTGCAGCCCAACTATTTTTCTCTATTTTCATGAAGGTGACTGAATTTTACATTCTAACCGCCATGTCCTATGACTGCTATGTTGCCATCTGCAAACCCCTGCATTACACAACCATCATAAGCAGGAAACTCTGCAGCGTGTTTGTGCTCTGTGTTTGGCGCAGTGGGTTTCTAACCATTTTCCTGCCCCTTATGCTTCTCCTCCAACTGGATTACTGTGCTTCCAATGTCATTGATCACTTTGCATGTGACTATTTCCCCCTTTTACAATTGTCTGGTTCAGATACATGGTTCCTAGAAATAATTGGTTTTTACTTTGCTTTGGTTACCTTGCTATTCACTTTGGCCTTAGTGATTTTGTCATATATGTACATTATCAGGACTATTCTGAGAATCCCATCTGCCAGTCAGAGAAAAAAGGCCTTCTCCACTTGTTCCTCTCACATGATTGTCATCTCCATCTCCTATGGAAGCTGTATATTCATGTATGCTAATCCCTCGGCCAAAGAAAAGGCGTCATTGACAAAAGGAGTAGCTATTCTCAATACCTCTGTGGTCCCCATGCTGAACCCCTTCATCTACACCCTGAGAAACCAGCAAGTGAAACAAGCCTTCAAAGACGTGGTCTATAAAGCAGTCTTTTCTGCCAATAAATGATTTTTTTGGTCAACTTTAAAGGGCAGTTTGGTTAATTCCTGAAGTTCCTTAAAGTCTGTATAACTATGGTTGGCCTTTATAGTCTCTTAACATGCCACCTGACAGTTAATATATTATTTTTCCAGTCTGCTGCTTCTACTTCCATTCCTGTTTCTCCAGTGTATTGTTTTTTAACATTTAAAAATATAATAAAGGTTATTTCTCATGCAGAACTTTTGTAAAAATGAAATGTATTTCTTTAAGACATAGCACAATGTGAAAGATGGTTTTAATTCTCTTCATCAGTCCCTGAAAAGATCCTATGATACCACCTTGTACTTCAAATATAGAGTTTCAAAATGAGTGTGTAATTTCCTGTGTATTTTCAAGATGAACATTAATATTTCCTATGGTTTAAAGCGGAGAAGGCAGTGGCACCCACTCCAGTACTCTTGTCTGGAAAATCCCATGGACGGAAGGGCCTGGTGGGCTGCAGTCCATGGGGTCGCTAGGAGTCGGACAGGACTGAGCGACTTCACTTTCACTTTTCGCTTTCCTCCATCAGAGAAGGAAATGGCAACCCACTCCTGTATTCTTGCCTGGAGATTCCCAGGGGGAGCCTAGTGGGCTGCTGTCTATGGGGTCGCACAGAGTCGGACATGACTGAAGCGACTTAGCAGCAGCAGCATTGTTTAAAGAATCTATATATTCTGTGTGATATTACGTGTGAAATGAAAATGTCTCCTGCCATATCAACAAACAAGAAACGTCACAGCCATCAGCAATTTCTGGTCTCCAAATGTGAATACTATGCTAAGTCACTTCAGTCGTGTCCGACTCTATGTGACCCCATAGACAGCAGCCCACCAGGCTTCCCCGTCCCTGGGATTCTCCAGGCAAGAACACTGGAGTGGGTTGCCATTTCCTTCTCTACCAAATGTGAATGAGAGCTCCCAAAACTGAGATCCAGTAGAGTCTCATTCCCTCATGGTGATTGCCGAGTACCTGGGGGTGATGCAAGAAGTAGCCACTTGCAACTCTTTAAGGTGAACAAGGGAACCGGATTTGGCCCCAGATAGCTGGGAAGGAAATGGCAACCCACTCCAGTGTTCTTGGCTGGAGAATCCCAGGGACGGGGGAGCCTGGTTGGCTGCCCTCTATTGGGTTGCACAGAGTCGGACACGACTGAAGCGACTTAGCAGTAGCAGCTGAAGTATTTATGAAAGGAAATAACTCAGTGAACCTAGAAGCTTGCCTCTTCCCATACCTAGAATGTTAAATTCCTTAATTTGATACCTGATCTTTGGTGTTCAGACTGGCACCCTACTCCAGTACTCCTACCTGGAAAATCCCATGGAGGAGCCTGGAAGGCTGCAGTCCATGGGGTCGCTGAGGGTAGGATACGACTGAGCGACTTCACTTTCACTTTTCACTTACATGCATTGGAGAAGGAAATGGCAACCCACTCCAGTGTTCTTGCCTGGAGAATCCCAGGGACAGGGGAGTCTGGTGGGCTGCTGTCTATGGGGTCACACAGAGTCGGACACGACTGAAGTGACTTAGCAGCAGCAGCAGCAGCTCTCTTTGTTGCAAACTTGTATGTAGTCTAACTCCCTCTCCTGTCTTCTTGAAGCAGTTTTCTCAGAGCTACTGAGATGTTGTTTCCTAGGCTCAGAGTCCTAAACATTCCCATCAAATAAAATAGCTCTCTTCTTTCAGGTTGTGACTATATTTTTTTAGTCGGCATACACTAAATTCAGTCCAAAGAGGTATGAACTCTTGCATGAGACTTTTAATGTCAAGATATTTATTTTGTGAAATTCAATACATGTTTTGAAGTTAAATATTGATTATGGTATCATGTAATTTGTGTATAATTCACATGTTCTCTATTAGTTTGGGAAAAAAATTCATTCAAATAATTCAGAATAAATTCAATAAAACTAAAACACTGCCACTCTCCTGAATTTAGTGACCATATTTATGACAGTTATTTTGATGTCTTTGTCAAGTGTTCAAAAACTTCCATTTGTTTAGGGTAAAATTTTTGAGGTTTATTTTATTTGATTGGGTTATTTTCTGTTTCTTCTTTTCCCTTGTAACTTGATGTTTTTACCTACACCAAGTGGCGGTTCAACTGCCACTCCAGTATTTTGGAGTTGGATTTGTTCAGGAGTTCATCATCATCAAGTCCACCAAGAGATTTAGGGGCATCTCACATATTTTATGGGCCTTCCCTGGTGGCTCAGACTGTAAAGCGTCTGCCTACAATGTGGGAGACCTGGGTTCAATCCTGGGTAAGGAAGATCCCCTGGAGAAGGAAATAGCAACCCACTCCAGTATTCTTGCCTGGAAAATCCCATGGACAGAGGAGCTTGGTTGGCTACTGTCCATGGCGTCACAAAGAGTCAGACACGACTGAGTGACTTCAATATCACTATCACTATCACTATCACTATCACTATCACATATTTTATGAGGATGACTTTGGAATGCTTCAGAGGGCCCCTGAGACAACCCAAAGAGCTTTTAAACCACCTGGGTTCATTAGACATGTTAAGTTACATGGAAAATATTGTTGAAGGGATGATAAATCTTCTCATGTCATACTATATGTTTGATTTACTAATATATATATCCTAAAATTATGTGGAATTTGTATAGATCTGATATGCCTTGATAAAAACGTGCTCAATTATAATTCTAGTTATCATATTAGTGTTACATATCACAGCAATGGCCAGGCTACTTTGTCAATTGCAATTTAATCAGATTTTTAACATGCCTTCTATGGTTTCACTGTGATGCCTTTGCAAGAATACAGCTATTTCAAGATTTATGGAAAAGACTTTTCTAAGATTAACCAATAAATACTTTTGTTTGTTTGTTATCTGGTAAACTGGTAACAGGCTGGAATTTAGCCTATTCTCTATGTTAAGAGAACAAAGTTTTCTTAGAATAAAGCTTTCAGCCATTAAAAAGAATACATTTGAATCAGTTCTAATGAGGTGGATAAAACTGGAGCCTATTAAACAGAATGAAGTAAACCAGAAAGAAAAACACCAATATAGTATAGTAATGCATATATATGGAATTTAGAAAGACGGTAACAATAACCATGTATACGAGACAGCAAAAGAGATGTATAGAACTTTATGTATAGAACAGTCTTTGGACTCTGTGGGAGAGGGAGAAGTTGGGATGATTTGGGAGAATGGCATTGAAACATGTATAATATCATATAAGAAACTAGTCGCCAGTCCGGGTTCAATGCATGATATTGGATGCTTGGAGCTGGTGCACTGGGGTGACCCAGAGGGATGGTACGGGCAGGGAGGAGGGAGGAGGGTTCAGGATGGGGAACACGTGTATACCTGTGGTGGATTCATGTTGATATATGGCAAAACCAATACAATATTGTAAAGTTAAAAAAAATAAAATAAATAACTAAAAAAAAAATGAAGCTTTCAAAAACAGATTATGGGTTTCTTTGCCTTTAAGTATTTTATTTGTTTTTTAAATCTTTTGTTACTTTGGTAAAGTAAATAAGAATTATTAAAGATTATGATACATGTAAAAGCTCATTCTGCTTCTATAAGAAATAACGCTTCACTGTTAGACTTTTGCTATTTGATGTCCTTAAAACATGGCAATAGTCTACTCCTAAATCAGAGAATTAAAAATGGGTTAACAATAGCTGTATATCAAAGAGTCAGGGCTATGGGAAATCCAAGACGGTTGCTTGGATTTTTCAGGGTCCCTGACAAAACTCATTTTTATTTGATGGGTTAAAGCCTTCCCTGGCTACAGGGTTAATGCCCTCACAATGACAAAAAAATTACATTTCACTTAATATTAAGTTCTAGTTTTGTTAATTAAGGTCTGTGTTTACTACAACTCACTTCTGAGATAGTTCCTTGCTGTTATGTTATATTGCTAAAAGGTTTAATTAAGTTATTAAAAAGGACACTCTAAGTTTGTTTCTTAAGCTTATCTCTATAACCAACCTTTCGATGTACAACCAGGAGAGTGACACCTGTCTATAGTCATTTAACCAAGTCAGATGACCCAGGGTATTCTGGGCTATACCTAATGAAAGTTCTTGACTTAAATTCTTGCTTGTGACCTTATTACCAGCTCTAGCTGTACTATTTTCTATGTCTCTTGTATCAGAAGATTGTTTCTTAGTTAATAAATGTGTGACTGAGCCTGTGATAAAATGCTGATAATCAGTTCCATGAGATCAATGATTGTAATAATGTAACTCTAGATATGGGAACAAGCAACAAGAGGGATTATTTTCCTGGACCAAGAGGCTAGTAAGACAGGTATGGTCCAGAGACTTTTGCTACTCACAAGACCTGGTCCAATAACAGCACCCTGAGTGGCCGATCAATGGAATCTTCCCTGGACCTGGAATGAGCCTTCCCAGCACTGCAGGGCACAATGGGCATGAAGTGCACCCAAAGCATGGTCAAATATGTGGACCCTGCTGACTGGGAGTTGGCACTTGCCAGCTGCCTCTACAAAGATTACATCATGACCACTGCAAGCTGCTGACATTCAACACCCCTTAAAAGGAGCTCAGGATGGAGATAAGAAATAAGGCACTCTGTGCTCTTGGAAAAGCCCAGAAGAACTGGCCTTCAGATAGTCAGATGTTTTCAGGTAAAGATTTTATGAGCCCAAATTCTTGCATCTTCTTGTACCTAGAGAAACACTAATGTCACGAACCACTGTCTGGCCCTGGTTCTCCTGGCTAGCCCCTGAGCAGCTTTCCTACTTCTTCTAATCTTTGGGCCATGTACCTTTAACTTTTTTGTTAAGTTTGTTTCTTCTAGAATACAAGAAATCTCCAAGTGGTAGTACAACAAGAATATCCTCTGACCAGCCCAAAGACAATGCTGAAACAAATCACCTTATCATTCCATGGACTCTCATGTCCCTCCATAAATGCACCCTAACAAAGAAGCAGGCAAAGGGAGCCCAGAGCCCCATGACACCCTTGAACAGCCTGAAGAAGCCAGAGTGGTCATCGTTCCTCTTCTCCTGAGCAGATAAAACCAAGGAGGGTCTTGGAAAGCAGGAATGGAAAAACCAGACACATATGGTCCTTCCCTCCCCCGTATCATAATTATTAACGGATTTCAGGTCCTCCTGAACAGTATAACCTGTCTCCCCTCCTACCCCAGGCAAGGAAGGTATTTGCCTTACTCTTCCCAACCCAGTCTGAGCCACAGTCAGCTCCTGGTCTTGCTTTTGCTGACTGTATAGAGCTTCTCCATCTTTGGGTGCAAAAAATATAATCAATCTGATTTCGGTGTTGACCATCTGGTGATGTCCATATATAGAGTCTTCTCTTGTGTTGTTGGAAGAAGGTGTTTGTTATGACCAGTGCATTTTCTTGGAAAAACTTTATTAGTCTTTGCCCTACTTCATTCGTATTCCAAGGCCAAATTTGCCTGTTACTCCAGGTGTTTCTTGACTCCCTACTTTTGCATTCCAATCCCCTATAAAGAAAAGCACATCTTTTTTGGGTGTTAGTTCTAAAAAGTCTTGTAGGTCTTCATAGAACCATTCAACTTCAGCTTCTTCAGCATTACTGGTTGGGGCATAGACTTAGATTACTGTGATATTGAATGGTTTGCCTTGGAAACAAACAGAGATCATTCTGTTGTTTTTGAGATTGCATCCAAGTACTGCATTTCGGACTCTTTTGTTGACCATGATGGCTACTCCATTTCTTCTGAGGGATTCCTGCCCGCAGTAGTATATAATGGTCATCTGAGTTAAATTGACCCATTCCAGTCCATTTCAGTTTGCTGATTCCTAGAATGTCTACATTCACTCTTGCCATCTCTTGTTTGACCACTTCGAATTTGCCTTGATTCATGGACCTGACATTCCAGGTTCCTATGCAATATTGCTCTTTACAGCATTGGACCCTGCTTCTATCACCAGTCACATCCACAGCTGGGTATTTGTGGGGGGCCAGAGTGAGGTACTCCACCAGTGGCAAAGGTCATGAGGAAGGAGGCTCGACATACGCAAAGGCGGGATTGAGCCTCAGGAGTCCCCCTGGAAATCCTTGAGCATCTACCCCCATAACCAGAGCTTGCCTACTTTACTACTTTGTGCTCTCACCTACACCTCTGACTTTACGGGGGGCTGTCCCCCACCACCTCTTTCGGAGAAGGAGTTAACCTAGAGCTCCAGTTAATAAAAACTCTTGGGCGTGACAAGAGTGTTTTAACCTACAAACTCCTCTGAAGGTTCTCTAGCCTGCCTAACAGGCTCGTCCAGCCACATGTGATTGCTCACAGCCTCCCAACCGTGAGAGGCATGAGATGCTTTAAGCCCTCTAAAAACAGGTTCTTTAGAGAAGTTAGAAAACTATAAGTATAGTGGGCTGAATAAAAATTACAATAAAAAATTGTAAGGGTTTTTCATTTGTTGAGCCAATGTTTGTTGCTAAGACTCCACATCCCCTGCCCTTACACACATTAATGAATATATAGAAGAAATAAGTATTAACCTTTGAAATAAATCATGTTAGACCTTAGGCTAAGTAAATTCTTTCCTTAACTAAAACCCACTATACCCTCACCCTATAGGAATGTAACTTTATTGGGGTGGCGTCTGTTTTAAGAATAATCACCCCTGGAGAAATAAGTGTCCTGGTTGACTGACTGCTGTCACAAGGAGAGGGTCATAAATTGTCAGCGGGCCCCCCTGACCAGAAGATGATGTAACACCCCTAAGACCTCTGTATACATTTGTATGAAGCACCTGACTTTGATAAAAGTCAGGACTGCTGACCCCACATGACTTTTGCATAACATCTCAGTGTATAAAAGTAGACCATGGAAAATAAAGAATTGGGATCAGTTTCTCGAAATACTGGTCTCCCCATGTCTCTCTCTCTCTCACTCTGGCTGAGTCTCCATCTGGAGCACGGAACCCACCAAGCTTACTAATTTTGCCTGGGCTTCTAAGATCTGACCGGGGAGGCCTCAGTGTCTCCTCTCCTTCCGGAGAACGGAAGGACGCCTGCGGCCTACGTAAGTGGTGCAAGCTTCTTGTCTTGAAGTTTTATTGGTCCCCCGTGTAAACCAAGCTACTCAGCCTCTTTTCTCCACTGAATTTTCCTACTGAGCTATCCTTATTCTATTACTCTTTATATCTTTAATTAATATCTAATTGAAGCTATTGTATCCTGACCCTCGCGGACGCCGTCCCCGCTTTGAACTCCCTGGATCAGCCGAGGCTGGACCCCCGCAGGTATTCTTTTTGCTTTGGCTCCATCCCTTCATTCTTTCTGGAGTTATTTCTCCACTGATCTCCAGTAGCATATTGGGCACCTACTGACCTGGGGAGTTTCTCTTTCACTATCCTATCATTTTGCCTTTTCATACTATTCATGGGGTTCTCAAGGCAAGAATACTGAAGTGGTTTGCCATTCCCTTCTCCAGTGGACCTCATTCTGTCAGATCTCTCCACCATGACCCGCCCATCTTGGGTTGCCCCATGGGCATGGCTTAGTTTCATTGAGTTAGACAAGGCTGTGGTCCTAGTGTGATTAGATTGACTAGTTTTCTGTGAATATGGTTACAGTGTGTATGCCCTCTGATGCCCTTTTGCAACACCTACTGTCTTACTGGGGTTTCTCTTACCTTGGGTGTGGGGTATCTCTTCACAGCTCCTCCAGCAAGGCGCAGCCGTTGCTCCTTACCTTGGATGAGGGGTATCTCCTCACCACCACCCTTCCTGACCTTCAACGTGGATAGCTCCTCTAGGCCCTCCTGCGCCCACACAGCCATGGCTATTGCCAAATTCAGACTTGAATTGAAGAAAGTAGGGAAAACCACCAGACCATTCAGGTATGATCTAAATCAAATCCCTGATGATTATACAGTGGAAGTGAGAAATAGATTTAAGGGCCTAGATCTGATAGATAGAGTGCCTGATGAACTATGGAATGAGGTTTGTGACATTGTACAGGAGATAGGGATCAAGACAATCCCCATGGAAAAGAAATGCAAAAAAGCAAAATGGCTGTCTGGGGAGGCCTTACAAATAGCTGTGAAAAGAATAGAAGTGAAAAACAAAGGAGAAAAGGAAAGATATAAACATCTGAATGCAGAGTTCCAAAGAATAGCAAGAAGAGATAAGAAAGCCTTCTTCAACGATCAATGCAAAGAAATAGAGGAAAACAACAGAATGGGAAAGACTAGAGATCTTTTCAAGAAAATCAGAGATACCAAAGGAACATTTCATGCAAAGATGGGCTTGATAAAGGACAGAAATGGTATGGACCTAACAGAAGCAGAAGATATTAAGAAGCGGTGGCAAGAATACACAGAAGAACTGTACAAAAAAGATCTTCACGATCCAGATAATCACGATGGTGTGATCACTGACCTAGAGCCAGACATCCTGAAATGTGAAGTCAAGTGGGCTTTAAAAAGCATCACTATGAACAAAGCTAGTGGAGGTGAAGGGATTCCAGTTGAGCTATTTCAAATCTTGAAAGATGATGCTGTGAAAGTGCTGCACTAAATATGCCAGCAAATTTGGAAAACTCAGCAGTGGCCACAGGACTGGAAAAGGTCAGTTTTCATTCCAATCCCAAAGAAAGGCAATGCCAAAGAATGCTCAAACTACCGCACAATTACACTCATCTCACATGCTAGTAAAGTAATGCTCAAAATTCTCCAAGCCAGGCTTCAGCAATATGTGAACTGTGACATGACTGAGTGACTGATCTGATCTGATCCCCACCCAGTGTACATGCCTCATCCAGTCAGCAAATGACCCGCAATACACCTATCACATTCCTTGTACTTGTACCCTGAATATAAATGTGGACTGAGGAATGTTCAACATCGTTTCTCCCTTGAGCTGTCTCACTGTTCTAACAGCGTCTCCCATTCTTTTTTATTTTCTTTCTTCTTTTTTTTAAAATTTATTTATTCTTTCATTGAAGGGTAATTGCTTTACAGAATTTTTCTTGACAGAATTTTTGACAGAAAACAGCTGTTTTCTGTTTCATGTCAAAGCTCAACATGAATCAGCCATAGCTATACATATATCCCCTCCCTTTTGAACCTCCCTCCCAACTCCCTCCCAATCCCACCCGTGTTGATGCAGAGCCCCTGTTTGAATTTCCTGAGCCATACAGCAAATTCCCCTTGACTATCTATTTTACATATGGTAATGTAAGTTTCCATGTTACTCTTTCCATATATCTCACCCTCTCCTCCCCTCTCCCCATGTCCCTAAGTCTATTGCGTCTCAGCCTTTTAACTAAGATCAAGTGTAGTATCTCTTCTTATCAGCATCTCCCACTCTAATAAACTTTATTTCCCTCTCATTCTATATGTCTGGAAATTCCTTTCCAACCTGTGCATGGACCACGACAGTATCTTCTATTTTTGTGTTTGGAGATTCCTTGGTAGGCTGATTAAAGTTTGGGTCATATCTATTTTGATCCTGTAGTGTCCCTAGTGCTCCTATAGTATTTAAAGCTAAAAGAATTTTCATATATGCTTGTTGAATGAATAACAGTGTTTGAGTCAATAGATTAGGTTTATTTAATTTTCTGTCCTTTCTAAAATTAGATTAAAAGGAATCTGAGTTGTAAATTCCTATAAAATTACTAGATTTTATGCTTTCAGTAATTACTGGAACACTGACAATCAGTCAGATGAAAACAGGACCTCTGGTAGGTCCTTCTCAACAGTTAGTACTATTATTATGGAAAAATAACCTGAAAAGTGTTTTGGAAGAGTTTGAACAGTTTAAAGTGTATTTAATCCAAAATTTCTCATAAATTTCATTGGAATTCACTGAGTATGATATTTTTTTCTCATTATCGTTTTTATTGTGCTCTATTTTTGTTAATTTTTTATATTTAATAGCACAGAGAGCAACTTAATAGAGATATTTTATCACATAAGAAAGGAAAATGTAATGTTTACTCATAAGATTAATTCATCACAGTAGTTTAGTCAGCAAAGGGGAAAAGTACTATTATTCAGGGAAATGGTGATTTAGGATATTCAGGAAATCCCTTCCAAAATCCTGTACATTTAGATATCTTCACATAGATAGTAAGCAAAATATTCCATATGCTTCTGCCTTAGTTCTCATGCTTTTATATCTGCTTGGATATTATCTGCCAAGTTTTCTGTTTCAGTAGTGATATAAATGTTGATAATATGTTTATAATCCTTAGTGTATTTCCTCTTGGCCCTGTTGTCACATTTGATTCACTGGAGTATTTCCCATGAGCCTTGGCCATATGGTGGATAAAGCAACATTTGCCTCATGCAGGTTAAAATTCATATAGAAGTCACATCCAGAAAGGTCCACAGTAACTCCATATCTTGCTTCCCTTTACTGTGTTTGCTCCCCTGGCTTCCATGTAACATGTATCAAGGAAGTTTATCTATAGAAATAAGGTAATTCCAAATGTGTTGATATAGAGTATTCTTAGAAAAGCTCGATATCTTATCCTAAAGTTGAAATAGTGATCAAGTTTTTAAAATAGCTTCAGTCACCTGAAGTGATGCATTTGTACAAAAAGAGGTAAGACTGTGAAGTAAAAGCCAATGACAACTTTTTCTTAGCATTGATTTATAAATTCTTAGCTTAACTTTTCATTACATTGAGATAAATAATTTGGAGTCGGCTTTCCTTTCTGTAAATATCAAGGGTTATGAAGAATGAGCACATTAATACTTTCTGTTTGTCTTACTAATGATTTATTCATTGTTAGAAAATTACCCTTTGAGTTTGGTCCTCCTCATTGAATATATGTTTGATATAAACACAAGCTTCAGTTCAAGCAGAAAGAATTTAGAATACCAATTTAACCATTTACTAGCTATATGATTTTGTTTAATATTAACCTCTCATTGTTATGTTATTCAAACATTACACAAAACTATTGTAATGAGTCTGTTAAATAACTACATAAGTCTTAGCATTGTCTCTCAAACCAGTTTCCTCAAAAATAGTTATTATTTTTTATATTGGGATCATCTTCCTCAAAGGTAATAATTGATTTTATTTTTAGGAATAATAATAAAATAGTATTTACTCTGGGAATACATGCTTTAAAGTTTTTATATAATTTCACTTTTCTATTAATTAAATTAGCCTTCATAATAATTCCATGAAATATTATAGTCATGTTCATAGTGGAAAAGAAACCTATAACTCAGAGAGTAGCATTTTTAATAATTTCTCTTGGAATGCAAATCCCTAATAGTCTCACACATTTTTAACTAGCAAGTTAAGTCCTGATGCCATATTTTTATAAGATTTCATTTCCTTTTTAATTTAAAAATTATCTTAAGACATAGATAATAGTCAAAATTTAGACAATTAGGGGAGAAGCAACATTTTTAGCAAAATATACAGATTTTGAGAGTGACTGAGGTCTTTACAGTTTTTCCTTCATTATTCCTATTCGTACTTATTGGTACTTTGATTTGATTTCCATTTTCCATTAAGAAAGAAACAAGGACTTAAAAAAAAAAAAAAAACTAGAGGACTGGAAGAAACAAGATTCTGAACTAATTGTAGGACTAGTCAAAGGCAGTCATAAATTAATAATCTGAAAATAATCTAAATTGATTCTTATGAGTTTTTTTTTTTCCCCATACAGTCATGATGATATTTTCCCATGGTATTAGATGTCAGCAAACACAATCAGGAGTGGAATGAATCATTTTAGAAAAAGATTCAGTTAGGTTCAGTGTTTCAGTCCTGTCCGACTCTTTGCGACCCCATGAATCGCAGCACGCCAGGCCTCCCTGTCCACCAGCAACTCCCGGAGTTCACTCAGACTCACTTCCATTGAGTCAGGTTGTTAGAAAACCAAGCTATTACCCAAGATATCAAATTTATTGAGTATTCTGTTTTATTCTGTGACAAGTTATTCTAGCTTATAAACCTAACACCAAGAAAAAAATCCTCAAGTGAAAGGAAAAGATAAGGAAGTGGAATACTATGTCATATGCAAAGGGTGAAAACTGCCTTGAGGATATATGTGTTCATAGAATTACTTATGATTTCCTTAGGAGTCTTAAAGTTATGAAGAGAAAATTCAGTACACATAGTGAATGTGAAAACCTAATTTGTTTCCAATTATATTGTGGAATTTAGAGAGCTTCCCACTTGTGTCTCACAATTTATATACAATAAGGAACACAATCTTTAATAGACATTTAAATATTGTCGCTTTTTTAAATTGGTGAATTTGGGGAATGTTAGTGATCTTTTCTTAAAGAAGCCATGCTTACACTTTACTATGGAATAGCATGTGTGTCCTGAAAATCACTTCCAGTTATCTTATTTAATACAATGGCCAGCACTTGTTTATCATACAGGTTAATTTTCACTTTCAATGAGCCACATGCCTGTTTCGAAAATGAGATCCAGGACACTGCTGCTAAGTCACTTCAGTCATTTCTGACTCTTTGAGACCCTATGGACTGTAGCCTGCCAGGCTCCTTTGTACATGGGGATTCTCCAGGCTGACTGGAGTGGATTGCCATGCCCTCCTCCAGGGGATCTTCCAAACCTAGAGATGGAACCCACATCTCTTATGTCTCCTGAATTGGCAGGCATGAACTTTACCACCAGTGCCATCTGGGAAGCCCTTATCCAAGACACTGCTGCTGCTGCTAAGTCGCTTCAGTCATGTCTGACTCTGTGCAACCCCAGAGACGGCAGCCCACCAGGCTCCCCCGTCCCTGGGATTCTCCAGGCAAGAACACTGGAGTGGGTTGCCATTTCCTTCTCCAATGCATGAAAGTGAAAAGTGAAAGTGAACTCGCTCAGTCGTGTCTGACTCCTAGCGACCCCATGGACTGCAGCCCACCAGGCTCCTCCACCCATGGGATTTTCCAGGCAAGAGTACTGGAGTAGGGTGCCATTGCCTTCTCCATCCAAGACAGTAGAATTCATTAAAAAGAAAGGGACAGAAAGGAATATGTAACTTGTTATCCTAAGATCCATGGGACTAAGGGAAAAAAAGCGTGATGAGGTGTAAGGAAAAAAAACTTTGAAGTGATGTCTTAGAAATTCTTCATTACCTTACCAAAACCATCCCAGGAATGGTTAACACCTCACGTTCCAGAATGGTTTACAGATCAGAGTCATCAGTTCAGTTCAGTCGCTCAGTCATGTATGACTCTTATACACAGTTGTTAATTACAGATGATCTTTGCTAACTGAGAACAATGACTTTGATATTTGTAAATTTGTATCAAATCCTGGGTTGCCTGAATTTATTGAGGGAACTCAGCTTCTTTTTAACATAAATGAATTATTATTACTGTTAATTGGAATGACAAAATAAAGGTTTTCATTGCTATTTCATGTTTATACTAATACACTGACAAAATAGAGATTATATTAAGGGAATATTAATGTAGATGCTTCCCAGGTGGCACAGTAGGTAAGTAATCTGTTTGCCAATGCAAGATTCATTCGCAAGAGACTTGGGTTCAACACCTGGATAGGGAATATCCCCAGTCCATGGGGTCGCTAGGAGTTGGACACGACTGAGCGACTTCACTTTAACTTTTCACTTTCATGCACTGGAGAAGAAAATGGCAACCCACTCCAGTATTCTTGCCTGGAGAATCCCAGGGACGGAGGAGCCTGGTGGGCTACCATCTATGGGGTTGCACAGAGTCAGACACAACTGATGTGATTTAGCAGCAGCAGCAGCAGCAGCAGAAAGATTTAGGTTATAAACCCTCCTTTTTCAATTCCTTTCACAATCATTCAGGTATGTGATTTGGATATGATTTTTAAAATTATTTCCACTCTGATTCCAACCTGTAAAACAGGGATTTTATAAAGAAATATTCTATGTGAAACACACATACTGGCATATGGTAAAAACTTAAAGTAAGTTACTTATTTTTATTAACTTGTTTTTAAAAATCTCCTGAATTACGTTAGCATGGCATAGTAAGTTTACTTTTAGAGACAAATCCCCAGTATTATACATGGATAATCCCCTTTTCTGTGTCTTCCCTTTGTGTTTTCTCCTGAAGGTTACTTAAAAGAAGGAGAAAAATGAGAAACTACACAGAAATAACAGAATTTATCCTTCTGGGACTGTTGGACGACGCAGAAATAACAGAATTTATCCTCCTGGGACTGTTGGACGACCCACAACTGCAAGTTGTGATCTTTGTCTTTCTGCTCATCACCTACATGCTCAGCATCACTGGGAACTTAACCATTATCACCCTGACCCTGCTGGATATCCACCTCCAGACCCCCATGTATTTCTTCCTCAGGAGTTTCTCCATATTGGAAGTTTCATTCACAACTGTCACTATTCCCAAGTTCTTGGCCACAATTATTACTGAGGATAAAACCATCTCGTTTAATGATTGTATGACTCTGGTATTTTTTTTACCTTTTCTTGGGAGTCACTGAGTTTTACCTTCTGGTTTCCATGTCCTATGACTGCTACATTGCCATCTGCAAACTGCTGCATTACTTGACCATCATGAATCACAGAGTCTGCACGCTGCTTGTCTTGGCCTCTTGGCTGACTTCATTCTTAATTATATTCCCATTACTCATGTTCTTCATACAGCTTGATTACTGTAAGTCCAATGTTATCAACCATTTTATTTGTGATTATTTGCCTTTATTATACCTTTCTTGTTCAGACACCAAATTCCTAGAGATACTGGGGTTTTCCTGTGCTGTGTTTATTCTATTGTTCACTTTAGCATCAATAATTCTGTCCTACACATATGTCATCAGAACAATTTTGAGGATCCCTTCTACTACTCAGAGGACAAAGACCTTTTCCACGTGTTCGTCCGACATGATTGTCATCTCCATCTCTTATGGCAGCTGCATTTTCATGTATGTGAATCCATCTGCAAAAGACAGGGTCTCTTTGAGCAAGGGAGTGGCTGTGCTAAATACCTCAGTAGTACCCATGCTGAACCCCTTTATCTACACTCTTAGGAATCAGCAAGTCAAGAGAGCCTTCATGGACATGGCAAGGAAGACTATGTTTTTTCTCAAAGAAAAGAAAATATAAAAGTCCTGTTTCATGAATTAGAGGCATATGAATGAAGAGCAATTAAATTAAAATCCAGGTTTTTCAAAATTTATTAATATCCACGCAGCCTCCCTAGATTCATTTTCTTCATTTAGATTTTTATTGTCAGAAGTTTACTAAGGATATTTGCATATGTGTATTTTATTTTTGCCATTTGAATTTGAACTCTTCATATATGTACATATATATACGTACACATTTTTTTCCATTCAGATTGCAAACCTTCTCTCATGCACTTTTCTTCTGGTGAAATTTCAAAATGCAAGAGTAAATAGCATTTTGTGATTTCACTAGAATTACTCTTCAGTAATTGAGTAAATATTGTATCATGTTTAACCTTATTTTTTATTACTACACAAGAACAATAAACATAATCTGATAGTCTCATTAGAATATTGCATATACTCTCCTTTTCATATTGTGGCCAATTTAGTAACTACATGAAAAACAGTACAACGTAAAAGAATGATGTAATTACACTTTCTTGAGAAATCAAATAATTTTTCTCGTTAGTGAGTTTAACATTTTCTGTGCTGTATAATTTATCAACTCAAAGACTATTATAATGAAGGAAACTATGACAGCTTTTAGGGAAAACTATGAAATAGCTTCCACTTCTTGGGGAACTCTAAAATTAACATATGTATCATAACAATTCTTTTAAAATGCCTGAAGAAATTATTATAAAAAAATACACAATGTGAGAGTTGCAAATTAAATTTTATTTGGGCAATATGAGGATTGCAATCCGGGAGACAGACCTCAGGTATCTGTGAGAAACAGATCTAAAGAGGTATAGGGGAAGGACAGTATATATGAGATTTGGTAAAAAGGGAGTACATGTATTGAAGCACATTTTTTTTGTAGAAAGTTTCTGCTCGTCTCATGAAAAGTCTGCTAGTTATGAGAAACAATCGTCACCATGAAGAATTTTAGTGTTTTTCTTGATATAAGGAGACACAAGAATTGGGAATATAAAATCAGCTCCTGAGACTGTTTAACTATCTGAAGGCCTGTCCTGCCAGTTTTCCCAGAGCACAAAGTACCTCAGTCCTGCTCTCCACACTGAACTCCTTCAGGTGGTGTTGAACATCAGCAGCTGCACAGCACATGATTTAACCCTTGTAGAAGCAGATGGCAAGCACTCATGGCAAGTGCCAATTTGTAGCTGACAAAATAAATATTACTGGATACCAAAGATGACTGCATTTACTGTGGTCAGTCATATATTTAAATAAAAGCTTGATGTTAAGCTGATCTTTTGATAATCAATAGCTAAGGGGTGTTATAACTTTCTCATATTTGTGACTATTCTGAGATAATAGTTTGTACACACAATTCATTTAATTCCCTCTTTAAGTGATATGCCTAATCAATAGGAGTAAAGAAGGTAACAAGAGCAAAGTTTTACCATATATAAACTTGAGGGTTTTTGTTAAAAATGCTTAAGCATTATCATATTGGAAAATGTACTGATTAGATTTTATATGAATAATCATGCAAGATCATGCAATTCTGACCCTGAGCACTTTTTTCTTTTCTGTTTTCCCTGAAGTCAAAAATTTATATAATGATGAAAGGTACTCAAACTCATCCTACATTTTTAAACCATTATTATAGAAAGACTGTAACCATAACTCAGAGGCAAGGTTTTCCTGATATTCACATACTATACTCAATTGAGAGTCTTAGATCCATCATTTTATGAAACACAAGAAAAATAACTTATAAAAAAAAAATACCGAGATTTCCACGTTGTAGGGAAGTCATGCCATTACTTTCTCCTTCCCTCATGCTGAAACATTTATAGTTTCTAAGCTTGATTGAAAGCATGTGAAAATACTGAAGTTTAGACTTGATTGAGGATTGTGAGTTTTTATTCACTCAATAAAAATATAACATAAACAGTAGATAGATTAGTTCCGGGAATTAAAAGAACTGTAAAAATTTTACAAAAGATATGAAGGAGTCTGTGCTTTGGAGAAGGCACTGGCACCCCACTCCAGTACTCTTGCCTGGAAAATCCCATGGAAGGAGGAGCCCGGTAGGCTGTGGTCCATGGGTCGCAAAGAGTAGGACACGACTGAGCGACTTCACTTTCTTTCACTTTTCACTTTCATGCATTGGAGAAGGAAATGGCAACCCACTCCAGTGTTCTTGCCTGGAGAATCCCAGGGACGGGGGAGCCTCGTGGGCTGCCGTCTCTGGGGTTGCACAGAGTCAGACACGACTGAAGCGACTTAGCAGCAGCAGCAGCATGCTGATATTATCACATAATACAGCTATCTACGTCATTCTATACAAACTCTTCAGTGGTTAGTTTAAATGTTTGGTATCATTATAATCATTCGATTATCAATACCAGGGGTCAACACACACTTTTTCTGTAAAAGGGTAGTATATTAATAATTTAGAATTTGCAGGCAGTGTCCCTGATGCAATTACTCAGTTCTTCCTGTCTTTATTTTGGATGCAGCTATGAACATCATGTAAACGAAAGGGCTCCGGATGGTTCAATAAACCTTTAAACAAAAATAGGTGGTGGGCCAAATATTCCCAGTGGGCTATGGATCGTCCACCGACTTCCTGTCTTAAAATTTTCCTAAACATTGACCCATATATTATTTCTTATTTAAAATAAGGTAGTATGACTAATAGGTCCATCTAGTCAAAGCTATGGTTTTTCCAGTAGTCATGTATGGATGTGAGAGTTGGACTATAAAGAAAGCTGAGTGCTGAAGAATTGATGCTTTTTTTTTTTTTAATATTTTTTTAATTATTTTTTGTGTTTACAATATTGTATTGGTGTTTGAACTTTTGTTTTGGAGAAGACTCTTGAGAGTTCCTTGGACAGCAAAGAGATCCAAACAGTCCATCCTAAAGGAAATCATTCCTGAATCTTCATTGGAAAGACTGATGTTGAAGCTGAAGCTCCAATACTTTGGCCACCTGATGTGAAGAACTGACTCATGTGAACAAACCCTGATGCTGGGAAAGAAGAAAGGTGGGAGGAGAAGGGGACGACAGAGGATGAGATGGTTGGATGCATCACTGACTCATAGGATATGAGTTTGAGTAATCTCCAGGAGTTGGTGATGGATAGGGAGGCCTGGTGTGCTGCAGTCCATGGTGTTGCAGAGTCGGACACAACTGAGTGACTGAACTATTTATGACTAAAATGAGAAAATTCTTGACAGAGGTAAGATTTTAAAATTTAATTCTAACATTTTTATATGCATATGAATGATGATAATCTTATAAGATATTTCCAGATGAAAAGATAAGGTAATATTTCTGCAAAAGAATAACAGTTACAGGCACCTCAGAGTATTGTTGGCAGGATTCAGTGAAGCAATAAGAAGAAATTTCTTTCTTCTAGAAAATAATTCTCTAGAATAAGTTTGGAATGTAGTAATTGCTAAACATAATTCTCTCTACTCTCTTCTTTCTTGTCCTTCTCTTCATTATTATCAAAATTAGTAGTAGTAAAAAGAATTTGAATATGATTAAGTTTATAATCTTTCAATAATATTTAAGTAAATATTTATATTTTATTTCCAACCTGCTAGTGTATGTGGTTATTTGATTTCATGAAAATGCCAATATAAGCAAATTTTTCTAATAGTATTCATTTTTGGTACCTTGTAAGAGTGAGAATTTCAGAAATCCACATTATTCCTGAGATTCTTTTTCTTAAACAAAATGGCTTATGTTGTAACATTTTATACTTCATCAAGTACATGCGAATAAAAACAATTTACAGAAAATTCTGAAGCAATATTCAGCTTTATCCAATTTATTTGGTTCAACATGTGGGGAAGTTTAGAATAGGAATGAATAAAAAAGAATCATATAACTATAGTAAAATAGTTTTGAGAGAATATGAATGAAGAAATCATTGATCAGAACTTTATTTTTCAATGCTATAGATACTTGCATTTACTTGAGAAAAAGATAAACTTTTGGATGGTGTCCTTAAAGGCTTGCTTCACTTGCTGGTTCCTCAGTGTATATATAAACGGATTCATCATAGGAGCAACAGAAGTATTCAGAATTGCTACTCCTTTCGTCAAGGATGCTTTTTCTTTTGCTGATGGGTTGGCATACATGAATATACAGCTTCCATAAGAGATGGAAATGACAATGATGTGAGAGGAGCATGTAGAAAATGCCTTTTTTCTCTGACTGGCAGAAGGCAGTCTCAGAATTGTCTTGATGATGAACATGTAGGATAGAATTATTAATGCCAAAGTAAAAAGCAGAATCACTATTGCAGAGTAAAAACCAATCACTTCAAGGAGCCACGTGTCTGAGCAGGATAGTTGCAAGAGGGGGAAATAGTCACAAGCAAAGTGATCAATGATATTAGAACCACAGTAATCTAACTGGAGAAAAAGAATAACAGGTGGGAAGATGTTTAAGAACCCTGCCAGCCAAGCACAAAAGACAAGCAGTACACAGACTCTGTTGTTCATGATGGTCGTGTAATGCAGGGGTTTGCAGATAGCTACGTAGCGATCATAGGACATGGCAGTTAGAAGATAAAACTCAGTGATACCCAAGAAAATGAAGAAAAACAACTGAGCTGTACAATTGTTGTATGAAATTGCTTTGTCCCTGGTGATAATTGTGCCCAGAAATCTAGGAATACAGACAGTTGTAAAGGAAATTTCTAATATAGAGAAGTTCCTGAGGAAAAAATACATAGGTGTCTGTAGATGGGAGTCCACTAAGGTGAGAAGGATGATGGTCAAATTTCCAGTGACACTTAATATGTATGTGATGATTAAAAAGAGAAAAGTCACAATCTGAAACTCTGGGTCATCTGATAGCCCCAGAAGAATGAATTCTGTGGGTCTTGTGTGGTTTTTCATTTCTGATTCTTTTCTCCCTCATTAGAACAAAAAATGTTGCTCTCCCTATAGGACATAAAAAATGTTAAAAGATAGTTGGATAGAATACAAAAGTTTTAAAGCTTCCATCATGAACATAGTGTTTGAAATTTAAAACCTCTGTTTCCATACAGTAACTTTCTCCAGTTTCCATTCAACCTTTCATTCAATGAATATTATCTGAAGTTAAATATTGAGCTCTCATGTTCAAAAATACACTCTCACAGGCCATGGATGAAATAAAAGTTACCTGTTAACATTTAAACTGTGAAATTTTTTCTACTGTTTTCTTTATTAAGACTTCAAATTATTCTTTAAAATATTTAGCTTCTTTGATAATAATATGATAATGTTTAATTTATCCTTCTTTCCTCAGTATTATAAAACACAGTATGCTTTGTAGATAATCTAAATACAGAGCTTATAAGCTTACAGAGGTTATGTAGTCCTCTTCCACATTTATATTTTGAAAAACTGAGGCCCACTTTGTTTAGGAAACTTTCATAAGTTTAAATGACTCGTGTACATAGTAAATATCTCACTTTAGAATATGTGTTTATCCATGGGAATATTTTTTTGGTGTTCTCTGCTTTCTTATGGGTTCGGTTGATGCAAACCTTTCCCACATCATTGTTTTCTTTTTCTAATAAAAGGCCAGAAGGACAAGAGAGTGTAACTTCTGCTACTAAAGTAAATATTGCCTAGAAACAGTTTTGTTCATGCAATGAGCACATCAATTTTCTTTTGTTTTACAATATTGCTTTAGAAAGTGACCCAGTAGACGGTCAAAACTTTTACTGGGAAGCAGATATTCCTTTACATAGGGAATGCCATTTTAATTCTGTAACAGAAAACCATTTAACTTAAGAAAAGTTAATGAAAAACCCAAAACTTAATGCTGTTCTGGTTCTTTAGGACTCTATGAATAGTCTTCTGGTTAGTAAATAATCACATTTTAATATGAAAAAGGTTTTGAATTCACAAAACCATAAACAAATACTATTTTAAAACATTTTAATGAGAAGGAATCATATTATTATACTGGAAAATAACAAAGATACTTACTTCCTGGTTTTTCTTGATGATTTAGTCTCAAATTTTAGTCTGATTACTTCCATACTTATATAAATTCAGAGTTGGTGAATTGAGTTGGCAACTTATTTGGTTTCTTTTGTACTCTCAAATCAGGTATGGTGATTTACCTTTGTCATGGCTCTCAAGGCTTATAGTTCTCATTATGGTTAGACTGGTAATATTTGACCCACAATATACTTCATTCCTGATGCTGCAAAATTTGAGGAATATTTTCATTATAATGCAATGCATAGTTGCTCTTTGTTACCCAAGCTCTGTGTAAAAACTTAATTACACCTGGGCAGACTCATAAAGTACTTCTTACACTTGCTCCTTTTCATATAATATGAAACACTACTTACTAAGACATTTTCTTTGTATTAATGCAAAGATTTTATGTGAATATTTTGTAATTCTATGGTTATCTATACAATTTAAGTAACATTTTCCTTAGGCTTCAAAGCCTAACATTTTGTATAAACTCAGCTTTGAAAAACAGAAAATAGGAATGTTCTTCTCTATGTATGTCATACACATGGAACTGGATTTATTTTATCTGTCTCCTGTGAGCCCAAGGGAATCTAAGTCAATAGAGGGCCAATGAGGCATCATTAAAAGATACATGTGAGTCAGTTTTGTAAATATGGATAAAAAATGTAAAAAGGCAAAATGACTGAGATACGTGAGACAACTTCAGAAACAGCATGTGATATTGAGTGTGTGAAAATTTAATATAGATTTGACTCTTGTATGATTATGTTTAAGGAATCTACTTTTTTCTCCCAGAAATTCTGGACTTACTCTTAAGAAAGTTAGGGTGCTTATATCCCTTGAATTTTGAGTTTACATAATAGAAACAGAGAATCTCTACAAATAGATTTGTATTTGTACAACTCCAGAGAGGCAGTTGTTAAACATTTACCAGAAGTCATTAATCCTTCTCATTTAGAACATCTGTCAGCCATGCAGTGGATACTCAATAAATATTTTAAAATAAATAAACATATTTAAATAATTTATGTGCAGAGTCAATCCCTGTTAATCAATGGAACCTTAACAACTGATTGCAACATGTATTATTGTTAAAGAATTTGAGAAAGAAAATATGAAAAGAATCACTAGTTGGATACACAAATGAAGGTGGAGTCTTTCACCATGGCAGACTTCAAGCTATCAGTGTACCCTTACTGAGCTCAGAGGTGAGAACGGACTTGCAACCATTGGCTCCCAGGATGTGGTCCGGGCAAGCTCCAGCACACCACTGCTGGGAGTGCATCAGTTCATCTACAAAGTAGATAAAGGTCCCTGCTTTCATGGGGTGAGGGATGTAAGAGAATATAGACAATAAACCTGAACATAATTGACTAGTAAACTATATACATGGTATTTCATGTTAATGAGTAGTTTGTAAAATAAGATAAAACTGAAAAATCTTGAAAGTGGGGAGATACTGTAATATTAAAAAATGTCATTGGGGTGGATTTGGCCTAGTTCTTATTTTTGTTAAAGACAGCTGTGGTACATGTACACAATGGAATATTACTCAGTAATTAAAAAGAATACATTTGAATCAGTTCTAATGCAGTGCATGAAACGAGCCTATTATCCAGAGTGAAGTAAGCCAGAAAGGAAAATACCAATGCAGTATACTAACACATATATATGGAATTTAGAAAGATGGTAATGATAACCCTGTATGTGAGACAGCAAAAGAGACACTGATGTATAGAACAGTCTTTTGGACTCTGTGGGAGTGGGTGAGGGTGGGATGGTTTCCGAGAATGGCATTGAAACATGTATATTATCATATGTGAAACGAATCACCAGTCCAGGTTCAATGCAAGATACAGGGTGCTCAGGGCTGGTGCACTGGGATGACCCAGAGGGATGGTATGGGGAGGGAGGTGAGAGGGGGGTTCAGGATGGGGAACACATTTACACCCATGGGAGATTCATGTCAATGTATGGCAAAACCAATAAAATATTGTAAAAAAAAAAAAAAAGATAATGTAACATAGCATTACAAAGAAAAAACAAAAAGTTTTATTGGACATGCCTCAGCCCTTCCATTCACACAATGCTTATAGCAGCATTCGTATTACAAAGATGGAGAGTTGAATAGTTTCAACAGGGACACTATGGTCTGCAAATTCTAGATTATTGATATATTGCCCTTTTACAGAAAATTTGTGTTTACCTCTGATATTGATAATTAATGTTTACATGCAGATTGCAAACATTTATACTAAATCCTAAGGAGTTTGTACAGTTATGTGGAGAGCTCCATTATCTGATAATATCAGCATAAACTCCCCTTTTGTAATTCATTTACACTTCTTTTAACTCCCAGACTACAGTTTACGGTATCAGGAACTCACAATCATCAATCAAGTCTAAACTTCAGTATCTTCAAATATTTCCAATTAAGCTAGGAAATCATAAATGTTTCAGCATGAGTGGAGGAAATAGTAATTCCACAAATTTCTTACAAAGTTGAAATCTCCACAGTATTTTTTAATAAGATATTTTATTTGTTTTTCATTAAATTTTGGATTTGTGTCTCTCAGTTGATAATAGCACATGAATATCAGGAAGAATTTGGCTTAGTGAATTACAATTATACTCTTTCTAGGTAAATGTTTTAAAAACGTAGGAAGAGTTTGAGTATCCTTCATTATTATTTCAAGTTTTGACTTCATGGAAAAAATTAAAAAATAAAATAAAATAGCAGTGTCAGAATAGCATAATCTTGTATGAACATTTTATAAATTTTAATCAATACATTTGCCAAAGCAATGCAATTTTCTAGTGCTTAAAATACAGTGAACTCACAATTTTTTTTAACCTCAATTAACTTTGCCAATGTGAGTTTCTTTATCCCTACTAATTAGGTTTGTCATTTAAGCAGATTATTGAATGAATTGTATCTATAAGATATTACCTCAAAATAGCCACAAATATGAGAAAGTTACAAAAACTCTTAGCTATTGATTATTGAAAAATCAGCATAACATCAACCATTTATTTAAATATACAACTGGCCACAAAAATTGTAGTCATATATGGTATCTGGTAATATTCATTATTCAACCTTTCTTTAAGAATTGTTACAGCATATATGTTAATTAAATATTTCCAAAAAGGGGGGTATTTCACAGTTTCCCTAAATGTATATATTCATATTGATAAATTATATGGCACAGAAGATTTAAGCTGAGTAATGAGAAAAGTTTTTGAGTTCTCAAAAAATATAACTGCATTATGTTCTTAGTTGTATTGTTTTCACGTAACTACTAGGTAGGCCACAATATGCAGAGGAGAGTATATGTAATAGTCTAATGAGATGAACAGATTATGCATATGGCCATTGCAGAGTAAATTAAAAATAGTGCTTTATATGATTTAATATTTCCTGAAATTCTAGAAAGAGTGTTTTCTGGTGAAATCATAAAACACAAGTCTCTTTTGTGTGCTCTTGCTCTGCCTCTTGTCTTTAATTTTTAAAGAAATATTGTCCAAAAACATGGAATTAAAAACATTTCAAAGAAGAATTATGAGGTCAGTTCATGGTTATAGAGTGGAAGGACTAGCCTGAAGGAAGGGAAGTGTATGAGAGAAGGATGGGAATTTGAATGGGGAAAAAATTTATCTAATATCCTTGGCAAGAATTGGCAATAAAAATATGAGAAATGAAAAACAACTCTAGAGATACTATGTGAAAATAATTAGATTTGTTAGTAATTTATAATAATTACTTAACAATAGTGTATGGCTTCCCCAATGGCCCAGTAGATAAAGAATCTGCCTGCAGTGCAGGAGACACAGGAGACACAGATTCAATCCCTGGGTCAGGAAGATTGTCTGGAGGAGGAAATGGCAACCCACTCCTGTATTTCTTGCCAGAAGAATCTCATGGACAGAAGAGCCTAGCAGGCTACAGTCCAAAAGACCACAAAGAGTTGAATGCGACTGAGATGAGCAATAATGAACAATGATCAACAGTGTATATATGCCAGTGCCAATCATCCCCGCTTCCTCTGGCAAGCAGTAGTTTATTGGATAGGTTAATTTTCACCCTAAATGAACGACAAGCCTGATTCAACATGAGATATATAAGACATTAGAATTCTTTTTTTAAATTCAAATTTATTTATTTTAATTAGAGTTCTTAAGGGAGAGAAAGAAATATGAAGCTTGTTATCCTAAATTCCATGGGAATATCAGGAAAAGTATGGATAAGTCCTAAGGAAAGATAAGTCTGAAATGTGGTCTTAAAGACTTGGGTATATTCTTCTTCCTTTACCAAAAACATCCCAGGAATGGTTGACACTTCACATTCCGAAATGGTTTAAAGATCAGAGTTATGTACAGCTGATAATTAGAGAACATTGTTAATTGAGAACAATGACTTTTACACTTGCATTAGTAAATATTTATCAAATATTAAGTTGCCATGAATTTGTCTACAGACAATGTAAAGCCTGTTGTTTTTGTAAGTTTCAAGATATTGTTTTCCTCTGATATTTAAGGATTAGCAAAAGGATATGCTCCTTTTCTCCTAAACATTACATGATTTCCCAGTAGAATTGGCCACCATTCATCTCATTTGGAATTTTCCCTAAATCGAGAGTAGCTATAGTTTTCTTATACAGTAAAGTGAATGAAAAGGCTCAGGCTTGTAGAAGAAAAAAACACTGAGAATTTTCACAATATTATGATGCATTACATACTAAAAACAAGGCTTCCCTGGTAGCTCAAATGGTAAAGAGTATGCTGGCAATGCAGGAGACCCAGTTAGATCCCTTGATCAGGAAGATCCCCTGGAGAAGGGAATGGCTACTCACTCTAGTATTCTTGCCTGGAGAATCTCATGGATAGAGGAGCCTGATGGGATATAGTCCATAGGTTTGGAAAGAGCTGGACAGAACTGAGCAACTAAGCATGCACATACAACAAATCAGTAAACCTATATCTTGAAATTAAATATTCTATTGCAGAAAGTTCTCTCCCGATGCTATGCTAGGTCACTTCAGTTGTGTCTGACTCTGTGTGACCCTAGAGATGGCAGCCCACCAGGCTCCTCTGTCCCTGGGATTCTACAGGCAAGAAAGAGAATTCACAAAATGAGTGATCTTGAAAAAAACTGGGTCAATTTATGCATTGTTATTATAGTTATTATTATTTATTATTTATTTTTATTATTATATTATTATTTATTGTTATTATTGTTACTATTAAACAGCAAGACAAAGTACAGTCTTTCATTTTTATATAAGAATTATACCAATATATTGACAAAATAGAGATTTTACTAAATGAATATCAATGTAGAAAAAAAGAAAATCTAAGAATACAACGTAGGAGCCTTCAGAATGGGAGAAAATAATAGCAAATGAAGCAACTCACAAACAACTAATCTCAAAAATATATAAGCAACTTCTACAGCTCAACTCCAGAAAAATAAATGACCCAATTGAAAAATGGGCCAAAGAACTAAATAGACAATTCTCCAAAGAAGACATACAGATGGCTAACAAACACATGAAAAGATGCTCAACATCACTCATTATCAGAGAAATGCAAATCAAAACCACAATGAGGTACCATTTCACGCCAGTCAGAATGGCTGCGATCCAAAAGTCTACAAGTAATAAATGCTGGAGAGGGTGTGGAGAAAAGGGAACCCTCTTACACCGTTGGTGGGAATGCAAACTAGTACAGCCACTATGGAGAACAGTGTGGAGATTCCTTAAAAAACTGGAAATAGAACTGCCTTGTGATCCAGCAATCCCACTGCTGGGCATACATACTGAGGAAACCAAAATTGAAAGAGACACGTGTACCCCAATGTTCATTGCAGCACTGTTTATAATAGCCAGGACATGGAAGCAACCTAGATGTCCATCAGCAGATGAATGGATAAGAAAGCTGTGGTACATATACACAATGGAGTATTACTCAGCCATCAAAAAGAATACATTTGAATCAGTTCTAATGAGGTGGATGAAACTGGAGCCTATTATACAGAGTGAAGTAAGCCAGAAAGAAAAACACCTATACAGTATACTAACGCATATATATGGAATTTAAAAAGATGGTAACAATAACCCTGTGTACGAGACAGCAAAAGAGACACCGATGTATAGATCAGTCTTATGGACTCTGTGGGAGAGGGAGAGGGTGGGATGATTGGGGAGAATGGCATTGAAATACGTATAATATCATATATGGAACGAGTCGCCAGTCCAGGTTCGATGCACGATACTGGATGTTGGGGCTGGTGCACTGGGATGACCCAGAGGGATGGTATGGGGAGGGAGGAGGGAGGAGGGTTCAGGATGGGGAACGCGGGTATACCTGTGGTGGATTCATTTCGATATTTGGCAAAACCAATACAATATTGTAAATTTTAAAAATAAAATAAAAAAAAATACAACATAGGATAGAAAGCAGAATATACACACACACATAGAGAGAATAATATTTAGATGGCAGAGATTTTGAAGAAAAAATGTTCTCTGAAAGATAATGTTTTATGTTTGATGTTAGATATTCATACAATTTAGATTCCTTAGCCAATGACACAGATCCAGTCTATGAAAAATCCACTCTGCCTCCTCTGTACTCTGGAGTCTGTATACAATTTCCCCAACTTTTTGTACCAGGGATCAGTTTAGCAGATGACAACTTTTCCAAGGACCTGGGTGGAGGCTAGTTACAGGATGGTTCAAGCTCATTTTGTGTATTGTGCACTTTATTTCTATTATTATTACATCTTTGTCACATCAAATCTTCAGGTATTAGATTTCAGAGTTCAGAAACCCTGTCTCCTGTACTCGAGATGGTCACAATAGTGAATCCAACAGGTGTGATTCAGATAAGGAGTCAGAAGTTATGAAGGTGGATGTGACTCAGAGTGAAAACTTAGAAGTCTTTCATATTGTTGAAGATTTAAGTCCAAGGACTTTCGTTTGGGAGACAGACCCATTTGAGTGACCTTTTCCCTGACATATTTGGATTTTCTAAATTAACTAGCAAAATAATAATATAAGAAATCAGGTAAAAGAATAGGAAATAATGCAATCTAACTGAATTTGAAGAAAAGATGAGGAGTTTCCCATTGGGAAAGAAATATTTTAGGAAAGGATTTAAAGATCGACAGATAGCATTTCTATTCCAGTATTTCAAATACATAGAAAAGCCTAGGTTAAAATTCCTCCTCTTTGCATTTAGAGTATGTGATATGGATAAAAATTTTAAGCATATTTTAACCCCATTTCAATCAGTGAAATAGCTATTTTATTTATTTTTTTTAATTTTATTATTATTATTATTATTTACATTACAATATTGTATTGGTTTTGCCATACATCAACGTGCATCTGCCACGGGTGTTATTTTAAAAGAAATATTCTATGAAAAACACACACTGGCATATGGAAAAAAAAAGTTTTAAAAGATAAGTTGTTTCAAAGATCTCCCAAGTTAAAATAGTACGGCATAGTCCTTCCAGAAATAAATTCTTGTGCTATCTGTGAATAGTTTCCTTTTCTTTAAGTCTCTTTGTGTTTTACCCTGAAGGATACTCAAAAGAAGAAGAAAAGGAGAAACTACAGAGAAATTAGAGAGTTTATCCTTCTGGGACTGTCAGATGACCCACAACTTCACGTTGTGAGCTGTGTCTTTCTACTCACTACCTGCATGCTCAGCATTACGGGAAACCTGACCATTAATCACCCTAATCCTGCTGGGTGCCCACCTACAGACCCTCATGTATTTCTTCCTCAGAAATTTCTCCATATTAGAGGTTTCATCCACAACTGTCACTGTACCCAAGTTCCTTATCACCATTATTACAGGAGAGAAAATCTTTTCTTTTACTGATTGTATGGTTCAGTTTGTTTTTTGTTTTTCATTCTCTTGGGAGTCACTGAGTTTTGCCTACTGGCTGATAAGGCTTCTGACCATGACATTGCCATCTGCAAACAGCTACATTACATGAGCATAATGAATAGTAGACTCTGAACACTACTTGTCTTGGCTTCTTGGTTAACTTCATCCTTAATCATTTTCTCATCACTCATGCTGTTCAGACAACTTGATTATGCTATTGATCATTTTATTTGTGATTATTTCCCTTTCACACATTTCTTGTTCAGACACCAAATTGCTAGAGATGATGGGCTTTCCCATTGCTGTGTTTACCCTAATGTTCATTTTGGTATTAATAATTCTGTCCTATCCGTATATCATCAGAACAACTTTGAGGATCTCTTCCACCACTCAGAAGACAAGGGCCTTTTCCACGTGTTCTTCCCACAAATTGTTATCTCCATCTTTTATGGCGGCTACATTCTCATGTACATGAACCTATCAGCAAAGGACAGGGTGCCTTTGAGCAAGGGAGTGGCTGTGCTAAACACCTCAGTAATCCCCATGCTGAACCCCTTTATATATACCCTAAGGAATCTGAAAGTCAAGTGAACCTTCATGGACATGGCCAGGAAGGCTGTACTCTTCTCAGGAAATGAAAAAATAAAAGACTTGTTTTATAAATTAGAGGCGTAATAATGAGCAATCAAATAAAAAAACAGGGCTTTCAAAGTCTATTAATTTTCACATAGTCTCCCTGGAAGCATTTTTCAGTGCTCATGCTTTTATTGCCAGATCAGATCAGATCAGATCAGTCGCTCAGTAGTGTCCAATTCTTTGCGACCCCATGCCAGCACCTTACCAAATATGAGTGCAGTTGTGCAGTAGTTTGAACATTCTTTGGCATTGCCTTTCTTTGAGATTGGAATGAAAACTGACATATTGAGTGCAGCATTTTAACAGCATCATCTTTTAGGAATTGAAAGAATTCAACTGGATTTCCATAACCTCCACTAGTTTTGTTCATAGTAATGCTTCCTAAGGCTAACATGACTTCAGACTCCAGGATGTCTGGCTCTAGGTGAGTGATCACACCATTATGGTTATCTGGGTCATTAAGATCTTTTTTGTTTACAGTTCTTCTGTGTATTCTTGCCAGCTCTTCTTAATATCTTCTGCTTCTATTAGGTTCATACAATTTCTGTACTTTATTGTGACCATATTTGCATGAAATGTTCCCTTGGCATCTCTAATTTTCTTGAAGAGATGTCTAGTCTTGACCATTCTGTGGTTTTCCTAAATTTCCTTGCATTGTTCACTGAGGAAGTCTTTCTTACCTCTGCTTGCTATTCTTGGGAACTCTGTATTCAAATGGACATATGTTTCCTTTTCTCCTTTGCCTTTCGCTTCTCTACTTTTCTCAGCTATTTTTAAGACCTCCTCAGACAGCCATTTTTGCCTTTTTGCATTTCTTTTCCTTGAGGATGGTCTTGGTCACTGCCTCCTGTAGAATGTCACGAACCTCTGTCCATAGTTCTTCAGGCACTCTCTCAGATCTATTCCCTTGAATCTATTTGTCACTTCCACTGCATAATCATAAAGGATTTGATTTAGGTCATACCTGAATGGTCTAGTGATTTCCCCTACTTTCTTCAATGTAAGTCTGAATTTGGCAGTAAGGAGCTCATGATCTGAGCCATAGTCAGCTCCCAGTCTTGTTTTTGCTGACTACATAGAGCTTCCCCACCTTCAGCTGCAAAGAATATAATCAATCTGATTTCAGTATTGACCATCTGGAAAAGTCCATGTGTAGAGTTTTCTCTTGTGTTGTTGCAAGAGGGTGTTTGCTATGACCAGTGTGTTCTCTTGGCAAAACTCAATTAGTCTTTGCCCTGTTTCATTCTATATTCCAAATTTGCCTATTATTCCAGGTATTTCTTGACTTCCTACTTTTGCATTCCAGTCCCCTATGATGAAAAGGGCATCTTTTGGGGGTGTTAGTTCTAGAAGGTTTTGTAGGTCTTCATAGACCATTCAACTTCAGCTTGTTCAACATTACTGGTCGGGGCATAGACTTGGATTACTGTGATATTGCAAGTTTGCCTTGGAAACAAACAGAGCTCATTCTGTCGTTTTTGATATTGTACCCAAATACTGTATTTCAGACTAGCCCTTTGTTGTCTATGAGGGCTACTCCATTTCTTCTACATCTTATCCACAGTAGTAGATATAAAAGTTATCTGAGTTAAATTTACCCATTCCAATCCATTTTAGTTACCTGATTCTGAAATGTTGATGGTCACTCTTGCCTTGCCATCTCCTGTTTGACCACTTCTGATTTACCTTTTCATGGGGTCACAGAGTTGGACGTGACTGAATAACTGAACTGAACTGAACTGATTTACCTTAATTCATGGACCTAACATTCCAGGTTCCTAAGAAATATCATTCTTTACAGCATCAGACTTTAGTTACATCACCAGTTCAGCTCAGTTCAGTCTCTCAGTCGTGTTCGACTCTGCGACCCCATGAATCGCAGCACGCCAGGCCTCCCTGTCCGTCACCAACTCCCAGAGTTTACCCAGACTCATGTCCATCGAGTAGGTGATGCCATCCAGCCATCTCATCCTCTGTCGTCCCCTTCTCCTCCTGCCCCCAATCCCTCCCAGCATCAGAGTCTTTTCCAATGAGTCAACTCTTCACATGAGGTGGCCAAAGTACTGGAGTTTCAGCTTCAGCATCATTCCTTCCAAAGAAATCCCAGGGCTGATCTCCTTTAGAATGGAATGGTTGGATCTCCTTGCAGTCCAAGGGACTCTCAAGAGTCTTCTCCAACACCACAGTTCAAAAGCACCAATTCTTCGGCATTCAGCCTTCTTCACAGTCCAACTCTCACATCCATACATGACCACAGGAAAAACCATAGCCTTGACTAGATGGGCTTTTGTTGGCAAAGTAATGTCTCTGCTTTTGAATATGCTATCTAGGTTGGTGATAACTTTCCGTCCAAGGAGTAAGGATGCTTTAATTTCATGGCTGCAGTCACCATCTGCAGTGATTTTGGAGCCCCCCAAAATAAAGTCTGACACTGTTTCCACTGTTTCCCCTTCTATTTCCCATGAAGTGGTGGGACTGCATGCCATGATCTTCGTTTTCTGAATGTTGAGCTTTAGGCCAACTTTTTCACTCTCCACTTTCACTTTCATCAAGAGGCTTTTTCGTTCCTCTTCACTTTCTGCCATAAGGGTGGTGTCATCTGCATATCTGAGGTTATTGATATTTCTCCTGGCAATCTTGATTCCAGCTTGTGTTTCTTCCAGTCCAGTGTTTCTCATAATGTACTCTGCATATAAGTTAAATAAGCAGGGTGACAATATACAGCCTTGACATAATCTTTTTCCTATTTGGAACCAGTCTGTTGTTCCATGACCAGTTCTAACTGTTGCTTCCTGACCTGTATATAGGTTTCTCAAGAGGCAGGTCAGGTGGTCCGGTACTCCAATCTCTTTCAGAATTTTCCACAGTTTATTGTGATCCACACAGTCAAAGGCTTTGGCATAGTCAAAAAAGCAGAAATAGATGTTTTTCTGGAACTCTCTTGCTTTTTCCATGATCCAGCGGGTGTTGGCAATTTGGTCTCTGGTTCCTCTGCCCTTTCTAAAACCAGCTTGAACATCAGGAAGTTCACGGTTTATGTATTGCTGATGCCTGGCTCGGAGAATTTTGAGCATTACTTTGCTAGCATGTGAGATGAGTGTGGTAGTTTGAGCATTTTTTGGCATTGCCTTTCTTTGGGATTGGAATGAAAACTGACCTTTTCCAGTCCTGTGGCCACTGCTGAGTTTTCCAAATTTGCTGGCATATTGAGTGCAGCACTTTCACAGCATCATTTTTCAGTTACATCACCAGTCATGTCCAAACTGGGCATTGTTTTCACTTTGGCTCCATCTCTTCATTCTTTCTGTAGTTATTTCTGCACTCTTGTTCAGTAGCATACTGGGCACCTACCGACCAGGGAAGTTCATCTTTCAGTGTCATATCTTTTTGCACTTTCATACTGTTCCTGTGATTCTCAAGGCAAGAGTACTGAGGTGGTTTCCATTCCCTTCTCCAGTGGACCACGCTTTGTCAGAACTCTCCACCATGAAGAATTTCAAACTACTGCACAATTGCACTTATCTCACACTCTAGCAAAGTAATGGTCAAATTCTCTGAGTGAGGCTTCAACAGCACTTTAACCGAGAACTTCCTGATGTTAGAATTGGATTTAGAAAAGGTCAAGGAACCAGAGATCAAATTGCCAACGTCCGTTTGACCATAGAAACTTCAACAAAGTTCCAGAAAAACATCTACTTCTGCTTTATTGACTATGCCAAAGCCTTTGACTGTGTGGATCACAACCAACTGTGGAAAATTCTTAAAGTGATGGGAATACCAGATCACCTTACCTACATCCTGAGAAATGTGTATGCCGTTCCAGAAGCAGAAGTTAGAACTGGACATGGAACATCGGATTGGTACCAAATTGGGAAAGGAGAACGCTAAGGCTGTGTATTGTCACCCTGCTCATTTAACTTATACGCAATGTATATCATGTGAAATGCCAGGCTGAATGAAGGACTAGCTGGAATCAAGATTGCTGAGAGAAATGTCAATAACCTAGATAAGCAGATGACACAATCCTTTGGGCAGAAAGTGAAGAGGAACTAAAGAGCCTCTTCATGAAAGTAAAAGAAGAGAGTGAAAAAGCTGGCTTGAAACTCAGCATTTAAAACACAAAGATCATGGCATCTGGTTCCATCACTTCATGGCATATACACGGGGAAACAATGGAAACAGTGACAAACTTTAAATTCTTGGGCTCCAAAATCGTTGCATATGATGACTGCAGGCATGAAATTAAAAGACACTTGCATCTTGGAAGAAAAGCTATGACCAAACTAGACAGCATATTAAAAAGCAGACATTGTCAACAAAGATGCATCTAGGTAAAGCTATGTGTTTTTTTTTTTTTCAGTAGTCATGTATGGTTGTGAGATTTGGACCATAAAGAGTACTGAGTGCCAAATAATTGGTGCTCTTGAACTATGGTGTTGGAGAAGACTCTTGAGAGTCCCCTGGGCTGCAATGAGATCAAACCAGTCAATCCCAAAGAAAATCAATCCTGAACATTCATTGGAAGGGCTAATGCTGACGCTGAAGCTCCAATACTTTGGCCACTTGATGCAAATAACTGACTAACTGGAAAAGACCCTGATGCTGGGAAAGAGTGAAGGCAGGAGGAGAAGGGGGCGACAGAGGATGAAATGATTGGATGGCATCACTGACTCAATGTACATCAGTTTGAGCAAGCTCCAAGAGTTGGGGATAGACTGGGAAGCCTGGCCTGTTGCAGTCAATGGGGTTTCAAAGAGTTGAACATGATTGAATGACTGAACTGAACTACCAATTATAGTATATACATTTTTTTTTGCCATTCAAATTCTCATCATTCTCTCATGTATTACCCTTCCTTTGGGCTCATCATTCCACTCAACCTTGGAACTGACCTCATTTCCCTCTTTGAAATGTTTTTTAATTCCATGTTTTCACAATATTCCTTACAAAATTAGGACAGACAGTAAAAGGCAGATCAGCAGCGCCTGAGAGAGACCTGTGTTTTGATTTTGACAGGAAACACTCTTTCTAGAAATTCAGGAAATATTCAATCATGCTGAATACTATTTTTCAATGTTTTTTAATTGTTGGGTAATTGCTTTACAATGTTTTGTTAATTTCTGCCATATGTTAGCATGAGTGTGTCACAAGTATACATATGTCTCCTCCTTTTTGACTTCACTCCCACCTCCTACCCCAGCCCACATCTTTAGGTTGTAATAGAGGCTGGGGTTAATCTCACCATGCTGCACTGCAACTTCTCAGTGGCTATCTGTTTTATATATTTTAATGTATGAGTTTCAATTATAGTCTCTCAATTTGCCCCACCTTCTCCAAACCATCACCCGCTATGTTCACAGGTCTGTTCTCTATGTCTGTGTCTCTAATTGCTGCCCTGACAGTAGGTTCATCGGTACCATTTTTCTAGATTCCATATATATGTGTTAATATACAAAATTTGTTTTTCTCTTTCTAATTTACTTCACTCTATAACAGGCTCTAGCTTTATCTACCTCACTATATTTGATTCCCGTTTGTTCATTTATACGGATGCTTGGCTTGTTATGAACCAGTTTACAACCCAGCTTATTGTTGTGCATTTGTGCTCAGTCATGGCCAACTCTTTGTGATGCTATGGACTATAGCCTGACATCTTCCTCTGTCCATGTGCTTACCACAATTTCTTTATCCATTCCATCTGCCAATGGACATCAAGGTTGCTCCTATGTCCTGGCTATTGTGAACAGTGCTGCAATGAACTCTGGAGTACCTGTGTCTTAGAATTGTGATTTTCTGAATATATACCCAGTAGTGAGATTGCTGGGTTGTATGGAAGTTTTATTCCTATTTTTAACAGAAATCACTATACTATTCTTCATAGTGGCTCTATAAATTCACATTCCCACCAACTGTGCAAGAGAATTCCCATTTCTTCACATCTTCTCCAGCATTTGTTTGATGATGGCCATCTTGACCGACGTGAGGTTTTACCTCATTGTAGTTTTGACAAGTGAAGTTGAGTATTTCTTCATGTGTTTATTAGCCATCTTTATCTCTTCTTTGGAGAAATAGCCCTCTATTAAGTCTTCTGCCCATTGTCTCAATGACTTGTTCTTTTGTTATTGAACTACATGAGTTGCTTTTTTAGAGATTAATCCTTTGTCAGTTGCTTCATTTGCACATATTTTCTCCCATTCTGAGGGTTGTCTTGTCATCTTGTTTATGATTTCCTTTGCTGTGCAAAAGCTTTTAAGTTTAATAAGGTCCTACTTGTTTTTATTTCCAAAACATAAGGAGATGGAGGTCTGTAATCCGTTTTGAGTTTATCTTTGTGAATGGTGTTAAGAAGTGTTCTAATTTTATTCTTTTACACATAACTGTCCAGTTTTCCCTGCACCACTTATTGAAGAGGCTATCTTTCCTCTGTTGCGTACTCTTGCCTCCTTTGTCGAAGATAAGGTGCACAAAAGTGCTTGGGTTTGTCTCTGGGCTTTCTATTTTGTTACATTGACTCTTGTAATTCAAGAATTGATATGTGTCTCCATCTGTTTATGTCATCTTTGACTTCTTTCATCAATGTCTTATAATTTTCTTTATACAGCTCTTTTGTGCATTTATTCCTAGATATTTTATTGTTGATGCCTTGGTGAATGGCGTTGATTCTTTTTCTCTTTCAGATTTTTGTTACTAGTGTATTGGAATTCAATGAATTTCTGTGAATTGATTTTGTATCCTGCAACCTTACTAACTTAACTGATTATTCTAGTCAGTTTCTGATGGTATTTGTACGGTTTTCTTTGTATAGTATCATGCTGTTGCCAATGAAAGTTTTACTTCTTCTTTTCCAATCTGGATCCCTTTTCTTTCTTGTTCTTCTCTATTGCCAATTAAAATTAACTCAAATGTTACCTTTTCATCATGGCTGTGAAATAAAAACAGTCATATGAAACATTTCCAGAGGAAGAGATAAGGTAAAAATATCTTCAAGAGTAAATCAATAACAGTTACCTCAGAAAGTTGTTTAAGAAAAGCTTTGATGTTTCTTTCTGGCTTACTTCACTCTGTATAATAGGCATATATATGGAATTTAGAAAAATGGTAACAATAAAACTGTATATGAGACAGCAATAGAGACACTGATGTATAGAACAGTCTTTTGGACTCTGTGGGAGAGGGAGAGGGTGGGATGATTGGGGAGAATGGCATTGAAACATGTATAATATCATATATGAAATGAGTCACCAGTCCAGGTTCGATTCACGATACTGGATGCTTGGGCCTGGTGCTCTTGGACGACCCAGAGGGATGGTATGGGGAGGGAGGAGGATTCAGGATGGGGAACACGTGTATACCTGTGGCAGATTCATTTTGATATATGCCTAAACCAATACAATATTGTAAAGTTAAAAAATAAAATTAAATTAAAAAAAAAAAGCTTTGATGAACTTAGGCAGTGTATTAAAAAGCAGAAACATCACTTTGTCAACAATGATCCGTATAGTCAAAGCTATGGGTTTTTCAGTAGTCATTTAAGGATGTGAGAGTTGGACAATAAAGAATGCTGAGCACACAAGAATTGATGCTTTTAGACTATGCTGCTAGAGAAAACTCTGAAGAATCCTTTGGACTGTGAGATAAAGCCAGTCAGTCCTATAGGAAATCAACTCTGAATATTCATTGGAGGGACTGATGCTGAAGCTGAAGCACTCACTGGAAAACACCCTGATGCTGGAAAAAATTGAGGTCAGGAAGGGAAAGGGGCAACAGAGGATAAGATGCTTGGAAGGCATTACTAGATCATGGAAATGAGTTTGAGCAAACTCAGGGAGCTAGTGAAGGACAGGGAAGGCTTGTGTGCTGCAGTCCATGAGAGCACAAAGAGTTAGATATGAATGAGTGACTGAAAATGGAATAAAGCTGTTCACAAGATTCAACTAGCCAATATGAAGAAAATAATTAGAATAGGCCTGGACTATATTAATTGCTGAAAAAATATTAACTCTACCCTCCTCTTTCTTCTCTCTCATTATTATAAAAGTATTATAATAGTATAAGGAGTTCAAATATACTTCAGTTTCCAAACTTTAAAAATATTTAAGTAGATATTTAATTTACAACCCTCTAGTGATTGTCATTGTTTGATTTCATGAAAATTCCAGATAGAATAAAAATTCCTAATAATGTCATTTCTATTACCTGGTAGAATGAAAATTTCAGAAGTCCACATCAAGTTTGACATTCTTTTCATCAAACTAAATGGCCTATAAAATTGTAATACCAACCTGTGTTCTTTACTTCATCCAAATATATTTGAATAAAAAATTTATATAAAATTCTGAAGAAATATTCAACTTTATACAGTTAATTAGCTTCAGTGTGGGGAATTTTTTAACATGGGAACAGATGAAAAGGGCTCATACAACTGTACTGAAAGAGTTTGGGCAGATTATGAGTAACAGAAAGCAATGACAAGAACTTTACTTTTTTAATGATATAATCACTTGCATTTTCTGGAGAAAAAGATAACTTTTGGATGGTCTCCTTGAAGACTTGTTTCTCTTGCTGGTTCCTCAGTGAATATATAAATGGATTCATCATAGGAGGAACAAAAGCATTCAGAATAGATGCTCCTTTGTTAAAGGATGCCTTTTCTTTTGCTGAAGGATTGGCATACATGAATATACAGCTTCCATAAGGGATGGAAATGACAATGATGTGAGAGGAGCATGTAGAAAATGCCTTTTTTCTCTGACTGGCAGAAGGCAGTCTCAGAATTGTCTTGATGATGAACATGTAGGATAGAATCATTAATGCCAAAGTAAAAAGCAGAATCACTACTGCAGAGTAAAAACCAATCACTTCAAGGAGTCACATGTCTGAGCAGGATAGTTGCAAAATGGGGAAATAGTAACAAGCAAAGTGATCAATGATATTAGAACCACAGTAAGCTAACTGAAGAAACAGAATAACAGGTGGGAAGATGTTTCAGAACCCTGCCAGCCAAGCACAAAAGACAAGCAATACACAGACTCTGTTGTTCATGATGGTTGTGTAATGCAGGGGTTTGCAGATAGCTACATAGCAATCATAGGACATGGCAGTTAGAAGATAAAATTCAGTGATACCCAAGAAAATGAAGAAAAACAACTGAGCTGTACAATCATCGTATGAAATTGTTTTATCCCTGGTGATAATTGTACCCAGAAATCTAGGAATACAGGCAGTTGTAAAGGAAATTTCTAATATAAACATGTGTAATATCATATATGAAACGAGTCGCCAGTCCAGGTTCAATGAATGATACTGGATGCTTGGGGCTGGTGCACTGGGACGACCCAGAGGGCTGGTATGGGGAGAGAGGAGGGAAGAGGGTTCAGGATGTGGAACATGTGTATACCTGTAGCAGATTCATGTTGATATATGGCAAAACCAATACAATATTGTAAAGTTAAAAAATAAAATAAAAAAAATTTTTTAAAAAGGAAAAAAAAAAAGAGAAGTTCCTGAGGAAAAAATACATAGGTGTCTGTAGATGGGAGTCTACCAAGGTGAGAATGATGATGGTCAAATTTCCAGTCACCCTTAATATATATGTGATGATTAAAAAGATAAAAATCACAATCTGAGGCTCTGGGTCATCTGATAGCCCCATAAGAATGAATTCTGTGGGTCTTGTGTGTTTTTTCATTGCTAATCGTTTTCCACCATTCAAAGAGAAAATGGATGTGTTTCCTATAAGAAATAAAAGGTGAAAATACATTTGAGGATAGAATACAAAACTTTTAAAGTATCCTTCATGACGATAATGAATGAAATTCAAAATTCACCTACAGAACTCTCTCCAATTTCCCTTCAACTTTCCAAAATCACTGGATGGGGAACACGTGTATACCTGTGGCGGATTCATGTTGATATATGGCAATACCAATACAATATTGTAAAATTAAAAAATAAAATAAACTATGAAAAAAATAAAAGACGCTTATTCCTTGGAAGGAAAGTTATGACCAACCTAGACAGCATATTGAAAAGCAGAGACATTACTTTACAAACAAAAGTCCGTCTAGTCAAGGCTATGATTTTTCCAGTGGTCATGTATAGATGTTACATTTGGACTGTGAAGAAGGCTGAGCACCGAAGAATTGATGTTTTTGAACTGTGGTGTTGGAGAAGACTCCTGAGAGTCCCTTGGACTGCAACAAGATCCAACCAGTCCATTCTGAAGGAGATCAGCCCTGGTATTTCTTTGAAAGGAATGATGCTAAAGCTGAAACTCCAGTACTTTGGCCACCTCATGCGAAGAGTTGACTCACTGGAAAAGACTCTGATGCTGGGAGGGATTGGGGGCAGGAGGAGAAGGGAACGACAGAGGATGAGATGGCTGGATAGCATCACTGACTCGACGGACGTTAGTCTGAGTGAATTCCGGGAGTTGGTGATGGACAGGGAGGCCTGGCGTGCTGCGACTCATGGCAAAGTGTCGCAAAGAGTCAGACACGACTGAGGGACTGAACTGAACTGAACTGAAGAAATATTATCTGAAGTTCAAAATCATTATTTCTTCTTCAAAATACACTATCATAGACTATGGATAAAATAAAACTCTTATGATAACCCTTAAATGGGGCTTTTTTCTAATAATTTTTAATTGGTTCAAGGTATTCTTTAAAAAATTTAGTTTCCTTTGTAAAAAGTACAGAAATATTTAAATTGATTCTCCTCCTTTCCTCATTATTATAAAAACCAGTATAATTTGCAGGTAACCTAAGTAGAGTTTGAAAGCATACAGAGTTTATGTATGCCTACTTCCACATTTTATAATTTGTATAACTGAAGCCCACTTTGTTTAGGTGACTTTCACTAGTTTAAAGGACTAGTGAATGTAGTAAAACTGTCAGAAATTCTTAAAGAGAAGGGAATAACAGACAATTTGACCTGACTCCTGAGAAACCTACATGCAGGACAGAAGCAGCAGTTAGGACTGGACCCGGAACAATGGACTGTTTGAAATATGGGACAGGGGTACTTAAAGGCTGTATATTATCACCTTGCACGTTTGTGTGTGTGTGTTAGCTGCTCAGTCGTGTGACTTTTTATGACCCCATGGACTGTCGCCACAGTCCATGGGGATCACAACAAACTGGAAAATTCTTAAAGAGATGGGAATACCAGACCACCTGACCTGCTTCCTGAGAAATCTGTATGCAGGTCAAGAAGAAACAGTTAGAACTGGACATGGAACAAAAGACTGGTTCTAAATCAGGGAAGGAGTACCTCAAAGCTGCATATTGTCACCCTGCTTATTTAATTTATATGCTGAGTACATCATGCAAAATGCCGGGCTGGATGAAGCACAAGCTGGAATCAATTGTGGGCAGAAATATCAATAACCTCAGATATGCAGATGACACCACCCTTATGGCAGAAAGCAAAGAAGAACTAAAGAGCCTCTTGAAGAAAGTGAAAGAGGAGGAGAGTGAAAAAGTTGGCTGAAAATCAACATTCAGAAAACTAAGATCATGGCAACAAGTCCCTTCACTCCATGGCAAATAGATGGGGAAACAGTGGAAACAGTGACAGACTTTATTTTGGTGGGCTCTAAAATCACTGAGATGAGCCCTGGGATTTCTTTGGAAGGAATGATACTAAAGCTGAAACTCCAATACTTTGGCCACTTCATTCGAAGAGTTGACTCATTGGAAAAGACTCTGATGCTGGGAGGGATTGGGGGCAGGAGAAGAAGGGGATGACAGAGGATGAGATAGCTGGATGGCATCACTGACTCAATGGACTTGAGTCTGAGTGAACTCCGGGAGTTGGTGATGGACAGGGAGGCCTGGTGTGCTGCAATTCATGGCGTTGCAAAGAGTCAGACACGACTGAGCAACTGATCTGATCTGATCTGATCTGAAAATCACTGCAGATGGTGACTGTAGCCATGAAATTAAAAGACGCTTGCTTCTTAGAAGAAAAGCTATGACCAACCTCGACAGCATTTTAAAAAGCAGAGACATTATTTTGCCAACAAAAGTCCATCTAATCAAAGCTTTGGTTTTTCTAGTAGTCATGTGTAGATGTGAGTCATGTGTGGACTATAAAGAAAGCTGAGTGCCAAAAAATTGATGCTTTTGAACTGTGGTGTTCGAGAAGACTCCTGAGAGCCCCTTGGACTGAAAGAAGATTGAACCAGTCAATCCTAAGTGAAATCAGTTCTGAATATTCAATGGAAGAGCTGACTCACTGGAAAAGACCCTGATGCTGTGAAGGACTGAGGGCTGAGGTGAAGGGGATGAAAGAAGATGAGATGCCTTCACGGCATCATAGATTCAGTGGATGTCAGTTTAAGCAAACTTCGGGAAATAGTGAGGGACAGGGAAGACTGGCATGCTGCAGTTCATGGGGTTGGAAAAAGTCAGACACAACTAACCACCTGTGCGAAAACAACACAGCATAGTAATATATCACTTTAGAATATAGGTAGATACCCATGGGAATATTTTGGTGGCACTCTCTCCTAATTTACTTCCATAAAGGTTTGGTTGATGCAATGCCTTAATTTCTTCCTTTTCTGATAAAAGACCAAAAGCACAAGAAACTGTAACTTCCGCTACCAAATTAAATAATTGCCTACACTCAGTTTAGTTCATACAATGCACACTCCTTTTCTTTTATTTTACAATTTTGCCTTAGCAAATGAATAAGTAGATGGGCAAAACCTTTACTGGGAAGCAGCTATTCCTTTAAATAAGGAATGTCATTTTTATAGTTTATTTCTATAAATGAAAACCATTTAATTTAGGAAAAATTAATGAACAACTCAATACTTATTGCTATGCGGCTTCTTTAGGACCCCATGAATAGCATTCTTGTTAGTAAACCACCATTTACTCTTTAATAAAAAAAAAAATTCTTAAATTCACAAACCCATATGGAAATGCTACTTTAAAACATATAAATGAGATGTAACAATATTCATTAACCTGAATAATAACAAATTGTACTCACTTCCTGGTTTTTCTTGATGATTTAGTCTCAAATTTTATGGTCTGATCACTTCAATAATTATATAATTGCAGGGTTAGTGAGCTGAGTTAACAATTGATTTGGTTTCAATTGTACTCTCAAAACAAATATGGTGACTTAACCATGTCATTGCTTTCAAGGATTATATTCTCATTGTGGTTCAACTGATAATATTTGAGCCACAATATCCTTCATTCCTGATATTGCAAAATTGGGGCATATTTCATTATACTGTGACTCATAATTGATTCTTGTATCTCATCCAAGCTCTGTGTACAAACTCAGTTGAACTTGGCAGGACTAGTCAAATATTTCTTACACCTTTTCACATAATAAAAGCACTACTTATTAAACATTTTCTTTATATTAATGCACATATTTTAAATGACGATTTTGTTTTTCTCTGATTATTTATCCATGCAATTTAAGTAATATTTTCCTTAGGCTTCAGAGACTGTAATGCTATGCTATGCTATGCTAAGTCACTTCAGTTGTGTCCGACTCTGTGTGACTCCATAGATGGCAGCCCACCAGGCTCCCCCATCCCTGGGATTCTCCAGGCAAGAACACTGGAGTGGGTTGCCATTTTTCCTTCTCCAATGCATGAAAGTGAAAAGTGAAAGTGAAGTCGCTCAGTCATTTCCAACTCCCAGCAACCCCATGAACTGCAGCCTACCAGGCTCCTACTTCCATTGGATTTTCCAGGCAAGAGTACTGGAGTGGGTTGCCATTGCCTTCTCCAAGAGATTGTTATATTTTCCTACAAATGCTGCTTTGGGAAAAAGATATTTAGAAATATCTTCTCCATGTATGTCATACACAGGGAATTGGATTTACCTTCTCTTTCCTGTTTTCTCAGGGTAATTTGTTAAGTAAACAGGGAGCTGATGAGGCATTATTAAAAGACACAGGTGAATCCATTTTGTGAGTATTAATAAGAAAGTGCTTACGCTTTGACTGTGTGGATCACAATAAACTGTGGAAAATTCTTAAAGAGATGGGAATACCAGACCACCTGATCTGCCTCTTGAGAAATTTGTATGCAGGTCAGGAAGCAACAGTTAGAACTGGACATGGAACAACAGACTGGTTCTAAATAGGAAAAGGAGTTCGTCAAGGCTGTATATTGTCACCCTGTTTATTTAACTTATATGCAGAGTACATCATGAGAAACGCTGGACTGGAAGAAACACAAGCTGGAATCAAGATTGCCGGGAGAAATATCAATAACCTCAGATATGCAGATGACACCACCCTTATGGCAGAAAGTGAAGAGGAACAAAAAAGCCTCTTGATGAAGGTGAAAGTGGAGAGTGAAAAAGTTGGCTTAAAGCTCAACATTCAGAAAATGAAGATCATGTCATCCGGTCCCATCACTTCATGGGAAGCAGATGGGGAAACAGTGGAAACAGTGTCAGAGTCTATTTTTCTGGGCTCCAAAATCACTGCAGATCGTGACTGCAGCCACGAAATTAAAAGACACGTACTCCTCAGAAGGAAAGTTATGACCAACCTAGATAGCATATTAAAAACAAAGACATTACTTTGCCAACAAAGGTTCATCTAGTCATGACTATGGCTTTTCCTGTGGTCATGTATGGATGTGAGAGTTGGACTGTGAAGAAGGCTGAGCGCCAAAGAATTGATGCTTTTGAACTGTAGTGTTGGAGAAGACTCTTTTTTTTTTTTCTTTAGTTTTCTGTTTTATTTTATTTTATTTTTAAACTTTACAATATTGTATTAGTTTTGCTTGGACTGTAAGGAGATCCAACCAGTCCATTCTGAAGGATATCAGCCCTGGGATTTCTTTGGAAGGGATGATGCTGAAGCTGAAACTCCAGTGCTTTGGCCACCTCATGCGAAGAGTTGACTCTTTGGAAAAGACTTTGATGTTGGGAGGGATTGAGGGCAAGAGAAGAAGGGGACGACAGAGGATGAGATGGCTGGATGACATCAGCAACTAAGACAGTTCACCACAAAATCTGAGCCTATGCTCTAGAGCCCAGGAACTGCAATTACTGAGTCAACATGTTGCATGTATTGAAGCCCTTACCACCTACAGCCCGTGCTCCACATGAAGAGAAGCCACCGAAATGAGAAGCTTATACACCATAATAGAGAGTAGCCCCCACCTGTCTTATCTAGAAAAAGCCTGTGCAGCCAAAAATAAATAAGTAAAATTATTTTTAAAAAGAAAGTTTCCAATTTGTTTTTTTTTTTTAGAAAGTTTCCAATTTTTTAAGGAATCTCCACACTGTTCTCCATAGAGTGGTGGTATGGGGAGGGAGGTGGGAAGGGAGTTCAGGATGGGGAACACATGTACACCCGTGGTGGATGCACGTTGAGGTATGGCAAAACCAATACAATATTGTAAAGTAAAAAATAAATAAAAAATAAAAAAAGAAAGTGTCAAAAACCAAAATGACTGAGCTAAACGAGGTAAATTCATAAAAAAACACGTCATATTGAGCGTGCAAAAATTTGATTTAGATTTAGAAATTGACAAAATCAACAAATCAGCCCCTCAACTTCACCTCTGAGAGGCAGTTGTTAAACATTTATTATTCTCTCATTTAGAACATCTGTCAGTCATGTGGTAGATACTCAATAAATATTTCTGAATGAATAAATATTTGAAATAATTTTGGTGTATAATCAATCTCCAGTACTCAATAAAATCTTAAAAACTGATTGTTAAAGAATTTGAGAAACAAAATATGAAAAGAAACACTATTTGGTTAAAAAAACGTTAGTTACTCAGTCGTGTCCAACCCTTTGTGACCCCATGGACTGTAGACCATCAGGTTCCTCTGTCCATGGAATTCTCCAAGCAAAAATCCTGAAGTGGGTTGCAATTCCCTTCAAATGTAAAGGTAAAGTCTGTTACCGGGGCAGATTTCAAGAACCTGTGCACAATTGGGTCCCATGTGTGGTCCAGACAGGCTCCAGCACACCACTGCTGGGACTGAACCAGTTCATCTACAAAGTGGACAAAGATCCCTACTTTCATGGGCTAAGGGATGGGAGAGAATGTAGATAATAAGCATGAATGTAATAATAATAAGTGTTTTGGAAAGGAAGAGAAAACTGAAATGCCTTGAAAGTGGGGAGCTAGTATAATTTTAAATAGTGTCAGTGGGGTAGATTTTATTGAGGTGATATTTGGACAGAGATCTGAAGGAGGGATGGGTGCTAACCATGTGATTATCTGGGAGAGGGATACTTTTCAGCTTAAGAAACATTTAGTGTAAATACAGTAAGATACTAGAAGGAAAATCATGCTGATTGCAAAGAATGATTTTTGGTTTATTTTGTTTTCTCATTTTTGATATTTTTCAATTTTTGTTAAACTAGTTTCCTGGATATAATCTCCAGCAGAATATTGAATAAAGCAGTTATAGTGGTTCTTCACATCTTAAAACTGATTTTACCAAAAATACAGCTACTATTTAACATTAAAAATGATATGTGCTGTAAACTTTAAATTATGAATATTTTAAAGTATACACTAGGATAGAGAACTGGAGAAATAGTTTCAAGTACAGATCAAGCAGATTCAATAGATATAAAGGCTATTTTATATTGCTTTACCTTTTTTTTGAAAAGCTTTGAAACATTTTGTTGTATTTTATTTTTTTATATTTGTTGTCATTTGAAATAGCTAATTAATTTTAGTGTTTCTTTTTTTATGATTAAAATTTTTTTAATTTTTTTTTAATTTTTAAACTTTACAAATTTTATTAGTTTTGCCAAATATCAAAATGAATCCGCGACAGGTATACATGTGTTCCCCATCCTGAACCCTCCTCCTTCCTCCCTCCCCATACCATCCCTCTGGATGCTTGGGGCTAGTGCATTTTGTTGTATTTTAAACTAGATCTTATATAGCAAACTTTTTCTTACCTGTATATTTTCAGTATGAATTCCTAAAAAAATATGTATATATTTTTGCTTAATCCTGATGCAGTTTCCAAGCTAGCTAAATTAGCAAAATGTCTTTGGTATCATTTATCACCTTGCATGCACTTGCTCATGTTCATGCTCACTTGCTCAGTTGTGTCTGATTCTTTGTGACTCCACGGACTCTAGCCCACCAGGCTCCTCTGCTTATGGGATGTCCCAAGCAAGAACACAGGAGGAGGTTGCTATTTCCTCCTCTAGGAGATCTTCTGGACCCAGGGACTGAACCCATATCTCCTGAGTCTTCTGCCTTGGCAGGAGGATTCTTTGCTACTGAGCCACTGGGAACATACTCCTAATACTCAATTGTCTCAAAACATCATTTTTTGTTGACTTGTCAAATTGGAGCCAGACAAGGAGCAGGTAGCATATCTAGTTGTGATGATCTAGTCAGGTTACTTATGCTACTGAAATAATGTTCTATTCTGTTTTACTAAGAGACTTTAAAAAGTCATGAATTGTCACTGCATTTTATCATCACATATATCATTTTCATTTCAACTTTTGTTTTTCATTTTTAGTCTTTTGATGAGGCAAATTCCACAAGTAAATTCTCTAAAGATAATTTTCTTTGGGATAAGGCCACATGTAACGTGAAATTCTAGTTTTGATCATTTCTTTTAGTACATTATCTCCTTATTTATGAGTCAAATTACTGGTGACTTTCTCACTTAATCTTTTGATATCAAAACCAATATAAATGTCCAAAAATGAGTTAGAAATGTTTGCCTCATCTTTTCTTCCATAAATATTTTATAAGTTGTCCTCATTCACCTTCTTAACAAGGAATAAATGACATTTGCTGTTAAATTTGAAAATCATATCTTCTATTAAATTTTCAAATTTTAGTCAAATTAACTGATATTAAATAGGAAATAATATACTAGCCAAAGTTTATGGAAAAACTGTTGTCCATGTGTCATTTTGGCCCACCACATCTTTGTGTTAAAAGTTTATTCGGGCACACCTGAGCCCTTTCATTAACATATGGTTTATAGCTGCATTTGTATGATAGAGGGGGAGAACTGAGTAATTTCATCAGGGACACTGTGGTCTGCAAATTCTAAATTATTAATATAGTGCCCTTTAGGCAAAAGCTGTGTTGACTTCCAATACTTATAATTAAAATGTTTACACTGATTGAAAACTTTATAATAACCACTAAAGAGTTTGTGTAGAGTTAGAGAGCCACATTATTTGATATCAACATAAATCCCTTCATAACTTTTATAATAAAATTTACCATTTCTTTAATTCTTGGAACTATAATTTGCTAGTTTATGATATATTTTTACTCAGGTATCAAGAACCCACATCATCAATCAATTCTAAATTTCAGTATTTTCAAATATTTCCAATTAACTGTAGAAAGTATTAATTCAACAAGAAGGTAGGAGATAGTAGCTCCATGACTCTTTCCAAACTGGAAAACTCTTTAGTAATGTTTAATGTTGTTTTCTTTGTTTTTCAGCAATTATGGATCTAAACTTTCAACTGAGTACATATGTATGCGTATCAGGAATAATTTGGCTCAATGAATTAGGATTACAGTCATAATAGAAAATAGGTTAGAAAATGTAAGTTGAGACTGGGTAACATTCAGTATTATTTAAAATTTTGGCTTCATGGAAAAGCAAAAAAAAAAAAAACCCAAAAACCAAAAAACAACTTAGTGCCAGAGTTGCATGATCTTGTATAATCATCTTCTAAATTCTAATCATTATAATGCTTAAAGCAGAGTGAACATACAAATTTTTAACAAAAGAAAATTTCAAATTTATATACAGTAAAATTTTGCCAGTGTCAGCATCTTTATCCCTATTCATTAAGATTGTCATTTAATTAGGTAATTGAATGCATTATATTTATATGATATTAACTCAAAATAACCACTAATATAAGAAAGTTGTAAAAACTGTCAACTATTGATTAAATAAAAAAACAGCTTAATTTCAAACATTAAATACAAAACTGATTATAGCAAATGTAGTCATATATGGTTTCCAACAATTTTTAATTCTTCAGGCTTTTATTAGAAATTGTTATGTGTTACTTAAAGTGTTCCCCAAAAGAGGGACAATTTCACAGTTTTCTTGAAAGTATATATTCATAATTGTTCTCAAATTGACAACTTACATGGCAGAGAAGATTTTAAGTTGGGTAATAAAAGATTTTTGATTTCTCAAGAAACTACAATTCCATTAACTTTTTAGTTGTGCTGTTTTTCACGTAATTTCAAAGTAGGCCATTGTAGGGAGAGAATAATATATGTAATACTCTAATAAGATGGTCAGATTATGTTCATGGTCTTCTATAGTAAACTAAAAATAGTGTTTAGCATGATTTACTGTTTCCTGAATTTGAGAAAGAAATCTCTCTTGTGCATTCTTGCTCTACCTCTTTCTGACTGAATTCAATTTCCCAAAAAATATTGTGGAAGAAATGGAATTTTAAAAGTTTCAAAGAAGGAAATGGCAGTTTCATAGTTACAGAGTGGCACACATGTGTGCAGCTGCACAGTCATGCCAGGTCTTTATGACACCATGGGCTGTAGCCCATCAGGATCCTCTGTTCATAGAATTTTCCAGGCAAGAATACTGGAGTGTGCTGCCATTTGCTACTCCAAAGTGTCTTCCCCACCCAGGGACCAAACCTGTGTCTCTTGAGTTTCCTGCATTGGCAGGTGGACTCTTTACCCCTGGCACCACCCAGGAAGCACAGAATGAAAAGCTGAGTCCAAAGGAAGGTAAGGGAATGAGAGGAGGATGGGAATTTGAATTGAAAAAAAAATGTATACATATATTTATGAAGCTGCTGTCAATGAAATTATGAGTAATGAAAAATAACTCTGGAGACAATATGAAAATTATAGATTTTGAAAAGTTCTGAGTTTTATTTAATTGCATTTCATTATGCAGGTCAGTTAGAACTGGACATGGAACAACAGACTGGTTCCAAATAGGAAAAGGAGTTTGTCAAGGCTGTATATTGTCATCTTGTTTATTTAACTTATATGCAGAGTACATCATGAGAAACGCTGGACTGGAAAAAAACACAAGCTGGAATCAAGATTGCCGGGAGAAATATCAATAACCTCAGATATGCAGATGACACCACCCTTATGGCAGAAAGTGAAGAGGAACTAAAAAGCCTCTTGATGAAAGTGAAAGTGGAGAGTGAAAAAGTTGGAAAAGACTCTGATGCTGGGAGGGATTGAGGGCAAGAGGAGAAGGGGATGACAGAGGATGAGATGGCTGGATGGGCATCACTGACTCGATGAACATGAGTCTGAGTGAACTCCGGGAGTTAGTGATGGACCGGGAGGCTTGGCGTGCTGCGATTCATGGGGTCACAAAGAGTTGGACACGAGTGAGCAACTGATTTGATATGATCTCATGCCTCTAATTTATGAAATAGGACTTTTATTTTTTCATTTCTCTGAGAAAAGTACATTCTTCCTTACCATATCCATGAAGGCTCTCTTGACTTGCTGATTCCTAGGGTATAGATGAATGGGTTTAGCGTGGGGGCAACTGAGATATTTTGCACAGCTATTCCCTTGCTCAAAGAGACCCTGTTCTTTGCTGATGGATTCATGTACATGAAAATGCAGCTGCCATAAGAGATGGAGTTGGCAATCATGTAGGAAGAACATGTAGAAAGGCCTTTGTCCTCTGAGTGGTAGAAGGGATTCTCAAAATTGTTCTGATGACATATGTATCAGTTCAGTTGCTCAGTCGTGTCCAGCTCTTTGTGACCCCATGAACCACAGCATGCCAGGCGTCACTGTCCATCACCAACTCCTGGAATTCACCCAAACCCATGTCTATCAAGTCAGTGATGCCATCCAACCATCTCATGCTCTGCCATCCCCTTCTCCTCCGGCTTCAATCTTTCCCAGCATCAGGGTCTTTTCAAATGAGTCAGCTCTTTGCATCAGGTTGCCAAAGTATTGGAGTTTCAGCTTCAACATCAGTCCTTCCAATGAACACCCAGGACTGATCTCCTTTAGAATGGACTGGTTGGATCTCCTTGCAGTCCAAGGGACTCTCAAGAGTCTTCTCCAACACCACAGTTCCAAAGCATCAATTCTTCTGTGCTCAGCTTTCTTTATAATCCACAATCACATCCATACATGACCACTGGAAAAACCATAGCCTTGACTAGACGGACCTTTTTTGGCAAAGTAATGTCTCTGCCTTTGAATATGCTGTCTAGGTTGGTCATAACTTTCCTCCCAAGGAGTAAGCATCTTTTAATTCCATGGCTGCAATCACCATCTGCAGTGTTTTTGTGGCCCAGAAAAATAACGTCTCTCACTGCTTCCACTGTTTCCCCATCTATTCGCCATGAAGTGATGGGACCAGAGGCCATGATCTTAGTTTTCTGAATGTTGAGATTTAGACCAACTTTTTCACTCTCCTCTTCCACTTTCATCAAGAGACTCTTTAGTTCTTCTTCACTTTCTGCCATAAGGGTGTTGTCATCTGCATATCTGAGGTTATTGATATTTCTTCTGGCAATCTTGATTCCAGCTTGTGGCTCATTCAGCCCAGGGTTTCTCATGATGTACTCTGCATATAATTTAAATTACCAGGGTGACAGTATACAGGCTTGATGTACTCCTTTTCCTATTTGGAACCAGTCTGTTGTTCCATGTCCAGTTCTAACTGTTGCTTCCTGACCTGCATATAGGTTTCTCAAGAGGCAGGTCAGGTGGTCTGGTATTCACATCTCTTTCAGAATTTTCCACAGTTTGTTGTGATCCACACAGTCAAAGGCTTTGGCATAGTCAATAAAGCAAAATAGATGTTTTTCTGGAACTCTCTTGTTTTTTCGATAATTCAGAGGATGTTGGCAATTTGTACTCTGGTTCCTCTGCCTTTTCTAAAACCAGCTTGAACATTAGGAAGTTCATGGTTTATGTATTGCTGATGCCTGGCTTGGAGAATGTTGAGCATTACTTTACTAGCGTGTGAGATGAATGCAATTGTGTGGTAGTTTGAACATTCTTTGGCATTGCCTTTATTTAGGATTGGAATGAAAACTGACCTTTTCCAGTTCTGTGGCCACTGCTGAGTTTTCCAAATGTGCTGGCATATTGAGTGCAGCATTTTCACAGCATCATCTTTCAGGATTTGGAATAGCTCAACTGGAATTCCATCACCTCCACTAGCTTTGCTTGTAGTGATGCTTTCTAAGGCCCACTAGACTTCACATTCCAGGATGTCTGGCTCTAGGTGAGTGATCACACCGTCGTGATATTCTTGGTCGTGAAGATCTTTTTTATACAATTCTATGTATTCTTGCGACCTCTTCTTAATATCTTCTGCTTCTGTTATGTCCATACCATTTCTGTCCTTTATCGAGTCCATCATTGCATGAAATGTTCCCTTGGTCTCTCTAATTTTCTTGATGAGACCTCTAGTCTTTACCATTCTATTGTTTTCCTCTATTTCTTTGCGTTGATCACTGAGGAAGGCTTTCTTATCTGTCCTTGCTATTCTTTGGAACTCTGCATTCAAATGGGGATATCTTTCCTTTTCTCCTTTGCTTTTCGCTTCTCTTCTTTTCACAGATATTTGTAAGGCCTCCTCAGACATCCATTTTGTTTTTTGCATTTCTTTTCCATGGTGATAGTCTGGATCCCTGCCTCCTGTACAATGTCATGAACTTCCGTCCACAGTTCATCAGGCACTCTGTCTATCAGATCTAGTCCCTTAAATCTATCTCTCACTTCCACTGTATAACCATAAGGGATTTGATATAGGTCAGACCTGAATGGTCGAGTGGTTTTCCCTACTTTCTTCAATTTAAGTCTGAATTTGGCACCTCCTTAGTTCATGATCTGAGCCACAGTCCACTCCCAGTCTTGTTTTTGCCTGGAGGAGCTACCCCACGCTTGAGGTCAGGGGCGGCAGCTGAGACGAGCTACCCCAAGTCCAAGGAGTGGCGGCTGCATGGCCGCAGGGGTGCCGAAAGGAGCTACTCCACGTTCAGCGTTAGGAGGGGTGACCTCGTCCAATGTAAGGAGCAGCGGCTGCACTTTGCTGGAGCAGCCATGAAGAGATACCCCATGTCCAAGGTAAGAGAAACCCAAGTAAGATGGTAGGTATTGTGAGAGGGCATCAGAGGGCAGACACACTGAAACCTTAATCACAGAATACTAACCAATCTGATCACACAGACCACAGCCTTGTCTAACTCAATGAAACTAAGCCATGCCATGTGGGGTCACCCAAGACAGATGGATCATGGTGGAGAGGTCTGAGAGAATGTGGCCCACTCGAGAAGGGAATGGCAAACCACTTCAGTATTCTTGCCTTGAGAACCCCATGAACAGTATGAAAAGGAAAAATGAAAGGATACTGGAAGAGGATCTCCTCAGGTCGGTAGGTGCCCAATATGCTACTGGAGATCAGTGGAGAAATAACTTGAGAAAGAATGAAGGGATGGAGCCAAAACACAAACAATACCCAGTTGTGCATGTGACTGGTGATAGAAGCAAGGTCCGATGCTATAAAGAGCACTATTGCATAGGAACCTGGAATATTAGGTCCATGAATCAAGGCAAATCAGAAGTGGTCAAACAAGAGATGGCAAGAGTGAACGTCACCCTTCTAGGAATAAGCAAACTAAAATGGACTGGAATGGGTGAATTTAACTCAGATGACCATTATATCTACTACTGTGGGCAGGAATCCCTTAGAAGAAATGGAGTAGCCATCATGGTCAACAAAAGAGTCCGAAATGCAGTACTTGGATGCAATTTCAAAAACGACAGAATTATCTCTGGAGTAACAGGCAAATTTGGCCTTGGAGTACAGATGAAGCAGGGCAAAGGCTAATAGAATTTTGCCAAGGGAAAGCACTGGTCATAGCAAACACCCTCTTCCAACAACACAAGGTTATATATTAGAGCCCCATAATTTTTCATCTCATACCTAAAGTTTTATCTCATCTGGAAAATATCTCATTTCACCACACATTAGTCACTGGCAGTTTTCAATGGATATGTTTGATTCTGAATCTTCAAAATTAACTTTTCAGGTATCTATCCTCTGTACCCTATGCAGTAGGGTAAAGGAGTTGATTATAAAGTGAGAATATAGTGCTGTCTATAACAAATATTATTTTTTTATTTTTTAATGATACATTAAAAACTGGAAAAATATATAGACATTTCTGTATGTCAGTAATAAATTTAAATTTGTGTTATACATACACTTGAATATTTTAGAAATGTGGTAATGTTAATGATGAAGTCGATGATAGTAATAAAAATGAAGGTAAGTTTGTTGTCCTGGTAATGGAAGTCTTATATCACAAATTGTCTACATGGTCAAAGAAAGTAATCTGAGATCAATAGGGTGACTTTTCTCAGAGATAAAATAAATCCATATATATGATAAAGTATTTATATAATAAAGATCAAGAGAAGCTATATTTATACATATAAAGATACAATGCAGGCCTTCAGAAAATGAAGTTTGTATAAGGATGAAGCTGATTAAAAAATTCTCAGAAAAATAGAATTTTATCTAGCTAAAATCTAATCTCTTTCATCTGGTCCTCAAGTCCAATCTCTCTCTTTTTATTTTTGTCTCGCTCTCTGTTTCTGTGTCTCTTTTTCACGTTTTCTTTCTCTATGCTCTTTTACCCCAGGGGCATAATCATGACAATATAACAAAATTATTATTGGAGGGTCAATTTATTTTTTGTAAGGAAATGAGAGAATTATCTTAACTAAAAAGTGAAAATATTTATATTGAAATACAATGGATGTACAATATTATATTACTCCATTGTATAGAGAATGATAATTTAGTTTTTACAAATTATAGTTCTTTAAGAGATGTTACAAGATGGCTATAAAACCCTCTGCTGTACAAAATATCCTTGCTGCTTATGTATTTTATGCATAGCAATTTGTATCTCTTAATATCCATAACATAATCATATCTTGCCCCTACCCTTTTCCTGCCCCCTATTGATAACCAGTAGTTTGTTTTCTTTTTTTTTTTAATTTTATTTTATTTTTAAACTTTACAATATTGTATTAGTTTTGCCAAATATCGAAATGAATCCGCCACAGGTATACCCGCGTTCCCCATCCTGAACCCACCTCCCTCCTCCCTCCCCTACCCTCCCTCTGGGTTGTCCCAGTGCACCAGCCCCAAGCATCCGGTACCGTGCATCGAACCTGGACTGGCGACTCGTTTCATACATGATATTATACATGTTTCAATGCTGTTCTCCCAAATCTCCCCACCCTCTCCCTCTCCCACAGAGTCCATAAGACTGATCTATACATCGGTGTCTCTTTTGCTGTCTCGTACACAGGGTTATTGTTACCATATTTCTAAATTCCATATATATGTGTTAGTATACTGTATTGGTGTTTTTCTTTCTGGCTTACTTCACTCTGTATAATAGGTTCCAGTTTTATCCATCTCATTAGAACTGATTCAAATGTATTCTTTTTAATGGCTGAGTAATACTCCATTGTGTATATGTACCAAAGTTTTCTTATCCATTCATCTGCTGATGGACATCTAGGTTGCTTCCATGTCCTGGCTATTATAAACAGTGCTGCCATGAACATTGGGGTACACGTGTCTCTTTCCCTTCTGGTTTCCTCAGTGTGTATGCCCAGCACTGGGATTGCTGGATCACAAGGCAGTTCTATTTCCAGTTTTTTAAGGAATCTCCACACTGTTCTCCATAGTGGCTGTACTAGTTTGCATTCCCACCAACAGTGTAAGAGGGTTCCCTTTTCTCCACACCCTCTCCAGCATTTATTGCTTGTAGACTTTTGGATTGCAGCCATTCTGACTGGTGTGAAATGGTACCTCATAGTGGTTTTGATTTGCATTTCTTTGATAATGAGTGATGTTGAGCATCTTTTCATGTGTTTGTTAGCCATCTGTATGTCTTCTTTGCAGAAATGTCTATTTAGTTCTTTGGCCCATTTTTTGATTGGGTCATTTATTTTTCTGGAGTTGAGCTGTAGGAGTTGCTTGTATATTTTTGAGATTAATTGTTTGTCAGTTGCTTCATTTGCTATTATTTTCTCCCATTCTTTGACAAAGGAGGCAAGAATATACAATGGATTAAAGACAATCTCTTTAACAAGTGGTGCTGGGAAAACTGGTCAACCACTAGTAGTTTGTTTTCTATATCTGTGTTTTTCTATGTACTTTGCATAATTTAATTTTTAGATTCCCCACATAAGTGATATCATACAAGTTTATCTTTCTCGGACTTATTTCACTAAATATAATAATCTTTAGTCCATTCAATGTTGCTACAAATGGTGTATTATGCAACAATGAAAAAAATAGTGATATTCTGCCATTTGCAGCAACATGGATGGATCTAGAGAATATGTGGAAAAACTCTATGTCTATTGAGATGAAAAATAGATTTTTATTCTTCAACTTCTAATGTGGTATATCTCACTTTAACGGTAATTTTAATTCTCTATTTCTTTATTATTCTGTTTGAAAAGCTAAGTTTAATTATCAAAATTTCTGTAACTGTAGAGTGATATGATCAGGTCAAAGCTATGATTGATCTGATATCTCACACTTCAACTTTTCCATGTGAAACATCCTCATAAGAGGTCTGCTGGAAAATGTAAAGTAAGGAGTCGACTTTAGGAAGAAATGACAATGTAGTTCGCTGATATGATTTAACTAAGAAAGACTCTTTGGTTGGGTTATTGGGAAAGTGGGTGGAGGAAATTCTGGGGTGTGAGATATGAGAATGTCAACTTTCCCATGTTACATTCTCAACAGTGAAAGTTCTGTCTTTTGGAGAGAAACTTCCAATATCTGGGGATAAGACAGCTCTGATTCTCAGCACAATATTAAGAAGCAATAGAGTATAACAGTTATAATTTAGCTCCTGGTTAAAACCTATGGCAGTATTCCCAAACAGATAAAATAAAATATTCTTTTCCTTGCTTTGGCTTTTTGAGAGGAAATTTACTGACAGGTCACACACACATATACACACACTAAAATAAGACCACATAAAACCATACTTCTGAGTGGAGTAGTGGCTTGTTAGAAAGAGCAGTTGTGGGTGATGGAAAACATGGTAATATATCATTTCCCTACATTATAATTGGATAACTTAATTAATTATTAACAATATTTTTAACAATTAGACCAAAGGCAAACTCCATATCTACTTAGGGAGGAACATAGAAAATAGGAATTATTACAGTAAAACATCTAAAATATCTTTCAGTTAATTCATCTTCATTCAATTGGGAAATCTGATCCTTCATGGATAAATATGCCTTTTTTTCATAATTTCTGTGTGATTAACACTTATGAGATGATTATAAAATGCTTACTTAAATTTATTCAATATATATTGTCTGAGTGTGGAAATGGGGAATGAACAAGGAGGATTTATATTCCCCCTGCACCATTACCCCTCAAATAATAAGTTTAGTAAAATTTCTCATTGTTTTTCCCTAAGTATCTCTGACTGTGTTGTAGAGCCACTGTCATATTTATATACTAAACTTCAAAACTTTTCTGGATTTAAGAAAAATATTTCCCTCACTTGCTCTTTTTACCTTAATATTAGTCATATACAACATCATTTTCAAGAGTAACTTCCCCAAAGTAAGAAATTTCAATATTAAATTTTACATCTTATATGTAATTTCAATGATTCTTTTTTTTTAATATCAGTTAATGAAAAGCACCTCAAAATGTCTTGAGTGTATATTATTTGAGGTTGTATGGATGGTTTCCTAGACAAAATGCCTTGAACTCACTAGGAATAAAACCTTGAAATTATATTATGAGACTATCTAAGTGGTTCTTATATACAACCATTTTAAATTAATTGTTATATTAACTTTCAGTCCAGAAAACTATTCCAGCACACAAGACCCTTCATGTTGTTACTACTATTTTTTAAAACATACAAGTAATAGCTTAAACAGTTTTATTAAATTTATTTTTAATTGGAGGATGATTGCTTTACAATATTGTGTGTGTTTTTTTAATTGCTTAAGAAAAATCCTTTTCTTTTATTGAGTGCTAGGTATTTCTAATGCTACATATTTACTAAACCATGAGATGTTGGTTACATTACTACTACCTTACATGTAGAGAATTAGAGGTATAAAAATACTCTGTGCCATGTTCCATGTGGTGTATGTGCTGAAGCCTTTATTCAACAGGATGAACATCTCAAAATCCTGGTCTAAGCATTGCATGTACTAATTCTCTAAATGCATGTGGTTCTCTAACACTTCTCTGGTATCTGCATATACTTCTGTCTCAGTATACTGTCCTTCTATATATGTTTAGGGACAGCATAATTAGCATAATTTTCACTGTCTCCTGAAATCCCTTCCTGAACTCCAAGATTACTCAGAAGCCACCCAATATGTCCCTTAATACTTTTGTCAATATTTGTTGCAACACTAGTTATATACTGGATAGCAATACAGAGCCGTTTAGCCCCTCACAATATTAGGAATAAGATACATACACGATAAATATATCTTTAATTAATAAATTACACACAGCAAGATACACTTAAACAGAAAAAAAAGGGGCAGGGGGTAGTGTTAGTCGCTCAGTGGTGTCTGACTCTTTGTGACCCCAAGGACTATAGCCTGCCAGGCTCCTCTGTCCATGGGATTTCCCAGGCAAGAATACCTGAGTGGGCAGCCATTCCTTCTCCAAGGGATCTTACCAACCCAGGGATCGAACCTGCATCTCCTGCATTGCAGGCAGGTTCTTTACAGTCTGAGCCACTCTCAGAGCCTCACACTTACACAAAGCATATTTTATTCAGTCATGATTTTTAGACACTGATAAGCCATAAGGAGATGATATTTAAAACTTGAATTACAGACTTGAGACAGTAAATTATTATAGTAGGATGGGATGTTTTCCTTAGAAAGAATAAAGTATAAGGGTGAAGCTGAGCTATAAGTTTCTTGAAGAGAATGTCCTCTATGAAATAAGTATTGAAATAGGAAAACGTAACCAGAACAAATGCATGAAACATATTTTTGTTGTTGGTAACTGAAGTGTACAACAAAGCTACACCTTTGGATATAGTTACCTGTTCTCTTGTAGATGATTTAGCATACATAAAGATACAGCTTCCATATGTCAGAGAGACAACAGTCAGGTGGGAAGTACAGGTGGAAAAACCTTTGGCTCTTGGCTGTGCTGAAGGGAATTTCAGAATGGTCTTAATGACGTAAATGTAAGAAAGAATCACTGATACCAATGTGACCCCAAGTGTTACCATAGCTAAGCTAAAAGACATCAGTTCCAGAACACATGTATCTGTGCAGGATATCTGCAGGATAGGAGACATTTCACACATAAAGTGATCAATTACTTTGGAAGCACAGAAATCCAGCTCGAGTCCCATGATAAACGGAGGAAAGATAATTAGGAATCCAGTTACTCAAGATCTGAGTACAAGCTGATAACAAACTTTGCTGTTCATGATGACAGAGTAATGTAGCGGTTTGCAGATGGCAACATAGCGGTCATAGGACATGATAGCCAGAAAGTAATAGTCTGTAACTCACAAAAAAGGGAAGAACAATTGAGCTGCACAATTATATGCAATGGTTTTTTTTTTAGTCACCATGATGACCACGTATTTGGGAATACATACTGTTGTGAATATGATTTCTAAAAAAGAGAAACAACAAAGAAAGAAATGCATTGGAGTTTTGAGGCGAATATCCAGCAGGGTGAGAAGGATAATGATTACATTCCCCATTAGGCTCAATGTGTAACTGAAAAAGAGAAACAGGAAAATCATAATTTGTGATTGTGGGTCAATCCCAAGAGAATGAATTCTATTTCCTTTGAGTGGTTCCTCATAACTCTTCTGTGAAAAGTGGGAGTCGCTCAGTCGTGTCTTAGGTCACTCTTTGTAACCCCATGGACTATACAGTCCATGGAATTCTCCAGGCCAGAAATTTAGGGTTGGTAGCCTTTCCTTTCTCCAGGGAATCTTCCCAACCCAGCGATTGAAACCAAGTCTCCCATATTGCCAGCAAAGTCTTTACCAGCTGAGCCACCAGGGAAACCCTTAGTCTCTGTGAGCCTTGTCAAATCTACATATGAAACAAAAACAAAATAAATGAACTTAAAACATATGAATATAGCAATATAAATTAACTTACAGGTATTAACTATTGTATGTGTAAATGTATAACTTTAATATTTATAAATTAGCCTAAGTGTATATAAATTAACCTAAATGTATATGTATAAAATGAAAATATATTTTAACTAAATATGCACCAGCATATATATGCACATATATATTATCCTAAGGCAGAGAAAGGTATATATTCTCTAATCTATTCACAGGTTGTATCTTCAAAAATTGCCAATGACACATAATTACATACTATAGTCAATTCTAAATTCTTTCTCATACATTAGTTCTCTTCACTCTAATATTCCTCACAATTTTACCCCTGGAACTTGAATTTTTTGTGTTAATATGCATATGTAGTCATCTTTCCCAAGTGGGCACTATTTTGGATGTATAATTTAATTAAAAGAATATCAGTTATTTTAAATGCTTTTTCCTTTCATATTCATTTAACCTGTGCAAGTGAACTGAGTTTGTGTGTCTTTGTAGTATGAGTATTAGGATGATTTTTCAAAACCGGATTTTAGAGTTACGGTATGATTCCTGTGATGATCAATGACTATGGCAGTATTGATTTCTAGTACTTGAAGATCCTGCTTACAGTTTTTTTTGCATTTCCTTTGCACTGAAAGTATATCATTATCGCTATCAATTTTTTTGACTGGCTTTGCTATACTCAAAAGTTGTTATTAGTATATGTGGTAAATAAACAAATGAAAACATGACACAAACAAACATCTTAAGGAAAAATATTGTGTCACTTTACTTCAATTAATCTTTTCTTTTTTTGGTCACAACACAGCCCATGGGGTCTTAGTTTCCTGATAAGGAATGGAAAAGATTCCAGCAGAAGTGGAAGCGTGGAGTTCTAACTAGTGGACTACCAGGGAATTACCTCAATCTTTTAAAATGTATTCTTACATATGTTTGTATAAGTTCAGGCACAATGTTTTTTTACATCCTCCAATTTCTTTATAAAACCATTGACTCCTCCAGATTATATTATTCCTATCCTTTCTACATATAAGAATTTTACTTACTTCCATGTTGTACTGACCCTTTTATGTTAATCATATCAGTCCTTCAATATATGCATTGCCTGTGGACTTGGTTTTCTTTCTTTCCTTCTTTCTTTCTTTTTTCTGAGCATTTAAAAACAAATATTTTTGCTTGTTGTTATTCTCTCTCTCTCTCTCTTTTTTCTTTTTGTATTGAAGTATAGCCAATTAACAATGTTGTGATAGATTCAGGTGGACAGTGGAGGGACTCAGTCAGACAGATACATGTATCAATTCTCCCCCAAACTCCCATCCAAGCTGCCACATAACATTGAATAGAGTTCCACGTAGACTTTTAAGAGAAATTAGTTACTCGAGCATACTTTGCTGACTTTATTCTTTTGCATTTGTCTTGCTAATATTCCTATCTTTTCTGTTTATTACTTTTTTCCTGTTTGAAAAAATAAAATAAGATTTTAGTTCTTAAGGTGATTTTCCAAAGCAGATATTAGTAAAGAGCCTTAATGTCTTTAATGGCAACAAAAGACTTGTAGTCTTCAATTACTAGGTGGTTGTAAGTTTTAATTACCAAAATATATTTTTGTCCTTGCTATGACACCTTTAGTTGCTCTACCTCTGATTTGAAAAACTATATTTTAGGATTTAGTCATAGGACTTCTCTTACCATGTGGGTCTGACTGTACTAGAACTATATTTTCTCAAGTCTCAGAAAAAAATTTGCCATAATTTCTTCATATCACTTTATCTAGGCATTGTTTAATTCATAAAGAGAATACAAGAGAGTGAAACTTGCATGTAACTGAATAAAATAGAATAAATCAACTTTGAATATATAAAACATAAATACCATTTTTTTTTTTTTTAGTATACAATATTGCATTGGTTTTGCCATACATCAACATGAATCTTCTACAGGTGTACACGTGTTTCCAATCCTGAACCCCACTCCCACCTCCCTCCCCATACCATCCCTCTGGGTCATCCCACTGCACCAGCCCCAAGCTTTCTGTATCCTGCAATGAACCTGGACTGGCAATTCGTTTCTTATACGATATTATACATGTTTAAATGCCATTCTCGCAAATCATCCCCCCTTCTCTCTCCCAGAGTCCAAAAGACTGTTCTATACATCTGTGTCTCTTTTGCTGTGTTGCATACAGGGTTATCATTACCATCTTTCTAAATTCCATATATATGCGTTCAGTTCAGTTCAGTTCAGTTGCTCAGTCGTGTCCTACTCTTTGTGACCCCATGAATCGCAGCACACCAGGCCTCCCTGTCCATCACCAACTCTCGGAGTTCACTCAGACTCACGTCCATCGAGTCAGTGATGCCATCCAGCCATCTCATCCTCTGTCTTCCCCTTCTACTCCTGCCCCCAATTCCTCCCAGCATCAGAGTCTTTTCCAATGAGTCAACTCTTCGCATGAGGTGGCCAAAGTACTGGAGTTTCAGCTTTAAATCATTCCTTCCAAAGAAATCCCAGGGCTGATCTCCTTTAGAATGGACTGGTTGGATCTCCTTGCAGTCCAAGGGACTCTCCAGAGTCTTCTCCAACACGACAGTTCAAAAGCATCAATTTTTTGGCACTCAGCCTTCTTCACAGTCCAACTCTTACATCCATACATGACCACAGGAAAAACCATAGCCTTGACTAGACGGACCTTTGTTTGCAAAGTAATGTCTCTGCTTTTCAATATGCTATCTAGGTTGGTCATAACTTTCCTTCCAAAGAGTAAGTGTCTTTTAATTTCATGGCTGCAACCACCATCTGCAGTGATTTTGGAGCCCAAAAATCAGGAGGAGAAGGGGACGACAGAGGATGAGATGGCTGGATGGCATCACTGACTCGATGGACGTGAGTTTGAGTGAATTCCAGGAGTTGGTGATGGACAGGGTGGCCTGGGGTCCTGTGATTCATGGGGTCGCAAACAGTCGGACTTGACTGAGCAACTGAATTGAACTGAAGATTACATAGATCCACACTATCCAATAATGATTGCCTAAATCAAATCTTATGATTGTACAAGTGGAAATCAAAACTTATGATTATACAAGTGGAAGTGAGAAATAAAATTAAGGGACTAGATCTCATAGATAGAGTGCCTGATGAACTATGGATGGAGGTTTGTGCCATTTTACAGGAGACATGGATCAAGACCTTCCCCATGGAAATGAAATGCAAAAAAGCAAAATGGCTGTCTGATGAGGCCTTACAAAAGGCTGTGAAAAGAAGAGAAACAAAAAGCAAAGGAGAAAAGGTAAGATATAAGCATCTGAAAGCAGGGTCCAAAGAATAGCAAGGAGAAATAAGAAAGCCTTTCTCAGCGATCAATGCAAAGAAATAGAGGAAAACAACAGAAGGGGAAAGACTAGAGATCTCTTCAAGAAAATTAGAGAGACAAAGGGAACATTTCATGCAAAGATGGGCTCGATAAAGGACAGAAATGGTATGGACCTAACAGAAGCAGAAGATATTAAGAAGACGTGGCAAGAATACACAGAACTGTATAAAAAAGACCTTCACAACTCAGATAATCACGACAGTGTGATCACTCACCTAGAGCTAGACATCCTGGAATGTTATCAAGTGGGACTTAGAAAGCATCACTACGAGCAAAGTTAGTGGAGGTGATGGAATTCCAGTTGATCTATTTCAAATCCTGATGATGATGCTGTGAAAGCGCTGTGCTCAATATGTCAGCACATTTGGAAAACTCAGCAGTGACCACAGGACTGGAAAAGGTCAGTTTTCATTACAATCCCAAAGAAAGGCAATGCCAAAAAATGCTCAAACCAGCAAACAACTGCACTCACTCACAGGCCAGTAAAGTAATGTTCAGAATTCTCCAAGAAGGCTTCAGCAATACACGAACTGTGGACTTCCAGATGCTCAATCTGGTTTTAGAAAAGGCAGAGGAACCAGAGATCAAGTTGCCAACATCACTGGATCATGGAAAAAGCAAAAGAGTTCCAGAAAAACATATATTTCTGCTTTCTTGACTATGCCAAATCCTTTGACTGTGTAGATCACAACAAACTGTGGAAAATTCTGAAAGAGATGGGAATACTGGACCACCTGACCTGCCTCTTGAGAAACCTATATACAGGTCAGGAAACAACAGTTAGAAATGGATATGGAACAACAGACAGGTTCCAAATAGGAAAAGGAACATGTCAAGGCTGTATATTGTCACCCTGCTTATTTAACTTATATGCAGAGTACATTATGAGAAATGCTGGGCTGGAAGAAGCACAACCTAGAATCAAGATTACCGGTAGAAATATCAATAACCTCAGATATGCAGATGACACCATCCTTATGGCAGAAAGTGAAGAAGAACTAAAGAGCCCTTTGATGAAAGTGAAAGAGGTGAATGAAAAAATTGGCCTAAAGCTCAACATTCAGAAAACTAAGATCATGGCATCTGGTCCCATCACTTCATGGCAAATGATGGGGAAACAGTACAAACAGTGTCAGACTTTATTTTGGGGGGCTCCAAAATCACTGAAGATGGTGATTGCAGCCATGAAATTAAAAGACGCTTACGGGAACTGTATCCATGAAATTAAAAGACACTTACTCCTTGAAAGAAAAGTTATGACGAACCTAGATAGCATATTCAAAAGTAGAGACATTACTTTGCCAACAAATATCCATCTAGTCAAGGCTGTGGTTCTGCCTGTAGTCATGTATGGATGTGAGATTTGGACTGTGAAGAAAGCTGAGCACCAAAGAATTGACGCTTATGAACTGTAGTGTTGGAGAAGACTCTTGAGAGTCCCTTGGACTGCAAGGAGATCCAACCAGTTCATTTTGAAGGTGATCAGTCCTGGGATTTCTTTGGAAGGAATGATTCTAAAGCTGAAACTCCAGTACTTTGGCCACCTCATACGAAGTGTTGACTCATTGGAAAAGACTCTGATGCTGGGATGGATTGGGGGCAGGAGGATAAGGGCACGACAGAGGATGAGATGGCTGGGTGGCATCACTGACTTGATGGATATGAGTTTGAGTGAACTCCGGGAGTTGGTGATGGACAGGGAAGTCTGGCATGCTGCGATTCATGGGGTTGCAAAGAGTAGGACACAACTGAGTGACTGAACTGAACTGATTCCTTGGAAGAAAGTTATGACCAACCTAGATAGCATATTGAAAAGCAGAGACATTACTTTTCCAACAAAGGTCCATCTCTTCAAGGGTATGGTTTTTCCAATGGTCATATATGGATGTGAGAGCTGGACTGTGAAGAAAGCTGAGTGCCGAAGAATTGATAGTTTTGAACTGTGGTGTTGGAGAAGACTCTTGAAAGTCCCTTGGACTGCAAGGAGATCCAACCATGCCATTCTAAAGGAGAGCAGTCCTGGGTGTTCATTGGAGGGATTGATGCTAAAGCTGCAACTTCAATACTTTGGCCACCTCATGCGAAGAGTTGACTCATTGGAAAAGACCCTCATGCTGGGAGGGATTGGGAACTGGAGGAGAAGGGGACAACAGAGGATGAGATGGCTGGGTGGCATCACAGCCTCAATGGATATGAGTTTGAGTGAACTCCGGGAGTTGTTGATGGACAGGGAAGCCTGGTGTACTGCAATTCATGGCATCTCAATGAGTCGGACACGACTGAGGGACTGAACTGAACTGAACTGATAGCTGTATATGTGTATATATTTAAATTTAAAATAATTAACATATTAAATTCATAATGGTCACCTTTCAAGTACTTAAAACTGTAGGTGGCTAGTTGCTACCATATTGGACAACACTGAAATAAATAAATGATTAATATTTAGTTTTTGTCTCTTCTAAAGCATACATTTGATTATGCCAGTTTTTCATAATGTGTATTTAACTAAAATTTGTGTATTTAACAAAATTTTGATATGATATATTTCCTTTCCAAGTAGTTCAAAATTTTCTCTAAGTCCTTACTGATTCTTCTTGTGACCAACTGACTATGTAGAAGTGTGTTACTTAATTTTCAAACATTTGGTGACTTTCTAGTCTGCTGTCTGTCACTGATTCTTACTTAATCCCATTGTAATTAGAAATCATATTTCCAAGAATTTAATCCTGTGGAATGTTTTGGAATTTCCTTTAGGCTAAGCTGACATTCAATTTTGTAAATATTTCATGTACTTTTAAGACAATTATATACTTTTGAACTTGGATGCAGTACTCCATATTTATCATTTACTTCCCAAGTGGCTCTAGTGGTGACGAACATGCCTGCCAGTGCATGAGACATAAGAGACAGGTTCAATGCCTATGTTGGGAAGATTGCCTGGAGGAGGGTGTGGCAATACACTCCACTATTCTTGTCTGAAGAATCCCCATGGACAGAGGAGCCCGGCAAGCTATGGTCCATGGGGTTGCAAAGAGTTGGACATGACTGAAGCGACTTAGCACACACAAAAGAATAAAACAAGTTTTTCTTTTTTTCTTTTTTTTGTATTTCTATAAGAGTAATAGATTTGTTAACAGTTTAGCTATTGCAGTTTTCAGTTCTATAATTAGATCTGCCATTAAGCCTTTTTAGCCCAGTTTCTTTTGATTTCTTTTGAATGGACCATATGTTTCCTATTTCTCTTACATTTTGTGTTTGAGGATCACTGGCCATTTGAATTCAATAATGTGCTAACTCTGGGATTCAGATTCTTCCTCTTGCCAAGGCCTGCCATTTTTCTGTTATTGTTTTCTAGTTTACTTTCGTGTTTTGATTATGGTAGGCGTCTTTGTGCCGATTGTCAGCCTGAGTATAAACTTAAGGTCTCAGTTCTCTTCTGAGACTGTGCCTTTCCCTGACCATGCACACTTTCTAATCTTCACAGTAAATGCATTTACTTCTGAACATTCTAGATATTCAAAAAGAGGGAGAGAGGAAAAAAGAGCCAGCCCATTTACATCCATTATGAAATAGCATATCTGATAGGACTTGATGAGAAAGTCATCATCACTGCTGTGGCAGTCCAGCCAAAGGTCAACAAATTGAACATAATTACTGAGGAAGCTTCAGCCAAAATCAAGGGACATAATATATAATTACTGGAGAATAATTTCAATCAACATTCCCAAAAGTGAAGGAAAAATTAGAGAACTATTCCAAATATTAATAAAAGGAAAGTAAAATACTATGAGAATCAAATGAAACATGCCATATTAAACTGTATTCTTTTTTCTATACTGGGAAATTTTTAGACAATTGGTGATGTTTGAATAATATTGGAGAATTTGAGGTTAATAACATATCATTGCTTATATTCTAGTAATAATGGTTTTATCATGTTTACCCAGGAAAATATTCTTTTTTTTTTTTTTTTGTAAATCCACATAACCATATTGAGTAGCAAATGGAGAATCAGTAGCTTGGGAATAAAAGATCCTATTGTATATTTGTTGTGTATTTTTCTTTATGTTTTATATTTTTAAAAAAGAAAGTAAATAAGAAATCATTTAAGTACTGTCCCCCAATTTGAGGGGATGAGGGTGGGTCACAATCAAGTTAATGAAATTCTAACATATTGCCTAACAAAAACAGGAGAGAAGTTCCTGTTTGAGGTAAACTTTCTCACCAGTAGAATTGGTCATATTGTCCTGTGGTAGTTGAGTATCTGAAATTCTTGTTGGCATTAAATATTTTAAGTTTAAATCATAATTCTCTTATGAGAAATGTCTCTTCATTTTTGTAGTTAAAGCAACTCACAGTGGTTTTCTTTCATTCTTCCTTTGTTTTCTATTTCTTCTCTTTTAACCTTTCCTTTTTCTTTTTTTAAATTTAATTGGTATGTATATCCTTTCTGATAGCATTCTCCAAAAGGTGTTTCTTTTTGTTTCTCTTTTTAGTTCAATGAATCCCCTTGTGCCTCTTATGAGTGAAATTATAAAACTGTGGCTTTTTTTTAGTGTACAGTTTGAAGCAATAATTCTTTGCTGCAAATTTTAGGTTCCTTTCATTTGAGAGATTTCCTAAAACATCTTTTCAGTTAAAGTATAACACTTTTATTTAAAATTTTTATGGAGTACTTTTTCTATTTAAATATATTTTCTAAACAACAGGAAAATGAATTTTTTCTGGCATGAAAGAGGATTCCAATTATCTGTAACACCTATGTTCTCTGATTTTTATGTGTGTGACTGCTAGTGGAAAACATTAGAAGATGCATATAATTCCCAGATTGTATTTCTTTTTTGAATCCTTCATTAGAGAAGCATTGAAATTAAATTTACAATTGAAATAATTAAACATTTTATATTATAAGAAGGAGAATATTTATCATTTATTTTTGACTCATTTCTATCATATTCCTGTATGGGGAATTATAATAATATAATCTGGATATGGTAAGTGATGTAAAATTTGGAATATATATCTAAGCCATAAATGAAAACCATTTTGCAAGTACTAGTCAGATAATTTTCACTGACTCTTAAACTGTCACATATTTTTTTCATTGTTATGTAGATGTAATTTTCCATACTTTCTGATTAAATACAACTGATTATAAGAAGACTGGGACATTTGAAGTCCCTTCCCCCCAAAATTAAGTTAAATGATAGAAGAAAAAAAATAAGAAAACATCATATTGGGGCAAAATAATTAATGGGTTTTGTTAGAATATCTCCATGATAGGGAAAATATTTAACTATTATATTTACTATATGTTCCATATCTTTAAAAATTCTTTTGATGAACTAAGAATTTTTAAAAAAATAAACATTGTCAATTGAAGCTGGTGTAATTGTCAACACGCTATAAGAAATTTGTTATTAATTTGTGAAACATATATAGAAAATTCATTTCGAGTAATAGTTATATGGGGCTTCCCTGGTGGCTCAGAGGGTAAAGCATCTGCCTGCAATGTAGGATACCTGGGTTTGATCCCTGGGTTGGGAAGATCCCCTGGAGAAGGAAAAGGCAACCCACTCTGGTACTCTTGCCTGAAAACCCCATAGACAGAGAGGCCTGGTAGGCTACAGTCCATAGGGTCGCAAAGAGTCGGACACAACTGAGCGACTTCACTTTCACTTTTATGTCTTGGCACACTGGATCAAACTATTAAATTTACTTAATTTCTGAATATTTTTTCTATATTCGAAGCCTTTTAAAAAGTACTGTTACGTCTGCTTCTTTAAGAATTGTTTTGCTAAGTCTTTTTCAGTTCAGTTCAGTTCAGTTCAGTCGCTCAGTCATGTTCAATCTTTGTGACCCCATGAATTGCCGCACGCCAGGCTCCCTGTCCATCACCAACACCCGGAGTTCACTCAGACTCACGTCCATCGAGTCGGTGATGCCATCCAGCCGTCTCATCCTCTGTCGTCCCCTTCTCCTCTTGCCCCCCAGATCCCTCCCAGCATCAGAGTCTTTTCCAATGAGTCAACCCTTCGCATGAGGTAGCCAAAGGACTGGAGTTTCAGCTTTAGCATCATTCCTTTCAAAGAACACCCAGGACTGAGATCCTTTAGAATGGACTGATTGGAACTCCTTGCACTCCAAGGGACTCTCAAGAGTCTTCTCCAATACCACAGTTCAAAAGCATCAATTCTTCGGCGTTCAGCTTTCTTCACAGTCCAACTCTCACATCCATACATGACCACTGGAAAAACCATAGCCTTGACTAGACGGACTTTGGTGGCAAAGTAATGTCTCTGCTTTTGAATATGCTATCTAGGTTGGTCATAATTTAACTTCCAAAAGTAAGTGTCTTTTAATTTCATGCCTGCAATCACCATCTGCAGTGATTTTGGAGCCCCAAAAATAAAGTCTGACACTATTTCCACTGTTTCTCCACCTATTTGCCATGATGTGATGGGACCAGATGCCATGATCTTAGATCTGAAATGAAGAACCAGTCAAGAGAGACAGAATTCATTCTCTTGGGGCTGACTGATGAACCACAATTGCAAATTGTGATTTTTATGTTTCTCTTCCTAAACTACATGTTGAGTGTGATGGGAAACTTATCCATCATCCTTCTTATCTTGCTGGATCCCGGCTCGACTCCCAGGTAGTTTTTCCTCCAAAATCTCTCCCTCTTGGAAGTTTCATTAACAACAACCTGCATTCCCAGATTCCTGATAGCCATAGTGACTAAAAGCAAAATCATTTCTTACAATGGTTGTGCATCTCAGCTATTCTTTTTTCTGTTATTAGGTCTTACAGAATTTTACCTACTGGTTGCCATGTCTTTTGATCATTATGTAGCAATCTGCAAATCCTTACATTACCTGATCATTATGAGCAAAAAAGTGTGCTACCAACTTGGACTCAGTTCATGGGCAGTGGGATTTCTGGTTACTTTTCCACCAGTGCTCTTGGCAATGAAACTGGGATTCTGTGTTTCCAGAGTAATTGATTATTTTGTATGTGACACTTCCCCTGTGCTGCAGATTTCTTGCACAGACAACTCATATCCTAGAATTGATTTCATTTGGCTCAGCTGTTGGAACACTCATGGTCACATTATTGTTAGTGATGCTTTCCTACACATATATTATCAAGACCATTCTAAGCATTCTATCTGCTCAGAAAAGAACAAAGGCTTTTCCCACATGTTCTTCCATATGATTGTAGTCTCCCTTACTTATGGTAGCTGTAACTTTACTTACATAAAGCCATCTGCAAAGGGAAGGGTGACTCTGTCCAAAGGTATATCTGTTATTTATACTTCAGTTGCCCTGTATTAAACCCTTTCATTTACACTCTAGGAACCAGCAAGTGGAACAAGCCTTCAAAAATATACTCCAAAATATTTACATGTTTTTCAATAAGTGAGGAAAATTTTAATCATGAAATATGGAGAAAAGCAAATTTTTTTTAACATTTTACAGTTTAATTAACCTGTCCTTCAATTTCATTTAGACTTCTTAAAACATTTTAACCAAGGGTTTCAGCATAATGCACTTTTCTTTCTTATCACTGTTGATAATTGGCATTTTCCTGTGTTACAGTGAGTCCTTTCTTCACATTGTCAATACAAATGTTGAATTTCATTTTCTCTACAAGACATGCATGGTTCTGACTTTAAAAACTATTATAATCATATATTAATCATATGAAAATTTTATTAATGGAAATATTATTAATAACATATCCTACTACCAGGGTTCTGGAGTTTCTCGGGTGGTGCTAGTGGTTAAGAATTTGCTTGCAAATGAAGGAGATGTAGGAGATGTGGGTTTGATCCCTGGATTGGGAAGATCACCTGGAGAAGGACATGGCCAACCACTCCAGTATTCATGCCTGGAGAATCCCATGGACAGAGGAGCCTGATGGGCTATAGTCCATAGTGTCACAAAGAGTCAGACATGACTGAAGTGACTTAGCACTCACGCAGCACTGGGCCTCTTGGAAGTATCAATACTTTAAGTGCAACTTGCTGATATCACAATTCTGATAACTCAAAGTGTTATTCTTTTGGAGAGTCATTGAAGGCTTAAATTTAGACATCTGTATGAGCTTGATCAAGTTTCTCAAACCCTATGTTGCTGAGTTTCTCCAGTTATGAAATAGATATAATAACAATAATTTTATTTTAATGTTATTTTGAGGATGAAATGATACATTATATAAACTAATGCACCATCTGCATCTGGCTTACACTGAACTGTCAAGAAATGTTAGTTGCACTTGAGGGAAGATGTTGCCTCAGCTGAGATAATATTTAACAAGTCAAGGGGAAAAAAGACAGACTTCAAATCATAAGAAACTTTTATGTCCAAAAATGTACTTGTTCTGTATCTGGTAGTCCTAAATATTTGGAATAAACAAGAATCACCTACCTGGTTAGCTTATTTAAATTTAAAGTCCATGTTCTCATCCCTAAATATATATTTTCAGTTTAACTGGAGGATAGAAACATAGACTATAGGTGACTCGGAAGCTAGTGGTTCATATATAATCAGATTTTCATTTTAGAAGGATCACTCTGTTAACTGTATTGAAGACAGATGTCCAAATGTTGGAGTCAAGAAGACGAGGTAGAGCCCTAATATTTATGTTACATGAATTATTTGAGGATTAAAATACAATAGTGTCCACGAACTCAAATCTCAGTGAGATATCTCCAGAGATCTTTAGAAAAAACTGAGATAAACTGTTAAGAATTTGAATATCTGAGAAAAATTAAAGGGTGTTTTAAAAATGAATTGAATCTTCTTGGAATTTTCTCTTTGCTCACTCCTATTCCCCCTGTAGCTCAGCGGTAAAGAATCCACCTGCAATGCAGGAGCTGCGGGTTGGATCCCTGGGTCAGGAAGATACCTTGGAGAAGGAAATGGCAACCCACTCCATATTGTTGCCTGGAGAATCTCATGGACAGAGGAGCCTAGTGGGTTATAGTAATGTTCAACTCTTTGCAACCAAATGCATTTGTATAAACTTTGACCCTGTACATGACTCAGTGACTAACAGTTTCACTTTCCTGTACATACTCACTTAAATATATCAACATAATGACTTTTAAGAAAGGATTATGGTTATATACTGTCAGATTCTTTAAATAAAAATCTACAAAAGCTCCTTAAAACGTATAGATTTCCATTCTGGATATAATATTCTATCAGAGAAAAACATGAAAAAATCACAAAGGTTTGTATTTAATGGTAAGACTATTATCTATGTGTACTTGAAGAAATAATTTTAACTGAGTTGTTTTCTGGTTCATGGTTTTACCATTTTAAGCCATCACTATTATAGGGGACTGGAATGCAAAAGTAGGAAGTCAAGAAACACCTGGAGTAACAGGCAAATTTGGCCTTGGAATACGGAATGAAGCAGGGCAAAGACTAATAGATAATAGAGTTTTGCCAAGAAAATGCACTGGTCATAACAAACACCCTCTTCCAACAACAGAAGAGAAGACTCTATACATGGACATCACCAGATGGTCAACACCGAAATCAGATTGATTATATTCTTTGCAGCCAAAGATGGAGAAGCTCTATAGAGTCAGCAAAAACAAGACCAGGAGCTAACTGTGGCTCAGACCATGACTCCTTATTGCCAAATCCAGAATTAAATTGAAGAAAGTAGGGAAAACCACTAGACCATTCAGGTATGACCTAAATCAAATCCCTTATGATTATACAGTGGAAGTGAGAAATAGATTTAAGGGCCTAGATCTGATAGATAGAGTGCCTGATGAGCTATGGAATGAGGTTCGTGACATTGTACAGGAGACAGGGATCAAGACCATCCCCATGGAAAAGAAATGTAAAAAAGCAAAATGTCTGTCTTGGGAGGCCTTACAAATAGCTGTGAAAAGAATAGAAGTGAAAAGCAAAGGAGAAAAGGAAAGATATAAGCATCTGAATGCAGAGTTCCAAAGAATAGCAAGAAGAGATAAGAAAGCCTTCTTCAACGATCAATGCAAAGAAATAGAGGAAAACAACAGAATGGGAAAGACTAGAGATCCCTTCAAGAAAGTCAGAGATACCAAGGGAACATTTCATGCAAAGATGGGCTCGATAAGGGACAGAAATGGTATGGACCTAACAGAAGCAGAAGATATTAAGAACAGATGGCAAGAATACACAGAAGAAATGTACAAAAAAGATCTTCATGACCCACATAATCACGATAGTGTGATCACTGACCTAGAGCCAGATATCCTGGAATGTGAAGTCAAGTGGGCCTTAGAAAGCATCACTACGAACAAAGCTAGTGGAGGTGATAGAGTTCCAGTTGAGCTATTCCAAATTCTGAAAGCTGATGCTGTGAAAGTGCTGCACTCAATATGCCAGCAAATTTGAAAACTCAGCAGTGGCCACAGGACTGGAAAAGGTCAGTTTTCATTCCAATCCCAAAGAAAGGCAATGCCAAAGAATGCTCAAACTACCACACAATTGCACTCATCTCACACGCTAGTAAAGTAATGCTCAAAATTCTCCAAGCCAGGCTTCAGCAATATGTGAACCGTGAACTTCCTGATGTTCAAGCTGGTTTTGAAAAGGTAGAGGAACCAGAGATCAAATTGCCAATATCCACTGGATCATGGAAAATGCAGAGAGTTCCAGAAAAACACATATTTCTGCTTTACTGATTATGACAAAGACTTTGACTATGTGAATCACAATAAACTGTGGAAAATTCTGAAAGAGATGGGAATACCAGACCACCTGATCTGCCTCTTGAGAAATTTGTATACAGGTCAGGAAGCAACAATTAGAACTGGACATGGAACAACACACTGGATCCAAATAGGAAAAGGAGCAGGTCAAGGCTGCATATTGTCACCTTGTTTATTTAACTTATATTCAGAGTACATCATGAGAAACACTGAACTGGAAGAAACACAAGCTGGAATCAAGATTGCCGGGAGAAATATCAATAACCTCAGATATGCAGATGACACCACCCTTATGGCAGAAAGTGAAGAGGAACTCAAAAGCCTCTTGATGAAGGTGAAAGTGGAGAGTGAAAAAGTTGGCTTAAAGCTCAACATTCAGAAAACAAAGATCATGGCATCCGGCCCAATCATTTCATGGGAAATAGATGGGGAAACAGTGGAAACAGTGTCAGACTTTATTTTTTTGGACTCCAAAATCACTGCAGATGGTAACTGCACCCATGAAATTAAAAGACGCTTACTCCTTGGAAGGAAAGTTATGACCAACCTAGATAGCATATTCAAAAGCAGAGACATTACTTTGCCAACAAAGGTTCGTCTAGTCAAGGCTATGGTTTTTCCTGTGGTCATGTATGGATGTGAGAGTTGGACTGTGAAGAAGGCTGAGCGCCAAACAATTGATGCTTTTGAACTGTGGTGTTGGAGAAGACTCTTGAGAGTCCCTTGGACTGCAAGGAGATCCAACCATTCCATTCTAAAGGAGGTCAGCTCTGGGATTTCTTTGGAAGGAATGATGCTAAAGCTGAAACTCCAGTACTTTGGCCACCTCATGCGAAGAGTTGACTCACTGGAAAAGACTCTGTTGCTGGGAGGAATTGGGGGCAGGAGGAGAAGGGGACGACAGAGGATGAGATGGCTGGATGGCATCACTGACTCGAAGGACATGAGTCTGAGTGAACTCCGGGAGTTGGTGATGGACAGGAAGGCCTGGCGTGCTGCGATTCATGGGGTCGCAGAGAATCGGACATGATGAGTGACTGATCTGATCTGAGTATCCATCTGCTCTTCTATGGAAAAATAGGGGAGCAAGTACTTATTGTTTTCAAGGCCCTAAAAACCTCCCTGAACAGAGAGTTTGCATTCAATAAGTGTTAAAAAAAAAAAAAAAAAAAAAAACAGGTTTGAACTCAGGTCTCTTGCATTGCAGCAGATTCTTTACCATCTGAGCCACCAAGAAGACCCTTTAAAAAATCACCAAAACCTTATTATATGCATGATTTGTGATTTTTTTTTCCTTCTTTAGGTTGTATTTTCAGTTTTTTCACAGTGCCCTTTGATTACTAAAGTTTCAATTCTGATGAAACTCTTAGGTAGTTAGAATAGGAAACAGGAATCCAGAATGGTGGTGCCTAAAATACAAGGAAGGGAAAAGCCTGAGAAAATAGAACAAAGGAAAATCTGAGGACCGGAGTGAGGACCTCAGGTACAACAAACACTCCTGGCTAGCCCACTTTACATAGGGCAGGCCTAGGGGGAGAAAAAACATATAAAAAGAGGAGCCAAAGGGCTGGGGGGGTCTCTCTCTCCCTGGCACGGTGGGGCGCTCTTCTCTTCCCGTCTTTGGGTAGACATGCCCTCACACCTCGAGGATGGGTTTTCCTGCTATTATCTAAATAAAACAGAGATGTAACATGGAGCTGTAACACTGATTTGTCTAAGAGCTATAACACGGTCTGTTCAAGACCTGAGAGCTGTGACATGCTGGAGGCTTTAATGTCCATCACTCCAAATCTTTGTTGTGACGAGATAGAACCGAGGAGAATACACTCGATTGACAAAGCCATGTTAATTTTTTTCTTTTGCTGTTTGTGTTTTTGGTGTCATATTTAAGAAATCATTGCCTAATTCAGAGTTACAAGGAGTTATATGTATGGTTTCTTCTAAGAAATGTATACTTTTAGTGCCCATAATAATCTTTTTTTTCTTTTAAATTTATATATGGTCTTTTCTAAAAAAAGGGTTTTTTTTTAAATTTACTTATTTATTTATTTTGGTCTGTAGTGCATCTTTGTTGCTACTTTATCTAGTCTTTATCTAGTTGAGTGAGTGGGGGCTACTCTTCATTGGAGTGCTCAGGCTTCTCATTGTGGTGGCTTCTGTTGTTGTGGAGCACAGGCTCTACATACATGGGCTTCAGTGTTTACAGCTCTTGGGCTCAGTAGTTGTGGCCTGCTGGCTCTAAAGCACAGCCTCAGTACTTGTGGTACATGGGCTTAGTTGCCCCTCGGCACATGAAATCCTCCTGGACCAGGGATGGAACCTGTGTCCCCTACACTGCAAGCCAGACTTTTAACCAGTGGACCACCAGCGAAGCCCTATATATAGCCTTTATATATGGGGTGAGATAGAGATAAAGTTTTCTTTTGCATGTACATATCTAGCTTCCCAACATGGCTTCTTACAAAAACTGTTACTTCTTTGAATAATCTTGTCACTCTTGTTAAAAATCAATTGACCATAAATGTGGGGTTCTACCTTAGAGTTCTTTGTTCTATTCCCTTGATCTGTATGTTGACTGTTATGCCAGTATCATACTCTCTTGATGACTATTGCTTTATGAAAAGTTTTCAAATTGGATTTCTTTCTTTTTTTTTTTTTAATGTAACTTAGTGCATGGTCTTCCTGGTGGATCAGTTGTAAAGAAACTACCTGCCAAGCAGGATACACAGGTTCAATCCCTGGGTCTGGAAAATCCCCTAGAGAAGGAAATGGCAACCCACTCTAGTATTCTTGCCTGGGAAATCCCATTGGACATGGAGCCTGGAGAGCTATAGTGCATGGGGTTGCAAAAGAGTTGAACACAACTTAGCAACTAAATAACAATAACAATAAAGAATACCTCAGGGCACACATAAAATGAAGAAACTATATAACACAAATGCAGTCTGCAATCTTCTTGACACATTGTGAGTTGTTACTTTGAAAGAATTTAACAGGAGTTTGAGGATAAATTTTATATGACTGTTCTCAATTTCTTCTCTGTGATGATATTATTCCTTACAAAAAAACTGTATAGAATACCTTTGGTAGCTTGATAGGGATTGCATTGAATCTATAAATTGCTTTGGGTAGTATACTCATTTTCACTATATTTATTCTTCCAATCCATTAACATGGTATATTTCTCCATCTATTAGTGTCCTCTTTGATTTCTTTCACTAGTGTTTTATAGTTTTCTATATATAGGTCTTTAGTTTCTTTAGGTTGATATATTCCTAAGTATTTTATTCTTTCCATTGCAATGGTGAATGGAATTGTTTCCTTAATTCTCTTTCTGTTTTCTCATTATTAGTGTATAGGAATGCAAGGGATTTCTGTGTGTTGATTTTATATCCTGCAACTTTACTATAATCATTGATTAGTTCTAGTAATTTTCTGGTGGAGTCTTTAGGGTTTTCTATGTAGAGGATCAGGTCATCTGCAAACATGAGAATCTTACTTCTTCTTTTCCAATTTGGACTCCTTTTATTTCTTTTTCTGCTCTGATTGCTGTGGCTAAAACTTCCAAAACTATGTTGAATGGTAATGGTGACAGTGGGCACCCTTGTCTTGTTCCTGACTCTAGAGGAAATGCTTTCAATTTTTCACCATTGAGGATAATGTTTGCTGTGGGTTTGTCATATTTAGCTTTTATTATGTTGAGGTATGTTCCTTCTAGTCCTGCTTTCTGGAGAGTTTTTATCATAAATGGATGTTGAATTTTGTCAAAGGCTTTCTCTGCATCTATTGAGAAAATCATATGGTTTTTATTTTTCAATTTGTTAATGTGGTGTATTCATTGATTGATTTACGGATATTGAAGAATCCTTGCATCCCTGGGATAAAGCCCACTTGGTCATGGTGTATGATCTTTAATGTGCTGTTGGATTCTGATTGCTAGAATTTTGTTAAGGATTTTTGCATCTATGTTCATCAGTGATATTGGCCTGTAGTTTTCTTTTTTTGTGGGATTTTTGTCAGGTTTTGGTATTAGGGTGATGATGGCCTCATAGAATGAGTTTGGAAGTTTACCTTCCTCTGCAATTTTCTGGAAGAGTTTGAGTAGGATAGGTGTTAGCTCTTCTCTAAATTTTTGGTAGAATTCAGCTGTGAAGCCATCTGGACCTGGGCTTTTGTTTGCTGGAAGATTTTTGATTACAGTTTCAATTTCCATGCTTTTGATGGGCCTGTTAAGATTTTCTATTTCTTCCTGGTCCAGTTTTGGAAAGTTGTACTTTTCTAAGAATTTGTCCATTTCTTCCACGTTGTCCATTTTATTGGCATACAATTGTTGATAGTAATCTCATGATCCTTTGTATTTCTGTGTTGTCTGTTGTGATCTCTCAATTTTCATTTCTAATTTTATTGATTTGATTTTTCTCCCTTTGTTTCTTGATGAGTCTGGCTAATGGTTTGTCAATTTTATTTATCCTTTCAAAGAACCAGCTTTTGGCTTTGTTGATTTTTGCTATGGTCTCTTTTGTTTCTTTTGCATTTATTTCTGCCCTAATTTTTAAGATTTCTTTCCTTCTACTAACCCTATGGTTCTTCATTTCTTCCTTTTCTAGTTGCTTTAGGTATAGAGTTAGGTTATTTATTTGACTTTTTCTTGTTTCTTGAGGAATACCTGTATTGCTATGAACTTTCCCCTTAGGACTGCTTTTACAGTGTCACACAGGTTTTGGGTTCTTCTGTTTACATTTTCATTCATTTCTATGCAAATCAAGCTACCAACGGTATTCTTCACAGAGCTAGAAAAAAAAATTTCACAATTTGTATGAAAATACAAAAAACCTTGAATAGCCAAAGCAATTTTGAGAAAGAAGAATGGAACTGGAGGAATCAACCTGCCTGACTTCAGGCTTTACTACAAAGCCACAGTCATCAAGACAGTATGGTACTGGCACAAAGACAGAGATATAGATCAATGGAACAAAATAGAAATCCCAGAGATAAATCCAAGCACATATGGACACCTTATCTTTGACAAAGGAGGCAAGAATATACAATGATTAAAGACAATCTCTTTAACAAGTGGTGCTGGGAAAACTGGTCAACCACTTGTAAAAGAATGAAACTAGACCACTTTCTAATACCATACACAAAAGTAAACTCAAAATGGATTAAAGATCTAAATGTAAGACCAGAAACTATAAAACTCCTAGAGGAGAACATAGGCAAAACATTCTCCGACATACGTCACAGCAGGATCCTCTATGAGCCACCTCCCAGAATATTGGAAATAAAAGCAAAAATAAACAAATGGGACCTAATTAAAATTAAAAGCTTCTGCACAACAAAGGAAACTATTAGCAAGGTGAAAAGACAGCCTTCAGAATGGGAGAAAATAATAGCAAATGAAGCAACGGACAAACAACTCATCTCAAAAATATACAAGCAACTCCTACAGCTCAACTCCAGAAAAATAAATGACCCAATCAAAAAATGGGCCAAAGAACTAAATAGAAATTTCTCCAAAGAAGACATACAGATGGCTAACAAACACATGAAAAGATGCTCAACATCACTCATTATCTGTGAAATGCAAATCAAAACCACTATGAGGTACCATTTCACCCCAGTCAGAATGGCTGCGATCCAAAAATCTACAAGTAATAAATGCTGGAGAGGGTGTGGAGAAAAGGGAACCCTCTTACACTGTTGACGGGAATGCAAACTAGTACAGCCACTATGGAGAACAGTGTGTGGAGATTCCTTAAAACACTGGAAATAGAACTGCCTTATGATCCAGCAATCCCAGTGCTGGGCATACACACTGAGGAAACCAGAAGGGAAAGAGACACGTGTACCCCAATGTTCATTGCAGCACTGTTTATAATAGCCAGGACATGGAAGCAACCTAGATGCCCATCAGCAGATGAATGGATAAGAAAGCAGTGGTACATATACACAATGGAGTATTACTCAGCCATTAAAAAGAATATATTTGAATCATTTCTAATGAGGTGGATGAAACTGGACCCTATTATACAGAGTGAAGGAAGCCAGAAAGAAAAACACCAATTCAGTATACTAACGCATATATATGGAATTTAGAAAGATGGTAACAATAACCCTGTATGCGACACAGCAAAAGAGACACTGATATATAGAACAGTCTTTTGGACTCTGTGGGAGAGGGAGAGGGCGGGATGATTTTGGAGAATGGCATTGAAACATGTATAATATCATATATGAAACGAGTCACCAGTCCAGGTTCGATGCACGATACTGGATGCTTGGGGCTGGTGCACTGGGACAACCCAGAGGGATGGTATGGGGAGGGAGGAGGGAGGAGGGTTCAGGATGGGGAACACATGTATACCTGTGGTAGATGCATTTCAATATTTGGCAAAACCAATACAATATTGTAAATTTTAAAAATAAAATAAAATAAAAACTGTATGTATGAAAACACCAAGTTGTAGGCTTTTTGCTGAAAAAAATATTCAAAAGTGATTATTTTATCAGGAACAAAATCTTCTATGTAATCACTCTGGTAGTTTTTCCTATTATCAGCCGGTATAACACCCTCAGGCAGAGGATAAATCCTTCACCTGGGCCTAAGGAATGTATACATCTATATATGAAACTTAAATTCTAAATATTTATTTATACTGCTACTAAACTAAGTAATCTATAAAATCATTGAAGTTATAGATTATACCTCTTTCCTTCATTTACCCCAGTGTACAGTCTGGCACCATAGGATACAGACAGAAAATCAAGGAAACAGAATGGAGAGCACAGGAATAAACCCATGTTTACATGGTCATTTAATTTACAAAAGAGGCAAGATTATATAATGGGGAAAAGACAGCCTCTGCAATGAATGGGTGTTGCGAAAACTGGATGGCCACATGCAAACTGGACTACTTTACCACACTTTTTGTGAAAATAAAGTCAAAATGAACTGAGGACTTGAATGTAAGACCCCAAACCCTAATACTACTAGAAGAAAACTTAGGCAGTACAGTCTTTGACATAGGTCTTAGGAATAATTTTTAGGATATGTCTTCTCAGGCAAGGGCAACAAAAACAAAAATAAACAAATGGGACCACATCAAACTAAATCATTTTGAACAGTGAAGGAAACTATCAACAAAAAGAAGAAAATGCCTACCGAATGGAAAAAGCTATTTGCAAACAATAATCTCATAAAAGATTAATATCCAAAAGTATACAAGACTCTTACATCTCAACATAAAAAGAAACAAACAATTAATAGTGGACATAGGACCTGTGTAGACATTGTCCAAGAAGGTCAATAGCACGTGAAAATGTGCTGTGTATCATTAATCATGAGGGAAATGCAAATCACAACCACAATTAGACATCTTCTACACCTGTCAAGATCGTTAAGAAGATAAGAAAAATAAGTGTTGGTGAGGATAAGGAGAAAAGGGAATATTTTACACTGTTGCTGGGAATGTAAATTGGTGCAGCCGCTATGGAAAACATTTTGGAGCTTCTTAAAAGGATTAAAAATAAATCTTGCATAGGATCCAGCAATTTTACTTCTTATATTTTTTCCTAAAGAAAGCAAAACACCCTGTGTACGAGACAGCAAAAGAGACACTGATGTATAGAACAGTCTTATGGACTCTGTGGGAGAGGGAGAGCGTGGGAAGATTTGGGAGAATGGCATTGAAACATGTAAAATATCATGTATGAAACGAGATGCCAGTCCAGGATCGATGCACGATACTGGATGCTTGGGGCTAGAGCAATGGGACGACCCAGAGGGATGGTATGGGGAGGGAGGAGGGAGGAGGGTTCAGGATGGGGAACACATGTATACCTGTGGTGGATTCATTTTGATATTTGGCAAAACTAATACAATTATGTAAAGTTTAAAAATAAAATTAAAAAAAAGAAAGCAAAACAGTATTTTGAAAAGATGCATGTACCCCTATTTTCATTGCAACTATACTCATGATAGTCAAAATGTGGAAGCAATCCAAATTCCTATCAATAGATGAATAGATTAAAATATAAATACAATATTACTCATCCATAAAAAAGAATGACATCTTTCCATTTGGGATAATGTGAATGGACCCAGAGAGTGTTATATGTGAAATATATGTGAAACTGAAAAATAAGTAACATATGGTTTGAATTACATGTGACATATAGAAAAAACTACAAATGAACAGATATAACACAACAGAAATAAGTGTCATAGATAAAGAGAAAAAAGATGGAATGGGTTATGGGATGGGTGAAACAGGTGAAGAGGTACAAAATTCCACTACAGAATAAATGAGTCATGAAGATGAAATGTACATGGTTGGAATACAAGCCATAATAATGCATTATCTTTGTATGATGACCAAGATGATCAAAGGTACAAACTTCCAATTATAAGTCTAAATAATTACTAGTGGTGTAATGTATAGCATGTTTGCTATATTTAGCACTGCTGTATATTTCATATTAATGTTATTTAGATAGTAAATCCTAAGAATGTTTACCATTAAGAAAAATAATTTTTCTTCAATCTAGAATTGATATGAAATGATGGATTTTCCTTAAACTTATTGTGGTAATCTTTTCATGTATGTAAGTCAAATTGGACCATAAAGAAGGCTGAACACTGAAGAACTGATGCTTGTGAACTGTGGTATTGGAGAAGAATCTTGAGAATCCCTTGGGCTGCAGGGAGATCAAGCCAGCCAATCCTAAAGGAAATCAGTCTTGAATATTCATTGGAAGGACTGATGATGAAGCTGAAACTCAAATACTTTGGCCACCTCATGTGAAGAACCAACTCATTAGAAAAGACCGTGATGCTGGGAAAGATTGAACGTAGGAGGAGAAGGGCACAACAGAGGATGAGATGGTTGGACGGCATCACCAACTCAATGGACATGAGTTTGAGCTAACTCTGGGTATTGGTGAAGGACAGGGAAGCCTGGCATGCTGCAGTCCATGGGGTTGCAAAAAGTCAGACATGACTGAGTGACTGAACACCACCGCCACCACTTTAAATTCATATAATGTTGTATATGTTGATTATACCAACATCTAGTAGATGAAGAAAAATTTAAAAACAACAAAATCTCAACAAACTGAATACAGAAAGAACATACTTCAAAAAGGAAAAAAAAAAAAAAAGAATGTATCTCAACATAAAAAGGCCATTTATGACAATTACATAACATCATACACAGTGAGGAGGTTTGAAAGCTTTTCTTTGAAGATTAGCAACAAGACAATGGTGTTCCTGTTCACCACTCCTATTCACCACAACACTGGTAGTCCTGGCCAGAACAATCAAGAAAGAAAAAGAAATAAAAGGCATCAAAATCAAAGAAGAATTAAAAATGTTTCTGCTTGCAGATATGATATTATATATAGAAAACCCAAGAAAACTGTTAAAGAGTTAATCAACAAATTCAGCAAAATTGCAAGATAAAAAATATACATACAAAAATCAGTTGTGCTTATATATGATAACAACATACTATCTGAAAAAGAGGTAACATTTAAATTCCACTTATAACAACACAGAAACAATAAAATACTTGAGAATAAATTTAACCAAGAAGGTGAAAGATCTATAGACCTATAATTATATGACATTGTAAAAAAATTGAAGAAGCCACAAATATGTGGATAAGTATACTGTTCATGGATTATAAGAGTTAGTATTTTAAGTGTCCATACTACCTGAAGCCACGTATAGATTAAATAAAGTCTTTATTAAGATCCTGATGGTATTTTTTCAGAAATAGAATTCATATTGATATACAAAAGGCCCTAAATATCCACAACAATCCAGAGAATAAACAAAGCTGGGGACATTACATTTCTGAATGTCAAACTATTTTACAAAGCTATAGGAATCAAAGCAGTATGCTACAGGTATAAAAACATGCACGTAGATTAACGTAATGGAACTGAGTGCTTCAAAATAAACCAGTGCCTCTGTGGTCAAATAATATTATATAAGGAAGTCAAGGATACTCAACGTGTATAAATATACCCTCAATAAATGTAATTATGAGAACTGAATATTTAAAAGAATGAAAGTGGACCCATATCTTACAATACTCAACAAAAATTAACTCAAAATTGATTGAAAGCCTAAATGTAAGACCTGGAGCTATGAAACCCTGAGACAACATAGGAGAAAGTTCCTTGATATTGTTCTTGGCAATAATTTTTTTTTGGATATGACACTAATAGCACCAGCAACAGAAGTTATTTTTTTTGAAACATTAATTAATTAGTATCTACCAAGGCTAACCAAGGAAAAAGAAAAGACACAAACTACTAATATCAATAATGAAGTAAAAGGTATATTCATGATCCCACAGACATTAAAAGGAAATAAGGAATAATTACAAATAATATTATAATCGTAAATATGATAACATGAAATGAACCTATTCTTGAAAGACACAAACTTAAAACCTCACTGAAGAAGGCATGACTAGCCTTACATCTATTCAAGTGTGTGAAGGTGGTGTTAAAAATCTTCCCCACATAAAAAAAATTACCAACTTTTTATTAGCATTATCCTAATCTGAAACCAGAAAAATACATTGTAAGGAGAGGAAACTACAGCTCAGTAACTATCTTAAACACTGATGAAAGATTTCTTAACAAAATTTGATTAGTAGTTAAAACACAGTAATATATATAATATATATTACTGTACTGTATATAAAACAATACAGTAATACATATTAATACATACATTAATATATATATATATATATTCCTTTCTGTAGAGGAAATTACAGCTCAATATCTATATTAAACATTGATGAAAGAGTTCTTAACAAAATTTGATTAGTAGCCACGTGTATACCTGTGGTGGATGCATGTTGATATATGGCAAAACCAATACAATATTGTAAAGTTAAAAAATAAAATTAAATTAAAAAGAAAAAAAATGATTAGTAGCCAAAATACAGTAATATATATAACTACTAATTTGATTAGTAGTTAAAATACAGTAATATATATACTGTAATATATATTATATACACAGTAATATGTAGATTATATATATAAATATATATATATATGGATAATCCAAACTTTTATATACATTAACTTTTTTATTTATAAAAATCAAGTTTGGTTGCATTTCTTTTCTTGGCTTAAGATGTATAAAGATGAATTAAACAAAGGCCATTTACTCCACATTATGTAGCATTATAATGCCAAAAGATATATGTATGAGTAATTGCAACAGAATAAGATAAGTGTGCAAGTTTTAGGAAAGCAAAGAACAGAGGGCACCTAATCCTGGCTTTGCAAACCAGGGAAGATTTCAAGGAATATATGACATTTAGATAAAACCTTAAAGAAAAATATGTGCATGTATGTGTGTATGTCTGTGTGTGTGTGAGAGAGAGAGAGAGAGGGAGGGAGAGGGAGAGAGAGAGAGAAAGAAAAAGAATGCCTAACAATTATAAGAAATGATGAACAATTTGATAAGGTCAGAGCAGAGGTCACACAGGGCCTTGGTTCCAGAAAGATGCCATGCACTTAAGCAATATTTCAAGAGTAACAGAAAGAGAAATAACTGTTCAATACAACTATCTGCATTAATGGGAATGCTCTGTAATCTGTTCCATTTCAATATATTAGCCATTAGCCACATTTGGCTTTGGAGTACTTGAAATGAAATTAATGTAACTGAGGATTTGAGTTTGTATTTTTAACTAATTCATATTTTCATTTAAATAGCCACACATGTGACTTATCATTTATACTGTGAAACTTACAGTCTAGTAAGAATGAGACCATGTTAGCAATTAAAATATAATCACTACTGCAAAGATGAAGTACAAAGCATTATGGAAACATGTAAGAGTTTGGGAAAATCAAAGATTCAGGGAATACTGCCATAAAGAATAAAGTAGATTTATCGGATGACTAGAAGAGAATTGAAGTCCCAAAGAAACCACTTCAAGAGGCAGATTATCAGACTGTTAAAACAAATAAACAAAAATCACAAGTGTGCTCCAGTGAAAAACTGAAGGTGGATGTAAGGCAGTAGGTCTGAATGGAAAGAGGGGATCCAATCTTACAGGACTTTGACTCTGTTAAAATTAGACTCTTTATACTGAAGTCAAAGAAACCTCCTTTTTTTGGAATATGAGAATTATGAGTTGCTCAAGGCAAGGCAATATTTCAGTTGAGTCAGTTATTTTCTCAGCTGAAAGATGACATACAGATATTGTTAATGAGAACAATGAGATAGACAGAATCTGCTAATGGGATAACAGGACATTGATGCTCTTAGCAACTCACTGTCCAAACTCTCATATTGTCTCTAGCTTATTGATGTCAGGGAAATTAGTTATTCATTTAAAGAGCAAAAAAAAAAAAAATCCATATCTGATATAATAATAAATTCTGGGTGGACCAAAGACAAAAATGTAAAAAGCAAAGTCATAGAAGTGTTGAATATAAGCAGATATTTATAGAATTTTGAAATACATGAAAGGATGTACCGCGAATAGGTCACCAAGAATTCATGACAGACTGTACAACTTTCATAGTTGAACCACTCCATTAAAAGTTAAAAAGGAAGGATCGTCTCTGAAAACATCCTGCCACAGATATGAATGGGGGTTACTATTCATAACAGATATATCCTACTAATAAATAAAAAGACAACAAAGCCAAGGAAAAGTGAACACAAGTTAAAATAGACCATTCATGGATGAGAAATAGAAATTAAAATGTTCAACCTATTAATTGCAGAATATGAAATTTTAAGTAATATTAATATTTATACACCACTAGAGCTTCTCTGGTGGGGAAGGCAATGACACCCACTCCAGTACTCTTGCCTGGAAAATCCCATGGACGGAGGAACCTGGTGGGCTGCAGTCCACAGGGTCACTAAGAGTCCGACACGACTGAGCAACTTCACTTTCACTTTTCACTTTCATCCATTGGAGAAGGAAATGGCAACCCACTCCAGTGTTCTTGCCTGGAGAATCCCAGGGACGGGGGAGCTTGGTGGGCTGCCGTCTATGGGGTCACACAGAGTCGGACACGACTAAAGCAGCTTAGCAGCAGCAGCAGCAGCAGCAGCAGCAGAGCTTCCCTGGTAGCTCAGTTGGTAAAGAATCTGCCTGCAATGCAGAAAAACCCGGTTTGATTCTTGGGTCAGAAAGATCTGTTGGATAATGGATAGGCTACCCTATTCTATCCATTGAATACCACTGAAGGCTACCACTCCAGTATTCTTGGGCTTCCCTGATGGCTCAGCTGGTAAAGAATCTCTCTGCAATGTGGGAGACCTGGGTTTGATCCCTGAGTTGGGACTATTCTGCTAATTTATACATTATCACTTTAACCTTTGCATTATACTATGAATGAGGCCTGTTAGGATTCTCATTTTATGGGTAGAGCAACCTCAGAAAGGTTAAATCAAGTTGGAAAGTTTACAAAGGGCTTGGCTCTCTTTAACCTCAAAACCTAGGCACCAGGATGCGATCTTTATGATATTTTTATTAAATTAATTTTGGCATCATTTTCATCCTTATATAAAATTTGTGACTGCATCTAGCACTGATTAGGATGCACTGAAAGAGTTCATTCCTGTCTGTAGGAGAGAAATTTTGAAGTTTCTATCAAAATTTAGTATATATGTTACATCAATACTTCTATGTATGCAAAAAAGTGCATAAAAATAGACAGCAATATAACCAATGATGTGAAATTGTTAGCAGACTAATTCCCTAAATCTCAATCAACAATGAAATTACCAATGAAATTATGTCTCCTCTGTTGTTCTATGCAATTATATATAATGAGTTCTATCTAGATAATTTGACAATGAATAATATCCATTACCTATTATTAACTGAAAATAAAGGAAAATTGCCAAATATTTTCTGTAATAAATTTGCATTAATTTAAGAAGGAAAAAATGTATCTCTGAGAGTGTGAATGTGGCTATGTTTATAGCTGAATATCTAGAAATATATGTAGCACAACACAATACAAAAATATAACACTATATAATTTTGAGCTTTGAGGGCAAACAAAAATTCATTTGGAAACATAAGGGTCATTCCATAAGTCACAATGTGCTGATTTGATACCAGTTCTCTCATACTTGATTCTCCTAACATTAAGCATATGTAACTATTAGAATGAAAAATACTAAAGTTTCAAGTACTCTTCTTATTTTTAAAGATATTAAAATGCTTTATTTATTCATTCATTCTACTTTGTGCTGGTGGAGATGTGAAAATGAATGAAACTTAGGTACTACCCTTAGTGAAGGGTCCACTGTGGTGTAGCTCAGCCCCGTATTCAATCCACCCCAAAGGAACTGAGGATAAATTATCTCCCAAGTGTGGACTGAGTGCCATGTGCTTATTAGAGAAATTTAAGTCCAACCAAAGGAAAACCAACTGGTTGGCACACTTTTGCTTTTATCCTGCTCTATTCATTAGCTTCTGGAAAAGTGTATATCATGACATCACTACATCTCTTGAATTATCTCTTCTTACACCCTTTCTGTCATCCCTCTGGTTTCAGAGATTTAAGCAGTAACCAAAGAAGGTAAAATCATTTAATCTTTTGGTAATAGTCAATCTTCATCTTATCCAGGGACCTTTGAAATGTTTTACCTTCCAGTCATTAAGCAGTGTTTCTTGAACTTTTCCTTCAAGAACTCTCAGGATTACAAGAGTGATTTCTTAAAGTTTCAGTCAGGAAAATGTTTACCTTTATATGGCAAGATGAAAGAAATGAAACACAAATATTTCATAGAGTTTATAGAAAATATCCATGAAATCAAGCCTGTGTTTTCTCTATGTAAGATACTTTTATATAATGGAGACAAGGATGAGATAATGACCAAAAAATCTCCTAAGGTATAATATGAATGCATTACATCTCATATTTTAAGTACATAAAGAAAATCTGGGATTATATTTCTGACTGGAATCATTAGATGTATCATAAAGTAAGAGCGTTCCCAATTTTTAAATGTGCATTTCACCCTTTTTCCATCCAAAAGTTTATTTTGTCAGAATAAATCGCTTTAACACATTTACTATTACTTGTTTTATATTTTAACATTTCAATCATTGTTCAAAACATAGCAGTAGTTTCTGCCTTTTAATCTGCCAATTTTGCTAATATGTATAACAAAATATGTTTATTCTTAAAGGAAGAAAATGCTGATTGTTAGGAAGGACTTAAAGAGAAAAAAGAAGGCACTATACAAGCTTTGATACGTACCACCTGTTGACTGTTCTGCTCGGGCTGCTGCTGCTAAGGCACTTCAGTCATGTCCGATTCTGTGTGACCCCATAGACGGGCAACCTACCAGGCCCCGCCATCCCTGGGATTCTCCAGGCAAGAACACTGGAGTGGGTTGCCATTTCCTCCTCCAATGCATGAAAGTGAAAAGTGAAAGTGAAATCCCTCAGTCGTGTCCGACTCTTATCGACCCCATGGACTGCAGCCTAACAGGCTCCTCCGTCCATGGGATTTTCCAGGCAAGAGTACTGGAGTGGGTTGCCATTGCTTTCTCCATTGACTGTTCTTATTCATGCTATAAAATAAAATAAATATTAATAAAAGCTTACACAGAAATACAATTCTGGTTGCTAAGAATAAAGAGTGATCAAGATAAATAAAAATTATATAGATTACTTTTGAACAATTTTGGTTACTAGACAGTAAATCTTAAACATAAATGTATTTATTCTAATGACTTAGCCTCCTAGAAAGAAGTTAATGGGATATTTTGGCATCAGAAGGCTCCCTCTTGTGTTCTGTCCTGTCCTCAGACACATAAGTGTAAAAGGAGTAAATACAGCAAAATTTTAAAAATGAGATGACTGTAAATGTAAAGAGATGTAAAAATGATATAAAAGGATCAGTATGTCATAGAAATGCAATATTGATATAGCTCTATGTGGTATTAGTCAATATCGCTAATTTCTTATTTCTTTCTTTTAAATTAGAAATTTGTTCTTATTTATAAGCAAGGCAATTCTATTTCCATGTATATGTGATTGTAAACACATTTATTTATTTTGGGCATATTGAAGAAGTATATACTAAGAAAGAAAAAATCATAGCTATTATTAAGCTCAGGAATTGTCATTGGGTCATCAGTTGCCACTGAAACCTCCTAAGCCCATAAAGTTTGTACATAGTATCAGAACCATAACACAAAATTAGATATTTCAATCCTATAAGCACAGTATCCTGGAAACTAGAAACTAATGTCTTAATATTTAAACTACAGAGTTGGCTAGTAAATATGGTTGTAGAAAATGTAATTAAAAGATATTTGCTCACATAGAAAATTTAGTCCAATGTAGAGGTTTTATGTCAAATCACTAATGTGGGGACTTTTAACATAGACCTGTAAATACATTTTTTCCCTTTAATAGACAATGTGTAAAGTATTTTGCTTTAGTAGGAGTGAGTGGATATTGCAAAAATTCTTACAGGGAAAAAGGTCCAGTGCTTCCTTTAATGAGAGCTAATAATTCCAATATATAAATCTTCAATTCATTTACTATTCACTTACTCTTTGTTTTGTTTTATACCAACAGATTTGGCTTAAAGACAATAAAATCAGTATGAGAAACTACACAATGCTTACAGAATTCGTCCTCTTGGGCATATCAGACAACCCAGAGCTTCAGGTTGTCATTTTTATCTTTTTATTTCTGGCTTATGTATTGAGTGTTGTTGGAAACCTAACCATCATCATCCTCACTTTAACAGACTGTCATCTAAAGACGCCAATGTATTATTTCCTCCGGAATTTCTCCTTCTTAGAGATTACGTTCACCAGTGTTTCTATCCCCAGGTTTTTTGGGGCAATCATTACTAAAGTCAAGACTATTTCCTATAACAATTGCTTGGCTCAGTTATTTTTCTTCATCTTCATGGGTGTGTCTGAGTTTTTCCTTCTCACTGCCATGTCTTATGATCGATATGTTGCCATCTGCAAGCCTCTCCATTACCCACCATCATGAACAAGAAAATCTGCACTTTGCTGGTCTTTAGTTCATGGCTCGGGGGGTTTCTTACCATTTTTCCACCACTCATGCTTATCCTTCAGCTAGATTTCTGTGCTTCCAACATAACTGATCACTTCTCCTGTGATTACTTCCCCATTTTGCAACTCTCATGCTCAGATACGTGGCTTTTAGAGATGATTGGCTTTTACTTTGCTTTTGTGACTCTGCTCTTCACATTGGAATTAGTGATTCTATCCTACGTGTGCATTATTACCACCATTTTGAGAATACCATCGACTACTCAGAGGAAAAAGGCTTTCTCCACATGTTCCTCTCACATGATTTTCATTTCCATTTCTTATGGAAGCTGTATATTCATGTATGTCAAGCCTTCAGCAAAAGAAAGAGCTTCATTGACCAAAGGAGTAACTATTCTCATCACTTCAATTGCCCCCATGTTAAATCCTTTTATTTATACCTTGAGGAATTGAGCAAGTAAAACAAGCTCTGAAAAACTTGGTTCATAAAGTGATACTTTCTAGAAATAAATGAAAGTGTGTATTAACATGAATGAATGCAATTTAACTTCTACAGTGTCCACCTAGCTCCATCTCACAGGTATCATCTGCACTGCTGAGCTCATTAGCTCAAACTTCCTTTTTAATGAAATTGACTATGCTGTGTCTTCCTTTCAAACTATCTATAGCTTCCATATAATCACGGACTTACAATTCCAGATAGAAAACCAGTAGCTTTAGAACATAAATTATTTTATCCATTATTCTGAATAATAAAAAATCTCATATTGAATAAAAATATTTAATATGGTAATTTCTAAAGGAGTAAACATTGTTTTAATCAGCTTACTCTTAAATTTTATCATTTGGTACTAATATAGCAATTTCTTAAAGTTGTGGAATATGAAATAAATAATCAACAGCCATATTTTTTGCACACTGTCTGCAATATCTGTCCAGTTCTTTCCACTCATCTGATGTACTTGGATATTTATTTTCCTACTTTCAGATAACTAGAAGTTCATAAGATCTCATAATTCTTAGTTATGCTGAAGGCATGTGTTATGTTTATTTTATATACTCTCTTTATGTATCTACATTATTTTTATAAATTCTTAAAAAGGAATAGTTAGCTACCATGACTCTAATGCCACCTGAAAATTTAACAGGAATTTCTTGAATAATATTCCTTCTATAGAGAGCGTTTATTTCATTATGTATGTTGAATTAAGTATGTTCTGTTTCATATCTTATGTAATCTTACAGGTAAATGGCAAATTGCACGTTTGCTCAGTGTCTGACTTTTTGCAACCCATGGACTGTAGCCCACCAGGCTCCTCTGTCCCTGGGATTTCCCAGGCAAGAATACAGGAGTGGGTTGCCATTTCCTCCTCCAGGGGACCTTCCTGACCCAGGGATTGAACTCAAGTCTCCTGCATCTCCTCACTGGCAGACGGATTCTTTACCATTGAGCCTTTGGACATGCTGTATGACAAATTAGTCATGATTATCTCATATACACGGAGAAGGCAATGGCACCCCACTCCGGTACTCTTACCTGGAAAATCCCGTGGATGGAGGAGCCCGTTAGGCTGCAGTCCATGGGGTCGCTAAGAGTCGGACACGACTGGGCGGCTTCACTTTCACTTTTCACTTTCGTGCATTGGAGAAGGAAATGGCAACCCACTCCAGTGTTCTTGCCTAGAGAATCCCAGGAACGGGGGAGCCTGGTGGGCTGCCGTCTATGGGGTCGCACAGAGTTGGACACGACTGAAGTGACTTAGCAGCAGCAGCAGCAGCAGCAGCAGCATCTCATACACAAATGTGTAAATAGATGCTCAGAAAATTTGAGTGATTTGGCTGAGTGATTTGCCTAATTAGTCAATGCTGCTGCAGCTGTTTAGTCATGTCTGACTCTGTGTGACCCCATAGACTATAGCCTCCCTACGCTCCTCTGTCGATGCGGTTTCCCAGGCAAGAATACTGGAGTGAGTTGCCCTCGCCTTCTCCAATATAACCAGTATGATAGCTCAATTTATAAAAGCAAACAAAAAGTGTTTATATGTGTGATTATATACTTATTTGAAACTCTGTAAGGATATATAAATTTCACACAATATTTACTAAGGACCTGAATGATTCTATTGCCTTTCACCCCCATCATATTATTTGTGTGTGTTTGCTGCTGCGTGGCTTCAGTCCTGTCCGACTCTGTGCGACCCCATAGACGGCAGCCCACCAGGCTTCCCGTTCCTGGGATTCTCCAGGCAAGAACACTGGAGTGGGTTGCCGTTTCCTTCTCCAATGCGTGAAACTGAAAAGTGAAAGTGAAGTCGCTCAGGTGTGTCCGACTCTAGTGACCCCATGGACTGCAGCCTACCAGACTCCTCCGTCCATGGGATTTTCTAGGCAAAGGTATTGGAGTGGGGTGCCATTGCCTTCTCTGACTGAATGTTTACATTAATATAATTATAGTCTACTTATCCAAGATACTAACTCCTAAAGTTATGCTTGGCATACAGATTAAAGCTTTAATCAAAACAAGATACTCTTCAATCTCTGTTGTGCTGAGCAAGAGAAGGAGTAGGAAAAAAGTATGAACTATTATACTTTTAATGTATAGCAGTATAATGGTGACAAAAGTTTTTACTGGAAGACAGATTAAAAATAATGGAGTCAATGAATGTAGTTAGTTAAATGTGGTAGATTACCACTTAAAAAAAAAGACATGGAATATTTTGTAGAAATCTGTACTAGGAATTACGATAATTGGTTGCTAATATCTGTCTAAAAATGATGTCAAGGGAAAAGGCTTCACACTTAGTGTTGTTTTTTTGTTTGTTTGGGTCTCATTGGATACTGTTCTCAAGCTTTCTTTTCTAATCCCAATACTAATGTGTTTTATGTTTTGTATTCCTTCGTGTTTTGTGCACATTTTTGTTCTGGCAATTTTGATTAGCAGAATTAGTTCCCTTTAGCCTGTATGAGAGAGAATAGATAAAACATTCAGTAACTTGTGCTACTTAAAATCTATGCAGAAACGATTCCAGAGGGTTTTTAAACACCTTATATTTTTTTTATCTTGCATATATTTACTTTTTCTCATTCTCTATTGTCAAATAAACATATCCTCTCTGAATAAAAGAGAAATTTAAGACAAAAACATTCACAATAGAAAGCAAATTTGTGCAATGAGAAGAAATGTTTTTTGAAGAAATGGATTACAACCATGGTAGTTGCTAATATGTTTATATTGCAGCCACTCGAATGTTATCGAACTTGTACAAAAATCAGGGGTAAGTCTGGCAAATAGATAGCAGTGAAAGTCTCTCAAATTTTATCAGTGATTTATTACTTATCACCTGAACAAATTAAATAGGATAAGAGCTTGCTATGCAGAGCAGGCGACTGTACTCAATCCTCTGTAATACCTGTATGGAAAAAGAATCTAAAAAAGAGTGGATGTATGCATATGTATAACTGATTCACTGTGCTGTGGAAGTGGTAGTGTTAGTCACTCAGTTATGTCCAACTCTTTGTGACCCTAAGGACTATATAGCCCACTCCTCTGTCCATAGAATTCCCAGGCAAGAATACTGGAGTGGGTTTCCATTTCCTTCTCCAGGGGATCTTCCCGACCCAGGGATCAAACCAGTGTCTCTTGAATTGGCAGGTAGATATTTTACCACTGAGCCACCAGGGAAGCCCTCGCTATTAAATAAAGGCAGGTAATTATTATTTCTGTTGTTTGTTTCTAACTGAATATAGGCTTTGCAGTAATTTTTTTAAGAGAGTAGACTTTAATTTCTGGTATATTCTTTGCTAGCTGTATAAAACATCAAAGGACAGAACCTAACTTAGCCTAGTTATTTATTTGGCAATAAAAATTAAAGATTCATAGGTATGTTATAAGAGTTAAGTGAAGTAAAAATACAAAAGTTATTATTTCACTGAAAAAAGTGATACTTTTTCTAAAACATAATTGCTATGATTATCCCTCCCAGAGTTGAGAATTAATTACAATCAAAAGAAAATTAAAGTAAATAAAAATAAAGAAAATTAGTCTTCTTAACATATATTAAGTGCCACATGATTTTAGAATAATTTCATTTATGTTATTGCAATTATTTCTAAGAAATACTTTTGAAACTTCAACTCCATTTTAAACACAGAAAACTGAAGCTTAAAATATTAAATAGCTCATCCAGAGTCATACATCCATAAATGGTCCATTTGTATTTTTAATTCATGTTTTTCTTACTGCAATGTCCCTATTTTTTGTGTGATAGTAATTTACCCTAGAATGCTATAACTAAGGAATTAATAGCATGTTAATAATTTTAACATAATAATTATAATAATAATAATTTTTAAATTTACTTTCCCTTCATTATTTAAATTATAGATCACTAACAAATGAACTGAAAGTGTGAGGTTATGAATTGATATCCACCACAAACCTTCAAAGATATAAATGTTACTATTTCTGGACTTTTTATTAAATGTGAATATTATCTCTTTTTCCCCTTGTGTTGTCTCTGTGAACACTGGTAAGTATGCTGAGAATTGAGCCTGCCTATCCCTATTGAAATAAAGAAATGTAAATTAATCAGATTTCTTCAAGGAAGTAGTCCTCTAAATAATTGTGGAAAAAAAATGTATCTAATGAAACACTCCTTCCAACCCTTGACTGGTTCTCCTGAGGAGTCTTTGCGTCATTCAAGATGTGACAATTCTTAAAGGATCCTAGTGTCATGGCCCAAAGTTCAGAATGATTGAGCAGTGTCCAAGATAATATGAAGCCAAACTAAATGTTACATATGACATTTAATTAAACAACTTCCCTTTTCTTACTGCATTAACCTAAACCCTAAAACACCCTTTAAACTCACAAAGTACAAAGAAATAATGATGCAATGAATGAAGTACATTGCTTTTCTGGTATGATTTGTCAACGTTTTCTAATGACCTGCAATGAAGTTTACCTGAAGAAGAGAGAATTAGTAGATACAGTAAAAGTTGTACAAACTATACCTTCAAAGTCATTGCATTACTAAGAGATTTTTCCTCCCAGTGTACAAAAACATTTTTAAAAACAACCACAGCAAAACACACCAGAAATAAAATGGAACCAATCAAAGATGCCTATCTCAGTCTCTCAAAGGAATATCTTTTATTCTTTTAAAAAGAATGTATTCATTAATATGGGGGTCTCTTTTTCAACTTGGGTATCAAAGAAATCCTAAATTTATCTACAGTTTCATTGTCAATGTTAACATGATAATAGGGGTTTAGGAAGGGCAGGACATAGGAATGTTTTCAGAATGACATTTTGAAGATGATTTGCAGTCATCTTATTAACAAATTAGAAATAATATTGCTGATCTTAATTTTTAATAGCTCAAAGAATCTGTCTCAAGGATTCTCAGAAAACAAGTAAGAATTGATTTTTATGAAATGAGTGGAAAGAAATACAAAACTTAGTAACCTAAACTGCATTCTTCCAGAGGGAAATATGGACTTGCATTCAGAAATAAAAGCTGAAAACATGAGTTAAATGCTTGGAGATATTCTTCATATTCTGCGTGAATACATCCTTGGGGTGGTTTAAATCTCTTGGAATCATATATACCCTGTTAAACACTGAAATGTGTTTCTTTCAAAAGCCTGATGAGTGAAGGAATGAATGCTGATAATTTTTTATCATGCTTACTTGATGTTAGATGAATAAAATCCATTGAATTTTCATAATTTTTTTACATACAAAGTTTCATATGCCACTCCCAAATTTCTGATATTAAATCGTCTCTTCCTAGAGTTTGCTTCAGCCTGTTTTCTCTGGCCCTAGAAGACTGGCTATGTTAGTGTCCGTTACCAGTAATGTTCATATGAAATCTTCTAATGTCTATTAATATCTTTCTTCACAGCTCTTCTTACATTCTGTCACGAATTTAGTCAGCAGCAAAAAGTGTAAATCCTGATATTATAATTCATCAAATAATTAAAATTATGAGGAAACTGAAGAGGAAAATGAATACGTAATGAAATTGAAATAGGCTTAAAAATACAGTGCAATGACACATAGTTCATCATATAACAGTAATAATATAATTAAAAGGAAACCTGACTCTCCAATGCCTGTAGGTTATTGCAGAAATTTCAATCTTGAAATTGAAACCAAAATTTGTCAGTTTATGAGAATGTATTTTGTGAGTTCAAAGTGTTATGAAAAACTAGTGCTTTCAATGAAAGGCAAATCCTGATGAAGGAAGAGTGATGTTACTGAGCAGGAGTAGAGTTCATTAAAAGAATGAATTGTAAAGAAATTAAGGACATTGATTTTGAAATGATAGTTTACAATTTTTTAAATTATATATCAAAAATTTAGCTTCCTTTACATATTCTTTGTTATAAATTTACTCAATAAAGGGTATTTAAGCAGATAATGCATCCTGAAAAGTAGGTAAAGTAGGAAAATATACCTTATAAATAAAGATAGAACTGACATGAAATATAGTCTAGAATTTTGCTTAAAAGAGCATTGCACTTACTGGCAGTATGAAATTCAACAAAAAATTCAGAAGTAATTACTTACATAGGTAAGTGCTTATCTTAAATCTACTCTCACTATACTAGGCACTGGATCATGTTGCCATAGCTTTGAAGGTAAGACTTTGAGCTACACAGACTAGAGAGGAGTTCACAGGAGATTCTGTACTATGTAAGGTGGGTTTGAAAGGATTACTATAAATTCCTACAAAACTCATACCATGAGTATTACATCTGTTCAGGAATAAGGAAGAAGGTGATTTGAAAATGATTCAAATATTCTATCCTCTATGCTAGTCATATATATATATATTTTATTTAATACAAGCTTCACAGTCTTTCTCAGAAAGGTTACTAATATTAATGAGGAGCAGAGAAATAAAGTGGCTATTGGTAGCAATGTTGATGTCTTGGCAAATATCTAACATGCCTCAAATGTGGTGATCAAATCCTAGCTGAAGATGAGACAGTGGATTGTTTGTGGAAAGTAGGGGAGCAATGATGGGTAGAGAAGGCAGATACACTGTGTTGGGAGAAGTGATCATGTACTCAAAGTGGAAGAATGAGGATAAGATTCACTTTCCTAGAATGCCTGTTGGGTACTTTACAGTCACACGGTTCTACTCTATTTTCATTGCTGTTGTTGCTATTGTTCTTATGTGGCTCTCTTGGTGCTAAATCTATGCACTACTACTTATCTTAGATGTAAGTTTTTACATAACACAACATCTAAATTCCGAATGTTTTCAGCTCAGTGGTTAGGGAATGTTTTCTCTATTGAACAAAGCCTTATAGGGGTTTTATTAAATGATAAGCATTTTTCAAAATGCTTCACATGTATTTGCTCATTTAATGATCAAAATAGTGTGTATTTATAGATGGGCATGAAGGGTCTGAGTGGCTTTCAGACCTAGTAAGTGAATTGGATTAAAACCTACATATCCTCACTCTTCTGTAATATTATTTAAATTTTACCCCCCAAAAAAGAAAAATTAAAACTCAATATTTCCAAAACATATACAAGTAAACATATTATTAACATTTACTTTCTTGAAGGGCAATTGTCTTACTTATTAATCATCATCATAATAATAACATAAAAGTAATATTTCAAATATAAAGGGAAATAGGTTGTATGAGAATAAAGTCCATAATGATGACACATAGTTATGCTGTAATATTATAAATTGTTGCGAGGGATTAAGATGATATCGACCTTAAGCTTACATGATTGACTATCTCATTTTCCCCTCTATCTCTAAAACCTGCAGTTGCCAGTGGCAGTGACTTTAGCATTTCTGACTTCCAGTGAGATAGTAAGAGTTGAAAAACCTGAAAGACTTCTTTGGTGGTCCAGTGGTTAAGACTTTGCCTTCCAATGAAGAGGGTGCTGTTTGGATTCCTGATGAGGAATCTCGGATCCCACATGCATCATGGCCAAAAAAAACCTCAACAGAAAAAAAAATACTCTAACAAATTCAAAGATTTTAAAATCTTTTAAAACAAATATTTTTAAAATGATTCACATATAAAAATCTTAAAAAAACGAAAAAACTCAGTGTTAACAAAACTTGATCTGCTGTTCTGTTGTTGTTTAGTCACTAAGTTGTGTTAAACCCCTTTGCAACCCTGTGGACTGAGCATTCCAGGCTCCTCTGTTCATTCCCAGGCAAGAATCCTGGAGTGGATTGCCATTTTCTTCTCCAGGGATCCTTCCAACCCAGGGATCAAACCTGCAGGTTTGATCATCACAGGCAGATACTTTACCTCTGAGCCACCAGAGAAGCCAAGGACAAAACAGTCATTTGTTATTTAAAAATTGCAACATCTTTTCCATTTTATTTCATTTTAATTTTTTATTTAATATTATTTTCACTTTACAATATTGTATTGGTTTTGCCATACATCAACATGCCTCTGCCATGGGTGTACATGTGTTCCCCATCCTGAACCCCCCTCCCACCTCCCTCCCCATACCATCCCTCTGCGTCATCCCAGTGCACCAGCCCCAAGCTTCCTGTATCCTACATCAAACCTGGACTGGCGATTCATTTCTTATATAATATTATACATGTTTTAATGCCATTCTCCCAAATCATCCCCCCTCCTTCTCCCACAGAGTTCAAAAGACTGTTCTATACATCTGTATTTCTTTTGCTGTCTTGCATATCGGGTTGTCATTACCATCTTTCTAAATTCCATATATATGCGTTGCTGCTGCTACTGCTGCTAAGTTGCTTCAGTCATGTCTGACTCAGTGCAACCCCACAGACAGCAGCCCACTAGGCTCCTCTGTCCCTGGAATTCTCCAGGCAAGGATACTGAAGTGTGTTGCCATTTCCTTCTCCAGTGCATGAAAGTGAAAAGTGAAAGTGAAGTCGCTCAGTTGTGCCTGATTCTTAGTGACCCTATGGACAGGAGCCTACCAGGCTCCTCCGTCCATGGGATTTTCCAGGCAAGAGTACTGGAGTGGGGTGCCATTGCCTTCTTCGTATATATGCGTTAGTATACTGTATTGGTGTTTTTCTTTCTGGCTTACTTCACTCTGTATAATAGGCTCCAGTTTCATCCACCTCATTAGAACTGATTCAAATGTATTCTTTTTAATGGCTGAGTAATACTCCATTGAGTATATGTACCACAGCTTTCTTATCCATTCATCTGCCAATGGACATCTAAATTGCTTCCATGTCCTGGCTATTATAAACAGTGTTGTGATGAACATTGGGGTACATGTGTCTCTTTCCCTTCTGGTTTCCTCAGTGTGTATGCCCAGCAGTGGGATTGCTGGGTCATAAGGCAGTTCTATTTACAGTTTTTTAAGGAATCTCCACACTGTTTTCCATAGTGGCTGTACTAGTTTGCATTCCCACCAACAGTGTAAGAGGGTTCCCTTTTCTCCACACCCTCTCCAGCATTTATTGCTTGTAGACTTTTGGATCACAGCCATTCTGACTGGTGTGAAATGTACCTCACTGTGGTTTTGATTTGCATTTCTCTGATAATGAGTGATGTTGAACATCTTTTCATGTATTTGTTAGCCATCTGTATATCTTCTTTGGAGAAATGTCTATTTAGTTCTTTGGCCCATTTTTTGATTGGGTCATTTATTTTTCTGGAATTGAGCTGTTGAAATTGCTTGTATATTTTTGAGATTAGTTGTTTGTCAGTTGCTTCATTGGCTGTTATTTTCTCCCATTCTGAAGGCTGTCTTTTCACCTTGCTTATAGTTTCCTTTGTTGTGCAGAAGATTTTAATTTTAATTAGATCCTATTTATCTTTTCCATTTTAAAGATTCTTAATATAATTAAGCTTTTAAGTTACACAGGAGGAAAACTGTGTAGGCATTGGAATATTAGCACAAAGATAATTCTCATGAAACCTGATGGGTATGTTTCTGAAAGTCCATAGGTAGTATTTGGTGTCAGAAAAGTGTAGGAACAAATTCTTATAACAAATGCCCTATAAGCTTTGTGATATTTACAGTTTTAAACTTCCTTTAATCAAAGAGTGTTTTACTTATTAAACAGAGGAAACTTAAGGATCAATGTCATTATCAATTTGCCTTAAATTTCCCCTGAAGGTGAAATGACATACTAATTTCATCAAATCCGATGTCTACACTAAGATATTTGGTAATCCTCTCTTCTAGTGTTTTCCTTGTGCTTTCTCTTATAGGTCTCCTGGAAGGAGAAAAACAAACAAGCAACTGAAGAATGAGAAACCATACAGAAACAATAGAGTTTATCCTCCTAGGACTGTCAGATGACCCACAACTTCAGGTTGTGAGCATTGTCTTTCTGGTCATCACCTACATGTTCAGCATCACTAGGAACCTGACCATTATCACCCTGACCCTGCTGGATGCCCACCTCCAAACCCCCATGTATTTCTTCCTCAGAAATTTCTCCATCTTAGAAGTGTCATTATACCCAAGTCTCAGTATACCCAAGTTCCTGGCCATCATTGTTACAGGAGATTAAACCATTTCTTTTAATGATTGCATTGCTCAGTTATTTTTTCTCATTCTCTTGGGAGTCACTGAGTTTTACCTTCTGTCTGCCATGTCCTACGACCATTACATTGCCATCTGCAAACCCCTGCATTACATGACCATCATGAATCACAGAGTCTGCACACTGCTTGTCTTCTCTTCCTGGCTAGTTTCATTCTTAATCATATCCCCTGCACTCATGTTGCTCTTAAACCTTGATTCCTGTAGGTCTAATATTATTGACCATTTTACCTGTGATTATTTTCCTTTGCTTCAACTGTCTTGTTCAGAGACAAACTTTCTTGAAAAGATGGGGTTTTCCTGTGCTGTGTTTACTCTAATGTTCACTTTGGCATTGATAATTCTGTCCTATACATACATCATCAGAACAATTTTAAGAATTTCTTCTACTAGTCAGAGGACAAAGGCCTTTTTCCACATGTTCTTCCCACATGATTGTCATCTCCATCTCTATGGCAGCTGCTTTTTTATGTACATTAAACCCTCAGCACAGGACAGGGTGTCTTTGAGCAAGGGAGTGGCTCTGCTAAACACCTCAGTAGCCCCCATGCTGAACCCCTTCATTTACAGTCTACGGAATCAGCAAGTCAAACAAGCCTTCAAGGACATGGCAAGAAAGACTATTTTTCAGAAGCAAATGAAATGATGTGCTATAATAAATTAGAGACATTTTGCAGAGCAACATTAAAAAATATATAATCAATAATTTTAATAACTTATTCAAAACACAATGGCTTTCCTGTCAACCGTGTTTATTCTTTTTATTCCTAGAAGTTTAAAATCATGTGAAATGTCATGTATGAAACGAGATGCCAGTCCAGGTTCAGTGCACGATGCTGGATGCTTGGGGCTGGTGTGCTGGGATGGCCCAGGGGGATGGTATAGGGAGGGGGGAGGGAGGAGGGTTCAGGATGGGGAGCACATGTATACCTGAAATTTTTTTAATTTTAAAAATAAAAAATAAATAAATAAATGTTGATAACTAAAAAAAAATCATATTTGTTTATATATTTTTCATTCAATTTAAACAACTTTTCTTATATCTTTCTGACTCCCATTCTTATGAACATTTTGTTAGTTGCAACTTCTTAAATTAAAAATTGTTTAATATAAATTACTGTTTTGAGTTTGGATGTAATATTTAGTTTATTAAACACAGGAAATATAATCTTATGAATTTCATTTACAGTATATTTGACAGAAACTCTTTTTACCATTTTATAGTTTTTAAAGAATTTATCTGTTTATTATTTATTTTTTGACTGCACTGAATCTTCATTGCTACTCGTGGGCTTTCTCTTGTTGAGGCAAGATGGAGCTACTCTTTATTGCAGTGCAGGGTTTCTTATTGCAGTAGCTTCATTGTTGTGGAGCAAGGGCTCTGGGCATGCAGACTTCCATAACTGTGGTGCATGGCATCAGTAGTTGTAGCTGGTAGGCTCTAGAGTAATGGCTCATTAGTTGTGGCAGAGGGATGTAGCTGCTCCATGGTATGTGGGATCTTCCTGTCCCAGGGATTGTACTTGTGTCTCCTGATTGGCGGATGGATTCTTAGCCACTAGAGCCTCAGGGAAGTCCCTTCACTATTTATCTTGGGAAATGTTTTTAAATGCTGTATAGTTTATTGAAAAACGTGAATATTTTCATTTAAAGACAGATTATTTATGGCACACGTTAATAAGGTATGTCCTAATGATATCTTTACCACCCTTACGGTAGAAAGTGAAGAAGAACTAAAGAGCCTCTTGATAAAAGTGAAAGAGAAGAGTGAAAAAGTTGGCTTAAATCTCAACATTCAGAAAACAAAGATCATGGCATCTGGTCCCATCACTTCATGGGAAATAGATGGAGAAACAGTGGAAACAGTGCCTGACTTTATTTTTGGGGGCTCCAAAATCACTGCAGATAATGACTGCAGCCATGAAATTAAAAGACGCTTACTCCTTGGAAGGAAAGTTATGACCAACCTAGATGGCATATTCAAAAGCAGAGACATTACTTTGCCAAAAAAGGTCCGTCTAGTCAAAGTTATGGTTTTTCCAGTAGTCATGTATGGATGTGAGAGTTGGACTAAAAAGAAAGCTAAGGCCTGAAGAATTGATGCTTTTGAACTGTGGTGTTGGAGAAGACTCTTGAGAGTTCCTTGGACTGCAAAGAGATCCAGCTAGTCCATCCTAAAAGAAATCAGTCTTGAATGTTCATTGAAAGGACTGATGCTGAAACTGAAACTCCAATACTTTGGCCACCTGATGCGAAGAGCTGACTCATTTGAAAATCCCTGATGCTGGGAAAGATTGAAGGTGAAACGAGAAGGGGATGACAGGATGAAATGGTTGGATGGCATCACCGACTCAATGGACATGAGTTTGAGTAATCTCCGGGAGTTGGTGGTGGACCAGGCCTGGCATGCTGCAGTCCATGGGGTCACAAATAGTCCGACACAACTGAGTGACTGAACTGAACTGAAGAGAATAATTTCTTCATTAATTAAAACCATAGACTTTTAACATTATTTACTTTTGTAACTATAGTGCTAGATAACTATTTATTCCAAATCCCATAGTAACCCAACAGACATCAGTAGACACATATATATGTAGTAGAATATGGTGAAGAAATAACCATTTTAGATATGTAGGATTAACTTCACTTTCTCCAATTTCACAGAAAGTAAGCTCCATTTTCTGATCTAGCTGAAATATATACAGAGCTCCTTCCCAAGTTCAGGACTAGTTTGAAACAGGGCATATATCTAAATTATTTAATCCCTAAAATATCTATTTGTTTATTTATACCTTAAACTATTTTTATAACAAAATCACTTGTTTTGTAGAAGCTAAAATCTTGATAACAAAGCAAAGTATCCCCTTTTTATAGAAAATTAGGATTTCATGTACTAAAATACTCTCCACTTATTGAGGCTTTAATAGGTGCCTAAAGTCTTTGGAAAGGTGGGTGTATGTGTGTAGGTGAAGTGATTACAGATACCAAAAAAAGCTCCTCATTTACATAAACCACATTTTAGTAATCATATCAGATCAAATCAGTCACTCAGTCCTGTCTGACTCTTTTCGACCCTTTGCCATGAATCGCAGCACAGCCAGGCCTCCCTGTCCATCACCAACTCCCGGAGTTCACTCAGACTCATGTCCATCGAGTCAGTGATGCCATCAAGCCATCTCATCCTCTGTCGTCCCCTTCTCCGCCTGCCCCCAATCCCTCCCAGCATCAGAGTCTTCCAATGAGTCAACTCTTTGCATGAGGTGGCCAAAGCACTGGAGTTTCAGCTTTAGCATCATTCCTTCCAAAGAAATCCCAGGGCTGATTTCCTTCAGAATGGACTGTTTGGATCTCCTTGCAGTCCAAGGGACTCTCAAGAGTCTTCTCCAACGCCACAGTTCAAAAGCATCAATTCTTCGGCGCTCAGCCTTCTTCACAGTCCAACTCTCATATCCATACATGACCACAGGAAAAACCACAGCCTTGACTAAACAAACCTTTGTTGGCAAAGTAATGTCTCTGCTTTTCAATATGCTATCTAGGTTGGTCATAACTTTCCTTCCAAGGAGTAAGAGTCTTTTAATTTCATGGCTGCAGCCACCATCTGCAGTGATTTTGGAGCCCCAAAAAATAAAGTCTGACACTGTTTCCACTGTTTCCCCATCTATTTCCCATGAACTGATGGGACCAGATGCCATGATCTTCGTTTTCTGAATGTTGAGCTTTAAGCCAACTTTTTCACTCTCCACTTTCACCTTCATCAAGAGGCTTTTTAGTTCCTCTTCACTTTCTGCCATAAGGGTGGTGTCATCTGCGTATCTGAGATTACTGATATTTCTCCTGGCAATCTTGATTCTAGCTTGTGTTTCTCCCAGCCCAGCATTTCTCATGATCTACTCTGCATATAAGTTAAATAAGCAGGGTGACAATATACAGCCTTGACGTAATCCTTTTCCTATTTGGAACCAGTCTGTTGTCCGATGTCCAGTTCTAACTGTTGCTTCCTGACCTGTATACAAATTTCTCAAGAGGCAGGTCAGGTGGTCTAGTATTCCCATCTCTTTCAGAATTTTCCACAGTTTATTGTGATCCACACAGTCAAAGGCTTTGGCATAGTCAAGAAAGCAGAAATAGATGTTTTTCTGGAACTCTCTTGCTTTTTCCATGGTCCAGAGGATGTTGGCAATTTGATCTCTGGTTCCTCTGCCTTTTCTAAAACCAGCTTGAACATCAGGAAGTTCACGGTTCACATATTGCTGAAGCCTAGCTTGGAGAATTTTGAGCATTACTTTACTAGCGTGTGAGATGAGTGCAATTGTGTGGTATTTTGAGCATTCTTTGGCATTTCCTTTCTTTGGGATTGGAATGAAAACTGACTTTTTCCAGTTTTCATGGAATAAGGTTTGTGACATTGTACAGGAGACAGGGATCAAGACCATCTCCATGGAAAAGAAATGCAAAAAAAAAAACCAAAATAGCAGTCTGGGGAGGCCTTACAAATAGTTGTGAAAAGAAGAGAAGCAAAAAGCAAAGGAGAAAAAGAAAGATATAAACATCTGAATGCAGAGTTCCAAAGAATAGCAAGAAGAAATAAGAAAGCCTTCCTCAGCGATCAACGCAAAGAAATAGAGGAAAACAACGGAATGGAAAGACTGGAGATCTCTTCAAGAAAATCAGAGATACCAAAGGAACATTTCATGCAAAGATGGGCTCGATAAAGGTCAGAAATGGTATGGACCTAATAGAAGCAGAAGATATTACGAAAAGATGGCAAGAATACACAGGAAAACTGTACAAAAAAGATTTTCACGACCCAGATAATCATGATGGTGTATCACTGACCTAGAGCCAGACATCCTGGAATGTGAAATCAAGTGGGCCTTAGAAAGCACCACTACGAACAAAGCTAGTGGAGGTGATGGATTCCAGTTGAGCTATTCCAAATCCTGAAAGATGATGCTGTGAAAGTGCTGCACTCGGTATGCCAGCAAATTTGGAAAACTCAGCATTTTAGTAATAGAAAATACAAACCTAATTAGTGGTGCAACATTCTTAATAATCATTAGAGATACTCACACTTGAGAGATATACCACAAGTTCTCTTTTTTTTAAAAAGGGAGGGGTGAGGATGGGAGTGATGGAAAATTGAAGGGGATTCAAATATTAAAGGGAATTTAAGAGTGGGTTCTCCATTTCTTTCTATCCTATCTCCAATACAATTTGTATATTAAATAAGGTGAATATATGACAAACTTAAGGTTTCTATAACCTCTAAGCATATATTTCCCCATCAGTAAGTCAGGTGTAAGTTCAGGGGAGCCAGATATATATAACTTACTATAGAAATGCAGCCATGAAATTAAAAGACCTTACTCCTTGGTAGAAAAGTTATGACCAACCTAGATAGCATATTCAAAAGCAGAGGCATTACTTTGACAACAAAGGTCCATCTAGTGAAGACTATGGTTTTTCCAGTGGTCATGTATGGATGTGAGAGTTGGACTGTGAAGAAAGCTGAGTGCCAAAGAATTGATGCTTTTGAAATGTGGTGCTGGAGAACTCTTGAGAGTCCATTGGACTGCAAGGAGATCCAACTAGTCCACTCTGAACGAAATCAGCCCTGGGATTTCTTTGGAAGGAATGATGCTAAAGCTGAAACTCCGGTACTTTGGCCACCTCATGCGAAGAGTTGACTCATTGGAAAAGACTCTGATGCGGTGAGGGATTGGGGGCAGAAGGAGAAGGGGACGACAGAGGATGAGATGGCTGAATGCCATCACTGACTCGATGGACAGTGAGTCTGAGTGAACTCCAGGAGTTGGTGATGGACAGGGAGGCCTGCCGTGCTGCTATTCATGGGGTCCCAAAGAGTCGGACACGACTGAGCGAGTTAACTGAACTTAACTGATAGGAATGAAAATGAATTTGTAAAGCATATAACATAATTAGCTGTCAATAAATTATTATAATGTTTATTAACATTATCCTGCATATCTAACCACTACAGATATATACAGATTATACTTTTGAGGTGATAAGAACTCTTAATATGAGATTTATCCACTTAAAAATTTAAGGACACAATACAGTGTTGTTAACTCTAACAAACTTTATGTCAATTGATTAGCAATATCCACATTTCCCTCTCCCTCTACCCACTAGTAACCACCATTCCACTATCTGAATCTATGAGTTTGAGAATTTTAGGTTTATCACCTAAGTGAATTCGTTTAGTTTTTAACATTTATGACTGGCTTATTATACTTAGCGTAAGGCCCTCACACTTCATCCATGCTGTTCTATATATTGAGATATTGTTACCTTTTTAAGATTGAATAATAGTCCAATACTATCCCACTAAATGCATCACTGTATTTTCTGTATCCATTCATCCTTCCCTAGACCTTTGGGTTTGTTTCCATATCTTAACAATTGTGAATACTGCAGCAGGGAACATGACAATGCTATCACTTAGATACCCTGATTTCAATTATTTCAGATGCATATCTGGAAATGGGGTTGCTAGATAACATAGTTCTATTTTTAATTTTTGAAGGAAATCTCTACTGTTTCTCATAGAGTTTCTCATAGAGGCTGCACAACGTGCATTCCCACCGACAATCTATCAGGATTCTACATTTTTCACACGGTCATCAACACTTGTCTTTTATCAACTTGATAACAGCCATCCTGACAGGTGTGAGGTGAGTTAACATTGTCCTTTTGATCTTCCTTTCTCTTAACATTAGTGACATGAAACATCTAGCATATATCTGTTGGCCATTTATCTCCTTATACCTGTATATCTTCTTTGGGAAAATGTACACTTGAGTCTTCGGTCCTTTTATTAATTAAGTTATTAGGTTTTGGGGGTTTGTCCTGGTTTTGTTCTACTGAGTTGTAAGACTTTCGTACATATTTTAAACATTAATCCCTTGTCGGATACAGTGTTTGTAATATTCCCTTCTATCCTATAGGTTGTCTCTTCACTCTGCTGTTTGTCAACTCTTTCTTTGGTGGTGAAAGTGCTTTTTATTTTGATGTAATCCGACTGTTCCATCTACTTTTGTTGCTTATGCTCCTGGGATCATATCCATTAAATCATTGCCCAGTCCAATATCATGCAGCTTTTCCATTACAATTTCTTCTAAAGAATTTTAAAACTTTATGTCTGATGTTTAAGCTGTAATCTGTTTTGAGTTGATTTTATGTACAGTGTAAAGTAAGAGTAGAATTTCCTTCTTTTGCATGTAGATGCCCAGTTTTTCCATAATTATTCTTTGAAAAGACTATCTTTTCCCCTCTATGGGCTTTTGGTGCCCTTTTCAAAGATCATTTGACTGTATGTACCTGAGTATTTTCTGGGATCCCCATGCTGTGTGATGATTAAGATGGCTATTGTTATGCTAGTACTCCATCAATTTAATTATCATAGCTTTCAATATATTTTGAAATTTGGAAGCCAGCTTTAGCTTTTATTCTCAAGATTTATTTGGCTATTCATGGTCTTTTGTGATTCCTTATAAATTTTAGAATTTTTTTTTCTGTTTCTGTAAAAAAATGTTGCCATTGGTATTTGACAGGACTGCACTGAATCTGTCGATTTTGTTGGGGAGCAGGACATATACATAAGTTTCCTCATCCATGAGTACTGAATGTTTTCCCATGTGTTTATGTCTTTAGTTTCATGAAAGTTTTGCATTTTTCAGTGTATATATTTCCAACCTATTTAGTTAAGTTTATTCCTAAGTGTCTTATTCCTTTCAGTACTACTGCAATTTTCATTTTTTACTTAATTTCTTTTTCAGAAAGCTTATTAACAGTATAAAAATGCAACTTACATTCTTTTTTTTTTTTTTTTTTTTTGCAATCCCATGGACCGAAGCCCATAAGGCTCCTTTGTCCACGGGATTTCCCAGGCAAGAATACTGGAGTGGGTTGCCTTAATGTTGATTCTATGTTCTGCAACTTTAAAACTTTTTTACAAAGTGTGTAGAGTTTTCTAATATAAATCATGTCACCTGCAAATAGAGATGACTGGTTTATTGATTGATCAATTTTGTCCAATTATTCTGACTAGTACTTTCTGTACTATATTGAGTATAAGGCCCCCCTTGCTTGTTTCTAATTTTAGAAAATAAAAAACTTTTCATTTTTTTTAATTTGAGTATAATGTTTCATCTTTTTGATGAGGGTGAAAAAGGAGAGTGAAAAAGCTGGTATAAAACTCAACATTCCAAAAGCTAACAGCATGGCATCCAGTACCATCACTTCATGGCAAATAGATGGGAAAAAAAGTAGAAACAGTGACAGATTTTATTTTCTTGGGCTCCAAATTATTTTTGGAAAAAAAAAATATTTTTGGCTGTGTATGGTGACTGCAGCCATGAAAATAAAAGACACCTGTTCCTTGGAAGAAAAGCTATGACAAACTCAGTGTATTAAAAAGCAGAGACATCATTTTGCCAACTAAGGTCTGTATAGTCAAAGCTATGGTCTTCCCAGTAGTCACGTATGGATGTGAGAGTTAGACCATAAAGACTGATCACCAGAAAACTGGTGCTTTTGAAATGTGATGCTGGAGAAGATTCTTAAGAGTCCCTTGTACTACAGGGAGATCAAACCAGTCAATCCTAAAGAAAATGAACCCTCAATATTCACTGGAAGTACTGATGCTGAAGCTGAAGCTCCAATACTTTGGCCACCTAATACTAAGAGATGACTCATTGGAAAAGACCCTGATGCTGGGAAAGCTTGAAGTCCAAAGTAGAAGGAGGCAGCAAAGGAATGAGATAGTCAGATAGCATCACCAGCTCAATGGACATAAATTAGAGTGAACTCTGGAAGATGGTGAAGGACAGGATCCTGGAATGCTACATTCCATGGGGTCACATAGAGTTGGACACAACTTAGCAACTGAATAACAACAACAAATAATATTAGCTGTGGGCTTTTCATATATGCTCTTTATTGTGTAAACATAACTTCTATTACTAATTTGTTGAGAGCTTTTATCTTGAAAGGTTTTTTAATTTTGTGAAATGCTTTTTCTACGTATATTGAGATACTCGTGTGATTTTTATCCTTTGTTCTGTTAAAGTAGTGTCTCACATTGATTGATTTTCATATATTGAGCAATTCTTCATTCCAGGGATAAATTGACATACCTAGTTGAGCATATGAACTAAAACTATAAATGCTCTCTACAAAAAATATATATTATTTATAGTATTCCTATAAAACTCCAGGTAGTATGAGTAATGGTGATTGTCTAAATATTTGTTTTCACAAATTTAAAAAAATAATTATTTAAACTTCAAAACTAATTAGCAGATGAGACACTATTTTCTTATTTTTACAAGTATGTAAATTGATGCTCAGAAAAGCTGTGTAACTTGCATGAGGTTGTGAGCTATAATAGCCAATATAAGAGACTGATTTGAAAAAGACACAACAAACCAAAAACTTGTGTTTGCTTAATTTTATAGTGTTAAAATTAATCAATAAAGACAGATGACTTCAAACTATCATCACTGACTGCCAAGAAACAGAAAGAATGTATAAAGTATTAGCAATATTATGGCACAAAATTCTTATTGGAATGCAGATTAAAAATAATAGAGCCATTTTGTACCACAAAAAATAAGGACTCCAGCCACTGATCAACAATGGATACTAAGGATGGAAAAAAAAAAAAAATCAATTCAGCATATTGCTGGAGTATCACTGCAAAAGAAAAAAAAAAAAATCCCCAGATCTAAACCTAGATTAAGCCTTTATCATGAGGCTGAGGGTTTAATCTAGTGAAACACTACCGTGCATGTGTCCTTCATGAATAATATAGAGTTCCTTGTTGCTTGTTAATAGGGCTCTTAGGGTAAACACATTCATCATATTGTTATCGCCACAAAGCTGATATCAGAATACTGTTATACAACTGAAAATTCCTGAGAGTAATCTTAAATGCTGTCACCACCAAAAAAGTAAATAAGAACTATGTGAGTGATAGATATGTTTACTAACATACTGTGATAATCATTTCACAATATATACATGTATAAAATCAACATGTGCATTTTAAACTTACACAATGTTATATGTCAATAGTGTTGAAAAAAAGATGAAGTGGACAAAGGTATCAATCCTTGTGATATAGAGAGACATCTGCCAAAATGCTCCTTTACTGAGTTAAATAAAAAGAGTACATGTCCTGGCACAGATACGAGTTATGCTGCCATTTTCTTCTATTTTTCTTTGTTCTCTTTCCTAATGCCTCTCTTCCAGTAAATAATTCTCATGCAGACTTCCCCCTAGCAGTGATCTAGTTCTGCATTAGTGACTCTATTATTATATTATTATATGAATTCATTATTGTATTCTTTATGTTAAATAAAATTATTTCATTGAAATATATAAATGTATTTAATATAAAGTAGCTATTATATGATATGTGTTATTTATATATTAATAATTATATAACAATGCATGGCATATTATTAGCTGATTACATATAATTTTCACTATCAAAGTATTGGGGAAAAATAAAAACAACAACAAAGTGCCAGAGTCCAGCTCCGGCAGCCAGGGAATCAGCCTGAATGGGTGAGCGGTGCCTGTGAACGATGATGTAGTCTCTTACTCATAGTATGGAACTACATGTTTATTTCAAGATTCAGGTTCTTTTTTATACTTTGACAAAAGCATTAGGTCAGAGGTTTGACATTTTCAGTTTCCCCCACCCAGATTTACTGTCTCCAGAAATCATTGTTGTCCTTCAAACAGAGTTCCTGCTTCAGGGATTCTCTCAGAATCCCCTCCACTATCTATTATCTACTTTCTCTTATGTGTCCTATATTTAATTTGTGATTACATTGTAACTCATGCACATTTCTCAGTTTATTTCTTATCTTTCTAAATCCTGTTTGCCCCTAGCATCTTAAGATAACTATCTTCTAAAAAGTCTTCTCAGTTCAGTTGCTCAGTCGCTCTTTGCGACCCCATGAATTGCAGGACACCAGGCCTCCCTGTCCATCACCAACTCCTAGAGTTCACTCAGACTCACGTCCATAGAGTCAGTGATGCCATCCAGCCATCTCATCCTCTGTCGTCCCCTTCTCCTCCTGCCCCCAATCCCTCACAGCATCAGAGTCTTCCAATGACTCAATGCTTCGCATGAGGTGGCCAAAGTACCTGAGTTTCAGCTTCAGCATCATTCCTTCCAAAGAAATCCCAGGGCTGATCTCTTTCAGAATGGACTGATTCGATCTCCTTGCAGTGCAAGGGACTCTCAAGAGTCTTCTCCAACACCACAATTCAAAAGCATCAATTCTTCGGTGCTCAGCTTTCTTCACAGTCCAACTCTCACATCCATCCATGACTACTGGAAAAACCATAGCCTTGACTAGACAGACCTTGTTGGCAAAGTAATGTCTCTGCTTTTGAATATGCTATCTAGGTTGGTCATAACTTTTCTTCCAAGGAATAAGCGTCTTTTAATTTATGGCTGCAGTCACCATCTGCAGTGATTTTGGAGCCCCAAAAAATAAAGTCTGACACTGTTTCCACTGTTTCCCCATCTATTTCCCATGAAGTGATGGGACCAGATGCCATGATCTTTGTTTTCTGTAGAAAAAGAATAAAAGGCTTCTAGCTATTCTTAATTATTCCTAAAGCCTAAACTCAGCAAACTTCTTTTGCCATAAATATTTCCCTCACAAACAGGTCTCAGAAAACAATCCTTTCCATGACCTCAAGGTGCGGCCTATGTGCTCATCCTGGGACATTCTTTGTAAAGATCCTTGAACAAATGTCAATGGTTATTTTATAGATTATTTTCTGGGCACAACTGCAGAAGGCTTTGTGCTTTCTCATGCTTCTCTCAAGCACCTTAACATTCTTTCCAGCCAAGTCAACCGAAGAAAGTAAAGAACAAGTCAGAATCACAAGGCCTAACTCCTTCATCCCACGTCTGTGCCTGCCGGACAAGGAGAGGGATTGGGAGCCGTGCCTCCCTTTTGTCAGTAATACCTAATGCAGCTACCGACAACAAAGGAAATAAGGAACAATAATTCACTGACTAGAACCTGAAAGAAACAAAAGATTGTATTTTGTGATATTTCTCATTAGTATGTCATAGACATGATAAAGACATGCAAAGGCCAAGATGAACAATAATATGGAAAAAGTTGACACTGCAATTAAATATTGCTATCAATAGTGAGGACTCAGTTAATCCATGTAACAGCAATTTTAAAAACTGTGAGGGCATTATGTGCATTGTAATAGTTATTATACAACCTAGAAATGTGAAATAATCTTGTTTTGTGAAGTTCCAAAAATAATAAAGTCAAAGGATAAGCAAAAAAATGTATATGTAGAACATTTTCTTATATCAAGATTAAAAATAAAGTAGATTAAGAGTGTTATTTTGTAAGATTTTACATCTATTTTATTACTCATGAAATTAATAATTGTGATTAATGAAAGTGATTGTGTTGTAGACGTTATCATTGAGGTCTTCTGTGGGATGAACCTAACCATTCTCAAGGGAGATTGCTATAGAGGAGAGTCAGGAGGTTACTGAGAACACCAAGGGTGCCTTCCAAAAATCCCCTATGGTCCACAGCATAACACAGATGTAGCCTGGACTTTGCTTTGTTCCTAGGAGATCAACACATGTCTTTCTTCATAGGTCAAAACAACTAGATTTGAGTATTTGGCTTTCAGTGCAACCAGAGGGACCCCAGATCCTAGTCCTAGAGACATCAGAATCTATACTTGTAAAACTAAATGTTGCCATATCCCTTGCAATTCTTTCTGTAAATATTTCTCCCTTAAACTACTAGACCTATGTTACTGAAGAGGATAGTATATTTCTACATCTTCTTAAGGTTTCTGAACATTTTTATTCTCATAAATCATCATAAAACAGAGAAAAAATCCAATTTGATTAGTGTGACATTTGACAGTGTCTAGCAGAGAAGCAATGATTTGGCATTCTATTATTCATAGCAGAAGTATGAATATATGAAATAAGGAGAAGGGAGTTTTCACAATTTTTAGCAAACCAAATACAGAGAAAGATATATGCAGCAGAGCTGGGAAGTAACTGAAGACGTGTGAATGCATAGGAGAGGCTTTGCTATACATATCTGGAATATCCCTTTGAATCAGTCATCTCATGCACATGAAAAATGTGGAGCAGAACTACAAGGGAGTAAAATCTTTTTTCATAAAGCTTAATAGCTAAGAGACAATGATATTCAAGCAGAAAATGCACTGGGCTGCAGTATGGGTAACAGAGCTGCTAAGATCTGAGGCAGGGAGTTACTTTTCAATTTGTGCTTCACTGCAAAATGAAAAGTATGTAAATACTGCATATCATTTTGAGCTAAAACATAAAACTGTTTCCATATGTACATTCCTAGCAAATCATAGTAGATGCCAAATATTAATGACTTCAATGGAATTATAAGACAAATCATTGAATAAGTGAATATGTCCTCTATTAATAAAATAATTAGGGTTTTTATTCTATTTATTGTAAATACATAAGTAACATATATACAATGTTCTCATATTATCTTGATAATTACATTCATAAATACTAATAAAATAAAATTAGTAGTTATTTCATCATAAAACATTTATTTTATTTGCTAAGTAAATCATTAATTTCTTATATCATAAAAGTATTGGGTTGTTGCTTTAGCTTTTTATGTTTCATTTTGATCTTGTGAAGGAAGTGAGATCATCCATTTCTGTTTTAGGTGGTAGTATCTTCTAATGAATACATGACAGAAAAAAAGAAAAACGTATATTTTATAGGATTATTCCAACAAAACTACAATGATTTAATTGGACAAAGCAAAAAAGCATTGATTTATTTCACTTATCGTCTCTCTATAATGCAACTTATTGCATGAAGATTTCCTATCATCTGCCAGATTTAAAATCAGAGAATTAGTATGTAAAGCAGATTCACAAATATATCTTAAGTAATAATGCAAATAAGATAATCAAAATAAAATACCATTGAGATGAACTATAGAGAAAGTTTTAGAACTGCATTAATGATGATGATTTTGGTCACAATGAATTATACCTTTCATCTATTCACTTTAATGTACTTTCCACCTAAGTATATTTAAAAAAAAAAAAAAAAAACAGAAAAAAAGAGAGAAAAATGAACCATACACAGAGTTTGTCTTCCTAGGCCTTTCTGATGATCCTGACTTTCAGATTGTGATTTTCTTTTTTTATTTATCACATATGTATTAAGTGTCACTGGAAACCTGACTACACCACCCTAACCTGGGTGGACTCCCATCTCCAGATGCCCATGTATTTCTTCCTCCGAAATTTCTTTCTCAGAAATCTCCTTTACTACTGTGTACAACCCTAGATTTCCGGGGGCAAGACTATTTCTTACAATTGTGCAACCCAACTATTTTTCTTTATTTTCATGGCGGGGGCAGGGGGTGACTGAATTTTACATTCTAACTGCCATTGTCATATGTTGCAAGCCCCTGCATTATAGAACCATCATGAGCAAGAAACTCTGCCACCTGCTGGTGTTCTGTGCATGGCTGGGCGGGTTTCCGACCATTTTCTCGCCCCTTATGCTTCTCCTCCAGCTAGATTAATGTGCTTCCAATGACATTGATCACTTTTTGTGTGACTATTTCCCCCTTTTACAATTGTCTTGTTCAGATACATGGCTTCTAGAAGTAATGGGTTTTTACTTTGCTTTGGTTAGTTTGCTATTCACCTTGGCATTAGTGATTTTGTCCTATACATACATTATCAGGATGATAATATACATATATTATCAGAGAATTCCATCTGCCAGTCATAGAAAAAAGGCCTTCTCTACTTGTTCTTCTCACCTGATTGTCATCTCCATCTCTGATAGAAGCTGCATATTCATGTATGCTAGTCCCTCCCCAAAGAAAAGACATCATTGACTAAAGGGGTAGCTATTCTCAATACCTCTGTGGCCTCCTTGCTGAACCCCTTCATCTACACCCTGAGAAACCAGCAAGTGAAACAAGCCTTCAGAGACATGGTCTATAAAGCAGTGTTTTCTGCCAATACAATTGTTTTTGGTCAAAAATAAAGGACACTTTAAAGAACAATGAGGTTAAATCCTGAAATTCCTAACCATCTATTCATTAATAACTACCTTTGCTCTTTATAGCCTGTTAATCTGCCACATGACAGTTAATATATTTCCCAATCTGTTACTTTCACTTCCAAGCTAAGTTTTTCCAGTGCATCGCTTATCAACATTTCAAAATATATAAAGTTATTCCTCCTACAGAATTTTTGTAGGTTGAAATGCATTTCTTTAAGACAAAGCACACTGTGAAAAGATCATTTTAATTCTGTTATCAGTCCCTGAAAGGATCCTATGAAGTATCAGACCGTAAGTTTCACAATGAGTATGTAATTTCCTATGTATTTTCAAGGTGAACACTGATAGACTCCTATGGTGTAAAGAAGCTATATATTCTGTGTAATAATACATGAAATCCAGTCCAAAGAAATAATATGGAAAAAAAAAACAAACAAAGAGATAATATGTACTCGTGAATTGCACTTTTAAAGTAGAGGTTTTATTTCGTGAAATTCAATATATATATATAGAAGGTAAATATTGATTATGATATTATGTATTTTTATAGCATTTATATGTGAATTCCATAAAAATACATAGTAAATTATATTTATAATCAAATAATTAAAAATAAATGTAATATAACTAAAACACTGCCACTTTCCAGAACTTAATACTCATATCTATGACAATTACTTTGAATTCTTTGTCAAGCGTTCATAAACCTACATTTATTTAGGGTCTACTTTTTGAGATTCATTTTATTTGCATCATTTTCTTTTCTTTATGTCCCTTGTAAATTGATGTTGTTATGTACACATTTGCTAAAACAGCCACTTCTCCCAGTCTTTTAAAGCTGGATTTGTTCAGGGAAAACCATCACTACTTAGTCCACCTAGAGACTCTGGGGGCCTCTCCAAACTTTTCTGAGGATGTCTATCCTCAGATTTGTGTTTTGAGATTCCTCAGAAAGCTGAGAAAAGGTGGGTTCATATCTATTTTGATTCTATTGTATCTACAGTGTCATATAGTATCTAAGACAGCAAATTCTCAATGTTTGTTGAATGAATAACAACGATTGAGTCAACAGATGTGGAGTTTTTTTTGTCATTTCTAAAATTAGATTAAAGGAATCTGAATTGCAAATTTTTGCAGATTTCCTAGGTTTTATGCTACAGTCTATCGGGTCACAAAGAGTCGGACACGACTGAGTGACTTCACTTCACTTCATGCTTTCATTAATTACCAGAACCCAGCCCACCAATCAAATGAAAAGAGGCCTCTGGATAGTAGATACTTCTCAACAATTAGCACCATTATTAAGGGAAAATGACCTGTGAAAATTCTTGGAATATATTTAAGAGTTTAAAATTTATTTAATCTAACTTCTCTCATGCCTTCTATGGGAATTTCATGGGCATGATATTGTATCTCATTCTTTTTTTCATTGTTCTCTATTAAACTTTTGAATAATTTATTTTATACTTAATAGCTTAGTGAGCCACTTTATGGGGAGATTTTATTACACAAGAAAGGAAATGTAGTGTTTAAACATAAGATTCATTCATCCCAAAATTTCAGTCAGCAAGGTCAAGAAATGTTTATACTTTAGGGAAATCCTGATGTACCAAATTCAGAAAACCTCTTCCAAAAATTTTGCACATCTTCCATATGTTTCTGCCCTACTTTTCATGCTTATCTATCTTTTTGGACATTGTCCACCAAGTTTTCTAATTCAATAGTGGTACAAATATTAATAACATATGTATAATCCTTAGAGTATTTTCCTCTTGGCTCTGCTGGCACATTTGATTCACAGGAGTACTTCCCATGAGCCATGGGCATATGTTGTTATAAAACTGCATGTGGTTCATGCAGGTTAAAAATCCATATAAAAATCATGTCCATAAAGAACCACAGTAATGATATCTTACTACCCTTCACCATTTTTTTCTCCCGTGCATGGCTACAAAGCATAATGCACCAAAGAAAAGTAGCTACAGAAAGAAGATAATTGCAAGTGTGTTGAGATAGAGTATTTTTACAAATGCTAAATATCTTAACCTAAACTTGAAGTAGTTACCAATATTTTTTAATAGTTTCTGCCACTTAATGTGATGCATTTGTAGAAATAGAGGTAAGATTGTAAAGTAAAAGCCAATGCAAACTTTCCTTTCCTTAGCACTGATTTATTAATCCTTAGCTAAGCATTTCATCAGGTGAAATAAATAATGAATAATTTAGGGTTGCCATGCCTTCCTGTATATATCAAGGATTCTGAAAAATGAGTCTGTTTATGTTTCCTGTTTGTCATACTAATTTATTAATTTTCAGAAAATTACTCTGAGTTTGGTCCTCCTCATTGAATATATGTCGGATAAGTATCACATGCTTCAGTTTCAGGAGGAAATAGTACAGAATTCCAATTTGACCTTTAACTAGCTGTATGCTTTTGTTTACAATAATTAATCTCTCATTGTCAGTTTCTTCAAAGGTAACATAAGGTTATTGCAATGAATCAGTGAGATCTATGAGATAAGTACATAAACAGCACTGGCTCTCAAGTAAGTTTCCTCCAAAATGGTTGCTATTGTTTTATAGTGGGACCATCTTCCTCAAATGTAATAATTGATTTTATTTGTAGGAATAATAAAGAGAACAGGATTTACTGTGTGGGAATACATGCTTTAAAATTTTATATAATTTAATTTTACTTTTAATCATTAGCCATCACAATAATTCTATGCAATATTATCCTCATTTTCACTGTGGGGAAGAAAAAAACATATAACTCAGAGAGAGTTGTTTTTTTTAATCCAGATCTCTTGGGATGCAAATCCCGAATAATTCCACACAAAATAATTTAAATTAAGACCTAATGCTATATTTTATAAGAATTTCTTTTCCTTTTTAGGTTAAAGATTATCTTCAAATACAGATACTAGTTAACAAACAGATATTTAGGGAGAAATAGAATATCTCTACAGAGAAGGCAATGGCACCCCACTCCAGTACTCTTGCCTGGAAAATCCCATGGATGGAGGAGCCTGGTAGGCTACCGTCTATGGGGTCGTGTGGGGAGCCGGCAGGAGGCACTCTGCCCGTGGCAAAGGTCATGAGGAAGGAGACTCGACATATGCAAAGGCGGGATCGAGCCTCAGGAGTCCCCCTGGAAATCCTCAAGCATCTACCCCCATAACCAGAGCCTGCCTACTTTACTACTTTGTGCTCTCACCTACACCTCTGACTTTACGGGCGGCTGTCCCCCACCACCTCTTTCGGAGAAGGAGTTAACTTAGAGCTACAGTTAATAATAATTCCTGGGCATGATAGGAGTGTTTTAACCTACAAACTCATCTGAAGGTTCTCTAGCCTGCCTGACAGGCTTGTCCGGCCACATGTGATTACTCACAGCCTCCCAACCATGAGAGGCACGAGATGCTTTAAACCTTCTAAAAACAGGTTCCTTAGAAAAGTTAGAAAACCATTAGTATAAGTATAGTGGGCTGATTAGAAATTGTATTGGTGAAGGGTTTTTCATTTGTTGAGCCAATGTTTGTTGCTAAGTCTCCACATCCCCTGCCCTTACACACATTAATGAATATATAGAAGAAATAAGTATTAACCTTTGATATAAATCACGTTAGACCTTAGGTGAAGTAAATTATTTCCTTAACTAAAACCCACTATACCCTCACCCTATAGGAATATAACTTTATCTGAGCGGCGTCTGTTTTAAGAATAATCACCCCTGGAGAAATAAGTGTCCTGGTTGACTGACCGCTGTCACAAGGAGAGGGTCATAAATTGTCATAAATTGTCAGCAGGCCAGAAGATGATGTAACACCCCTAAGACCTCTGTATACATTTGTATGAAACACCTGACTTTAATAAAAGTCAGGACTGCTGACCCCACATGACTTTTGGATAACATCTCAGTGTATAAAAGTAGACCATGGAAAATAAAGAATTGGGATCAGTTTCTCGAAAGACTGGTCTCCCCATGTCTCTCTCTCTCTCAAACTCTGGCTGAGTCTCCATCTGGAGCGCAGAGCCCACCATGCTTACTAATTATGCCTGGGCTTCTAAGATCCGACTGGGGAGGCCTCAGTGTCTCCTCTCCTTCGGGAGAACGGAAGGATGCCTGGAGCCTACGTAAGTGGTGCAAGCTTCTTGTCTTGACATTTTATTGGCTTCCCGCGTAAACCAAGCTACTCAGCCTCTTTTCTCCACTGAATTTTCCTGCTGAGCTATCCTCATTCTATCACTCTTTATATCTATAATTAATATCTAATTGAAGCTATTGTATCCTGATCCTCGCCGACGCCATCCCCGCTTCGAACTCCCTGGATCAGCCGGGGCTGGACCCCAGCAGGGTCGCACAGAGTTGGACATGACTGAAGCGACTTAGCAGCAGCAGCAGAATATCTCTATGGAAACCCACAGATCCTAAAAGTGATATAGGTGATTACATTTTTTTCCTTCATTATTCCTAATCACATGGGTTTGTGTGTTGATCTGACTAATTTGATTTGACTCCCCTTTTCCATTAAGAAAAAGTAACTTGCCTTTTTTCAGAGGAGTCAGAGAAACAGAATTCTGAACTAACTGTAGGACTATTCAAAAATAGTTTTAAGGTAATAATCTGAAAATAATCTAAATTGACTCATGAATTTTTTAATACAGTCATAATGAAGTCATTACATGGTTAGATGTCAGCAAGCACAGTCAGCAGTGAAACAAATCATTCTAGAAAAAAAAATTAGGGTTGTTATAAATCCAAACTATTACCCAAGATATAAAATTTAACCAATATTCTGCTCTTCTATGACAAATTATCCTAACTTATAAACCTAACACCAATAAAAAGATCCTTAATTAATAGGGAAAGACAGATAATTGGAATTCTGCATAATAATGCCAGAGCTTCCCACGTAGCTCAGTGATAAAGAATCAACCTGCCAGTGCAGAAGATTCAAGAGACCCAGGTTATTGATCCTGGGGTTGGAAAGATCCCCTGGAGGAGGAAACGGCAACTCACTCCAGTATTCTTGCCTGGGAAATCCCATGGACAGAGGGGCCTGGAGGGCTACAGTTCATAGGGTTGCAAAGAGTTGGACATGACTGAGCACATATGCACCTTTATTAATACTGATGGTGCAAACCCTCTTGAGTTTATATTTGTTCATAGCATTACTTATGACTTCTTAGGAGTCTTAAATAGTAAAATCAGTACATATAGAGAATGTGAGAAGCTAATTTATGTTTCCAATTATATTGTAGAATTTATGGAGCTTCCCACCCATGTCTCACAATTTAGATAAAATAAGGAAAACAATCATTCAATCCTTAATAGACATTTACATATTGTTGCTTTTTCAAATTGTAGCATTTAGGGAATGCTGGTGATCTTTTCTCAAAGAAGCCATTCTTACAATTTACTGTGAAATAGCAGATATGTCCTAAAAATCATTTCCAGTTATTTTATTTAACCCCAAATTTTATTTAACTCGATGGCAAGTATTTGCTTTATATAGGTTGATTTTCATTTTCAAAGATCCACAAGTCTAATTTGACACTGAGCTATCCAAGACACTAGAATTCATTAAAAAGAAAGAGACATAAAGGAACATGAAGCTTGCTATCCTAAGATCCTTGGGACTAGAAGAAACGTGAATGAGCCATTAGTAAGGAAAGTATGAAATGATGACTTAGAGACTTGGATATATTTTTTATTACATTACCAAAAACATCCCAGGAATGGTTGACACTTCACATCCTAGAAATGATTTACAGATTAGAGTCATAAATAGCTGTTAGTTGCAGAGGATTGTTCACTGAGAACAACGACTTTCAAATTTTAAATATCTATCAAATACTTGAGTTGCCATAAATTTGCCTACAGGAATTATGCTTGTAAGGCTTGCTTTTCTTATAAGTGCTCTTAAACGTTTTTCTCTAGTCATTGAGGATTAGCAAAAGGATAGGTTCATTTTAATGTGAACATCACATTTTTTCCCAGTGCGCTGGCCACCATTGACCTCAGTTGGAATTTTCCCTAAATCAGCAGCAGCTCCACTTTCTGCTATACAGAGGAGTAAATGAAAAGAAAGATCAGGTTTGTAGAGAAAACAAACAAACAAAAAAAAAGTGAAAATTTTCACAACGTTACAATAAATTACATGCTACAAATCAACAAACCCACAACTTGAAATTAAGTATTCCATTGCAAAAACTTCTCTCCTGACACTAGAATGTAAAAGCTACAAGTCAATAAGAATTCAAAAATGAATGATATTGAAATTTGTTATTGTTGTTATTCAGTCACTAAGTCATGTCCAGCTTTTTGCCACCCCATTGACTGCAGCATGTTAGGCTTCCCTGTCCTTCACTATTTCCTAGAGATTGTTCAGATTCATGTGCATTGAGTCAGTGATTGTATCTAACTAACCATTTCACCCTCTGCCACCCCATTCTCCTTTTGCTTTCAATCTTTTCCAGCATCAGAGTATTTTCCAATGAGTTGGCTCTTCACATTAGGTGGCCAAAGTATTGCTGCTTCAGTCACCAACAGTCCCTCCATTGAATATTCATGGTTGATTTCCTTTAGGATTGACTGGTTTGATCTCTTTGCAGTCCGAGGGTCTCTCAGAAGTCTTCTCCAGCACCATCATTTGAAAGCATCAGTTCCTGGGCATTCAGCTTTCATTATGGTCCAACCCTCACAATCATACATGACTACTGAAAAACCTATAGTTTGACGATATGGACCTTTTTGGTAAAATTATATCTCTGCTTTTAAATATGTTTTCTAAGATTGTCATAGTCTTCCGAGGAGCAAGCATCTTTTTTATTTCATGGCTGCAGTCATTGTCCTTAGTGATTTTGGAGCCCAAGAAAGAAAAATCTGTCACTGCTTCCACTTTTTCCATTTCTATTTGCCATGAACTGATGGGACTGGATGCCATAATCTTAGTTTCTTAAATGTTGAATTTTAAACTAGATTTTTCACTCTCTTCTTTCATCCTCACCCAGAGGCTCTTTAGTTACTCTTCACTTTCTGCCATTAGAGTGGTATCATATTTGAGGCTGTTGATATTTTTCTGGGCAATCTTGATTCCAGTTTGTACATCATCCAGCCTGGCATTTCACATGATGTACTCTGGGGCTTCCCTGGTGGCTCAGAGGTTAAAGCGTCTGCCTGCAATGTGGGAGACCTGGGTTCGATCCCTGGGTCTGAAAGATCCCATGGAGAAGGAAATGCCAACCCACTCCAGTATTCTTGCCTGGAGAATCCCATGGAGGGAGGAGCCTGGTGGGCTACAGACCATGGGGTCTCAAAGAGTTGGGCACAACTGAGCTACTTCACTTCACTCTGCATAAAATTGAAATAAGCAGGGTGACAAAATACAGCCTTTCCCAATTTGGAACCAGTCCATTGTTCCATGTCTGGTTCTAACTGTTGCCTCTTGACCTGCATACAGGTCTCTCAGCAGACAGGTAAGGTGGTCTGGTATTCCCATCTCTTTAAGAATTTTCCACAGTAAAAGACTTTACTGTAGTTAATGAGGCAGATATTGAAATTAACTGTTTAAATGATTTCTGCTACTGTTAGTTATGATGACAAAATAAAGACTTCATTGCTCTTTCATGGACTATACTAGTAGCCTGACAAAATAGAACTTCTATTAAGGGAATATTAATGTAGATAAAATAAAAATATAATGTAAAAATCAGAATATACACATATAGATAGAGAGAGAATGCTAATAGTATGTAGATAGAGAGGTTTGGATGAAAAAGAAAATGTTCTCCAGAAGGTAATGTTTTATTTTAGATATTGACATACTTTGGTTTCCTTAGCTCATGCCACAGATCCAATATACTTAATGGCCACTCTGCCTCCTTTCTACTCTTGAGTATCTAATATCTGAGAAGACCACCAAAACAGATACATGACCTGGATTCCTTTATTCCATTATCTGGGGCTTCAGATGAGTAGGAGGTTGAGAAGGTGAGTGTGAGTCTGACTCAAAACTTAAGAAATATGGCATGTAGCTCAAGATTCATCTTCCATGATTTTCCTTTTGGAAACATATGCACTGAATGGCCTTTTTCCTGACACATTTGGCTTTTCTATATTACACTAGGAAACAATCATTATACGAGAAACTAGGTGACATATATTAGGACAGGACGATTTACTGAGGTTGAAGAAAAGACAGTACCCCAATAGGAGGGGATCCTGTGGAGACACTTTTAAAGGGTCAAGAGGTAGCTTCTCTCCTCCTGTATTTCCTAGGTTTGAGAAAAACATAGATTATAATCCTTGCTTCTCATGTGAAGGATATATTGTTTTTATAAGATTTTTAAAAATATTTTTAGCCTGATGCCAATTTGTAAACTAGGGATTTTATAAAGTAACATTCTTTGTGAATCACAAATCTGACATGTAGTAGAAACTTACTTCAAAACAAGTTATCTATTTCATTAACTTTTAAACAATCTCCTGAATTATGTTAGCAGGGCATAGTAGGCTTCCTTTCAGAGCCAAATCCCAGTGCTACACTTGGATAATCCCCTTTTCTGTGTCTTCTGTTTGTGTTTTCTCCTGAAGGTTACTCAAAAGAAGGAGAAAAAATGAGAAACTACACAGAAATAACAGAGTTTATCCTCCTGGGACTGTCAGATGACCCACAACTTCAGGTTGTGAGCTTTATCTTTCTGCTCATCACCTACATGCTCAGCATCACTGGGAACCTGACCATTATCATCCTGACCCTGCTGGATGCCCACCTCCAAACCCCCATGTATTTCTTCCTCAGGAATTTCTCCTTATTAGAAGTTTCATTCACAACTGTCAGTATACCCAGGTTCTTGGCCACCATTATTACAGGAGATAAAACCATCCCTTTTAATGATTGTATGGCTCAGTTATTTTTTTTCATTTTCTTGGGAGTCACTGAGTTTTATCTTCTGGCTGCCATGTCCTATGACCGTTACATTGCCATCTGCAAACCGCTGCATTACTTGACCATCATGAATCACAAAGTCTGCACACTGCTTGTCTTGGCCTCTTGGCTGGCTTCATTCTTAATCATATTCCCATTAGTAATGCTCTTCCTACAGCTTGATTACTGTAAGTCCAATGTTATTGACCATTTTAGTTGTGATTATTTCCCCTTATTATACCTTTCTTGTTCAGACACCAAATTTCTAGAGATAGTAGGGTTTTCCTGTGCTGTGTTTATTCTCTTGTTCACTTTAGCATTAATAATTCTGTCCTACACGTATATCATCAGAACAATTTTGAGGATCCCTTCTACCACTCAGAGGACAAAGGCCTTTTCCACCTGTTCTTCCCACATGATTGTCATCTCCATCTCTTATGGCAGCTGCATTTTCATGTATATGAATCCATCAGCAAAGGACAGGGTGTCTTCAAGCAAGGGAGTGGCTGTGCTAAACACCTCCATAGCTCCCATGCTGAACCCCTTTATCTATACCCTAAGGAATCAGCAAGTCAAGCGAGCCTTCATGGACACAGCAAGGAAGACTATATTTTTCTCAAGTAAATGAAAAATAAAAGTCCTGTTTTATGAATTAGACCCATATGAATGAAAAGCAATTAAATGAAAATCTAGGAATCTCAAAATCTCTTAATATCCACACAGCCTCCCTAGATTCATTTTTTTTTTTTTCACCGCTAGAGGGACTTTATTTATTTATTTTTATTTTATTTTATTTTTAAACTTTACAGATTCATTTTTAATCATTCATATTTTTATTGCCAGCAGTTTATCAAGGATATTTGCATATGTATATTTTCTTTTTGCCATTCAAACTTGAATTCTTCATATATATATATATATATATATATACACACACACATCATATACACAAATATATGCTTATACAGTATACAGTTTTTTTCCCATTAAATTTGCAATCCTTCTCTTAAGTACTTTTCTTCCTTTAGGGCTGGTTTTTCTAGTTGGTAACTATGGGAGTGATTTTATTTTCTTCTTTGAAACATTGTTTTTATGGTAATAGAGAAATTAGGTCTTTTTTTAATATAAATTAATTTCATTATTTCACACTAATTTTTAGAAAATTAAAATCAGAAAGAGGCAGAACAGGTGCTCACAAGAGAGAATAGTGTTTTACAATCTCACCAGAAATCAGGTTTTCTAGAAATTAAATGCATATTAAATCATATTTAATCTTATTTTTAATTTACTACACAGAGACTATAAACATAATCCGACAGTCTTATTAGAATCTTGCACACACCTTCCTTTTCATACTGTGGCCTACTTTGTAACTATGTGAAAAACAATACAACTAAAAGAAAAATGTAATTACATTTTCTTGAGAAATCAAAAAATGTTTCCCATTATGGAGTTTAACATTTTCTGTGCTGTTGTTCAGTCACTCTGTCATGTCCAACTCTTTGTGACCCCATGGACTGCAGACTCCCCGGGTGCAGAAGACTGCACCCAGGTTTCCCTGTTCCTTACTCTCTCCTGGAATTTGTTCAAACTCATATCCATTGAGTCGATGATGCCATTCAAACATCACTGTATTATTCTTCAATTCAAAAAACTATTATAATAAATAGTTGCTTAGGGAAAATTATGATGCAGACCCTGCTTTGGGGAAATGCCAATATTAACATATATACAATAACTATTCTTTTAAGAAACCTGAAGAAACTGGCAACTTAAAAACGAGAGCTGTGTGTTAAGTTTTTAGGTGGGCAATATGAGCAACCCAGGAGACAGTGCCTCAAATAGCTCTGAGAAACTGTTCCAAAGAGGTACGGGGGAAAGATAGTGTATATGTGATTTTGATATACAATTAAGCACACATTTATTTTAGAATTTCTGCTGGTCTTATGAAGCTTCTGCCAGTCATGAGAAACAATTTGCACCATCAAGAATTTTAGTGCTTTTCTAGATATGAGGAGATACAAGAATTGGGCTCATAAAATCAGCTCCTGAGTGTATCTAACTATCTGAAGACTTGTCTTGGCAGTTTTCCTGGAGCAGAGGGTGCCTCATTTCTTCTCTCTACCCTTACTCCTTCAGAGAGTGTTGAAGGTCAGCAGTTGCAGCAGCACATGATTTAATCCTTTTAGAGGTTATATGGCAAGTACCCATGCCAATTGCCAATTTGTAGTTGCTGGATACCAAATATGACTACATTTGCCATGGTCAGTTGTATATTTAAGTAAATGCTTGATGTTAAGCTGGTCTTTTGATAATCAATAACTAAGTTTTTTTTTAATAACTTTCTCATGTCTGTGGCTATTTTGAGATAATAGCTTATACATACAATTCTTTTAATTGTCTCTTTAAGTGATATGCCTAATCAGTATTAGAGAAACTAACAGTACCAAAGTTTTAATATACACTAAACTGAGATTGTCTTGTTAAAAATGCTTATTTTAAGCAGTAGAATATGATATCATATGGAAAATGTACTGATTAGAATTTATATGAACAATTGTACAAGATCATACAATTTTAGCCCTGAACATTTTTTTCTGTTTTCCATGAAGTCAAAAACTGAAATAATAATGGAGAGTGCTCAAACTCATCCTACACTTTTAAACCATTATTATAGAAAGACTGTAATCATAATTCATTGAACTAAGTTTTGATATTCTTGTACAATACTCAGTTGAGAGTCTTAGATACATCATTTGCTGAAACACACAGAAAATAACATAAACCATACTGAGGCGATTTCCACACTGTAGGGAAGTCATGCAGTTACTTTTTCCTCCCCTCATGCTGGACATTTATAATTTCTAAGCTTAATTGGAAACATGTGAAAATACTGAAGTTAGACTTGATTGATAACTGTGACTTCTTAATAACTCAAAAAAAATATATACCATAGACTGTAGATAGGTGTAGTTCTGGTAATTAAAAGAACTGTAAAATTATTGCAAAAGATATGAGAGAGTTTATGTTGATATTATCAGATAATACAGCTCTCTACATAACACTATGCAAATTCCTTAGTGGTTAGTATAAATGTTTGCAAACTGTATGAGCATTTTGATTATCAATATCACCAGTCAAGATATACTTTTTCTATAAAAGGGTCATATATTAATAATTTAGAATTTGTAGACCATAAGTCCTTGAGGTAACTAACTGTCCCTCTCTGTAGTGTGGATGCAGCTATGAACAACATGTAAATGAAAGAGCTAAAGCATGTCTAATAAAGCTTTTAATAAAAATAGTTCATGAGCCAAATTTGCCCAATAGGCTATAGATAGTCTATCCACTTGCTGTCTTAAAATTTCCCATAAACTTTGACCAATTGGGCAACAATCTTATAAAATATTTTCAGAGAAAAAGATAAGACAAATGTTTCGGCAAGAGAATAACATTTACGGGTACCTCATAAAGTTGTTGGCAGGATTCGAAGAGGCAATATGAAGAAAACAATTAAAATAGGTCTGCTGCTGCTGAGGCTGCTGCTAAGTCACTTCAGTCGTGTCTGACTCTGTGCGACCCCATAGACGGCAGCCCGCCAGGCTCCCCTGTCCCTGGGATTTAGGTCTGGACTATAGTTTTTTTTTTTTTTTTTTAATTTTAATTAGTGGCTAGTTACTTTACAATATTGTATTGGTTTTGCCATACGTCAACATGAATCCGCCATGGGTGTACACGTGTTCCCAATCCTGAACCCCCCTCCCACCTCCCTCCCCATACCATCCCTCTGGGTCATCCCAGACTATAGTCATTGCTGAAAAAAAATTATCTCTACCCTCCTCTTTCTTTTTCTCCTCCTCATTATTATTAGAAGTACTATTAATAATGTAAAGAATTTATATATATATATATATGAGTTTCTAATTTTTTTTTTAAGCTCAGTAAACATTGTTATGGTCTGTGACGTGTTATTGATTATTTACATAGTCTTTTATATGCTTAAAAGACTTTATAGTGTAGAATACTTTTCTATAGTGACCTTAAAATACTTTGCAGAATCTCATCCTTGAGTACCATAAAGCTCCATTTCTTTTTTAAAATTTCTTAGCATATATACTTTATTGAAGTATAGTTGACTTACAGTGTTTCAGGTACATAGCCAGGTAATTCAGTTACACATATACACATATATTATTTTTCAAATTATTTTCCATTATGGGTTATTACACGATATTGTTTATAGTTCCCTATGTGATATAATAAAACTTTGTTGCTTGTTGTATATATATTTTTATAATTAGAAATATAGCATTTTATTAATATGAAGTCAAGTTGAGTCAAAATGTCAAATTTTTTATTTAGGAAAAAATTCATAAATTTTCTAAGATATATATATACATATGTATATATATCTTAGAAAATTTATGAATTTCTAATTTTTATAATTAGAAATATAACATTTTATTAATATGAAGTCAAGTTGAGTCAAAATGTCAAATTTTTTTATTTAGGAAAAAATTCATATATCTTAGAAAATTTATGAATTTCTAAATTTATTAATTTATATGTATATGTATATATATATACCCTACAAATACTATTTATATATATATATGTATATGAAAACTGTTCTACTATGCTTGATAAAAGCTTGAGAAAAGGACATAAAAAAAAAGTAGAAGAGATGGAGAAATCTGAAAACAAAAGCTAAATGAGATGGGAACACTGAATATGAAATAGAAAAAGTGAAACCAACTAAATAAAAGTAAAAGATCATCCTGTGGTCCAGTTCTTCTTAAACATGGCTGCTCCTTAGAATCGTATCTGGAGCTTTGGAGGAAAAAAGCAATACCCGGGCATTTGTATTTTTCAAAAAATTCCAAGATATTTCAGATATGCATCTTTATTTTAAAAGGTGACTATAGGTTTTCCTATTAAATGTTAGTGTTGATGATATAGAATTCTATTGTTGACCAATCATGATACAATGATATTAAGGAGTAATAGTTACATAATCACAATAGTAAAAGATGTTTTTCAATTTTCACAATCATTAGCCAGAGAGCATTTAAAGATCAGTGCAATTGCAAGCTGTAATGGGAACATGATTAACCTAATAATATAAAATAATTCCATATTGTTTGGGAGGTTAAGCAGAGAGATATAGTATTTGGAAGTACATATATGCACAGGTTTTCATCCACCCAGTCAGTCTACGTCTTTTGGTTGATGCATTTGACTCATTTACATTTAAGGTGATTATCAATATGTATCATCCTATTATTATTTTCTTAATTGTTTTGGGTTTATTTTTTTAGGTCTTTTCCTTGTCTTGTTTCCTGCTTAGAGAAGTTCCTTTAGCATTTGTTGTAAAACTGGTTTGGTGGTGCTGAATTCTTTCAATTTTTGCTTATCTGGAAAGCTTTTTATTTCTCCATCAAGTCTGAATGAGGCTTGCTGGGTAGAGTATTCTTGATTGTAGGTTCTTCTCTTTTCATCACTTTAAATATATCATGCCATTCCCTTCTGGCTTGTAGAGTTTCTGTTAAAAAGTCAGTGGATAACCTGATGGAAGTTCCCTTGTATGTTATTTTTTCCTTGTTACTCTTAATATTTAATAAAATTCTTATATAACTTAGAATTATGAAAGAACCTTGAAGCTCCAACAATAATGAAGTCTAAGGATAAGTAATGAAGTGTATATGTAGAAAACTTTCATGTGCCAAGAATATGACTAAAACTAAAGTCGACTGAGTGCTATTTTTGTAAGATTTCACATCTATTTTATTAGTCAAAAATAGTAAATAATTGTGATAAATGAAAAAAGTATTATTTTGTAGAAGTCCCCATTGAACTCTTCTGTGGGATGAACATAAACATTCCCAAGAGAGATTCACTATAGAAGAGAGTCAGGAGGCTCTGAGAACACCAATGGTAGATTCCAGAAACCCCTGACGTTCCATGTCATAGCACAGCTGTTGCCTGGCCTTTGTTCCCAGGAGATCAACACAGGTCTCTCTTCATAAGTCACAACAGCTAAACTTGAATATTTGAGCATTTAGTGCAACTAAATGCCAGATCCTAGTTTAAGACTCTACACTCATAATACCCCACGTTGCCATGTCACTTGCAGTTCTCACTTTAAATATTGCTCCCTTAAACTTCTAGACCAACGTTATTGAAGAGGATGATAGAAGTTCCATATCTTCTTAAAGTTTTGATATTCCATTTTTATTTTTCATGAATCATCATAAAATAGATAAAAAATAATCAAATTTGATTCGTGTGATGTTTACTAGTGTCTGGCAGAGTAGTGATGATTTATCTTCTATTATTCACAGCAGAAATGTGAATGTCTAAAATAAGATAAGGAAGCTATTATGATTTTAGCAAACCAGATACGCAGAATGATAGAAACATCCAGTGGAGCTGGGAATCAGCTGAATGGCTTTGGATTAATAGGAGAGGTTTTCCTCTACATTTCTGGAATATCCTTTTGGATTAGTCACCTCATGTAAAAGATAAATGTGGGGTCGAACTCCAAGGGAATAAAACAGTTGTTCATAAAGTTTAATAGCTGAGAAGCAACGATGTTCAAATGGAAAATGTACTGGGCTGAAGTCTGGGTAATAGAGCTGCTACTATCTGAGGCAAGTAGTTATTTTTCAGTTCGTGCTTCAATGCAAAATAAAAAATTGATAAATACTGCATATTCTTTTAAGCTCAAAAATATACACAGTCTTGTATATATATAAAGTTTCTATACATATATGCATAGAAAATCTTAGAGAATGTCAAACATTAATGATTTCAAAGGAATTATCAGATAAACCATTAAGTGAATGATATTTAATATATAAAATAATTATATTTTCTTGTAAATAATATCTAATACCTATAGCCTATTCATGTTGATAATTACATTCCAAAACCCCAATATAAAAATAAAGCTGGTAATTAAATTATTAATCATTAAATATTTTAAAGTTTATTTTATTTGCTAAGAAAATCGTGAATTGATTTCTTGTTTCATAAAAGGTGTTGTTACTTTATTCTTTTAAGTTTCATCTATATCTTATGATGGAATTAAGATCATCCACTTCTCTTTTAGATGGCAGTGTTTTCTGATACCTGACAAAAAATGATGTATGTTTTATAGGATTATCCCAACAAAACTGCAAGGACTTGCATAAACTAGACAAAGCAAAAAGTATCAAATTCATTTATCATCTCTGAGTAATATGACTCATATAAAGATTTCCTAACTTCTCCTGTTAGATTTAGAATAAGAGAACTATTATATAAAACATGACCCACAAATACATTTTAAGAAAAATTGTAAATAAGGTATTAAACGAAAACAATATTGGCATGATTAGATAGAATGCTTTAGAAATGATGATGATATTGTTCATCATGAATTATATTTTTCATCTATTCCTTTAATACACTTTCTATCTAAATATATTTAAAAGAAGAAAAAGGAAGGGAAAAAGAGAAAGAAATGAACCACACAGTGATCACAGAGTTTGTCCTTCTAGGCCTTTCTGATGATCCTGAGCTTCAGATTGTGATTTTCCTCTTTTTATTAATCACATATGTATTAAGTGTCACTTGGAAACCTGACCATCATCACCCTAACCTGGGTGGACTCCCATCTCCAGACACCAATGTATTTCTTCCTCTGAAACTTCTCTTTCTTAGAAATCTCCTTTACTACTGTGTGCATCCCTAGATTTCTGGGGGCAATTATTACCAAAGACAAGACTATTTCTTACAACAATTGTGCAGCCCAACTATTTTTCTTTATTTTCATGGGGGTGACTGAATTTTACATTCTGACCGCCATGTCCTATGACCGCTATGTTGCCATCTGCAAGCCCCTGCATTACACAACCATCATGAGCAGGAAACTCTGCAGCCTGCTTGTGCTCTGTGCTTGGCTCGGTGGGTTTCTGACCATTTTCCCACCCCTTATGCTTCTCCTCCAGCTGGATTACTGTGCTTCCAATGTCGTTGATCACTTTGCATGTGACTATTTCCCCCTTTTACAATTGTCTGGTTCAGATACATGGTTCCTAGAAATAATTGGTTTTTACTTTGCTTTGGTTACCTTGCTATTCACTTTGGCCTTAGTGATTTTGTCATATATGTACATTATCAGGACTATTCTGAGAATCCCATCTGCCAGTCAGAGAAAAAAGGCCTTCTCCACTTGTTCCTCTCACATGATTGTCATCTCCATCTCCTATGGAAGCTGTATATTCATGTATGCTAATCCCTCGGCCAAAGAAATGGCGTCATTGACAAAAGGAGTAGCTATTCTCAATACCTCTGTGGCCCCCATGCTGAACCCCTTCATCTACACCCTGAGAAACCAGCAAGTGAAACAAGCCTTCAAAGACATGGTCTATAAAGCAGTCCTTTCTGCCAATAAATGATTTTTTTGGTCAACTCTAAAGGGCAGTTTGGCTAATTCCTGAAGTCCCTTAAAGTCTGTATAACTATGGTTGGTCTTTATAGTCTCTTAACATGCCACCTGACAGTTAATATATTATTTTTCCAGTCTGCTGCTTCTACTTCCATTCCTGTTTCTCCAGTGTATTATTTTTTGACATTTAAAAATATAATAAGGTTATTTCTAATGCAGAACTTTTGTAAAAATGAAATGCATTTCTTTAAGACATAGCACAATGTGAAAGATGGTTTTAATTCTCTTCATCAGTCCCTGAAAAGATCCTATTATACCACCTTGTACTTCAAATACAGAGTTTCAAAATGAGTGTGTAATTTCCTGTGTATTTTCAAGATGAACATTAATATTTCCTATGGTTTAAAGAACCTATATATTCTGTGTGATATTATGTGTGAAGTGAAAATATCTCCTGTCATATCAACAAACAAGAAACGTCACAGCCATCAGCAATTTCTGGTCTCCAAATGTGAATGAGAGCTCCCAAAACTGAGAATCAGTAGAGTCTCATTCCCTCATGGTGATTGCTGAGTACCTGGGGGTGATGCAAGAAGTAGCCACTTGCAACTCTTTAAGATGAACAAGGGAACCAGATATGGCCCCAGATAGCTGAGAAGGAAATGGCAACCCACTCCAGTGTTCCTGCCTGGAGAATCCCAGGGATAGGGGAGCCTGGTGGGCTGCCATCTATGGGGTCGCACAGAGTCGGACACGACTGAATCAACTTAGCAGTAGCAGTAGCAGCTGAGGTGTTTATGAAAAGAATTAATTCAGTGGACCTAGAGGCTTGCATCTTCCCATACCTAGAATGTTAAATTCCTTAATTTGATACCTGATCTTTGGTGTTCAGACTGCCTGCTCTCTTTGTTGCGAACTTGTATATAGTCTGACTCCCTCTCCTGTCTTCTTGAAACAGTTTTCTCAGAGCTACTGAGGTGCTGTTTCCTGGGCTCAGAGTCCTAAACATTCCCATCAAATAAAATAGCTCTCTTCTTTCAGGTTGTGACTATATTTTTTTAATCGGCATACGCTAAATTCAATCCAAAGAGGTATGTACTCATGCATCAGACTTTTAATGTCAAGATATTTATTTTGTGAAATTCAATACATGTTTTGAAGGTAAATATTGATCACGATATCATGTAATTTGTATATAATTCACATGTTCTCTATTATTTTGGAAAAAAATTCATTCAAATAATTCAGAATAAATTCAATAAAACTAAAACACTGCCACTTTCCTGATTTTAGTGATAATATTTATGACGGTTATTTTGAGGTCTTTGTCAAATGTTTAAAAACCTCCATTTGTTTAAGGTTAAATTTTTGAGGTTTATTTTATTTGATTGGGTTATTTTCTGTTTCTTCTTTTCCCTTGTAACTTGGTGTTTTTACCTACACCAAGTGGCGGTTCAACTGCTATTCCAGTATTTTGGAGTTGGATTTATTCAGGACTTCATCATGATCAAGTCCACCAAGAGATTTGGGGGCATCCCACATATTTTATGAGCATGACTTTGGGATGCTTCAGAGGGCCCCTGAGACAACCCAAAGAGCCATTAAACCACCTGGGTTCATTAGACATGTTAGGTTACATGGGAAATATTGTTGAAGGGATGATAAATCGTCTCAGGTCATACAATATGGTTGACTTACTAATATATATATATATATCCTAAAATTATGTGGAATTCGTATAGATCTGATATGCCCTGATAAAAATGTGCTCAATTATAATTCTAGTTATCATATTAGTGTTACATATCACAGCAATGGCCAGGCTACTTTGTCAATTGCAATTTAATCAGATTTTTAACATGCCTTCTATGGTTTCACTGTGATGCCTTTGCAAGAATACAGCTATTTCAAGATTTATGGAAAAGACTTTTCTAACATTAACCAATAAAAACTTTTGTTTGTTTGTTATCTGGTAAACTGGTAACAGGCTGGAATTTAGCCAATTCTCTATGTTAAGAGAACAAAGTTTTCTTAGATTGAAGCTTTCAATAACAGATTATGAATTTCTTTGCCTTTAAGTATTTTATTTGTTTTTTAAATCTTTTGTTACTTTGGTAAGAATTATTAAAGATTATGGTACATATAAAAGCTTATTCTGCTTCTATAAGAAATAACCCTTCACTGTTAGACTTTTGCTATTTGATGTCCTTAAAACATGGCAATAGTCTACTCCTAAATCAGAGAATTAAAAATGGGTTAACAATAGCTGTATATCAAAGAGTCAGGGCTATGGGAAATCCAAGATGGCAGCTTGGATTTTTCAGGCTCCCTGACAAACCTCATTTTTATTTGATAGGTTAAAGCCTTCCCTGGCAACAGGGTTAATGCCCTCACAATGACAAAAAAAAAAAAAATGTATTTCACGTAATATTAAGTTCTAATTTTGTTAATTAAGGTCTGTGTTTACTACGACTCACTTCTGAGATAGTTCCTTACTGTTATGTTATATTGATAAAGGTTTAATTAAGTTATTAAAAAGGACACTCTAAGTTTGTTTCTTAAGCTTATCTCAATAGACAACCTTTCGATGTTCAACGAGGAGAGTCACACCTGTCTATAGTCATTTAACCAAGTCAGATGACCCAGGGTATGCTGGGCTTACCTAATGAAAGTTCTTGACTTAAATTCTTGCTTGTGACTTTATTAACAGCTGTTAACTGTACTATTTTCTATGTCTCCTGTATCAGAAGATTGTTTCTTATGTTAGTAAATGTGTGACTGAGCCTGTGATAAAATGCTGATAAGCAGTTCCATAAGATCAATGATTGTAATAATGTAACTCTAGATATGGGAAGAAGCAACAAGAGGGACTATATTCCTGGACCAAGAGGCTAGTAAGACAGGTATGGTCCAGAGACTTTTGCTGGTCACAAGACCTGGTCCGATAACAGCACCCTGAGTGGCCAATCAATGAAATCTTCCCCGGACCTGGAATGAGCCTTCCCAGCACTGCGGGGCACAATGGGCATGAAGTGCACCCAAAGCATGGTCAAATATGTGGACCCTGCTGACTGGGAGTTGGCACTTGCCAGCTGCCTCTACAAAGATTACATCATGACCACTGCAAGCTGCTGACCTTCAACACCCCTTAAAAGGAGCTCAGGATGGAGATCAGAAATAAGGCACTCTGTGCTCTGGGAAAAGCCCAGAAGAACTGGCCTTCAGATAGTCAGATGTTTTCAGGTAAAGATTTTATGAGCCCAAATTCTTGCATCGTCTTGTACCTAGAGAAACACTAATGTCACGAACCAATGTCTGGCCCTGGTTCTCCTGGCTAGCCCCTGAGCAGCTTTCCTACTTCTTCTAATCTTTGGGCCATGTACCTTTAACTTTTTTGTTAAGTTTGTTTCTTCTAGAATACAACAAATATCCAAGTGGTAGTACAACAAGAATATCCTCTGACCAACCCAAAGACAATGCTGAAAGAAATCACCTTATCATTCCATGGACTCTCATCTCCCTCCATAAATGCACCCCGACAAGGAAGCAGGCAAAGGGAACCCAGAGCCCCATGACACCCCTGTACAGCCTGAAGAAGCCAGAGTGGCCATCATTCCTCTTCTCCTGAGACTCAGTTCCCAAATGCCTAAGAAAGGAAATAGGTAGATAGTTAGACATGAACAGGCTATCAACAGGGACCAAAGAATTGGCCCTAAAAATAAAGGAAGGGAGGAATGTGGTGACCCAGGGACTAAAAAGCAGATAAAACCAAGGAGGGTCTTGGAATGCAGGAACAGAAAAAGCAGACACATATGGTCCTTCCCTTCCCCCATGTCATAACTATTAACGGATTTCAGGTCCTCCTGAGCAGTATAACCTGTCTCACCTCCTACCTCACACAAGGAAGGTATTTGCCTTACTCTTCCCTACCCAGTATGCATGCCTCATTCAATCAGCAAGTGACCCGCAAGACACCTATCCCATTCCTTGTACTTGTATCCTGGGTATAAAAGTGGACTAAGGACTGTTCAACGTTGGTTCTCCCTTGAGCTGGCTCAGTGTTCTAACAGCGTCTCTCATTCTTTTTTCTTTCTTTTTTAAAAAAATTTATTTATTCTTTTATTGAAGGGTAATTAATTGCTTTACAAAATGTTGCTCTTTTCTGTCAAAGCTCAACATGAATCAGCCATAGCTATACATATATCCCCTCCCTTTTGAACCTCCCTCTAAACTCCCTCCCAATCCCACCCGTGTTGATGCAGAGCCCCTGTTTGAATTTCCTGAGCCATACAGCAAATTCCCCTTGACTATCTATTTTACATATGGTAATGTAAGTTTCCATGTTACTCTTTCCATACTTCTCACCCTCTCCTCCCCTCTCCCCATGTCCCTAAGTCTATTGCTTCTCAGGCTTTTGGCTAAGATCAAGTGTAGTATCTCTTCTTATCAGCATCTCCCACCCTAATAAACTTTATTTCCCTCTCATTCTATATGTCTGGAAATTCTTTTCCAACCTGTGTACAGACCACGACAGTATCTTCTATATTTGCGTTTGGAGATTCCTTGGTAAGCTGATTAAAGTTTGGGTCATATCTGTTTTGATCCTGTATTGTCCCTAGTGCTCCTATAGTACCTAAAGCTAGAAGAATCTCAATGAATGTTTGTTGAATGAATAATAGTGATTGAGTCAATAGATGAGGTTTCTTTAATTTTCTGTCCTTTCTAAAATTAGATTAAAAGGAATTTGAGTTGTAAATTCTTATAAAATAGATTTTATGCTTTCAGTAATTACTGGAACAGTGACAATCAATCAGATGAAAACAGGACCTCTGGTAGATCTTTCTCAATGATTAGTATCACTATTATGGAAAAATAACCTGAAAAGTTTTTTGAATAGTTTGAACAGTTTAAAGTGTATTTAATCCAAAATTTCTCACAAATTTCATTGGAATTCACTGAGTATGATATTTTTTCTCATTCTTGTTTTTATTGTGCTCTATTTGATTTTTAATTTTTTTTTTTATTTAGTAGCACAGAGGCCAACTTTATAGAGACATTTTATAACATAAGAAAGGAAAATGTAATGTTTACTCATAAGATCCATTCACCACAGTATTTTAGTCAGCAAGGGGGAAAAGGTCTATTCTTCAGAGAAATGGTGATTTAGGATATTCAGGAAATCCCTTCCAAAATCCTGTACATTTAGATATCTTCACATAGATAGTAAGCAAAATAATCCATTTGCTTCTGGCTTAGTTCTCATGCTTTTATATCTGTTTGGATATTATCTGCAAAGTTTTCTGTTTCAGTAGTGATATAAATGTTGATAATATGTTTATAATCCTTAGTGTATTTCCTCTTGGCCCTGTTGTCACATTTGATTCACTGGAGTATTTCCCATGAGCCTTGGCTATATGGTGGATAAAGCAACATTTGCCTCATGCAGGTTAAAATTCATATAGAAATCACATCCAGAAAGGACCACAGTAACTCCATATCTTGCTTCCCTTCACTGTGTTTGCTCCCATGGCTTCCATGTAACATGTATCAAGGAAATTTATCTATAGAAATAAGGTAATTCCAAATGTGTTGAGATAGAGCATTCTTAGAAATGTTTGATATCTTATCCTAAAATTGAAATAGTGACCAGGTTTTTAAAATAGCTTCAGTCACCTGAAGTGATGCATTTGTACAAAAAGAGGTAAGACTGTAAAGTAAAAGCCAATGATAACTTTTTCTTAGCATTGATATATACATTCTTAGCTTAACTTTTCATTACATGGAGATGAATAATTTGGAGTTGCCTTTCCTTTCTGTAAATATCAAGGGTTATGAAGAATGAGCACATTAATACTTTCTGTTTCTCTTATTAATTATTTACTCATTGTTAGAAAATTACTCTTTGAGTTTGGTCCTCCTCATTGAATATATGTTTGATAAATAACACATGCTTCGGTTCAAGCAGAAAGAATTTAGAATACCAATTTGACCACTTACTAGCTATATGATTTTGTTTAATATTTAGCCTCTCATTGTTAGGTTATTCAAACATTACACAAAGCTATTGCAATGAGTCTATTCAGATCAGATCAGATTAGATCAGTCTCTCAGTCGTGTCCGACTCTGTGACCCCATGAATCGCAGCACGCCAGGCCTCCCTGTCCATCACCAACTCCTGGAGTTCACTCAGACTCACGTCCATCGAGTCAGTGATGCCATCCAGCCATCTCATCTTCTGTCGTCTCCTTCTCCTCTTGCCCCCAATCCCTCCCAGCATCAGAGTCTTTTCCAGTGAGTCAACTCTTTGCATGAGGTGGCCAAAGTACTGGAGTTTCAGCTTTAGCATCATTCCTTCCAAAGAAATCCCAGGGCTGATCTCCTTCAGAATGGACTGGTTGGATCTCCTTGCAGTCCAAGGGACTCTCAAGAGTCTTCTCCAACACCACAGTTCAAAAGCATCAATTCTTCGGTGCTCAGCCTTCTTCACAGTCCAACTCTCACATCCATACATGACCACAGGAAAAACCATAGACTTTGTTGGCAAAGTAATGTCTCTGCTTTTGAATATGCTATCTACGTTGGTCATAACTTTCATTCCAAGGAGTAATCATCTTTTAATTTCATGGCTGCAGTCACCATCTGCAGTGATTTTGGAGCCCAGAAAAATAAAGTCTGACACTGTTTCCACTGTTTCCCCATCTATTTCCCATGACGTGATGGGACCGGATTCCATGATCTTTGTTTTCTGAATGTTGAGCTTTAAGCCAACTTTTTCACTCTCCATTTTCACTTTCATTAAGAGGCTTTTGAGTTCCTCTTCACTTTCTGCCCTAAGGGTGGTGTCATCTGCATATCTGAGGTGTTCGATAACTGCATAAATCTTAGCATTGTCTCTCAAACGAGTTTCCTCAAAAATGGTTATTAATTTTTATATTGGGATCATCTTCCTCAAAGGTAATAATTGATTTTACTTTTAGGAATAATAATAAAAATAGTATTTACTCTGGGAATGCATGCTTTAAAATTTTTATATAATTTCACTTTTCTTTTAATTAAATTAGCCCTCATAATAATTCCTTGAAATATTATAGTCATGTTCAAGTTGGAAAAGAAACCTATAACTCAGAGAGTTGTATTTTTAATAATTTCTCTTGGAATACAAATCCCTAATAGTCTCATATGTTTTTAACTAAAGTTAAGTCCTGATGCCATATTTTTATAAGAATGTATTTCCTTTTTAATTTAAAAATTATCTTCAGACATAGATAATAGTTAAAACTGAGACAATTAGGGGAGAAGCAACATTTCTAGGAAATTATACAGATTTTGAGAGTGACTTAGGTCTTTACAGTTTTCCCTTCATTATTCCTATTCATACTTATTGGTGCTTTGATTTGATTTCCCTTTTCCATTCAGAAAGAAACAAGGACTTTTTTTTTTTTTTTAATTAGAGGACTGAGAGAAACAGGACTCTGAACTAATTGTCGGACTAGCAAAGGCAGTCATAAAGTAATATTCTGAAAATAATCTAAATTGACTCTTATGAGTAGTTTTTATTTTTTTCCCTTACAGTCATGATGATGTTTTTCCATGGTATTAGATGTCAGCAAACACAATCAGGAGTGGAATGAATCATTCTAGAAAAAATTACCCAAGATATCAAATTTAATAAATATTCTGTTTTCTTCTGTGACAAGTTATTCTAGCTTATAAACCTAACACCAAGAAAAAGATCCTCAAGCGAAAGGAAAAGATAAAGAAGTGGAATACTATGTCGTATGCATAAGAGTGCAAACTGCCTTGAGGATATATGTGTTCATAGAATTACTTACGATTTCCTTAGGAGTCTTAAACTTATGAAGAGAAAATTCAGTACACATAGAGAATGTGAGAAGCTAATTTGTTTCCAATCATATTGTGGAATTTAGAGAGCTTCCCACTCATGTCCCACAATTTATATAAAATAAGGAATGTAATCTTTAATAAACATTTAAATATCGTCACTTTTTTAAATTGGTGAATTTGGGGAATGCTAGTGATGTTTTCTCAAAGAAGCCATGCTTATACTTTACTATGGAATAGCACGTGTGTCCTGAAAATCACTTCCAATTATCTTATTTAACACAATGGCCAGCATTTGTTTATCATATAGGTTAATTTTCACTTTCAATGAGCCACATGCCTGTTTCGACAATGAGATCAAAGACACTGTTGCTAAGTCACTTCAGTCGTGTCTGACTCTTTGAGACTCTATGGACTATAGCCTGCCAGGCTCCTTTGTACATGGGGATTCTCCAGGCTGAATACTGGAGTGGATTGCCATGCCCTCCTCCAGGGCATCTTCCCAACCTAAAGATGGAACCCACATCTCTTATGTCTCCTGAATTGGCAGGCGTGTACTTTACCACCAGTGCCACCTGGGAACCCCTTATCCAAGACACTAGAATTCATTACAAAGGAAGGGACAGAAAGGAATATGTAACTTGTTATCCTAAGTTCCATGGGACTAAGGGAAAAAAAGTTTGAATGAGTTGTAAGGAAAAAAAAAAAAAAACTCGGAAATGATGTCTTAGAAATTTGCATATATTCTTCATTACTTTACCAAAACCATCCCAGGAATAATTAACACCTCACATTCCAGAAGTGGTTTACACATCAGAGTCATCAGTTCAGTTCAGTTCAGTTCAGTCGCTCAGTCATGTATGACTCTTAGACACAGTTGTTAATTACAGATGGTTTTTGTTAACTGAGAACAATGACTTTTATATTTGTAAATATGTATCAAATTCTGGGTTGCCTGAATTTATTGAGAGAACTCAGCTTCCTTTTAACATAAATTCATTATTATTACTGTTAATTCGAATGACAAAAGTTTTCATTGCTATTTCATGTTTATACTAATACACTGACAAAATAGAGATTCTATTAAGGGAAGATTAATGTAGATACTTCCCAGGTAGCACAGTTGGTAAATAATCTGTTTGCCAATGCAAGATTTGCAAGAGACTTGGGTTCAATACTTGGATGGGGAAGATCCCCTGAAGTAGAAGATGGCACCTGCACTCCAGTATTCTTGCCTGGAAAGTTCTATCAGCACAGGAGCCTGGTGGGCTACAGTCAATGGGGCTGCAAAGTGTTGGACACTTCTGAGAAACAGAAACGGACAGAAAATACTAGTAACATTTAGATGGAATAAATTTTGAAGAAAAAATATTCTCTGGAAGGTAATGTTTGTTTTCAGATATTCATATACTTTGGTTGAGAGCTTAGCTGAAGAGCCAATGGAGCGAAGCAACCATCTGTGGGATTATGACTGAACACCTCTAAGTGAGAGTCCTGCCCATGCAGAATGATATGTTAGCATCACAGGAGCCTTGATTGGCGTTGGATAGCTGGTCCCTTAACATCCCTCCTGGCAGGACTCCCCGGGGTCCCTAAGGGAGCGCCACCCTGTTCTTTGGGACCAGGGTCAGGTGCAGAGAGCCCTTCATCCTGGGACTGGGTGCAGCCAGAAAGGTAGTCATTCCTTCACCCATCACGGTGCCCCAATTTGTAGGGAACCTGGTGCTAAACCATTCATAGATGACCTAATTCTCGTTTGGGATTTCCTATGTAGCAGAGCTGCATAGGAATCAACAAAGTTGATTGACACTAGTTCCGTCTAGTCAAGGCTGTGGTTTTCTGATGCTGGGAGGGAATGGGGGCAGGAGAAGAAGGGGACAACAAAGGATGAGATGGCTGGATGGCATCACCGACTCGATGGACTTGAGTTTGGGTGAACTCCAGGAGTTGGTGATGGACAGGGAGGCCTGGCATGCTGCGATTCATGGGGTTGCAAAGAGTCGGACAGGCCTGAGCAACGGAACTGAACTGAGCTGACTGATGTAGCAGAGCAGCTCCATTGCTGCTATCTACTGAAAGCTTCAATAATTTGGCCAGTTGATGCCAAGAGCTGAGTCATTGGAAAAGACTATGATGCTGGGAAAGATTGAGGACAGAAGGAGAAGAGGATGTCAGAGGAATGGCATCACCATGGCATGATGGCATGGATGACATCACCAATGCAATAGACATGAACTTGAGCAAACTCTGGGAGATAGTGAGGGACAGGGAAGTCTGGCGTGCTGCAGTCCATGGGGTCACAACGAGTCGGACACGATTTGGAGACTGAACAACACATTTTGGTTTCCTTAACTCATAACACAGATGCAATCTACCAAATGTCCACTCTGCCTCCTCTCTTGACTGTCTAATATCTGAGAAGACTGCTGAAGCAAATCCATTATCTGCATTCCTTTATTCCATTATCTGGGGCCTCAGAAGAGGAGTATGAGGTTGGGAAGTTAATATGAGTCTGAGTGGAAACTTAGAAATCTGTCATGTTATTAAAGATTTCATTCCAATGACTTTTATTTTGGAGACATATCCACTGGGTGACTTTTTCCTGACACACTTAGGTTTTCTATATTACAGTAGAGAATAACAATACAAGGAACCAGCTGACACAAACTAGGATAGGATGATTTTATGGGGCTTGAAAAAAGACGAAGTCTTTCCCAACAGGAGGGAATCCTCCAAGAGTGGGGGGTGGGGCATTTTACAAGTCAACAGGTAGCATTTATTTTACTGTATTTCCTAGGTTTTAGAAAGATCTAGGTGATAATCCCTCCTTTTTCAATTCAGGTATGTGATTTGGATGAGATTTTTTAAAATTATTTCTACTCTGACTGAAACCTGTAAAACAGGGATTTGATAAAGAAATATTCTATGTGAAACACACATACTGGCATATGGTAAAAACTTACTTTAAAGTAAGTTACCTATTTTTTTTTACCTTGTTTTTAAAAATCTCCTGAATTATGTTAGCATGGCATAGTAAGTTTACTTTCAGAGACAAATCCCATTGTTATACATGGATAATCCCCTTTTCTGTGTCTTCCCTTTGTGTTTTCTCCTGAAGGTTACTTAAAAGGAGAAGTAAAATGAGAAACAACACAGAAATAAGAGAATTTATCCTCCTGGGACTGTCGGACGACCCACAACTTCAGGTTGTGAACTTTGTCTTTCTGCTCATCACCTACATGCTCAGCATCACTGGGAACTTGACCATTATCACCCTGACCCTGCTGGATATCCACCTCCAGACCCCCATGTATTTCTTCCTCAGGAGTTTCTCCATATTGGAAGTTTCATTCACAACTGTCACTATTTGCAAGTTCTTGGCCACCATTATTACGGGAGATAAAACTATCTCTTTTAATGATTGTATGACTCAGTTATTTTTTTTTCATTTTCTTGGGAGTCACTGAGTTTTACCTTCTGGTTGCCATGTCCTATGACTGCTACATTGCTATCTGCAAACTGCTGCATTACTTGACCATCATGAATCACAGAGTCTGCACGCTGCTTGTCTTGGCCTCTTGGCTGACTTCATTCTTAATTATATTCCCATTACTCATGTTCTTCATACAGCTTGATTACTGTAAGTCCAATGTTATCAACCATTTTACTTGTGATTATTTGCCTTTATTATACCTTTCTTGTTCAGACACCAAATTCCTAGAGATACTGGGGTTTTCCTGTGCTGTGTTTATTCTATTGTTCACTTTAGCATTAATCATTCTGTCCTACACATATGTCATCAGAACAATTTTGAGGATCCCTTCTACCACTCAGAGGACAAAGACCTTTTCCACGTGTTCGTCCCACATGATTGTCATCTCCATCTCTATGGCAGCTGCATTTTCATGTGTGTGAATCCATCTGCAAAAGACAGGGTCTCTTTGAGCAAGGGAATAGCTGTGCTAAATACCTCAGTAGCACCCATGCTGAACTCTTTTATCTACACTCTTAGGAATCAGCAAGTCAAGAGAGCCTTCATGGACATGGCAAGGAAGACTATGTTTTCTCAAGGAAATGAAAATATAAAAGTCCCTGTTTCATAAATTAGATGCATATGAGTGAAGAGCAATTAAATTAAAATCCAGGTTTTTCAAAATTTATTAATATCCACACAGCCTCCCTAGATTCATTTTCATCATTTATATTTTTATTGTCAGCAGTTTACTAAGGATATTTGCATATGTGTATTTTATTTTTGCCATTTAAATTTGAACTCTTCATATGTGTACATATATACGTACACATTTTTTTCCATTCAGATTGCAAACCTTCTCTCATGCACTTTTCTTCTGGTGAAATTTCAAAATGCAAGAGAGAATAGCATTTTGTGATTTCACCAGAATTACTCTTTTCAGTAATTGAGTAAATATTGTATCATGTTTAACCTTATTTTTTATTACCACACAAGGACAATAAACATAATCTGACAGTCTCATTAGAACATTGCATATACTCTCCTTTTCATATTGTGGCCAATTTAGTAACTACATGAAAAACAGTACAACTTAAAAGAATGATGTAATTACACTTTCTTGAGAAATCAAATAACTTTTCTCATTAGTGAGTTTAACATTTTCTGTGCTGTATAATTTATCAACTCAAAGACTATTATAATGAAGCAAACTATGAAAGCTATTAGGGAAAACTATGAAATAGCCTCCACTTTTTGGGGAACTCTAAAATTAACATATGTATCATAATAATTCTTTTAAAATGCCTGAAGAAATTATCAATTAAAAACAATACACAACATGAGAGTTGCAAGTTAAATTTTATTGGGGCAATATGAGGATTGCAATCCAGGAGACAGACCTCAGATATCTGTGAGAAACAGATCTAAAGAGGTATAGGGGAAGGACAATATATATGTGATTTGGCAAAAAGGGAGTATATGTATTCAAGCACATTTCTTTTTGTAGAAAGTTTCTGCTCGTCTCATGAAAAGTCTGCTAGTTATGAGAAACAATCGTCACCATGAAGAATTTTAGTGTTTTTGTTGATATGAGGAGATACAAGAATTGGGCTCATAAAATCAGCTCCTGAGGCTGTTTAACTATCTGAAGACCTGTCCTGCCAGTTTTCCCAGAGCACAAAGTGCCTCACTCCTGCTTTCCACACGGAACTCCTTCAGGCGGTGTTGAACATCAGTAGCTGCACAGCACATGATTTAACCCTTGTAGAGGCAGATGGCAAGCACTCATGGCAAGTGCCAATTTGTAGCTGACAAAATAAATATTACTTGATACCAAAGATGACCGCATTTACTGTGGTCAGTTGTATATTTAAATAAAAGCTTGATATTAAGCTGATCTTTTGATAATCAGTAGCTAAGGTGTGTTATAACTTTCTCATATTTGTGACTATTCTGAGATAATAGCTTGTACATACAATTCTTTTAATTGCCTCTTTAAGTGATATGCCTAATCAATAGGAGTAAAGAAGGTAACAAGAGCAAAGTTTTACCATATATAAACTTGAGGGTTTTTGTTAAAAATGCTTATTTAAGCATTATCATATTGGAAATTGTACTGATTAGAATATATATGAATAATCATACAAAATCATGCAATTCTGGCCCTGAACACTTTTTTCGTTTCTGTTTTCCCTGAAGTCAAAAATTTATATAATGATGAAAGGTACTCAAACTCATCCCTCATTTGTTTTTTTTTGTTTTTTTTTTTTTAACTTTACAATATAGTATTGGTTTTGCCATATATCAACATGAATCCTCCACAGGTGTACATGTGTTCAGGATAGGGAACACATCCCTCACTTTTAAACCATTATTATACAAAGACTGTAAACATAACTCATAGGCAAGCTTTTCCTGATATTCACATACCAAACTCAGTTGAGAGTCTTAGATCTATCATTTGATGAAACACAAGAAAAACAACTTACAAAAATAATACTGAGATTTCCACATTGTAGGGAAGTCATACCATTACTTTCTCCTTCCCTCATGCTGAAACATTTATAATTTCTAAGCTTGATTGGAAGCATGTGAAAATACTGAAGTTTAGACTTGATTGAGGGTTGTGAGTTCTTATTCACTCAATAAAAATATACCATAAATAGTAGATAGGTTAGTTCTGGGAATTAAAAGATCTGTAAAAATTTTACAAAATTTATATAGGAGCCTACGCTGATATTTTCAGATAATGCAGCTCTCTACATCATTCTATACAAACTCTTTAGTGTTTAGTTTAAATGTTTGCTATCAGTATAATCATTTTGATTATCAATAGCAGGGATCAACACAGACTTTTTCTGTAAAAGGGTAATACATTAATAATTTAGGGTTTGTAGGCATAGTGTCCCTGATTCAATTACTCGGTTCTTCCTGTCTTTATTTTTGATGCAGCTATGAACATGTAAATGAAAGGGCTCAGGTGTGTTCAATAAAACTTTTAACAAAAATAGGTGGTGGGTCAAATTTCCCAGTGAGCAATGGATTGTCCACCAACCTCCTCTCTTAGAATTTTACTAACCATTGACCCATATTTTATTTCTTATTTAAAATAAGGTAGTATGACTAATAGGTCCATCTAGTCAAAGCTATGGTTTTTCCAGTAGTCATGTATGGATGTGAGAGTTGGACTATAAAGAAAGCTGAGTGCTTAAGAACTGATGCTTTTGAAATGTTGTGTTGGAGAAGACTCTTGAGAGTTCCTTGGACAGCAAAGTGATCCAAATAGTCCATCCTAAAGGAAATCATTCCTGAATCTTCATTGGAAGGACTGATGTTAAAGCTGAAACTCTAATACTTTGGCCACCTAATGTGAAGAACTGACTCATTTGAAGAAACCTTGATGCTGGGAAGGAAGGAAGGTGGGAGGAGAAGGGGACGACAGAGGATAAGATGGCTGGATGGCATCACCAACTCAATGGACATGGGTTTGAGTGAACTCCTGGAGTTGGTGATGGACAGGGAAACCTGGCATGCTGCAGTTCATGGGGTCGCAAAGAGTCAGACACGACTGAGTTACTAAACTGAACTGAAGACTGAAGTTTTCAGAAATCCACATTATTCCTGAGATTCTTTTTCTCAAACAAAATGGCTTATGTTGTAACATTTTATACTTCATCAAATACATATGAATAAAAAACAATTTACAGAAAATTCTGAAGCAATATTCAGCTTTATTCAATTTATCTGGTGCAATGTGTGGGGAAGTTCAGAATAGGAATAAATAAAAAGGAATCATATAACTGTACTGAAAGAGTTTTGAGAGAATATGAATGAAGAAATAGTTGACCAGAACTTTATTTTTTAATGCTACAGTTAGTTGCATTTACTGGAGAAAAAGATAAACTTTTGGATGGTATCCTTAAAGGCTTGCTACACTTGCTGGTTCCTCAGTGTATATATAAACAGATTCATCATAGGAGCAACAGAAGTATCCAGAATTGCTACTCCTTTCATCAAGGATGTCTTTTCTTTTGCTGAAGGGTTGATATACACAAATATACAGCTTCCATAAGAGATGAAAATGACAATCATGTGAGAGGAGCATGCAGAAAAAGCCTTTTTTCTCTGACTGGCAGAAGGCAGTCTCAGAATTGTCTTGATGATGAACATGTAGGATAGAATTATTAATGCCAAAGTAAAAAGCAGAATCTCTATTGCAGAGTAAAAACCAATCACTTCAAGGAGCCATGTGTCTGAGCATGATAGTTGCAAGAGAGGGAAATAGTCACAAGCAAAGTGATCAATGATATTAGAACCACAGTAATCTAACTGGAGAAAAAGAATAACAGGTGGGAAGATGTTTAAGAACCCTGCCAGCCAAGCACAAAAGACAAGCAATACACAGACTCTGTTGTTCATGATGGTTATGTAATGCAGGGGTTTACAGATAGCTACATAGTGATCATAGGACATGGCAGTTAGAAGATAAAATTCAGTGATACCCAAGAAAATGAAGAAAAACAGCTGAGTTGTACAATTGTTGTATGAAATTGCTTTGTCCCTGGTGATAATTTTGCCCATAAATCTAGAAATACAGACAGTTGTAAATATAGATAAGTTCCTGAGGAAAAAATACATAGGTGTCTGTAGATGGGAGTCCACCAAGGTGAGAATGATGATGGTCATATTTCCAGTGACACTTAATATATATGTGATGATTAAAAAGAGAAAAATCACAGTCTGAAGCTCTGGGTCATCTGATAGCTCCAGAAGAATGAATTCTGTGCATCTTGCGTGGGTTTTCATTTCTGATTATTTTCTCCCTCATTAGAACAGAAAACGTATGCTCTCCCTGAATTTGCTCAGTCATGTCTGACACTTTGCAACCCAGTGGACTATAGCCTACCAGGCTCCTCTGTCCAATCAAATTTTCCAAGCAAGAGTACTTGAGTGGGTTGCCATTTCCTTCTCCAATATGCTCTCCCTATAGGACATAAAAAACGTTAAAAGATATTTGCGGATAGAATACAAATGTTTTAAAGCTTCCATCATGAAGTAGTGTTTGACATTGAAAACCTCTCTTCCCATACAGTAACTTCTCCAGTTTCCTTTCAACCTTTCATTCAAGTAATGAATATTATCTGAAGTTAAATATTGAGCTCTCATCTTCAAAAATACACTCTCACAGGCCATGGATGAAATAAAAGTTACGTGTTAACATTTAAACTGGGACATTTCTTCTACTATTTTCTTTATTAAGACTTCAAATTATTCTTTAAAATATTTAGCTTCTTTGGTGATAATATGATAATATTTAATTTATTCTTCTCCTTTCCTCAGTATTATAAAAACCAGTATGCTTTGTAGATAATCTAAATACAGAGTTTATAATCTTACAGAGGCTATATAGCCCTCTTCCACATTTATATTTTGAAAAACTGAGGCCCACTTGTTTAGGAACTTTCACAAGTTTAAATGACTCATGTACATAGTAAATATCTCACTTTAGAATATGTGTTTTCCATGGGAATATTTTTTTGGTGTTCTCTGCTTTTTTATGGGTTTGGTTGATGCAACCCTTTCCCACATCATTGTTTTCTATTTCTGATAAAAGGCTGGAAGGACAAGAGAGTGTAACTTCTGCTACTAAAATAAATATTGTGTAAAAATAATTTAGTTCATGCAATGAGCACATCAGTTTTCTTTTGTTTTACAATATTGTTTTAGAAAGTGACCAAGTAGATGGTCAAAACTTTTACTGGGAAGCAAATATTCCTTTACATGCTATGCTATGCTAAGTCACTTCAGTCGTGTCCGACTCTGTGCGACCCCATAGACGGCAGCCCACCAGGCTCCCCCATCCCTGGGATTCTCCAGGCAACAACAGTGGAGTGGGTTGCCATTTCCTTCTCCAATGCATGAAAGTGAAAAGTGAAAGTGAAGTGCTCAGTCGTGTCCGACTCTTAGCAACGCCTTGGATTGTAGCCTAACAGGCTCCTCTGTCCGTGGGATTTTCCAAGCAAGAGTACTGGAGTGGGGTGCCATTACCTTCTCCGATTCCTTTACCTAGAGAATGTCATTTCATTTCTGTAACAGAAAACCATTTAACTTAAGAAAAGTTAATGAAAAGCCCTAGACTTATTGCTGTGCTGGTTCTTTAGGACTCTATGAATAGTCTTCTTGTTAGTAAATAATCACATTTTAATATCAAAAAGGTTTTGAATTCACAAACCCATAAACAAATACTATTTTAAAACATTTTAATGAGAAGAATCATATTATTATACTGGAAAATAACAAAGATACTTACTCCCTGGTTCTTCTTGATGATTTAGTCTCAAATTTTAAAGTCTGATTACTTCCATATTTAGATAAATTCAGAGGTGGTGAATTGAGTTGGCAACTTATTTGGTTTCTTTTGTACTGTCAAATCAAGTATGGTGATTTAACTTTGTCATGGCTCTCAAGGTTTATGGTTCTCATTATGGTTAGACTGGTAATATTTGACCCACAATATCCTTCATTCCTGCTGCTGCAAAATTTGAGGAATATTTTCATTATAATGCAATGCATAGTTGCTCTTTGTCTGTTACCCAAGCTCTGTGTAAAAACTTAATTACACCTGGGCAGACTCATAAAGTACTTCTTACACTTGATCCTTTTCATATAATATGAAACACTACTGACTAAGACATTTTCTTTGTACTAATGCAAAGATTTTAAATGAATATTTTGTAATTCTATGATAATCTATCTATACAATTTAAGTAACATTTTCCTTAGGCTTCAGAGCCTAACATATTCTACAAATTCTACTTTGAAAAACAAAAAATAAGAATGTTCTTCTCTATGTATGTCATACACATGGAACTGGATTTATTTTATCTGTCTCATGTTAGCCCAGGGGAATTTAAGCAAAGAGAGTGCCAATGAGGCATCATTAAAGATACATGTGAGTCAGTTTTGTAAATATGGATACAAAAATGTAAAAAGGCAAAATGACTGAGATACATGAGGCAACTTCAGAAACAGCATGTGATATTGAGTGCATGAAAATTTAATTTAGATTTGACTCTTGTATGATTGGGGCTTCCCTGGTGGCTCAGAGGTTAAAGCATCTGCCTGGAATGCAGGAGACCCGGGTTCGATCCCTGGGTCAGGAAGATCCCCTGGAGAAGGAAATGCCAACCCACTCCAGTATTCTTGCTTGGAGAATCCCATGGAGGGAGGAGCCTGGTAGGCTACAGTCCATGGGGTAGCAAAGAGTTGGACACGACTAAGTGACTTCACTTCATTCACTTCACTTGTATGATTATGTTTTAGGAATATACTTTTTTCTCCCAGAAATTCTGGATTTACCCTTAAGAGAGTTAGTGTGCTTATATCCCTTGAATTTTGAGTTTGGATCATAGAAACAATGAGTCTCTACAAATAGATTTGTATTTGTACAACTCCAGAGAGGCAGTTTTTAAACATTTACCAGAAATCGATAGTCCTTCTCATTTAGAACATCTGTCAGCCATGCAGTGGATATTCAATAAATGTAAAATAAATAAACATATTTAAATAATTTATGTGCAGAGTCAATCCCTGTTAGTCAACAGAACCTTAACAACTGATTGCAACATGTATTATTGGTAAAGAATTTGAGAAAGAAAATATTAAAGAATCACTAGTTGGATACACAAATAAAGGTGAAGTCTCTCACCATGGTAGATTTCAAGCTATCAGTGTACCCTTACTGAGCTCAGAGGTGAGAACAGACTGGCAACCATTGGCTCCCAGGATGTGGTCCAGGCAAGCTCCAGCACACCACTGCTGGGAGTGCATCAGTTCATCTACAAAGTAGATAAAGGTCCCCGCTTTCATGGAGTGAAGGATGTAAGGGAATACAGACAATAAACCTGAACATAATTGACTAGTAAACTATATATATGGTATATCATATGTTAATGAGTAGTTTGTAAAAGAAGAGAAAATTGAAAAATCTTGGAAGTAGGGAGATACTGTAATATTAAAAATGTCATTGGGGTGGATGTTTGTCATTGAGGTGACATTTGAACAGAGACCTAAAGGAGTGGAGGGTGCTAACCATGCAAACATCTGGGAAAGGAGACTTTCCAGTAAAAGAAATATTTAGTGTAAGACACTAAGGCACTAGGAGGAAAATTGTGTTATTTGCAATGAATGACACATTTGTTTCTTCCTTTCCAATACTTTTACATATATTTAGTTTTCTTATGATAGTTCCCTGGATAGACCTTCCAACAGAGTACTAAATGAAAGGAGTTATGGTGATAGTTCTCATTTAATAACCGATTTTATCAAGACTTGGCTACTGTTTAAAACATTAAAATTGTTAGCTATCATTCTTAACTTATGAATATTATCAAATATACACTAAGATAGAGAACTGGAGAAATAAGTTTCATCTACAGATCAAGCAGACTGAATAAATATGAGGGCTTTTAAAATATTTGCATTAACTATCTTTTTAAAACTTTAAAGAATTTTATTAATATGTATTAAACAAGAACTGAAAGAGAGTACTTTTTCATCCCTGTATATTTTCAGTATGAATTCCTAAAATACATGTTTGATTTTTGCTTAACCATGATGCAATTTTCAAGCTAGTAAAATTAACCAAAGGTCTTTGGTATTATTATCATCTTGCAATACTCAGAGGTACCCAGTTGTCCCAAAATATCATTTTGCCTTAACTTGTTCAAATTGAGTTAAACAAGGAACATATAGCATATCTAGTTGTGATGATCTCATCAGGTTATTTATGCTACCGAGAAAAAAATATTCTGTTGTATTTTACTAAGAGACTGTTAAGAATCATGACTGGTCATTGCATTTTGTTCAAGGATATGTGATTTTGTGATTTTCTTTTTTCAACCTTTGATTTTCATCTTTAATCCTTTAATGTAATGGATTCCACAAATAAGCTTTCTACAGATAAATTACCTTTGGGATAAAATCATATGTAACATGAAATGCTAGTTTTGATAATTTTAGTACTTTATCTTTTACTTTAGGGTTGAAATTGTTGATGATATTTAATTTCTTACATTATGTTTTGATATCAAGAATAAAAATCTCCAAAACTGAGTTAGAAATGCTTGTCTCATCTTTTCCTCTGGAAATAATTTATAAGATTATGCTAATTTACCTTCATAATAAAAAGAGCTGGAGTTAAAATTAAAACTTACATCTATTATTGAATTTTCACATTTCAATCAAGTTAGCCCATATTAAACAAAGAAAATAGCATATGGGTTAATGTTTATGGAAAAGTCTAAAACAGGGGTGAGTGAACTAAGGTTTATGGGCCAAATTTGGCCCAGTTCCTATTTTTGTTAAAGAAAGCTGTGGTACATATACACAATGGAATATTACTCAGGCATTAAGAAGAATGCATTTGAATCAGTTCTAATGAGGTGAATGAAACTGGAGCCTATTATACAGAGTGAAGTAAGCCAGAAAGAAAAACACCAATACAGTATACTAACTCATATATATGGAATTTAGAAAGATGGTAATGATAACCCTGTATGCGAGACAGCAAAAGAAACACAGATGTATAGAACAGTCTTTTGGACTCTGAGGGAGAGGGCGAGGGTGGGATTGTTTGGGAGAATGGCATTGAAACATGTATATTATCATATGTGAAACGAATCACCAGTCCAGATTCAATGCATGATACAGGGTGCTCGGGGCTGTTGCACTGGGGTGACCCAGAGAGATGGTGTGGGGAGGGAGGTGGGAGGGGGGTTTAGGATGGGGAACACATGTACACCCATGGTGGATCCATGTCAGTGTATGGCAAAACCAATAAAATATTGTAAAATAAAAAAAAAAAAGATAATGTAACATAGCATTACAAAGAAAAAACAAAAAGTTTTATTGGACATGGCTGAGCCCTTCCATTCACACAATGCTTATAGCAGCATTCGTATTACAAAGATGGAGAGTTGAATAGTTTCAACGGGGACACTATGGTCTGCAAATTCTAAATTATTGATATATTGCCCTTTTACAGAAAACTTGTGTTTACCTCTGATATTGATAATCAATGTTTACATGCAGATTGCAAACATTTATATTGACCACTAGGAGTTTGTAAGAGTTATGTGGAGAGCTCCATTATCTGATAATATCAGCATAAACTCCTCTTTTGTAATTCATTTACAGTTCTTTTAATTCCCAGACTACAGTTTATGGTATCAAGAACTCACAATCATCAATCAAGTCTAAACTTCAGTATATTCAAATATTTCCAATTAAGCTAGGAAATCATAAATGTTTCAGCATGAGGGGAGGAAACAGTAATTCCACAACTTTCCTACAAAGTCAAAATCACCTCAGTATTTTTAATAAGTTTTTTATTTGTTTTTCAGTAAATTTTGGACTTCTGTCTCTCAATTGATGATAGTACATGAATATCAGGAAGAATTTGGCTCCGTGAATTACAATTACACTCTTTCTGGATAAATGTTTTAAAAATGTAGATGAGGTTGAGTATCCCTCATTATTATTCCAAGTTTTGACTTCATGGAAAAAATTAAAAAATAAAATAAAATAGCAATGTCAGAATAGCATAATCTTGTATGAACATTTTATAAATTTTAATCAATACATTTTCCAAAGTAATGCAATTTTAGTGCCTAAAATACAGTGAACTTACAATTTTTATTTAGCCTCAATTAACTTTGCCAATGTGAGCTTCATTATCCCTACTAATTAGGTTTGTCATTTAAGCAGATTATTGAATGAATTGTATCTGTAAGATATTGCCTCAAAATAGCCACAAATATGAGGAAGTTACAGAAACTCTTAGCTATTAATTATTGAAAAGATCAGCATAACATCAATCATTTATTTAAATATACAACTGGCCACAAAAAAATGTAGTCATATATGGTATCTGGTAATATTCATTCTTCAACCTTTCTTTAAGAATTGTTACAGCATATATGTTAGTTAAATATTTCCAAAAAGGGGGTTATTTCACAGTTTTGCTAAATGTATATATTCATATTGATAAATTATATGGCACAGAAGATTTAAGCTGAGTAAAGAGGAAAGTTTTTGAGTTCTCAGAAAATATAATTACATTATGTTCTTAGTTGTATTGTTTTCACGTAACTACTAGGTAGGCCACAATATGCAGAGGAGAGTATATGTAATAGTCTAATGAGATGAACAGATTATGCATATGGCCATTGTAGAGTAAATTAAAAATAGTGCTTTACATGATTTAATATTTCCTGAAATTCTAGAAAGAATGTTTTCTGGTGAAATCATAAAACACAGGTCTCTCTTGAGTGCTCTCGCTCTGCCTCTTCTGTCTTTAATTTTTTAAGAAACATTGTCCAAAAACGTGGAATTAAAAAAACATTTCAAAGAAGAATTATGACGTCAGTTCATGGTTATAGAGTGGAAGGACTAGCCTGAAGGAAGGGAAGTGTATGAGAGAAGGATGGGAATGTGGAAAAAAATGTATCTAATATCCTTGGCAAGAGCTAGCAATAAAAGTATGAGAAATGAAAAACAACTCTAGAGATACTATGTGAAAATAATTAGATTTGTTAGCAATTTATAATAATTAGTCAACAATAGTGTATGGCTTCCCCAATGGCCCAGTAGATAAAGAATCTGCCTGCAGTGCAGGAGACACAGGAGACACAGATTCAATCCATGGGTCAGGAAGATTGCCTGGAGGAGAAAATGGCAACCCAATCCGGTATTTCTTACCTGAAAAATCTCATGGACAGAGTTTAGCAGGCTACAGTCCAAAGGAACACAAAGAATTGGATGCGACTGAAATGAACAATAAAGAATAATGATCAACAATGTATATATGCCAGTCCCAATCACACACCACCCCCATCCCCCGCTTCCTCTGGCAAGCAGTAGTTTATTGGATAGGTTAATTTTCACCCTAAATGAACCACAAGCCTGATTCAACATGAGATATATAAGACATTAGAAATCTTAAGGGAGAGAAAGGAATATGAAGCTTGTTATTCTAAATTTCATGGGAATAGCAGGAAAAGTGTGGATAAGTCCTAAGGAAGGTTAAGTCTGAAATGAGGTCTTAAAGACTTGGGTATATTCTTCATTGCTTTATCAAAAACATCCCAAGAATGGTTGACACTTCACATTCTGAAATGGTTTATGATCAGAGTTATGTACAGCAGTTAATTAGAGAAGATTGTTGTTAATTGAGAACAATGACTTTTACACTTGCATTAATGAATATTTATCAAATATTGATTTGCCATGAATTTGTCTACAGACAATGTAAAGCCTGCTGTTTTTGTAAGTTTCAAGATATTGTTTTCCTCTTATCTTTGAGGATTAGCAAAAGGATATACTCATTTTCTCCTAAACATCACATGATTTCCCAGTAGAATTGGCCACCATTCATCTCAGTTGGAATTTTCCCTAAATCGAGGGTAGCTATAGTTTTCTTATACAGTAAAGTGAATGAAAAGGCTCAGGCTTGTAGAAGAAAAAAAAAACACTGAGAATTTTCACAATATTATGATGCATTACATACTAAAAAAAAAAAAAGGCTTCCCTGGTGGCTCAAATGGTAAAGAATCTGCTGGCAATGGAGGAGACCCAGTTAGATCCCTTGGTCAGGAAGATCCCCTGGAGAAGGGAATGGCTACTCACTCCAGTATTCTTGCCTGGAGAATCTCATGAATAGAGGAGCCTGATGGGATATAGTCCATAGGTTTGCAAAGAGCTGGACAGAACTGAGCAACTAAGCATGCACATACAACAAATCAATAAACCTATATCTTGAAATTAAATATTCTATTGCAGAAAGTTCTCTCCTGATATCGAAATGTAAATTTTACCATTCAAAGAGAATTCACAGAATGAGTGATCTTGAAAATAACTGGGTCAATTTATTGACCTTTTAAAATAAATGCATTGTTATTTTTGTTACTGTTAAACAGCAAGACAAAGTAAAAGTCTTTCATTGCTACTTAAGAATTATACCAATATACTGACAAAATAGAGATTTTACTAAGTGAATATCAATGTAGAAAAAAGGAAAATATAAAAATACAACATAGGATAGAAAGCAGAATATACATGAAACTGGAGCCGATTATACAGAGTGAAGTAAGCCAGAAAGAAAAACACCAATATAGTATACTAACGCATATATATGGAATTTAGAAAGATGGTAACGATAACCCTGTATGGGAGACAGCAAAAGAGACACAGATGTATAGAACAGTCTCTTGGACTCTGTTGGAGGGTGGGGATGATTTGGGAGAATGGCATTGAAACATGTATAATATCATATAAGAAACAAATCACCAGTCCTGGTTCAATACAGGATACGGGAAGCTTGGGGCTGGTGCACTGGGATGATCCAGAGGGATGGTATCAGGAGGGAGGTGGGAGGGGGGTTCAGGATTGGGAACACATGTACAGCTGTGGTGGATGCATGTTGATGTATGGCAAAACCAGTACAATATTGTAAAGTAATTAGCCTCTAATTAAAATAAATGAATTTAATTTAAAAAAGAAAAAAAAAGTATATACACACATATAGAGAGAGTAATATTTAGATGGCAGAGATTTTGAAGAAAAAAATATTCTCTGAAAGATAATGTTTGTTTGATTTTATATATTCATACAACTTAGTTTCCTTAGCCAATGACACAGATGCAGTCTATGAAAAATCCACTCTGCCTCCTCTGTACTCTGGAGTCTGTACACAAGTTCCCCAACTTTTTGTACCAGGGATCAGTTTAGCAGATGACAACTTTTCCAAGGACCTGGGTGGAGGCTAGTTACAGGATGGTTCAAACTCATTTTGCATATTGTGCACTTTATTTCTATTATTATTACATCTTTGTCACATCAAATCATCAGGCATTAGATTTCAGAGTTCATAAACCCTGGCTCCAATACTTGAGATGGTCACAATAGTGAATCCATCAGGTGTGATTCAGATAAGGAGTCAGAAGTTAGGAAGGTGGGTGTGAGTCAGAGTGAGAACTTAGAAGTCTTTCATATTGTTGAAGATTTAATTCCAAGGACTTTCATTTGGGAGATGGACCCATTTGAGTGACCTTTTCCCTGACGTATTTGGATTTTCTAAATTAACTAGCAAAATAATAATATAAGAAATCAGGTAATAGATTAGGAAATAATGCAATCTAACTGAATTTGAAGAAAAGATGAGGCGTTTCCCATTGGGAAAGACATATTTTAGGAAAGGATTTAAAAGATCAATAGATAGCATTTCTATTCCAGTATTTCATATACATAGAAAAGCCTAGGTTAAAATTCCTGCTCTTCACATTTAAAGTATGTGATTTGAATAAAAATTTTAAGCATATTTTTAACCTCATTTCAATCAGTGAAATAGTTATTTTAAAAGAAATATTCTGTGTCTCTTTTGCTGTCTCACATACAAGGTTGTCATTATCATCTTTATAAATACCATATATATACATTAGTATACTGTATTGGTGTTTTTCTTTCTGGCTTACTTCATTCTGTATAATAGGCTCCAGTTTCATCCACCTCATTAGAACTGATTCAAATGTACTCTTTTTAATAGCTGAGTAATACTCCATTATGTATATGTACCACAGCATTCTTATCCATTTATCTGCTGATGGACATCTAGGTTGCTTCCATGTCCTGAATATTATAAAGAGTGCTGTGATGAACATTGGGGTACACTTGTCTCTTTCAATTCTGGTTTCCTCGGTGTGTATGCCCAGCAGTGGGATTGCTGGGTCATATGGCCAGTCTAGGTTCGATGCAGGATACAGGAAGCTTGGGGCTGGTGCACTGGGTGACCCAGAGGAATGGTATGGGGAGGGAGGTGGGAGGGGGGTTCAGGATGGGGAATACGTGTACACCCATGGCGGATGCATGTTGATGTATGGCAAAACCAATACAATATTGTAGAGTAAAATAAAAATAAAAATAAAATAAAATAAGAAAAAAATGAAAAAAGAATAAAAGAAATATTCTATGAAAAACACACACTGGCATATGTTAAAAAAAAACTTTAAAGATAAGTTGTTTCAAAGATCTCCCAAGTTAAATTAGTATAGCATAGCCCTTTCAGAAATAAATTCCAGTGCTATCTGTGAATAGTTTGCTTTTCTTTTAGTCTCTTTGCGTTTTACCCTGAAGGATACTCAAAGGAAGATGAAAAGGAGAAACTACATAGAAATAAGAGAGTTTATCCTTCTGGAACTGTCAGATCACCCACAATTTCACGCTGTGAGCTGTATCTTTCTACTCACCACCTACATGCTCAGTATCACTGGAAACCTGACCATTAATCACCCTAACCCTGATGGATGCTCATCTACAGACCCTGATGTATTTCTTCCTCAGAAATTTCTCCATATTAGAGGTGTCATCCACAACTGTCACTGTACCCAAATTCCTTATCACCATTACTACAGGAGAGAAAACCTTTTCTTTTACTGATTGTATGACTCTTTTTTTTTTTTTCCATTCTCTTACGAGTCATTGAGTTTTGCCTACTGGCTGCCAAGTCTTCTGACCATTACATTGCCATCTGCAAATAGCTGCAGCACATGACCATCATGAATAATAGACTCTTCACACGACTTGTCTTGGCTTCTTGGTTGACTTCATCCTTAATCATTTTCTCATCACTCATGCTGTTCAGACAACTTGATTATGCTATTGATCATTTTACTTGTGATTATTTCCCCTTTCACACATTTCTTGTTCAGACACCAAATTGCTAGAGATGATGGGCTTTCCCATTGCTGTGTTTAACCTAATGTTCACTTTGGTATTAATAATTCTGTCCTATCCATATATCATCAGAACAATTTTGAGGATCTCTTCCACCACTCAGAGGACAAGGGCCTTTTCCACGTGTTATTCCCACAAATTGTCATCTCCATCTCTTATGGCAGCTACATTTTCATGTACATGAATCCATCAGCAAAGGACAGGGAGTCTTTGGCAAGGGAGTGGCTATGCTAAACACCTCAGTAATCCCCATGCTGAGCCCCTTTATATATACCCTAGGGAATCTGAAAGTCAAGTGAGCCTTCATGGACATGGCCAGGAAGACTGTTCTCTTCTCAAGGAAATGAAAAAATAAACATCTTGTTTTATAAATTAGAGGTGTAACAATGAGCAATCAAATAAAAACCAAGGTTTCAAAGTCTATTAATTTTCACATAGTCTCCCTGCAAGTATTTTTCAGTGCTCATACTTTTATTTCCTGCATCTTACCAAATATGAGTACAGTTTTGCAATAGTTTGAACATTCTTTGGCATTGCCTTTCTTTGGGATTGGAATGAAAACTGACATATTGAGTTCAGCATTTTAACAGCATCATCTTTTTGGAATTGAAAGAATTCAACTGGATTTCCATCACCTCCACTAGTTTTGTTCATAGTGATGCTTCCTAAGGCTAACCTGACTCCAGACTCCAAGATGTCTGGCTCTAGGTGAATGATCACACCGTCAGGGTTATCTAAGTCATTAAGATCTTTTTAATATAGTTCTTTTGTGTATTCTTGACAGCTCTTCTTAATATCTTCTGCTTCTATTAGGTCCATACCATTTCTGTACTTTATTGTTCCCATCTTTGCATGAAATGTTCTCTTGGCGTCTCTAACTTTCTTGAAGAGATATCTAGTCTTTCCCATTCTATTGTTTTGCTCAATTTCCTAGCATTGTTCACTGAGGAAGGCTTTCTTACCTCTGCTTGCTATTCTTGGGAACTCTACATTCCAATGGATATATCTTTCCTTTTCTCCTTTGCCTTTCACTTCTCTACTTTTCTCAGCTATTTTTAAGACCTCCTCAGACAGCCATTTTTGCCTTTTTGCGTTTCTTTTCCTTGAGGATGATCTTGGTCACTGCCTCCTGCAGAATGTCACAAACCTCCATCCATAGTTCTTCAGGCACTCTATCAGATCTATTCCCTTAAATCTATTTGTCACTCCCACTGCCTAATCATAAAGGATTTGATTTAGGTCATACCTGAATGGTCTAGTGATTTCCCTTACTTTCTTCATTTAAATCTGAATTTGGCAGTAAGGAGCTCATGATTTGAGCCATAGTCAGCTCCCAGTCTTGTTTTTGCTGACTCCATAGAGCTTCCCCATCTTCAGCTGCAAAGAATATAATCAACCTGATTTCAGTATTGACCATCTGGAGATGTCCATGTGTAGAGTCTTCTCTTGTGTTGTTGGAAGAGGCTGTTTGCTATGACCAGTGTGTTCTCTTGGCAAAACTATATTAGTCTTTACCCTACGTCATTCTGTATTCCAAATTTGCCTATTATTCCAGGTATTTCTTGACTTCCTACTTTTGTGTTCCAGTCCCCAATGATGAAAATGGCATCTTTTTTGGGTGTTAGTTCTAGAAGGTCTTGTAGGCTTTATAGAGCCGTTCAACTCCAGCTTCTTCAGCATTACTGGTCAGGGCATAGACTTGGATTACTGTGATATTGAATGGTTTGCCTTGGAAACAAACAGAGTTCATTCTGTCGCTTTTGAGATTGCACCCAAGTACTGCATTTCAGACTCTTTTGTTGACTATGAGGGCTACTCCATTTCTTCTACTTCTTACCCACAGTAGTAGATATAAAAGTCCTCTGAGTTAAATTTACCCATTCCAGTCCATTTTAGTCCCCTGATTCTAAAATGTTGATGTTCACTCTTGCCATCTCCTATTTGACCACTTTTGATTTACCTTTTCATAGGGTCGCAAAGAGTCGGACATGACTGAGCGACTGAACTGAACTGAACTGAACTGATTTACCTTAATTCATGGACCTAACATTCCAGGTTCCTATGCAATATTGTTCTTTACAGCATCAGACTTTAGTTACATTACCAGTCACATCCAAACTGGGCATTGTTTTCACTTTGGCTCCATTTCTTCATTCTTTCTGTAGTTATTTCTCCACTCTTGTCCAGTAGCATACTGGGCACCTACCGACCAGGGCAGTTCATCTTTCAGTGTCATATCTTTTTGCATTTTCATAGTGTTCCTGCGATTCTCAAGACAAGAGTACTGAGGTGGTTTCCATTCCCTTCTCCAGTGAACCATGCTTTGTCAGAACCCTCCACCATGAAGAATGTTCAAACTACCGCACAATTGCACTTATCTCACACTCTAGCAAAGTAATGGTCAAATTAATGACAACACTGTATGCGAGACAGCAAAAGAGACACAGGTGTATAGAACAGTCCTTTGGGCTCTGTGGGAGTGGGGGGGATGATTTGGGAGAATGGCATTTAAACATGTATAATATCATATAAGAAATGAATCACCAGTTCAGGTTCGATGCAGGATACAGGAAGCTTGGGGCTGGTGCACAGGGATGACCCAGAGGGATGGTATGGGGAGGGAGGTGGGAGGGGAGTTCAGGATGGGGAACACGTGTACATCCTTGGTGGATGCATGTTGATGTATGGCAAAACCAATACAATATTGTAAAGTAAAAATAATAATAATGATAATAATAATAAAATTAAAAAAAAAAATTCTCCAAGGCTTCAACAGTACGTTAACCGAGAACTTCCAGATGTTAGAACTGGATTTAGAAAAAGTTGAGGAACAAGAGATCAAATTGCCAACATCTGTTGGACCATGGAAAATTTAAGAAAGTTCCAGAAAAAACATCTACTTCTGCTTTATTGACTATGTCAAAGCCTTTGACTGTGTAGATCACAACAGACTGTTGAAAATTCTTAAAGAGAAGTAAATACCAGATCACCTTACCTACATCCTGAGAAATCTGTATACCGTTCCAGAAGCAGCAGTTAGAACCGGACATGGAACAATGGACTGGTACCAAATTGGGAAAGGAGTACACTAAGCCTGTATATTGTCACCCTGCTCATTTAACTTCTATGTAGCATATATCATTCGAAATTCCAGGCTAGATGAAGGACAAGCTGGAATCAAGATTGCTGAGAGAAATATCAATAACTTAGATAAGCAGATGACACAATCCTTTGGGCAGAAAGTGAAGAGGAACTAAAGAGCTTCCTGATGAAAGTGAAAGAAGAGAGTGAAAAAGCTGGCTTGAAACTCAGCATTTAAAAAACAAAGATCATGGCATCTGGTTCCACCACTTCATGGCAAATAGATGGGGAAACAGTGGAAACAGTGACAAACTAATTTCTTGGGCTCCAAAATCATTGCAGATGGTGACTGCAGGCATGAAACTAAAAGACACTTGCAATGTGGAAGAAAAGACCAAACTAGACAGTATATTAAAAAGCAGACATTACTTTGTCAACACAGATGCATCTAATTAAAGCTACAGTTTTGTTCAGTAGTCATGTATGGATGTGAGAGTTGGTCCATAAAGAATACTGAGCACCAAAGAATTGATACTCTTGAACTGTGGTGTTGGAGAAGACTCTTGAGAGTCTCCTGGGCTGCAATGAGATCAAACCAGTCAATCCCAAAGAAAATCAATCCTGAATATTCATTGGAAGGGCTAATTCTGACGCTGAAGCTCCAATATTTTGGCCACCTGATGCAAAGAACTGACTAACTGGAAAAGACCCTGATGCTGGAAAAGAGTGAAGGCAGGAGGAGAAGGGAACGACAGAGGATGAGATGGTTGGATGGCATCACTGACTCAATGCACATGAGTTTTAGCAAGCTCCAGGGGTTGCTGATAGATCGGGAAGCCTGGCATGTTGCAGTCCATGGGGTCGCAGAGTTGAACATGAGTGAATGACTGAACTGAACCACCAAACAGTATATACATTTTTTGCCATTAAAATTCCCATCATTCTCTCATGCACTGCCTTTCCTTCAGGCTCATCATTCCACTCAACCTTGGAACTAACCTCATTTCCCTCTTTGAAATGTTTTTTAATTCCATGTTTTCGTGATATTTCTTAGAAAATTAAGGACAGACAGTAAAAGGCAGAGCAGCAGCACCTGAGAGAGACCTGTGTTTTGATTTAAAGAGGAAACACTCTTTCTAAAAATTCAGGAAATATTAAATCATGCTGAATAATATTTTTGAATTTTTTTAATTGTTGGATAATTGCTTTGCAATGTTGTGTTGGTTTCTGCCATATGTTAACATGAGTCTGTTATAAGTATACATATGTTCCCTCCTTTTTGGCTTCACTCCCACCTCCTATCCCAGCCCACATCTCTAGGTTGTCATAGAGGCTGCAGTTAAGGTCACTGTGCTGTACCGCAACTTCTCATTGGCTATCTGTTTTACATATTTTAAGGAGTTTCAATGCTAGTCTCTCAATTGCCCCACCCTCTCCCAAACCCCACCCTGCTATGTACACAGGTCTGTTCTCTACATCTGTGTCTCTAACTGTTGCCCTGAAAGTAGGTTCATCGGTACCGTTTTTCTAGATTCCATATATATGTGTTAATATACAATATTTGTTTTTCTCTTTCTTATTTATTTCACTCTATAACAGGCTCTAGGTTTATCTACCTCACTATATTTGATTCCAGTTTGTTCCTTTATGTGGATGCTTGGCTTGTTATGAACCAGTTTATAACCCAGCTTATGGTTGTGCATGTGTGCTCAGTCACAGCCAAATCTTTGCGACACTATGGACTATAGCCTGACAGCCTCCTCTGTCCATGTGCTTGCCATAACTTCTTTATCCATTCACCTGTCAATGGACATCAAGGTTGTTCCCATGTCCTGGCTATTGTGAATAGTGCTGCAGTGAACACTGGGGTACCTGTGCCTTAGAATTGTGATTTTCTGAATATATGCCCGGTAGTGAGATTGCTGGGTCATATGGAAGTTTTATTCCTATTTTTTAAAGAAATCACCATATTATCCTTCATAGTGGCTCTATAAATTCACATTCCCACCAACTGTGCAAGAGGATTCCCATTTCTTCACATCTTCTCCAGCATTTCTTTGATGATGGTCATCTTGACCGATGTGAGGTTTTACCTCATTGTAATTTTGACAAGTGAAGTTGAGTATTTTTTCATGTGTTTATTAGCCATCTTTATCTCTTTGGAAAAATAGCCATCTATTTAGGTCTTCTGCCTATTGTATTAATGACTTGTTCTTTTGTTATTGAACAACTTGAGTTGCTGGTATATTTTAGAGATTAATCCTTTGTCAGTTGCTTCATTTGCAAATATTTTCTCCCATTCTGAAGGTTGTCTTGTCATCTTGTTTATGATTTCCTTGCTGCGCAAAGGCTTTTAAGTTTAATTAGGTCCTACATGTTTTTATTTCCAACATAAGGAGGTGGAGGTCTTTAATCAGTTTTGAGTTTATCTTTGTGAATGGTGTTAGGAAGTGTTCTAATTTTATTCTTTTCACATAGCTGTCCAGTTTTCCCTGCACCACTTATTGAAGAGGCTGTCTTTCCTCTGTTGCATATTCTTGCCTCCTTTTTTGAAGATAAGGTGCTCAAAAGTGCTTGGGTTTATCTCTGGGCTTTATATTTTTTTACATTGATTATTTTTTTTAATTTTATTTATTTAATTTTTTTTGAATTTTTTTTTCAAGCAAAATATTTATATGGGGAGGGAGGAGGGAGGAGTGTTCAGGATGGGGAACACATGTATGTCTGTGGCAGATTCATGTTGATATATGGCAAAACCAATACAATATTGTAAAGTAAAAAAATAAAATTAAATTTAAAAATATATTTTTTTAACTTTACAATATTGTATTGGTTTTGCCATGCATCAACATGAATCCGCCACGGATTCTTGCAATTCAAGAATTGGTATGTCTCTCCATCTGTTTATGTCATCTTTGACTTCTTTCATCAATGTCTTATAGTTTTCTTTATACAGCTTTTTGTGCATTTATTCCTAGATATTTTATTGTTAATGTTGCCTTGGTGAATGGAGTTGATTCTTTATTTTCTCTTTCAGATTTTTGCTGCTAGTGTATTGGAATTCAATGAATTTCTGTGTATTGGTTTTGTATCCTGGAACCTTACTAAATTAACTGATTAATCTAGTCATTTTCTAGTAGTATTTTTAGGGTTTTCTTTGTAGAGTATCATGCTGTCTCCAATGAAACTTTTACTTCTTCTTTTCCAATCTGTATCTCTTTTCTTTCTTGTTCTTCTCTATTGCCAATTAAAGTTAACTCCAATTTTACCTTTTCATCATGTCTGTGAAATAAGAACAGTCACATGAAACATTTCCAGAAGAAAAGATAATGTAAAAATGTCTTCAAGAGAAAATCAATAACAGTTACCTCAGAAAGTTGTTTAAGAAAAACTTTGATGAACCTAGACAGTGTATTAAAAAGCAGAAACATCACTTTGCCAACAATGATCCATATAGTCAAAGCTATGGGTTTTCAGTAATCATGTAGGGATGTGAGAGTTGGACAATAAAGAAGGCTGAGCACACAAGAATTGATGCTTTTAGACTATGCTGCTAGAGAATATTCTGGAGAGTCCTTTGGACTGCAAGATCAAACCAGTCAGTCCTACAGGAAATCAACTCTGAATATTCATTGGAAGGACTGATGCTGAAGCTGAAGAGCCAATATTTTGGCCAGCTTATGTGAAGAGCACATTCACTGGAAAAGACCCTGATGCTGGGAAAAATTGAGGCCAGGATGGGAAGGGCACAACAGAGGATGAGATGGTTGGATGGCATTACTAGATCATGAACATGAGTTTGAGCAAACTCAGGGAGCTAGTGAAGGATAGGGGAGCCTCGTGTACTGCAGTCCATGAGAGAACAAAGAGTTGGATATGAATGAGTGGCTGAAAATGAAATAAAGTTGTTCACAAGATTCAATGAGCCAATATGAAGAAAATAATTAGAATAGGCCTGGAATATAGTAATTGCTGAAAAAATATTAACTCTACCCTTCTCTTCCTTCTTTCTCCTCATTATTATAAAAGTATTATAATAGTATAAAGAGTTAAAATATACTTCAGTTTCTAAACTTTAAAAATATTTAAGTAGATAGTTATACTTTATTCCAACCCTCTAGTGAGTGTCATTTTGATTTCATGAAAATTTCAAATAGAATAAAAATTTCCTAATGATATCATTAAAGGAGTATGTCAAGGCTGTATATTGCCACCTTGCTTATTTAACTTATATGCAGAGTACATCATGAGAAACGTTGGACTGGAGGAAACACAAGCTGGAATCAAGATTGCCGGGAGAAATATAAAAAACCTCAGATATGCAGATGACACCACCCTTAGGGCAGAAAGTAAAGAGGAGCTAAAAAGCCTCTTGATGAAAGTGAAAGTGGAGAATGAAAAAGTTGGCTTAAAGCTCAACATTCAGAAAACGAAGATCATGGCATCTGGTCCCATCACTTCATGGGAAATAGATGGGGAAACAGTGGAAACACTGTCAGACTCTTTTTTGGGGGGCTCCAAAATCAGTGCAGATGGTGACACTCCTTGGAAGGAAAGTTATGACCAACCTAGATAGCATATTCAAAAGCAGAGACATTACTTTGCCAAAAAAGGTCCGTCTAGTCAAGGCTATGGTTTTTCCTCTGGTCATGTATGGATGTGAGAGTTGGACTGTGAAGAAGGCTGAGCACCAAAGAATTGATGCTTTTGAACTGTGATGTTGGAGAAGACTCTTGAGAGTCCCTTGGACTGCAAGGAGATCCAACCATTCCATTCTGAAGGAGATCAGCCCTGGGATTTCTTTGAAAGGAATGATGTTAAACTGAAACTCCAGTGCTTTGGCCACCTCATGAGAAGAGTTGACTCATTGGAAAAGACTCTGATGCGGTGAGGGATTGGGGGCAAGAGGAGAAGGGAACCACACAGGATGAGATGGCTGGATGGCTTCACTGACTCAATGGATGTGAGTCTGAGTGAACTCTGGGAGTTGGTGATGGACAGGGAGGCCTGGCGTGCTGCGATTCATGGGGTCACAAAGAGTTGGTCACAACTAAGCGACTCAACTGAACTGAACTGAATGATATCATTTCTATTACATGGTAAAATGAAAATTTCAGAAATCCACATCAATTCTGACATTCTTTTCATCAAAGTAAATGGCCTATAAAATTGTAACAACAACCTGTGTTCTTTACTTCATCCAAATATATTTGAATAGAAAATTTATAGAAAATTCTGAAGCAATATTCAACTTTATCAGTTAATTAGGTTCAGTGTGGGGAATTTTTTAACATTGGAACAGATGAAAAGGACTCATACAACTGTACTGAAAGAGTTTGGGCAGATTATGAATAATAGAAAACATTGACAAGAACTTTACTCTTTTAATGATGTAATCACTTGCATTTACTGGAGAAAAAGATAACCTTTTGGATGGTCTCCTTGAAGGCTTGTTTCACTTGCTGATTCCTCAGTGAATATATAAATGGATTCATCATAGGAGGAACAGAAGCATTCAGAATAGATGCTCCTTTGTTCAAGGATGCCTTTTCCTTTGCTGATGGGTTGGTATACATGAATATACAGCTTCCATAAGAGATGGAAATGACAATGATGTGAGAGGAGCATGTAGAAAATGCCTTTTTTCTCTGACTGGCAGAAGGCAGTCTCAGAATTGTCTTGATGATGAACATGTAGGATAGAATTATTAATGCCAAAGTAAAAAGCAGAATCTCTATTGCAGAGTAAAAACCAATCACTTCAAGGAGCCATGTGTCTGAGCAGGATAGTTTCAATAGGGGGAAATAGTCACAAGCAAAGTGATCAATGATATTAGAACTACAGTAATCTAACTGGAGAAAAAGAATAACTGGTGGGAAGATGTTTAAGAACCCTGCCAGCCAAGCACAAAAGACAAGCAATACACAGACTCTGTTGTTCATGATGGTTGTGTAATGCAGGGGTTTGCAGATAGCTACATAGCGATCATAGGACATGGCAGTTAGAAGATAAAATTCAGTGATACCCAAGAAAATGAAGAAAAACAGCTGAGCTGTACAATCATTGTATGAAATCGTTTTGTTCCTGGTGATAATTGTGCCCAGAAATCTAGGAATACAGACAGTTGTAAAGGAGATTTCTAATATAGAGAAGTTCCTGAGGAAAAAATACATAGGTGTCTGTAGATGGGAGTCCACCAAGGTGAGAATGATGATGGTCAAATTTCCAGTGACACTTAATATATATGTGATGATTAAAAAGAGAAAAATCACAATCTGAAGCTCTGGGTCATCTGATAGCCCCAGAAGAATGAATTCTGTGGGTCTTGTGTGGTTTTTCATTGTTGATCCTTTCCTCCCATTCAAAATGAAAATGGATGTGTTTCCTATAAGAAATAAAAAATCAAAATACATTTGAGGATAGAATACAAAGCTTTTAAAGTATCCTTCATGACGATAATGAATGAAATTCAAAATTCACCTACAGCACTCTCTCCAATTTCTATTCAACTTTTCATTCTAGTGAGGAATATTATCTGAAGTTCAAAATCATTATTTCTTCTTCAAAAATACATTATCATATACTATGGATAAAATAAAATTCTTATGATAACACAAATAGGGTTATTTTTTCTAATAATTTTTAATTTGTTCAAGGTATTTTTAAAAATATTTAGCTTCCTTTGTAAAAACAACAGAAATATTTAAATTGATTCTCCTCCTTTCCTCATTATTATATAAACCAGTATAGTTTGCAGATAAGCTAAATAGAGTTTGAATGCATACAGACTTTATGTATGCCTACTTCCACATTTTATATTTTGTATAACTGAGGCCCACTTTGTTTAGGTGAGTTTCACTAGTTTAAATGACTAGTGAACGTAGGAAACTATAGGAAATTCCTTTTTTTTAAAATTTTTATTCATTTATTTATTTTTTATAATTCATTTTATTTTTTTGACCATTTATCATTTCTTTATTATTATTATTAGAGATGTGAATACCAGACAATCTAACCTGCCTCCTGAGAAACCTATATGCAGGTCAAGAAACAGCAGTTAGGACTGGTCAAACAGAACAATGGACTGTTTCAAAACTCGGAAAGGAGTACTTCAAGGCTGTATATTATCACCTTGCATGTTTGCGTGTGTGTGTTAGTTGCTCAGTCGTTTCTGACTTTTTACAACCCCATGGACTGTACCCACAGTCCATTTGGATCACAACGAACTATGGAAAATTCTTAAAGAGATGGGAATACCAGACCACCTGACCTGCTTCCTGAGAAATCTGTATGCAGGTCAAGAAGCAACAATTAGAACTGTACATGGAACAAAAGAATGGTTCTAAATCGGGGAAGGAGTACCACAAGGCTGCCTATTGTCACCCTGCTTATTTAACTTATATGCAGAGTACATCATGCAAAATGCTGGGCTGGATGAAGCAAAAGCTGGAATCAAGATTGTGGGTAGAAATACCAATAACCTCAGATATGCAGATGACACCACGCTTATGGCAGAAAGCGAAGAAGAACTAAAGAGCTTCTTGACGAAAGTGAAAGAGGAGGAGAGTGAAAAAGTTGGCTGAAAGCACACGATTCAGAAAACTAAGATCATGGCTACCAGTCCCTTCACTCCATGGCAAATAGATGGGGAAACAGTGGAAAGTGACAGACTGTATTTGGGGGGGGGGGCTCTAAAATCACTGCAGATGGTGACTGTAGTCATGAAATTAAAAGACGCTTGCTTCTTGGAAGAAAAGCTATGACCAATCTCGAGAGCATTTTAAAAAGCAGAGACATTATTTTGCCAACAAAAGTCCATCTAGTCAAAGCTTTGGTTTTTCTAGTAATCATGTGTGGATGTGAGAGTTGGACTATAAAGAAAGCTGAGTGCCGAAAAATTAATGCTTTTGAACTGTGGTGTTGAAGAATACTCCTGAGAGCCCCTTGGGCTACAAGAAGATCAAACCAGTCAATCCTAAATGAAATCAGTTCTGAATATTCATTGGAAGAGCTGACTCACTGGAAAAAAAACCCTGATGCTGGGAAAGATTGAGGGCTGAGGTGAAGGGGACAAAAGAAGATGAGACACCTTCACGGCATCATAGATTCAGTGGACGTGAGTTTGAGCAAACTCCAGGAAATAGTGAGGGACAGGGAAGACTGCATGCTGCAGTTCATGGGGTTGGAAAGAGTCAGACACAACTAACCATCTGAGCAACAATAACACAGCATAGTAATATCTCACTTTAGAATATAGGTATTTACCCATGGGAGTATTTTGGTGGCACTCTCTCCTAATTTACTTTCATAAAGGTTTGGTTGATGCAATGCCTTATTTTTTTCCTTTTCTGATAAAAATCCAAAGCACAAGAAAGTGTAACTTCTGTTACCAAATTAAATAATTGCTCATACTCAGTTTAGTTCATACAATGCACACTTATTTTCTTTTGTTTTACAAGTTTGCATTAGCAAATGAATAAGTAGATAGACAAAACCTTTACTGGGAAGCAGATATTCCTTTAAATAAGGAATGTCATTTTTATAGTTTTATTTCTATAAACAAAAACTATTTAACTTAGGATAAATTAATGAACAACTCACTATGCTGCTTCTTTAGGACTCCATGAATAGCATTCTTGTTAGTAAACCACCATTTACTCTTCAATAAAAAAAAATTTCCTAAATTCACAAACTCATATGCAAATACTACTCTAAAACACATGAATGAGATGTAATAATATGCATTAACCTGAATAATAACAAATTGTACTTGCTTCCTGGTTTTTCTTGATGATTTAGTCTCAAATTTTATGGTCTGATCACTTCAATAATTATATAATTTCAGAGTTGGTGAGCTGAGTTAGCAATTTATTTGGTTTCAATTGTACTCTCAAAACAAAAATGGTGACTTCACTGTGTTATTGCTCTCAAGGATTATATTCTCACAGTGGTTTTACTGGTAATATTTGACCCACAGTATCCTTCATTCCTGATATTGCAAAATTGGGGCGCATTTCATTATACTGTGACTCATAATTGATTCTTGTCTCTTATCCAAGCTCTGTGTACAAACTAAGTTGCACTTGGGTGGACTAGTTAAATATTTCTTACACCTTTTCACATAATAAAAGCACTACTTATTAAAACATTTTCTTTATATTAATGCACAGACTTTAAATGACTATTTTGTAATTCTCTGATTATTTATCCATGCAATTTAAGTAATATTTTCCTTAGGCTTCAGAGATTGTTATATTTTCCTATAAATGCTGCTTTTAGAAAAAGAGATTTAGAAATTTCTTCTCCATGTATGTCATACACAGGGAATTGGATTTACCTTGTCTTTCCTGTTTTCTCAGGGTAATTTGTTAAGTAAACAGAGGGCTGATGAGGCATTATTAAAAGACACAGGTGAATCAGTTTTATGAGGATTATTAAGAAAGTGCTTATGCTTCCTAGTAGCTCAGTGGTAAAGCATCCACTTGCCAATGCTAGAGACGCGGCTGTGATCCCTGAAGTGGGAAGATTCCTCAAGCCACGGAGCAACTAAGACAGTTTGCCACAAAATCTGAGCCTATGCCCTAGAGCTCAGGAACCACAATTACCGAGTCAACATGCTGCAACTATTGAAGCCCTTACCACCTACAGCCTGTGCTCCACATGAAGAGAAGCCACCGCAATGAGAAGCTCATACACCATAAGTAGAGAGTAGCCCCCAACTGTCTCAACTAGAGAAAGCCAGTGCAGCCAAAAATAAATAAGTAAAATTATTTTAAAAAAGAAAGTGTCAAAAACCAAAATGACTGAGCTAAATGAGGTAACTTCATAAACAACATATCATATTGAGTGTGCAAAAATTTGATTTAGATTTAGAAACTGACAAACTCAACAAATCAGCCCCTCAACTTCACCTCTGAGAGGCAGTTGTTAAACATTTACTATTCTCTGATTCAGAACATCTGTCTGTCATGTGGTGGATACTCAATAAATATTTATGAGTGAATAAATATTTGAAATAATTTTAGTGTACAATCAATCTCCAGTACTCAATAAAATCTTAAAAACTGTTAAAGAATTTAAGAAACAAAATATGAAAAGAATCACTATTCGATAAAAAAAATGTTAGTTGCTCAGTCGTGTCTGACTCTTTGAAACCCCATGGACTCTAACCCACCAGGCTCCTCTGTCCATGGAATTCTCCAGGCAAGAATCCTGGAGTGGGTTGCCAGTCCCTTCAGATACAAAGGCAAAGTCTCTTACCGGGGCAGATTTCAAGAACCTGTGCACAATTGGGTCCCATGATGTGGTCCAGACAGGCTCCAGCACACCACTGCTGGGAGTGAACCAGTTCATCTACAAAGTGGACAAAGATCCCTACTTTCATGGGGTGAGGGATGGGAGAGAATGGAGACAATATGCATGAATGTAATAATAGTAAGTGTTTTGAAAAGGAAGAGAAAACTGAAATGCCTTGAAAGTGGGGAGCTAGTATAATTTAAATAGTGTCAGTGGGGTAGATTTTATTGAGGTGATATTTGGTCAGAGATCTGAAGGAGGGATGGGTGCTAACCATGTGATTATCTGAGAGAGTGAGACTTTCCAGTTTAAGAAACATTTAGGGTAAATACTATAAGGTCCTAGAAGGAAAATCATGTTAATTGCAAAAAATGATTTGGGTTGTTTATTTTGTTTTCTCATTTCTGATATTTTTCAATTTTCGTTGAACTAATTTCCTGGATAGAATCTCCAGCAGAGTATTGAATGAATCAGTTACAGTGGTCCTTCACATCTTTTAACCGAGTTTACCAAGACTACAGCTACTATTTAAAACATTAAAAATGACATTTGCTATAAACTTTAAATTATGAATATTTTCAAGTATACACTAGGATAGAGAACTGGAGAAATAGTTTCAAGTACAGATCAAGCAGATTCAATAAATATGAAGGCTATTTTATATTGCTTTATCTGTTTTTTGAAAAGCTTTGAAATAGTTTGTTGTATTTTAAACTAGAACTTATATAGCAAACTTTTCTTACCTGTATATTTTCAGTATGAATTCCTAATATGTGTATCTTAATCCTGATGCAGTTTCCAAGCTAGCTAAATTAGCAAAATGTCTTTGGTATCATTTATCACCTTGCACACACTTGCACATGTTCATGCTCACTTGCTCAGTTGTGTCTGATTCTTTGTGACCCCACGGACTCTAGCCCACCAGGCTCCTCTGTTTATGGGATGTCCCAGGCAAAAACACAGGAGGAGGTTGCTATTTCCTCCTCTAGGAGATCTTCTTGACCCAGGGACTAAACCCATATCTCCTGAGTCTTCTGCATTGGCAGGAGGATTCTTTGCCACTGAGCCACTGAGAACATTCTCCTAGATACCCAATTGTCTCAAAACATCATTTTTTGTTGACTTGTTCAAATTGGAGCCAAACAAGGAGCATGTAGCATATCTAGTTGTGATGATCTAGTCAGGTTACTTATGCTATTGAAATAATGTTCTATTCTATTTTACTAAGAGACTTTAAAAAATCATGAATGCTCACTTCATTTTATCATCACATATATGATTTTAATTTCAACTTTTGTTTTTCATTTTTATTCTTTTGATGAGGCAAATTCCACAAGTAAATTCTCTAAAGATAATTATCTTTGGGATAAGGCCAAATGTAACATGAAATACTAGTTTTGATCATTTCTTTTAGTACATTATCTCCTTATTTATGAGTCAAATGCTGGTGACTTTCTCACTTAATCTTTTTATATCAAAAACAATATAAATGTCCAAAAATGAGTTAGAAATGTTTGTCTCATCTTTTCTTCTATAAATATTTTATAAGATATACTCATTCACCTTAACAATAAATAAATAAATAAAAGACATTTGCTGTTAAATTTGAAAATCTTATATCTTTTATTGAATTTTCAAATTTTAGCCAAATTAACTTATATTAAATAAGAAATAATATACTAGCCAATGTTTATGGAAAAACTGTTGTTCATGTGTCACAGTTGGCCCACCACTTATTTGTGTTAAAAGTTTAATTGGGCACACCTGAGCCCTTTCATTCACATATGGTTTATAGCTGTATTTGTATGACAGAGGGGGAGAACTGAGTAATTTCATCAGTTCCCCAAAAGAGGGACAATAATATATTACATTATTAATATAGTGCCATTTAGGCACAAATGGTGTTGACTTCTGATACTGATAATTAAAGTGTTTTCACTGATTGAAAACTTTATAATAACCACTAAAGAGTTTGTGTAGAGTTAGAGAGCCACATTATTTGATATCAGCATAAACTCCTTTATATCTTTTATAATAAAATTTAGAGTTCTTTTAATTCCTGGAACTATAACTTGTCAGTTTATGGTATATTTTTATTCAGGTATCAAGAACCCACATCATCAATCAACTCTAAACTTCAGTATTTTCAAATATTTCCAATTAACTGTAGAAATTATTAATTCAACAAGAAGGTAGGAGATAGTAGCTTCATGACCCTTTCCAAACTGGAAAACTCTTTAGTAATGTTTAAAGTTGTTTTCTTTGTTTTTCAGCAATTATGGATCTAAACTTTCAACTGAGTACAGTGTATGATATCATGAATAATTTGGCTCAATGAATTACAATTACAGTCTTTCTAGAAAAAAGGTTGGAAAATGTAAGATGAGTTTGGGTAACATTCAGTATTATTTAAAATTTTGTCTTCATGGAAAAGCAAAAAAAAAAAAAAAACAGTGCCAGAGTTGCATGATCTTGGATAATCATCTTCTAAATTCTAATCCTTATAATGCTTAAAGCAGAGTGAACATACAAATTTTTAACAAAAGAAAATTTCAAATTTATATACAGTAAAATTTTGCCAATGTCAGCATCTTTATCCCTATTCATTAAGACTGTCATTTAATTAGGTAATTGAATGCTTTATATTTGTATGATATTAACTCAAAAGAACCACTAATATAAGAAAGTTGTAAAAACTGTCAACTATTGATTAATTAAAAAAACAGCTTAATTTCAAGCATTAAATTAATATAAAACTGATTATAGCAAATGTAGTCATATATGGTTTCCAATAATATTTAATTCTTCAGGTTTTTATTAGAAATTGTTATGTGTTACTTAAAGTGTTCCCCAAAAGAGGGACAATTTCACAGTTTTCTTGAAAGTATATATTCATAATTGTTCTCAAATTGGTAAATTACATGGCAGAGAAGATTTTAAGTTGGGTAATAAAAGATTTTTGATTTCTCGAGAAACTATAATTCCATTAATTTTGCTGTTTTTCACGTAATTCCAAAGTAGGCCATTGTAGGGAGAGAATAATATATGTAATACTCTAATAAGATGTTCAGATTATGCTCATGGTCTTGTATAGTAAATTAAAAATAGTGTTTAGCATGATTTACTGTTTCCTGAATTTCTAGAAAGAAATCTCTCTTGTGCATTCTTGCTCTGCCTCTTTATGTCTGAATTCAATTTCCCAAAAAAATATTGTGGAAGAAATGGAATTTTAAAAGTTTCAAAGAAGGAAATGGCAGTTTCATAGTTACAGAGTGGAACACATGTGTGCAGCTGCACAGTCATGCCAGGTCTTTGTGACAACATTGGCTGTCGCCCATCAGGATCCTCTGTTCATAGAATGTTCCAGGCAAGAATACTGGAGTGTGCTTCCATCTCCTACTCCAAAGTGTCTTCCCCACCCAGGGATCAAACCTGTTTCTCTTGAGTCTCCTGCATTGGCAGGTGGACTCTTAACCCCTGGCACCAACCAGGAAGCACAGAATGAAAAGCTGAGTCCAAAGGAAGGTAAGTGAATGAGAGAAGGATGGGAATTCGAATAGAAAAAAAAATGTATACAATATGCTTGCAAAGCTGCTGTCAATGAAATTATGAGTAATGAAAAATAACTCTGGAGACAATATGAAAATTATAGATTTTGAAAAGTTCTGAGTTTTATTTAATTGCATTTCATTATGCCTCTAATTTATGAAATATAACTTTTATTTTTTCATTTCTTTGAGAAAAGTACATTCTTCCTTGCCATGTCCATGAAGGCTCTCTTGACTTGCTGATTCCTAGGATATAGATGAATGGGTTTAGCATGGGGGCAATTGAGATATTTTGCGTAGCTACTCCCATGCTCAAAGACCACTGTCCTTCGCTGATGGATTCATGTACATGAAAATGCAGCTGGCATAAGAGATAGAGATGACAATCATGTGGGAAGAACATGTGGAGAGGCCTTTGACCTATCAGTGGTAGAAGGGATCGTGAAAATTGTTCTAATGACATATGTATCAGTTCAGTTCAGTTCAGTTGCTCAGTCGTGTCTGGCTCTTTGCGACCTCATGAACCGCTCCAGGCCTCCCTGTCCATCACCAACTCCCGGAGTTCACCCAAACCCATGTCCATCAAGTCGGTGATGCCATCCAACCATCTCATCCTCTGTTGTCCCCTTTTCCTCCTGCCCTCAATCTTTCCCAGCATCAGGGTCTGTTCAAATGAGTGAGCTCTTCATATCAGGTCACCAAAGTATTGGAGTTTCAGCCTCAGCATCAGTCCTTTCAATGAATACCTAGGACTGATCTCCTTTAGGATGGACTGGTTGAATCTCCTTGCAGTCCAAGGGACTCTCAAGAGTCTTTTGCAACACCAGTTGAAAAGCATCAATTCTTCTGTGCTCAGCTTTCTTTATAGTCCAACTCTCACATCCATACATGACCACTGGAAAAATCATAGCCTTGACTAGACAGTCCTTTGTTGGCAAAGTAATGTCTCTGCTTTATAATATGCTGTCTAGATTGGTCATAACTTTCCTTCCAAGGAGTAATTTTCTGGAAGGAAACTTACTGATGGATTTTAATTTCATGGCTGCACTCACCATTTGCAGTGATTTTGGAATCATGGCTGCAATCACCAACTGCAGTGATTTTGGAGTCATGGCTGCAGTCACCATCTGCAGTGATTTTCTGCACCATCTGCAGTGGAATCAAGAAAAATAAAGTCAGCCAGTGTTTCCACTGTTTCCCCATCTATTTGCCATGAACTGATGGGACCAGATGTCATGATGTTACTTTTCTGAGTGTTGAGCTGTAATCCAACTTTTTCACTCTCCTCTTTCACTTTCATCAAGAGGATCATTAACTCTTCTTCACTTTCTGCTATAAGGGTGATGTCCTCTGCATATCTGAGGATATTGATATTTCTACCGGCAATCTTGATTCCAGCTTGTGTTTCTTCCAGTCCAGCGTTTCTCATGATGTACTCTGCATATAAGTTAAATAAACAGGGTGACAATATACAGCCTTGACGAACTCCTTTTCCTATTTGGAAGCAGTCTGTTGTTCCATGTCCAGTTCTAACTGTTGCTTCCTGACCTGTATACAAATTTCTCAAGAGGCAGATCAGGTGGTCTGGTATTCCCATCTCTTTCAGAATTTTCCACAGTTTATTGTGATCCACACAGTCAAAGGCTTTGGCATAGTCAATCAAGCAGAAATAGATGTTTTTCTGGAACTGTCTTGCTTTTTTGATGATCCAGCAGATGTTGGCAATTTGATCTCTGGTTCCTCTGCCTTTTCAAAACCAGCTTGAACATCAGGAAGTTCACGGTTCACATATTGCTGAAGCCTGGCTTGGAGAATTTTGAGCATTACTTTACTAGCGTGTGAGATGAGTGCAATTGTGTTGTAGTTTGAACATTCTTTGACATTGCCTTTCTTTGGGATTGGAATGAAAACTGACCTTTTCCAGTCCTGTGGCCACTGCTGAGTTTTCCAAATTTGCTGGCATACTGAGTGTAGCACTTTCACAGCATCATCTTTCAGGATTTGGAATAGCTCAACTGGAATTCCATCACCTCCACTAGCTTTATTCGTAGTGATGCTTTCTAAGGCCCACTTGACTTCACATTCCAGGATGTCTGGCTCTAGGTCAGTGATCACACCATCATGATTATCTGGGTCGTGAAGATCTTTTTTGTACAGTTCTTCTGTGTATTCTTGCCATCTCTTCTTAATATCTTCTGTTTCTGTTACATCCATACCATTTCTATCCTTTATCGAGCCCATCTTTGCATGAAATGTTCCTTTGGTATCTCTGATTTTCCTGAAGAGATCCCTAGTCTTTCCCATTCTGTTGTTTTCCTTTATTTATTGCACTGATCGCTGAAGAAGGCTTTCTTATCTCTTCTTGCTTTTCTTTGGAACTCTGCATTCAGATGTTTATATTTTTCCTTTTCTCCTTTGCTTTTCGCTTCTCTTCTTTTCACAGCTATTTGTAAGGCCTCTCCAGACAGCCATTTTGCTTTTTTGCATTTATTTTCCATGGGGATGGTCTTGATCCCTGTCTCCTGTACGAAGTGTCACGAACCTCATTCCATAGTTCATCAGGCACTCTATCTATCAGATCTAGGCCCTTAAATCTATTTCTCACTTCCACTGTATAATCATAAGGGATTTGGTTTAGGTCATACCTGAATGGTCTTGTGGTTTTCCCTACTTTCTTCAGTTTCAGTCTGAATTTGGCAATAAGGAGTTCATGGCCTGAGCCACAGTCAGCTTCTGGTCTTGTTTTTGCTGACTGTATAGAGCTTCTCCATCTTTGGCTGCAAAGAATATAATCAATCTGATTTCGGTGTTGACCATCTGGTGATGTCCATGTGTAGCATCTTCTCTTGTGCTGTTGGAAGAGGGTGTTTGTTATGACCAGTGAATTTTCTTGGCAAAACTCTATTAGTCTTTGCCCTGCCTATTCCATATTCCAAGGCCAAATTTGCCTGTTACTCCAGGTGTTTCTTGACTTCCTACTTTTGCATTCCAGTCCCCATAAAGTCATCAGTGAAATGCAAATTAAAATGAGACAAAGCACTATGTGTTCTAAGTCACTTCAGTTATGTCCACTCTTTGCAACCATGGACTGTTGCCCGCCAGGTTCCTCTGTCCATGATTTTCCAGGCAAAAATACTGGAGTGGTTTTCCATTTCTTTTTCCAGAGGATCTTCTCGACCTAGAAATTGAACCCATGTGTCCTGCTTGGCAGATGGATTCTTTACCACTGAGCCATCTAGGAAACACTTTCAAGTTATGATATCCTCTAACAAATACATCACAGAAAAATGTATTTATATGATTATTTCTTAAAAAATGCAATTATTTGAATAAATTGGACAAAGCCAAGAATTGGTTTAATGTATAGTCACTGAATAATACCACTTATTGTGTGAAAATTTCCTAACATCTCCTGCTCGATTTAGAATGAGTGCTAGAAAATAAAGCAGGACTCAAATGTTTTAAGGTACAATGCAAAGAAAATAATCAAAAGAAAATAACATTGGCATGAATATAGAGAATGTTTTAGAATTGTATTCATGTTAATGATATTGATTGCAATGAATTAAATTTTTCATCTTTTCCCTTTAATACACTTTGCACCTAAATATATTTATAAGAAGGAAAAAGGAGAAAAAGAGACAGATAAATGAACCACACAGTGATAACCGAGTTTGTCCTCCTATGCCTTTCTGATGATCCTGACCTTCAGATTGTGATTTTCCTTTTTTTATTTATCACATATGTATTGTTACTGGAAACCTATTATCACCCTAACCTGAGTGGACTCCCATCTCCAGAGACCAGTGTATTTCTTCCTCCTAAACTTCTCTTTCTTAGAAATCTCCTTTACTACTGTGTGTATCCCCAGATTTATGGGGGCAATCATTACTAGGGACAAGACTATTTCTTACAATTGTGCAGCCTAACTATTTTTCTCTATTTTCATGGGGGTGACTGAATTTCACATTCTAACCTCCATGCCTATGACCACTACGTTGCCATCTGCAAGTCCATGCATTACACAACCACTGTGAGCAGGAAATTCTGCAGCGGGCTTGTGCTCTGTGCTTGGCTGGGCAGGTTTCTGACCATCTTCCAATGCCTTATGCTTTTCCTCCATCTGGATTACTGTGCTTCCAATAGAAGCATAGTAATAACTTTTTGATCACTTTTTGTGTGACTGTTTTCCCCTTTTACAATTGTCTTGTTCACATTGATCATTTTGTGTGTGACTGTTTCCCCCTTCTGCAATTGTCTTGTTCAGATACATGACTTCTAGAGGTAATGGGATTTTTACTTTGTTTTTGTTAGTTTGCTATTCACCTTGGCATTAGTGATTTTGTCCTGCTGCTGCTGCTGCTGCTGCTGCATCACTTCAGTCGTGTCCAACTCTGTGTGACCCCAGAGACGGCAGCCCACCAGTCTCCCCCGTCCCTGGGATTCTCCAGACAAGAACACTGGAGTAGGTTGCCATTTCCTTCTCCAATGCATGAAAGTGAAAAGTAAAAGTGAAGTTGTTCAGTTGTGTCCAACTTGTAGCGACCCCATGGACTGCAGCCTCTGAGGCTCCTCCGTCCATGGGATTTTCCAGGCAAGAGTACTATTAGGGTCCAATTCCTTTCAATTTATTACAGGAGAATTAATGCTGTTGTTCATAATTCCTTTACCAAATCTAGAAAAAAGAAACTTCGGTGCTCAAGCAGATAAACAGCCCACCCAGGCAAAGGACTATTTTAAAAAGAGGCGCCAGGTCTATAAAGACACAAGATATCCTCCTGAAGTCTGTGTGCAAGTTGAAGCTCTGATACTTGTAGAAGTATAAATGCTACCACATTATTAGGACTTTAGAGAATTTCATCTGCTAGTCAGAGAAAAAAGGCCTTCTCTACTTGTTCCTTTCACGTGATTGTCATTTCCATCTCCTATGGAAGCTGTATATTCATGTATGCTAATCCCTCAGCCAAAGAAAAGGCATCATTGACAAAAGGAGTAGCTATTCTCAATACCTCTGTGGCCCCCATGCTGAACCCCTTCATCTACACCCTGAGAAACCAGCAAGTGAAACAAGCCTTCAAAGACATGGTCTATAAAGCAATGTTTCCTGCCAATAAGTGAGATTTTGGTAAAAAATGAAGGCCACTTTAAATAGAAATTAGATTAAGTCCTGAAATTCCTAAATATCTGTATAGCTATGCTTGCTGTTTATAGTCTCTTAACAGGCCACATAATAGTTAATATAATAATTTCCCAAGGTTTCTTTCACTTCAATGCCCAAGTTTCTCCAGTGCATTGTTATTGGCATTTAAAATTATAGAAAATGTTATTTCTTATGCAGAATTTTCTGGAAATGAAACTTATTTCTTTAAGACATAGCACGATGTGAATAGTTTTAATTCTGTTAATCAGTTCCTGAAAGGATCCTATAATGCTGCATCGTACTTCAAATGTAGAGTTTCAAAATGAGTGTGTAATTTCCAGTGTATTTTCAGGCTGAACATTGAAAATTTCCTATGGTTTAAGAATTTATATATTAACAATGATAAGGCACTAAAGAGATAAAAGTCCAAAGAGATAAAATGTACTTTAAATGTAGAGCTTTTTATTTTGTAAAGTTCAGTAGCTATTTTCAAGGTAAATGTTTACCATATTATGTGCTAGTCATAGAATTCATATATTCTCTATCACTTTTGAAAAATGTTTATATTCAAATAATTCAGAGTAAATGCAATAAAACTAAATCACTACCACTTTCCTGAACTTAGTGATCATATTTATGACAATTATTTTTCATTCCTGGTGAAGTGTTCACAAACCTCCAATTTTTAGGGTCTACTTTTCTAAATTAATTTTATTTGATTGGGTTATTTTCTCTTTCTTCATGTCCCTTGTAAATTGGTTGTTATCTACACATTTGGCAAAACAGTCACCTCTCCCTGAGGATGGATTTGTTTAGGGGAAACCGTAATCATTCGGTCCATCTAGAGTTTCTGGGAGCCTCTCAGATCTTTTCTAAGGATGTGTCTCCTCAGATTTGTGTTTGGAGATTCCTTGGTAAACTGAGTGAAGGTGGGAAACATTTCTACTTTGATTCCATTGTGTCCCTGTTTTTGTATAGTATCTAAAGATAGCAGGTCTGCAAAAAATATTTGTGGAATGAATAACAGTGATTCAGTCAATAGATTATTTTTGTCACTTCTAATATTAGATTAAAAGGAATCTGAATTATAAAATCTTGTAAAATTCCTAGATTTTATGCTTTCTTTAATTCCTGGGACCCAGTTTAACAATTGGATAAAAAGGAACACTTGGATAATAGATCTTTCTCAACAACCTGTCCCAGAACACGTGTATACCTGTGGCGGATTCGTGTTGATATATGGCAAAACTAATACAACATTGTAAAGTTAAACAATAAAATAAAATAAAATAAATAATCTAAGAAGATTCTTGGAAAAGACTGACAATTTTAATGAACATTTTTTCAAAGTTTTTCATGTCACTTTATGGGAATTCACTTAGCACCATCTTCTAGATCATTCTTATTTTATTGTTCTCAATTTCATGTTTTGAATAATTCATTTTATACTTAATAGATTTGGGAGCTACTTTATGGAGACATTTTATTATATAAGAAAGGAAGTTGAAAAAAAAAAAAAAAAAGAAAGGAAGTTGTAATGTTTACATATGAGATTCATTCATCTTAGTATTTTAGCCAGCTAGCAAAAAAATGCTTTTCAGAGAAATACTGATTTAGGAAATTCAGGAAACCACTTCCATAACTTTTGCACATTTAGATATCTTCACATAGATACTATGCAAAATATTGCATATGCCTCTGGCCTATTTCTTATGTTTTTTTATCCCTATGGACATTGTCTGGCAAGTTTTCTGTTTCAGTAGTGGTACAAATGTTGATAACATGTTTATAATCCTCAGTGTATTTTCCTCTTCGCCTTGGTTGGTACATTTGATTCACTGGAGTATTTCCAATGAGCCTTGGGCATATGTAGTGGATAAAGCAACACTTGTCTCATGCAGGTTAAATTCCACATGGAAATCATGTCCATAAAGGACCACATTAACTCCATATATGCTTTCCTTCACTATTTTTGCTCTCATGGTTAAATGGAAAATGCATCCAAATATTTTCTATAGTAACTATAGAAATAAAATAATTTCAAATGTATTGAGAAAAAATAACTCTCTAGAAGTGCTGCATTGCTTAAAGGAAAACTGAAACAGTTTCCAATATATTATTTGTAATTTCAACTGGCTGATGTGATGCATTGTATGACAAGGAGAGGTAAGATTGTGGAGTAAAAGGCAATGAATCTTTTCTAAGCACTGATTTATTAGTTTTTAGCTCAGCTTTTTATCAGGTTCAGATGAATAATTGGAGTTGCATTTCTTTCTGATGTATGTCAAGGATTATGAAAAATGAACATGTTTACATTTCCTGATTGTCATTGGAATATATTTTTTCATTAGTTTTCAGAAAATTATTCTCTGAGTTTGGTCTTCCTTACTGAATAAAGGTTTGCAAAGTAACACAAGCTTCTGTTTCAGACAAAAAGAGTTTAGAATTCTAATTTGACCATTAACTAGCTGTATGATTTTGTTCATATTATTTAACCTCTTAGTGTCAGTTTCTCCAAACTTAACATAGTGTTATTATAATAAGTAAATGAGGTAAGTACATCAACTGCAGCATTGTCCCTTAAATGAGGTTCTTCATAAATAGTTACTATTTTTTTATAGTGACACCATCTTTCTCAAATGTGATAACTGATTTTATTTTTAGGAATAATGAAGAGAACAATATTTATGTGAGTAAAAGCTTTAAAATTGTATATAATTTAATTTTACTTGTAAATTAAATAAGCCCTCACAATAACTCAATGAAGCATTGTCCAAATTTTCACAGTGGGGGAAGGGGGTAAGCACAGAATCCAAACCAAAAATTCAGGAAGGGTTATATTTTTAACAAATTTTCCTTGGAATGCAAAGCCCCAATAATCTCACACATTATAAATTAACTCCTGATCAGTTCAGTTACTCAATCATGTCTGATTCTCTGGGACCCCATGGACTACAGCATGCTACGCTTCCTGTCCATCACCAACTCACGGAGCTTGCTCAACCTAATGTCCATTGAGTTGGTGATGTCATCCAACGATTTCATGCTGTTTTCCCCTTCTCTTCCTATCTTCAATCTTTCAAAGCATCAGGATCCTTCCCAATGAGTCAGTTATTCATATGAGGTGGCCAAAGTACTGGAGCTTCAGCTTCAGTATCAGTCCTTCCAATGAATATTCAGGACTGATTTCATTTAGGATGGACTGGTTGGATCTCCTTGCAGTCCAAGATACTCAACAGTCTTCCCCACATCACGGTTCAAAAGCATCGATTCTTCAGTGCTCAGCTTTCTTTATAGTCCAATTCTCACATTTGTACATAACTATGAAAAACCATAGCTTTGACTAGACAGACATTGTTGGGAAAATAATGTCTCTGCTTTTTAATATGCCATCTAGGATGGTCATAGCTTTTCTTCCAAGGAGTAAGCATCTTTTAATTTCATGGTGGCAGTCACCATCTGCAGTGATTTCTGAGCCCCCCAAAATAAAGTCTGTCACTGTTTCCATTGTTTCCCCATCTATTTGCCATGAAGTGATAGGACTGGATGCCTTGATCTTTGCTCTTTTGAGTGTTGAGTTTTAAGCCAGCTTTTTCACTCTCCTCTTTCACTTTCATAAAGAAGCTTGTTAGTTCTTCTTTGTTTTCTGCCATAAGGGTGGTGTCATCTGCATATCTGAGGTTATTGATATTTCTCCTGGCAATCCTGATTCCAGTTTGTGCTTCATCCAGCCCAGTATTTTGGATGATGCAATCTGCATATAAATTAAATAAGCAGTGATAGTGTACAGCCTTGATGTACTCCTTTTCCTGTTTGGAACCAGTCTGTTGTTCCATGTCTGGTTCTAACTGTTGCTACTTGAACTGCATGCATTTCTCAAGGGGCAGGTAAGGTGGTCTGGTATTCCCATCTCTTGAAGAATTTTCCACACTTTATTGTGATCTACACAGTCAAAAGCTTTGGCATAGTCAATAAAGCAGAAGTAGATGTTTTTCTGGGACTCTCTTGCTTTTTCAATGATCCAGCGGATGTTGGCAATTTGATCTCTGGTTCGTCTGCCTTCTCTAAATCCACCTTGAACATCTGGAAATTCATGGTTCATGTACTGTTGAAGCCTAACTTGGAGGATTTTGTGTGTTACTTTGCTAGCATGTGAGATGAGGGCAATTGTGTGGTAGTTTGAGCATTCTTTGGCATTGCCTTTCTTTGGGATTTAATGAAAACTGACCATTTCCAGTCCTGTGGCCACTGCTGAGTTTTCCAAATTTGCTGGCATACTGAGTGCAGCACTTTCACAGTGTCATCTTTTAGGATTTGAAAGAGTTCAACTGGAATTCCATCACCTCCTCTAGCTTTGTTCATAGTGATGCTTCCTGAGGCTAACCTGACTTCAGACTCCAGGATATCTGGCTTTAGGTGAGTGACCACACCATCGTGGTTATCTGGGTCATTAAGATCTTTTTTTTGTATAGTTCTTTTGTGTATTCTTGCCAGCTCTTCTTAATATCTTCTGCTTCTGTTAGATCCATACCATTTCTGTCCTTTATTGTGACCATCTTTGCATGAAATGTTCCTTGGTATCTCTAATTTTCTTGAAGATAGCTCTAGTCTTTCCCATTCTATTGTTTTCCTCAACTTATTGGATTTATCACTGAGGAAGGCTTTCTTATCTCTCCCTGCCATTCTTTGAAACTCTGCTTTCAAATGGGTATATCTTTCCTTATCTCCTTTGCCTTTTGCTTCTCTTCTTTTCTCAGCTATTTGTATGCCTCCTCAGACAACCATTTTGCCTTTTGCATTTCTTTTTCTTGGAGATGGTCTTGATCACTGCCTCCTGTAGAATATCATGAACCTCCATCCATAGTTCTTCAGTCATTTTGTCTATCAGATCTAATCCTTCGAATCTATATGTCACTTCTGTTGTATAATTGTAAGGAAGTTGATTTAGGTCATAACTGAACGATCTAGTGATATCCCCCACTTTCTTCAATTTAAGTCTGAATTTGGCAATAAGGAGTTCATGACCTGAGCCACAGTCAGCTCCCAGTCTTATTTTTGTGGACTGTATAGAGCTTCTCCATGTTTGGCTGCAAAGAATATAATCAATCTGATTTTAGTAGTGACCATCTGGTGATGTCCATGTGTAGAAAGTTCTCTTGTCTTGTTGAAAGAGGATGTTTGCTATGACCCTTGCGTTCTTTTGGCAAAACTCTGTTATCCTTTTCCTGCTTCATTTTGTACTCCAAGTCTAAACTCGCCTGTTAGTTTAGGTATCTCTTGACTTCCTACTTTTCCATTCCAATCCCCTATGATGAAAAGGACATCTTTTGGGGGTTTTCGTTCTAGAAGGTCTTGTAGGTCTTCACAGAACTGTTCAACTTTAGATTCTTCTGCTTTAGTGATTGGGGCATAGGCTTGGATTACTGTGATATTGAATAGTTTCTCTGGAAAAGAACAGAGATCATTCTGTTGTTTTTGAGATTTCATCCAAGTACTCCATTTTAGAATCCTGTGTTGACTATAAGGGCTACTTCATTTTTTCTAAGGGATTCTTTCCCACTATAGTAGATACAATGGTCATCTGAATTAAATTTGACCGTTCCAATACATTTTAGTTCACTGATTCCTAAAATGATATTCACTCTTGCCATCTCCTGTTTGAACACTTCTAATTTACCTTGATTCAAGGACCTAATATTCCAGGTTCCTATGCAATATTGTTCTTTACAGCATCAGACTTTACTTCCATCACCAGTCACATCCACAATTGGGTGTTGTTTTCGCTTTGGCTCCTCTCATTCTTTCTGGAGTTATTTCTCCACTGATCTCCAGTAGCATATTGGGCCCCTACCGACCTGGTGAGTTCCTTTCAGTGGCCTATCTTTTTGCCTTTTCATACTGTTCATGGGGTTCTCAAGGCAAGAGTTCTGAAGTGGTTTACCATTCCCTTCTCCAGTGGACAACATTTTGTCAGGATTCTCCAACGTGACCAGTCCATCTTGGGTGGCCCTGCTCAGCATGGTTCATAGTTTCTTTGAGTTACACAAGGCTGTGGTCCATGTGATCACTTTGATTAATTTTCTGTGATTGTGGTTATCATTCGGTCTGCTCTCTGACAGATAAGGGTAAGGATAATTCCTGATGCCATTTTATTATAAGTATTTATACTGCTTTTTAAGCTAAATTTTATCTTCAAGTGTATATATAGTTTTCAAACTGAAACAATCAGGAGAGAAATAAAAACAGCTCTGATTAATAATCTGAAAATAATCTTAATTTATTCTTCTCAGTTTCTGGTGTTTTTTTTTTTTTTTTTTTTTTTCCTTCATGCAATTGTGATGAAGGTCTTCCACAATATTTGATGTCATGGTAAACACAGTCAGGAGAGGAATTAATCATTTAAAAAAAATTAGAGCTGTTATAAAACCAAACTATTTTCCAACATATCAAGTGAAGTGAAGTGAAGTGAAAGTCCCTCAGTCCTGTCCAACTCTTTGCGACCCCATGGATTGTAGCCCACCAGGCTCCTCTGTCCATGGAATTCTCCAAGCAAGAATATTGGCGTGGATTGCCATTTCCTTCCCCAGGGGATCTTCTAGACCCAAGGCTGATCCCAGATCTCCCGCATTGCGGGCAGATTTCTTACCATCTGAGCCACCAGGATCTATTCTCTTCTATGACACAATAGCCTAGTTTATAAATCTAACACCAAAAAAAAAATGATTAACAAGTGAAAGGACAAGAGAGATAATTGGAAAACTGCACAGTAAATCTGAAGCTGTAAGTTGCCTTGAGGATATATGTATTCACAGCATTACTTGTGATTTCCTAGAAATCTTAATGTTAAGAAGAGAAAATACAATACACATAGAGAATGCTGGAAGCTAATTTATGTTTCCAATTATATTGTGGAATTTAGGGAGTGTCCCACCCACTTCTCACAATTTGCATAAAATAAGGAAAATAATCTGTTTTTAATAGATACATCAATACTGTTGCTTCTTTTAAATTGGAGAATTTGAGGAATTCTAGTGCTCTTTTTGCAAGAAGTCATCCTTACAATCTACTAAAGAATGACAGAGGTCTCCTGAAAACCATTTCCGTTATCTTGCTTGAAGCAATGTCAAGCTTTTTCCTTTTTTGTTTTCCTTTTTATTGGATATAGTTGTTTTACAATATTATGTTATAAGTAGTATCAATTATGCATAAACTAGATAACTAATGAAGCATACTATATAGCACAAAGAACTCTACGCAACAATAGCACGCGGTTTTCTCAATGGCTCAGTGGGTAAAGAATCTGCCTGCAATGCAGGAGACACAGATTCAATCCCTGGGTCAGGAAGATTGCCTGGAGGAGGAAATGGCAACCCACTCCTGTATTTCTTTCCTGAAAAATTTCATGGACAGAGGAGCCTGGCAGGCTACAGTCCAAAGGACCACAAAGAGTTGGATGCAACTGAGATGAGCAATAGTGAGCAATGATCAATAGTGTATATGGGCCAATCTCAATTATCCCTGCTTCCTCCAGCAAGCAATAGTTTATTGAATATGTTAATTTTCACTTTAAATGAACCACAAGCCTGATTCAACAATGAAATATCTAAGACATTAGAATTTAAAAAGAAAGGGACAGAAAAGAATATGAAGCTTGTTATCCTAAATTCTAAGGGAATAGCAGGGAAAATGTGGGAAAGTCCTAAGGAAGGAAAGTTTAAAATGATGTCTTATAGACTTGGATATATTCTTCATTGCTTTACCAAAAACATCCCAGGAATGGCTGACACTTCACATTCCAGAAATGGTTTACTGATCTGAATTATACACAGCTGTTAATTCCAGACAATTGTTGTTAATTGAGAACAAGGACTTTTACATTTGCCTTAGAAAGTATCTATAAAATACTTGAGTTGCCATGAATTTGTCTACAAAAAACGTAAAGCCTGTTGTTTTTGTAAGTGCTCTTAACATTGTTTTCTTCTGGTCCTTGAGGATTAGCAAAAGAATATATTCATTTTCTCCTAAACATCACATGATTTCCCAGTAGAATTGGCCACTGTTCATCTCAGTTGGAATTTTCCCTGAATCGACAGTAGCTATATTTTTCCTATACAGGAAAGTGAGTGAAAAGAGGGCTCAGGCTTATAAGAGAGATAAACACTGAGAACTTTCACAATATTATGATGCAGACTAGACAGTATATTAAAAAAAAAAAAAGAGAGAGACATTGCTTAGCTGACAAAGGTCAGTCTAGTCAAAGTTACAGTCTTTCCAGTAGTCAGGTGTGGATATAAGAGTTGGACCATAAAGAAAGTTGAGCCCTGAAGAATTAATGCTTTTGAACTGTGGTGTTGGAAAAGACTCCTGAGAGTCCCTTGGACTGCAAGGAGATCAAATCAATCAATTGCAAATGAAATCAGTCCTGAATATTAATTGGAAAGACTGATGCTGAAGCTGAAGCTCCAATAATTTGGACACCTGATGCAAAGAACTGGCAAATTGGAAAAGACCCTGGTGCTGGGAAAGATTGAAGGCAGGAGGAGAAGGGGACAACAAAGGATGATATGGTTGGATGGCATCACTGACTTGATAGATGTAGGTTTGGATGGACTCTGGGAGTTGGTGATGGACAGGGAGGCCTGGACTGCTGCAGTCCATGGGGTCACAAATAGACAAGACTGAGAGATGAAACTGAGTAATGATGCCATACATACTAAAAAGGGCTTCCCTGGTGGCTCAAATGCAATGCAGGAGACCCTAGTTCGATCCCTTAGTCAAAAAATCCCCTGGAGAAGGGAATGGCTACCAACTCCAGTATTCTTGCCTGGAGAATCCTATGAATATAAGAGCCTGACCTATGGGATATAGTCCATAGGTTTGCAAAGAGCTGGACAACTGAGTGACTAAGCATGCACATACAACAAATCAATAAACTTATATCTTTAAATTAAATATTCTATTGCATAAAGATCTCTCCTGATACTGGAATTAACTTTACCACTCAATTTGAATTCACAGCATGAGTGATATTGAAAAGAACTGGATCAATTTATTGAGGGAATTCTTTGTTTGTTTGTTTGTTTTAAGTAAATGGATTGTTATTATTATTATTGCTAAACAGGAAGACAAAATAGAAGGCTTTCATTGCTATTTAATGAATTATACCAATATACTGACAGAGTATAGCTTTAACTAAGTGAACATGAATGTATAAAAAAGGAAAATATAAAAATACAACATAGACTAGAAAGCAGAATACACACACATATAGAGAATAATAATAACATTTAGAAGGGAGAAATTTTGAAGAAAAAATGTTCTCTGGAAGGTATTGCTTTATGTTTGGTATTAGATATTCATACAATTTGGTCTCCTTAGCCAATGACACAGATCCAGTCTATGAAAAATCCACTCTGCCTCCTCTGTACTCTGGACTCTACAGAAGTTCCCTAACTTTTTGTGACCAGGGGATCAATTTAGTAGATGACAATTTTTCCATGGACCTGGGTGGGGGGTAGTTACAGGATGGCTCAAGCTCATTATGTGTATTTTGCACTGTATATCTATTATTATTTCATCCTCGTCATATCAGATCATCAGGCATTAGATTGCAGAGTTCAGAAACCCCTGCTCCAATGCTTGAGGAGGTCACAACAATGAGTCCATTAGATGTGATTCAGATAAGGACTTGGAAGTTAGGAAAGTGAATGTGAGTCAGAGTGAGAACTTAGAAGTCTTTCATATTGTTGAAGATTTAACTCCAGTGATGTTCATTTGGGAGACAGTCCCATTCGAGCAATCTTTCTCCTGACATTTTTGGATTTTCTATATTAACTAGCAAATACTAATACAAGAAATCAGATAAAAGATTAGGAAATAATAGAGTTTTACTGAGTTTGAAGAAAAGATGAGGAGCTTCCCAACGGGAAAGAAGTCATTTAGGGAAGGATTTAATAGAGTCAACAAGTAGCATTTCTATTCCAGTATTTCAAACACTTAGAAAAGCCTAGGTTAAAATTCCTACTCCTCTTACTTAGAGTATGTGAATAGGATAAAATGAAAACTATATATTTTTAACCTCATACAGATAAATAAAATAGGGATTTCAAAAGAAATATTCTATGATAAATACACACACTAGCATATGGTACAAAAAAAAAGTCTTAAAAAATAAATTCTCCCAAGTTAAATTAATATGGCATAGCCCTTCCAGAAATAAATTCCAGTCCTATCCATGGATACTTCCCTTTTCTTTGAGCTTCTTTGTGTTTTACTCTGAAGGTTATTGAAAAGAAGATAATGAGAAATTACACAGAAATAAGAGAGTTTATCCTCCTGGGACTGTCAGATGACCCACAAGTTCAGGTTGTGATCTTTGTCTTTCTGCTCATCACCTACATGCTCAGCATCACTGGGAACCTGACCATTATCATCCTGACCCTGCTGGATGCCCACCTCCAGACCCCCATGTATTTCTTCCTCAGGAGTTTCTCTATATTAGAGGTGTCATTCACAACTGTCACTATACCAAAGTTCCTGACCACCATCATTACAGGAGATAAAACTATCCCTTTTAATGATTGTATGGCTCAGTTATTTTTTTTCATTCTCTTGGGAGTCACTGAGTTTTACCTTCTGGCTGCCATGTCGTATGACCGCTACATTGCCATCTGCAAACCGCTGCATTACATGACCATCATGAATCATAAAGTCTGCGCCCTGCTTGTCTTGGCTTCTTGGTTGGCTTCATTCTTAATTATATTCCCATCACTCATGCTGTTCATACAGCTTGATTACTGTAAGTCCAATGCTATCGATCATTTTACTTGTGATTATTTCCCCTTATTACACCTTTCATGTTCAAACACTAAATTACTAGAGATGATGGGCTTTTCCTCTGCTGTGTTTACCCTAATGTTCACTTTGACATTAATAATTCTTTCCTATACGTATATCATCAGAACAATTTTGAGGATCCCTTCTACCACTCAGAGGACAAAGGCCTTTTCCACGTGTTCTTCCCACATGATTGTCATCTCCATCTCTTATGGCAGCTGCATTTTCATGTATATGAATCCATCAGCAAAGGACAGGGTGTCTTTGAGCAAGGGAGTGGCTGTGCTAAACACCTCAGTAGCCCCCATGCTGAACCCTTTTATTTATACCCTAAGGAATCTACAAGTCAAGCAAGCCTTCATGGACATTGCCAGGAAGATTCTACTTTTCTCAAGGAAATGAAAAAATAAAAGTCCTGCTTTATAAATTAGAGGCATAACAAAGAGCAATCAAATAAAAATCAGGGCTTTTCAAAATCTATTAATTTTCACATAATTTCCCTAGAAGTGTTTTTCACTGCTCATACTTTTATTGCCAGCATCTTACCAAAGATAGTATATACATTATTCCCATTCTAATTCCCATCATTCTCTCATGTATTTCCCTTCCCTTGGGCTTATCATTCCACTTTGTAGCCTTGGACTGGCTTAATTTCCCTTTTTGAAACATTTTTTAAGTCCTTGTTTTCACAATATTTCTTATAAAATTAAGAGCAGACAGAAAGAGGCAGAGAAGCAGCACATGAGAGAGAACTGTGTTTTGATTTCACCAAGAAATATTCTTTCTAGAAATTTAGGGAATATTAAATTATTTTACGCACTATTTTTTCAATTTTTTTTAATTGGAGGATAATTGTTTAACAATGTTGTCTTGGTTTCTTGCATGCATTAACATGATTCAGTCATAAGTATCCATATGTCTCCTCCTTCTTGACTTCACTTCTGCCTCCTACCCCAGCCTGCCCCTCTACATTGTCACAGAGCCCTGGGTTAAGTTCCCTGTGTTATACAGCAACCTCTCATTGCTACCTATTTTACATATGTAATGTATAAGTTTCAATGCTATTCTCTCAATTCATCCTGCCTTCTCCCAACCCACACTGCCACTATGCTCACAAGTCTGTTTTCTATGTCATGTCCCTATTGCTGCCCTGGAAATAGGTTCACCAGTACCATTTTTCTAGATTCCATATTGAACATCAACATTTTAGCATCAGCAAACTAAAATGGACTGGAATGGGTGAATTTAACTCAGATGACCATTGTATCTACTACTGTGGACAAGAATCCCTTAAAAGAAATGAAGTAGCCCTGATAGTCAGCAAAAGAGTCCAAAATTCAGTACTTGGATGCAATCTCAAAAATGACAGAATGATCTCTGTTCATTTCCAAGGCAAGCCATTCAATATCAGAGTAATTCACATCTATGCCCTGACCAGTAATGCTGAAAAAGCTGAAGTTGAACAGTTCCATAACTTCTAGAACTAACATCCAAAAAGATGTCCTTTTCATCATAGAGGACTCCACGAAATACCTGGAGTAATAGGCAAATTTGGCCTTAGAGTACAGAATAGTGCAGGACAAAGGCTAATAGAGTTGCAAAGAAAACACAGTGGTCATAAGAAACACCCTATTCCAACAACACAACAGAAGACTCTACACATAGATGTTAGCAGATGGTCAATACCGAAATCAGATTGATTATATTCTATGCAGCCAAAAATGAAGAAGTTCTATACAGTCAGCAAAAACAAGATCAGGAGCTGACTGTAACTCAGATCATGAACTCCTTATTGACAAATTCAGACTTAAATTAAAGAAATTAGGGAAAATCACTAGACCATTCAGATATGACCTAAATCAAATCCCTTGCAATTATACAGTGAAAGTGACAAATAGATTCAAAGGATTAGATCTAATAGACAGAATGACTGAAGAACTATGGACAGAGACTTATGACATTCTACAGCAGGCAGTGATCAAGACAATCTCCAAGAAAAAGAAATGCAAAAAGGCAAAATGGTTGTCTGAGGAGGCCTTACAAACAACTGAGAAAAGTACAGACACAAAATGCGAAGGAAAAAAGGAAAGATATACCCATTTGAATGCAGAGTTACAAAGAATAGTAAAGAACAAAAAGAAAACCTCCCTCAGTGATCAATGCAAAGAGGTAGAGGAAAACACTAGAATGGGAAAGACTGAAAATCTCTTCAAGAAAATTAAAGATACCAAGGGAACATTTCCTGCAAAGATGGGGACAATAAAATACAGAAATGGTATGGATCTAAAAGAAACAGAAGATAATAAGAAGAGGTGGCAAGAATACACAAAAGAACTGTATACAAAAGATCTTTATGACCCAGATAATCACGATGGTGTGATCACTCACCTGGAGCCAGACATCCTGGAATGCAAAATCAAGTGGGCCCTAGGAAGCATCACTATGAACAAAACTAGTGGAGGTGATGGAATTCCAGTTGAGCTCTTCCAAATCCTAAAAGATGATACTGTGAAAGTGCTCCACTCAATATGCCAGCAAATTTGGAAAACTCAGCAGTGGCCACAGGAATGGAAATGGTCAGTTTTCATTCCAATCCCAAAGAAGGGCAATGCCAAAGAATGCTCAAACTACCACACAGCTGTGCTCATCTCACATGCTCAAAATCCTCCTAGCCAAGCTTCAACGGTACATGAACCATGAACTTCCAGATGTTCACGGTGGATTTAGAGAAGGCAGAGGAACCAGAGATCAAATTGCCAACATCCACTGGATCACGGAAAAAGTAAGATAGTCCCAGAAAAGCATCTACTTCTGCTTTATTGACTATGCCAAAGCTTTTGACTGTGTAGATCACAACAAACTGTGGAAAATTCTTAAAGAAATGGGAATACAAGACCACCTGATCTGCCTCTTGAGAAATTTGTATGCAGGTCAGGAAGCAACAGTTAGAACCAGACATGGAGCAGCAGACTGATTCTAAATAGGGAAAGGAGTATGTCAAGGATGTATATTGTCACCCTGCTTATTTAACTTATATGTAGAGTACATCATGAGAAACTCTGGGCTGGATAAAGCACAAGCTGGAATCAAGATTGCCAGGAGATATATCAATAACCTCAGATATGCAGATGACACCACCCGTATGGCAGAAAACAAAGAGGACTCTTGATGAAAGTGAAAGAGGAGAGTGAAAATGTTGGCTTAAATCTCCACATTTAGAAAAATAAGATCATGGCATCTGGTCCCATCACTTCATGGCAAATAGATGGGGAAACAATGGAAACAGTGATGGATATCATTTTGGGGGGCTCCAAAATTACTGCAGATGGTGACCACAACCATGAAATTAAAAGACACTAATTCCTTGGAAGAAAAGTTATGACCAAACTACACAGCATATTAAAAAGCAGAGACATTACTTTGTCAACAAATGTCTATTTAGTCAAATCTATGGTTTTTCCAGTAGTCATGTATGGATGTGAGAGTTGGAGTATAAAGAAAACTGAGTGCCAAAAAATTGATGCCTTTGAACTGTGGTGTTGAAGAAGACTCTTGAGAGTCCCTTGGACTACAAGGAGACCCAACCAGTCCATCCTAAAGGAAATCAATCTTGAATATTCATTGGAAGAACTGATGCTGAGGCTGAAACTGCAATACTTTGATCATCTGATACAAAGAACTGACTCATATGAAAAGACCCTCATGCTGGGAAAGATTGAAGGCAGGAGGAGAAGCAGATGACTGAGAATGCGATGGTTGGATGGCATCACCGACTTAATGTTCATTGAGATGGTGATGGGCAGGGAGGCCTGGTGTAGTGCAGTCCATGGGGTCTCAAAGTGTTAGATATGACTGAGTGTTTGAACTGAACGTATATGTATGCATTAATATACAACATTTGTTGTTCTGTTTCTGACTTACTTCACTCTGTATAACAGGCTCTAGATTCATGTACCTCACTACAACTGACTTGAATTTGTTCCTTTATGTGGATGCTTGGTTTATGAACCAGTTTATAACCCAGCATATGGTTGTGCATGTGTGCTCTGTAGAGGCCAAGTCTTTGTGACCCTTTGACAACCTTCTCTGTGCATGTGCTTAACACAACTTCTTTATCCATTCGTCTGTCAGGGGACATCAAGGTTGCTTCCATGTCCTGGTTATTGTGAATTGTGCTGCAATGAACATTAGGATACATGTGTTTTTTAGAACTGTGATTTTGATACATTGATTCTTCCAATTCAAGAATTGGTATATCTCTCCATGTGTTTACGTCATCTTTGATTTCTTTCATCAGTGTCTTATTGTTTCCTCTATACAGCTCTTTTGTGCATTTATTTCTAGATATTTTGTTCTTTTTGTTGCCTTGGTGAATGTGGTTGATTCCTTAATTTCTCTTTTGGATTTTTATTGCTAGTGTATAGGAATTCAAGGGATTTCTGTGTATTGATTTTGTATTCTGCAACCTTAATAAACTCATTGATTAACTCTAGTCATTTTCTGATAGTATTTTTAGGGTTTTCTTTGTACAATATCATGCTGTCTCCAATGAAAGTTTTACTTCTTCTTTTCCAATCTGGATCCCTTTTCTTTCTTATCCTTCTCTATTGCCAATTAAATTTAATTTCAGATTTTACCTTTTCATCATGGCTGTGAAATAAGAATAATCATATAAAACATTTCCAAATGAAAAACAAGGTAAATATTTCTTCAAGAGAAAAACATTTACAGTTACTTCAGAAAGTTGTTTAAGAAAAGCTATGATGAACCTAGATAGTATATTAAAAAGCAGAGATATAACTTTGCAAACAAAGATCCATATAGTGAAAGCTATTTTTTTCTAGTAGTTATGTATGAGTGTGAGAGTTGGACCATAAAGAAGGTTGAGCACCCAAGAATTGATGCTTTTAGACTGTGCTGCTAGAGAAGACTCTGGAGTGTCCTTTGGACTACAAGATCAAACCAGTCAATCCTACAGGAAATCAACTCTGAATATTCATTGGAAGGACTGATGCTGAAGTTCAAGCTCCAAAACTTTGGCCACCTGATTCAGAGAGCCAACTCACTGGAAAAGACCATAGTGCTGGGAAAAATTGAGGGCAGGAGGAGAAGGGGGCAACAGAGGATGAGATGGTTGGATGGCATCGCCAGATCATTGACATCAGTTTGAGCAAACTCAGGAAGATAGTGAAGGACAGGGAAGCCTAGTGTTCTGCAGTCCATGGGAATACAGAGTCAGACATGAATGAGTGACTGAACAATGACATAAAGTTGTTGGAAAGATTCAATGAGCCAATATAAAGAGAATAATTAGAATAGGTCTGTAATATAGTAATTGCTGACAAAAATTAATCTCAACTTTCCTCTTCTCTTTCTCCTTATTATCATAAAAGTATTATTAATAGTAAAAAGATTTCAATATACTTGAATTTCTAATCTTTTAAAAATATTTGAATAGATATTTATATTGTATTTCCAGCACTCTGTTGATTGCCATTGTTTGATTTCCTGAAAATTCCAAATAGAATAAAATTTCCTAATAATGTCATTTCTATTACCTGGTAAAATGAAAATTTCAGAAGTCCACATCAACCCTCACACTCTTTTAATCAAACTAAATGCCTGTGCATCTTCAAAAATAAAGTTTCTACTCAAAATTTTAACATTTACCTGTGTTTTTTTTTTTTTTTTTTTTACTTCATTCAAGTATATTTGAATAAAAAAAATTACAGAATATTCTGAAACAATAGTCAGCTTTAACCAGTTTATTGGTTTGGGTGTGGGGAAATTTGAATGTGGAAATAAATGAAAAGGAATCATACAACTGTAATGAAAGAGTTTTTGACAGATTATGAGTAATAGAAAGTATTAATGAGAACTTTATTCTTCTAATGATACAATCACTTGCATTTACTGGAGAAAAAGATAACCTTTTGGATGGTCTCCTTGAAGGCTTGCTTCACTTGCTGGTTCCTCAATGAATATATATATGGATTCATCATAGGAGGAATAGAAGTATTTATAATAGCAACTCCTTTGTTAAAGGATGCCTTTTCTTTTGCTGATGGGTTGGCATACATGAATATACAGCTTCCATAAGAGATGGAAATGACAATGATGTGAGAGGAGCATGTAGAAAATGCCTTTTTTCTCTGACTGGCAGAAGGCAGTCTCAGAATTGTCTTGATGATGAACATGTAGGATAGAATTATTAATGCCAAAGTAAAAAGCAGAATCACTATTGCAGAGTAAAAACCAATCACTTCAAGGAGCCATGTGTCTGAGCAGGATAGTTGCAAGAGAGGGAAATAGTCACAAGTAAAATGATCAATGATATTAGAACCACAGTAATCTAACTGGAGAAAAAGAATAACAGGTGGGAAGATGTTTAAGAACCCTGCCAGCCAAGCACAAAAGACAAGCAGTACACAGACTCTGTTGTTCATGATGGTTGTGTAATGCAGGGGTTTGCAGATAGCTACATAGCGATCATAGGACATGGCAGTTAGAAGATAAAACTCAGTGATACCCAAGAAAATGAAGAAAAACAGCTGAGCTGTACAATCATTATATGAAATCGTTTTGTTCCTGGTGATAATTGTGCCCAGAAATCTAGGAATACAGACAGTTGTAAAGGAGATTTCTAATATAGAGAAGTTCCTGAGGAAAAAATACATAGGTGTCTGTAGATGGGAGTCCACCAAGGTGAGAATGATGATGGTCAAATTCCCAGTGACACTTAATATATATGTGATTATTAAAAAGAGAAAAATCACAATCTGAAGCTCTGGGTCATCTGATAGCCCCAGAAGAATGAATTCTGTGGGTCTTGTGTGGTTTTTCATTGTTGATCCTTTCCCCCCATTCAAAAAGAAAATGGATGTGTCTCCTATAAGAAATAAAAAATCAAAATACATTTGAGGATAGAATACAAAGCTTTTAAAAGTACCCTTCATGATGATAATGAATGAAATTTATTTTTTTTAATGAAATTTAAAAACATGTTCACCTACAGAACTCTCTCCAATTTCCATTCAACTTTTAATTCTAGTAAGGAATATTAACTGAAGCTCAATATTATTTTTTCTTCAAAAATACATTAATATAGACTATGGATAAAATAAAACTCATATGATAACACTTATATAAGGCTTTTTTCTCTAATAATTTTTAGTTGTTTCAAGTTATTCTTTTAAATATTTAGCTTCCTTTGTAAAACAGACAGAAATATTTTAATGATTTTTCTGCTTTCCTCAGTATTATAAAAACAAGTATAGTTTGCATTTTAATCTAAATAGAGAGTTTAAAAGCATACACAGTTTATGTATGCCTACTTCCACATTTTATTTTTTGCATAACTAAGGCCTACTTTGTTTAAGTGACTTTCACTAGTTTAAAGGACTAGTCAACATAGTAAAACAGTGGAAAATACTTCAAGAGATGGGGAATACCAGACAATCTAACCTGCCTCCTGAGAAATGTATATGCAGGACAAGAAGCAACAGTAAGGACTGGACATGGAACAATGGACTGTTTCAAAACTGGGAAAGGAGTATTTCAAGGCTGTATATTATCACATGCTGGTTAGTGTGTGTGTATTTTAGTTGCTCAGTCGTGTCTGACTCTTTGCAACCACGTGGATTGTAACCCACCAGACTCATCTGTCCACGGGATTTTCTAGGCAAGAATACTGGAGTGGGTTGCCATTTTCTTCTCCAGAGAATCTAGAGGATCTTCCCAACCCAGGGATCAAACCTGCATCTCCAGCATTGCAGACAAACTTTATCATCTAAGCCAGCAGGGAAGATTATCACCCTGCTTATTTAACTTACATGCAGAATGCATCATGCAAAATGCCAGGCTGGATGAATCACAGGCTGGAATAAAGATTGCTGGGAGAAATATCAATTTCCTCCATTATGCAGATAATACCACATTAATGGCAGAAAGTGAAGAGGAATAAATAGTCTCTTGATGAAGGTGAAAGAGGTCAGTGAAAAACCTGGCTTAAAACTCAACATCCAAAAAACTAAGACCATGACATCTGGTCCCATCACTTCATGGCAAGTAGAAGGGGAAAAAAATGGAAACTGGCAGATTTTCTTTTCTTGGGTTCTAAAAGCACTGCAGATGGTAACTGCAGCCATGAGATTAAAAGGTGCTTGCTCCTTGGAAGAAAAGCTATTATGAACCTAGACAGTGTATTAAAAAGCAGAAACATCACTTTGTGGGCAAAGGTCTAAGCAGTCAAAGCTGTGGTTTTCCAGTAGTCATGTACGGATGTGAGAGTTGGACCATAAAGAAGGCTTAGAGCCAAAGAATCGATTTCGTTGAACTGTGGTGCTAGAGAAGACTCTTTAGTCCCGGATAGCAAGGAGATGAAATCAGTCAATCCTAAAGGAAATTAACCCTGAATATTCACTGGAAAGACTGAAGCTCTAATAATTTGGCCACCTGATGGGAAGAGCTGACTCACTTTAAAAGACCCTGATGCAGGGAAAGATTGAGGGCTGAGGAGAAGGCGAAAACAGAAGATGAGATACCTTCATAGCATCATTGACTCAGTAGACATGAGTTTGAGCAAACTCCGGGAGACAGTGAAGAATAGCGAACACTGGCATGCTGCAGTTCATGGGTCACAAAGAGTCAGACACGACTAACCACCTGAGCAACAACCACACAACATAGTAATATCTCACATTAGAATACGGGTGTTTACCCATGGGAATATTTTGTTGGCACTCTCTCCCAAATTACCTTTTTAAGGCTTTGGTTGATGCAATCCCTTCTTCCTTTCCTTATAAAAGACTAAAAGCACAAGAAAGGGTAACTTCTGCTACCAAAAGAAATAATTGCCTAGACACAGTTTAGTTCATACAATGCACACTTGTTTTCTTTTGTTTTACAATTTTACTTTATCAAAAGAATAAGTAGATGGTCAAAACCTTTACTGGGAAGCAGCTATTCCTTTAAATAGGGGATGTCATTTTTATAGTTTTATTCCTATAAGAGAAAACCATTCAACTTAAGAAAAATTAATGAACAACTAAAGACTTACTGCTATGCTGCTTCTTTAGGACTCCATGAATAGTTTTCTTGTTAGTAACCACCATTTAATCTTTAATAACAAAAATTTCCTAAATTCACAAACCCATATACAAATAAAACACATAATTGAGATGTAGTAATATGCATTAACCTAAATAATAACAAATTTTACTTACCTCCTGGTTTTTCTTGATGATTTAGTCTCAAATTGTATGGTCTGTCACTTCAATGATTGTATAATTTCAGAGTTGATGAAGTGAGTTAGCAAGTTATTTGATTTCTATAGTACTCTGTAAACAAATATGGTGACTTAACTCTGCAATGGCTCTCAAGGATTATATTCTCATTGTGGTTCAACTGGTACTATTTGACCACAACAGCCTTCATTCCTGATACTGCAAAATTTGGGGCACATTTCACCACAACACATAATTGCTATTTGTCTCTTATACAATCTCTGTGTAAAACACTCGGTTGCACTGGGTGGGTTAATAAAACACTTCTTGTATTTGCCCCTTTTCATATAATTAAAACACTACTTATTAAAACATTTCTTTGTATTAATGCACAGATTTTAAATGATTATTTTCTAATTCTGTGATTATATATCCATGCAATTTGAGTAGTATTTTTCTTAGGCTTCAGAGACTATTATATTTTCCTACAAATGCTGCTTTGAGAAAAAGAGATTTAGAAATTTCTTCTCCATGTAAGTCATACATACGGAATTGGATTTATCTTGTCTTTCCTGTTTTCTCAGAGGATTGTGTTAAGTAAACAGAGGGCTAATGATGCATTATTAAAAGACACAGGTGAATCGGTTTTGTAAGTATGAATAAGAAAATGTTTGGGCTTCCCTGGTGGTTCAGTGGTAAAGAATCCACTTGCCAATGCTGGAGACGTGGGTTCGATCCCTGATGTGGGAAGGTCCCACATGCCATGGAGCAACTAAGACAGTGTGCCACAAATATTGAGCCTGTGCTCTAGAGCCTAGAAACCACAATTACTGAGTACATATGCTGCAACTACTGAAACTCCTGCTACCTACAGCCTTTGCTCCACATGGAGAGAAGCCACAGCAATGAGGATCTCACACAATGTGAGTGGAAGTAGCCCCCACCTGTCTCAACTAGAGAAAGCTGGTGCAGCCAAAAATAAATGAATAAGTAAAATTATTTTAAAAAAGAAATTGAGATGAGTTGTTTGTCAGTTGCTTCATTTGCTACTATTTTCTCCCATTCTGAAGGCTGTCTTTTCACCTTGCTAATAGTTTCCTTTGATGTGCAGAAGCTTTTAAGGTTAATTAGGTCCCATTTGTTTATTTTTGCTTTTATTTCCAATATTCTGGGAGGTGGGTCATAGAGGATCCTGCTGTGATGTATGTCAGAGAGTGTTTTGCCTATGTTCTCCTCTAGGAGTTTTATAGTTTCTGGTCTTACGTTTAGATCTTTAATCCATTTTGAGTTTATTTTTGTGTATGGTGTTAGAAAGTGGTCTAGTTTCATTCTTTTACACGTGGTTGACCAGATTTCCCAGCACCACTTGTTAAAGAGATTGTCTTTAATCCATTGTATATTCTTGCCTCCTTTGTCAAAGATAAGGTGTCCATATGTGCGTGGATTTATCTCTGGGCTTTCTATTTTATTCCATTGATCTATATATCTGTCTTTGTGCCAGTACCATACTGTCTTGATAACTGTGGCTTTGTAGTAGAGCCTGAAGTCAGGTAGGTTGATTCCTCCAGTTCCATTCTTCTTTCTCAAGATCGCTTTGGCTATTCGAGGTTTTTTGTTTTTCCATACAAATTGTGAAATTATTTGTTCCAGCTCTGTGAAGAATACTGTTGGTAGCTTGATAGGGATTGCGTTGAATCTATAAATTGCTTTGGGTAGTATACTCATTTTCACTATATTGATTCTTCCAATCCATGAACATGGTATATTTCTCCATCTATTAGTGTCCTCTTTGATTTCTTTCACCAAAATGACTGAGGTAAATGAGGCAACTTCATAAACAACACATGATATTGAGTCTGCAAAATTCTGATTTAGTTTTGACTCTTTATTATTGTATTTAAAGAGTCCACACTTTTTCCTCAGAAATTCTGGACTTTTCCTCAGGAGAATTACTGTGATTATTTCCATTGAATTTTGACTTTGCATCATAGAAATTGGCAAACATGACAAAACAGTCCCTCACCTGAGAGACAGTTGTTAAACATTTACTATTCTCTCATTTAGAACATCTGTCAGTCATGTGGTGGATACTCAATGAATATTTCTGAATGAATAAATACATTGAAATCATTTTGGTGTATAATCAATCTCTGGTACTCAATAAAATCTTAAAAACTGGTTGTTAAATAATTTGAGAAACAAAATATGAAAAGAATCACTTTGGGTAAAAAAATTTGGGTAAAAAAATATTAGTCACTCAGTTGTGTCCTACTCTTTGCAATCCCACGGACTGTGGCCCACCCGACTCTTCTGTCCATTGAATTCTCCAGGCAAGAATCCTGGAGTGGGTTGCCAGGCCCTTCAAATATAAAGGCAAATCTCTCACTGTGGCAGATTTCAAGCTACCAGTGCACAGCTGGGTCCTGTGATGTGGTCCAGACAGGCTCCAGTACACCACTGTTGGGAGTGAACCAGTTCATCTACAAAGTGGACAAAGATCACTGCTTTCATGGGGTGAGGAATGTGAGAGAATGTAGACAGTAAGCATGAATGGAATTAATTAGTAAACTATATAGTATTTCATATGCTAATAATTATTTTGAAATAGAAAACTGAAATGCCTTGGAAGTGGGGGGGCTAGTATAATTTTAAATAGTGTCAAAGGGGTAGATTTTATTGAGGTGATATTTGGACAGAGATCTGAAGGAGGGATGGGTGGTAACCATGTGATTATCTGGGAGAGGAGACTTTCCATTTTAAGAAGCATGTAGTGTAAATACAATAAGGTCCTAGAAGGAAAATCACGTTACTTGAAAATAATGATTTGGGTTGTTTGTTTTGTTTTCTCATTTCTGATATTTTTCAATTTTTGTTGAAATAGTTTCCTGGATAGAATTTCCAGGAGAGTATTGAATAAAAACAGTTATAGTGGTCCTTCACATCTTATAACTGATTTTACCAAGACTACAGCTACTATCTAAAACATTAAAAATGATGTTTGCTGTAAACTTTAAATTTTGAATACTTTCAAGTACACACTAGGATAGAGAACTAGAGAAATAGTTTCAAGTACAGATCAAGCAGATTCAATAAATATGAAGGCTATTTTATATTGCTTTACTTGTGTTTTGAAAAACTTTTAAATATTTTGTTGTATTTTAAACCAGAACTTAGCAAAATGTCTTTGGTATCATTTATCACCTTACACACACTTGTGCTTGTTCATGCTCACTTGCTCAGTTGTATTTGACTCTTTGAGACCCCATGGACTCTAGCCCACCAGGCTCCTCTGTTCAGGGGATTTCCCAGGCAAGAACACTGGAGGAGGTTGCTGTTTCCTCTTTGAGGGGATCTTCCTAACCCAGAGACTGAATCCATGTCTCCTGAGTCTTATGCATTGGCAGGAGGATTCTTTACCACTGAGCCACTGGGAACATACTCCTAGATACCCAGTTGTCTCAAAACATCATTTTTTGTTGACTTGTTTAAACTGGAGCCAGACAAGGAGCTTGTAGTGTATCTAGTTGTGATGATCTAGTCAGGTTACTTATGCTACAGAAATAATGTTCTATTCTATTTTACTAAGAGACTTTAAAAAATCATAAATGGACATTGAATTTTATCAGAGGATATGTGATTTTCTTTTTCAATTTTTGTTTTCATTTTTACTCTTTTAATGAGGCAAATTTCACAAATAAATTTTCTAAAGATAAATTTTCTTTGAGATAAGACCACATATAAAATGAAATGCTAATTTGATAATTTATTTGGGTGCATTATCTCCTTAATTTATGAGTCAAATTGCTCGTGACTTTATTTCTCACTTAACCTTTTGATATTATGAACATTATAAATGTCCAAAAATGAATATGAAATGTTTTCCTCATCTTTTTTCTGAAAATACTTTTTAAGATTGTGCTTATTTACCTTCTTAACAATAAATTAAAAAATAAATAATTTTGCTATTAAATTTAAAATACTTATATCTTTATTGAATTTTCAAATTGTAGTCAAATTACCTTATATTAAATAAGAAATACTATACTAGCCAACGTTTATGGAAAAGTCTAAAACAGAGGTGTGCAAACTGTGGTCCATGGGCAACAGTTGGTCCACCCCCTCTTTGTGCTAAAAGTTTAATTGGACACACCTGAGCACTTTCATTCACACATTGTTTATAGCTTCACTTGTATTACAGAGGGGGAAGAGTTGAGTAATTTCATCAAGGACATTATGGTCTGCAAATTCCAAATTATTAATATAGTGCCCTTTATACACAAATTCTGTTGACTTCTGATACTGATAATTAAAACGCTTGTACTGACTGAAATCTTTATAGTAACCACTAAAGAGTTTGTGTAGAATTATATAAACAGTCACATTATCTGATATCAGCATAAACTCCTTCATATCTTTTGTAATAATTTTACAGTTCTTTTAATTCTTAGAAATACAACTAGCTAATTTATGGTATATTTTTATTCAGATATCAAGAACCCATATCATCAATCAATTCTAAGCTTCAGTATTTTCAAATATTTCCAATTAACAGTAGAAATTATTGTTTCAACAAGAAGGTAGGAAATAGTAGCTCCATGACTCTTTCCAAACTGGAAAACTCTTTAGTATTGTTTAAAGTTGTTTTCTTCCTGACTTTAGAGGAAATGCTTTCAATTTTTCACCATTGAGGATAATGTTTGCTGTAGGTTTGTCATATATAGCTTTTATTATGTTGAGGTATGTTCCTTCTATTCCTGCTTTCTGGAGAGTTTTTATCATAAACGGATGTGGGATTTTGTCAAAGGCTTTCTCTGCATCTATTGAGATAATCATATGGTTTTTATTTTTCAATTTGTTAATGTGGTGTATTACATTGATTGATTTGCGGATATTGAAGAATCCTTGCATCCCTGGGATAAAGCCCACTTGATCATGGTGTATGATCTTTTTAATGTGTTGTTGGATTCTGATTGCTAGAATTTTGTTAAGGATTCTTGCATCTATGTTCATCAGTGATATTGGCCTGTAGTTTTCTTTTTTTGTGGCATCTTTGTCAGGTTTTGGTATTAGGGTGATGGTGGCCTCATAGAATGAGTTTGGAAGTTTACCTTCCTCTGCAATTTTTTGGAAGAGTTTGAGCAGGATAGGTGTCAGCTCTTCTCTAAATTTTTGGTAGAATTCAGCTGTGAAGCCGTCTGGACCAGGGCTTTTGTTTGCTGGAAGACTTTTGATTACAGTTTCAATTTCCATGCTTGTGATGGGTCTGTTAAGATTTTCTATTTCTTCCTGGTCGAGTTTTGGAAAGTTGTACTTTTCTAAGAATTTGTCCATTTCTTCCACGTTGTCCATTTTATTGGCATATAATTGCTGATGGTAGTCTCTTATGATCCTTTGTATTTCTGTGTTGTCTGTTGTGATCTCTCCATTTTCGTTTCTAATTTTGTTGATTTGATTTTTCTCCCTTTGTTTCTTGATGAGTCTGGCTAATGGTTTGTCAATTTTATTTATCCTTTCAAAGAACCAGCTTTTGGTTTTGTTGATTTTTGCTATGGTCTCTTTTGTTTCTTTTGCATTTATTTTTGCTATAATTTTTAAGATTTCTTTCCTTCTACTAACCCTGGGGTTCTTCATTTCTTCCTTTTCTAGTTGCTTTAGGTGTAGAGTTAGGTTTTTTATTTCTTTTTTCTTGTTACTTAAGGTGTGCCTGTATTGCTATGAACTTTCCCCTTAGGACTGCTTTTACAGTGTCCCACAGGTTTTGGGTTGTTGTGTTTTCATTTTCATTCGTTTCTATGCAAATTTTGGTTTCTTTTTTGATTTCTTCTGTGATTTGTTGGTTATTCAGCAGTGTGTTGTTCAGCCTCCATATGTTGGAATTTTTAATAGTTTTTCTCCTGTAATTGAGATCTAATCTTACTGCATTGTGGTCAGAAAAAATGCTTGGGATGATTTCTATTTTTTTGAATTTACCAAGGCTAGCTTTATGGCCCAGGATGTGATCTATCCTGGAGAAGGTTCCATGTGCACTTGAGAAAAAGGTGAAATTCATTGTTTTGGGATGAAATGTCCTCTAGATATCAATTAGGTCTAACTGGTCTATTGTATCGTTTAAAGTTTGTGTTTCCTTGTTAATTTTCTGTTTAGTTGATCTATCCATAGGTGTAAGTGGGGTATTAAAGTCTCCCACTATTATTGTGTTATTGTTAATTTCTCCTTTCATACTTGTTAGCATTTGTCTTACGTACTGTGGTGCTCCCGTGTTGGGTGCATATGTATTTATAATTGTTATATCTTCTTCTTGGATTGATCCTTTGATCATTATGTAGTGACCTTCTTTGTCTCTTTTCACAGCCTTTGTTTTAAAGTCTACTTTATCTGATATGAGTATTGCTACTCCTGCTTTCTTTTCGTCTCTGTGTGCATGGAAAACCTTTTTCCAGCCCTTCACTTTCAGTCTGTATGTGTCCCTTGTTTTGAGGTGGGTCTCTTGTAGACAACATATGTAGGGGTCTTGTTTTTGTATCCATTCAGCCAGTCTTTGTCTTTTGGTTGGGGCATTCAACCCATTTAAGTTTAAGGTAATTACTGATAAGTATGATCCCGTTGCCATTTACTTTATTGTTTTGGGTTTGAATTTATACACCGTTTTTGTGTTTCCTGTCTAGAGAATATCTTTTAGTATTTGTTGAAGAGCTGGTTTGGTGGTGCAGAATTCTCTCAGCTTTTGCTTGTCTGAAAAGCTTTTGATTTCTCCTTCATACTTGAATGAAATCCTTGCTGGGTACAATAATCTAGTCTACAAATAATAAATGCTGGAGAGGGTGTGGAGAAAAGGGAACCCTCTTACACTGTTGGTGGGAATGCAAAATAGTACAGCCACTATGGAGAACAGTGTGGAGATTCCTTAAAAAACTGGAAATAGAACTGCCTTATGATCCAGCAATCCCACTGCTGGGAATATACACTGAGGAACCCAGAAGGGAAAGAGACACGTGTACCCCAATATTCATCACAGCACTGTTTATAATAGCCAGGACATGGAAGCAACCTAGATGCCCATCAGCAGATGAATGGATAAGAAAGCCATGGTACATATACACAATGGAGTATTACTCAGCCATTAAAAAGAATACATTTGAATCAGTTCTAATGAGGTGTATGAAACTGGAGCCTATTATACAGAGTGAAGTAAGCCAGAAGGAAAAACATAAATACAGTATACTAACGCATATATATGGAATTTAGAAAGATGGTAACAATAACCTGGTGTACGAGACAGCAAAAGAGACACTGATGTATAGAACAGTCTTATGGACTCTCTGGGAGAGGGAGAGGGTGGGAAGATTTGGGAGAGTGACATTGAAACATGTAGAATATCATGTAAGAAACGAGTTGCCAGTCCAGGTTCGATGCGCGATACTGGATGCTTGGGGCTGGTGCACTGGGACGACCCAGAGGGATGGTGTGGGGAGGGAGGAGGGAGGAGGGTTCAGGATGGGGAACACATGTATGCCTGTGGCGGATTCATTTTGATATTTGGCAAAACTAATACAATTATGTAAAGTTTAAAAATAAAATAAAATTAAAAAAAAAAAAGTTGTTTTCTTTTTCAGCAAAGTATGGCTCTGAATCTCTTAACTGAGTACAGTATCTGCATATCAGGAAGAATTTGGCTCAATGAATTACAATTACAGTCTTTCTAGAAAAATCATTATAAAATATAAGATGAGTTTGTGTAACATTCATATTGTTTGAAATTTTGGCTTCATGGAAAAGCAAAAAAAAAAAAAACAAAAAAACATTTCTTTAGTACCAGAGACCAAGATCTTCTATAATCATCTTCTAAATTCTAATCAATACATTTTCAAATGCAATGCTGCATTATAATGCTTAAAACAGAGTAAATATACAAATTTTTAACAAAATAAAAGCTAAAATTTATATACTGTAAAATTTTGCCTATGTTAGCATCTTTATCCCTATTAATTGTCATTTAATTAGGTAATTGAATGAATTATATGTGTACAGTATTAACTCAAAATAACCATTAATATGAGAAAGGTGTAAAAAGTGTCAGCTATTGATTATTAAAAAAAACAGCTTGACATCAAGCATTAATTTAAATATACAACTGACTATAACAAATCTAGTCATATATAGTTTCCAATAGTATCTAATTCTTCAGAGTTTTATTAGAAATTGTTATGTCATATGTGTTAAAGAGTTCCCCAAAAGAGGGATAACTTCACAGTTTTCTTGAAAGTATATACTCATAATTGTTCTCAAATTGATAAATTATATGGCAGAGAAGATTTTAAGATGGTTTATGAGAAAAGTTTTTTGGTTTCTTAAGAAACTATAATTCCATTAATTTTTTAGTTGTGCTGTTTTTTATGCAATTACTAAGTAGACCATAGTATGGAGAGAATAATATATGTAATACTCTAATAAGATGGTCAGATTATGCTCATGGTCTTGTATAGTAAACTAAAAATAGTGTTTAGCATGATTTACTGTTTCCTGAATTTCTAGAAAGAAATCTCTCTTGTGCATTCTTGCTCTGCCTCTTTCTGTCTGAATTTAATTTCCCAGAAAATATTGTGGAAGAAATGGAATTTTAAAAGTTTCAAAGAAGGGAATGGCAGTTTCATAGTTACAGGGTATAACACATGCATGCAGTTGCACAATCATGCCAGATCTTTGTGACATCATGGAGCATAGCCCATCAGGATCCCCTGTTCACAGAATTTTCCAGGCAAGAATACTGGAGTGTTCTGCCATTTCTTACTCCATAGGATCCTTCCCACCCGAGGATCGAACATGTGTCTCTTGTGTCTTCTGCATTGAAGGTGGATTCTTTACCCCTGGTGACAACTGGGAAGCACAGAATGAAAAGCTGAGCCCAAAAGTAGGGAAGTGCATGAGAGAAGGATGGGAATATGAATAGAAACAAAAAATGTATACAGTATGCTTGCAAAGCTGCTGTCAATGAGAGTATGAGTAATGAAAAATAACTCCATGGAGACAATATGAATATTAATAGATTTGAAAAGCTCTGAGTTTTATTTAATTGCATTTCATTACGCCTCTAATTTATGCTTCTAATAAATAAGACTTTTATTTTTTCCTTGAGAAAAGTACATTCTTCCTTGCCATATCCATGAAGGCTTGCTTAACTTGCTAATTCCTTAAAGTATAGATAAATGGATTTAGCATGGGGGCTACAGAGGTATTTAGCACAGCTATCCGTTGCTCGAAGAGACCCTGTCCTTTGCTGATGGATTCATGTACATGAAAATGCAGCTGCCAAAAGAGATGGAGACGGCGATCATGTGGGACGAACACGTTGAAAAGGCCTTTGTCCTCTGAGTGGTAGACGGGATCCTCAAAATTGTTCTGATGATATATGTGTAGGACAGAATTATAATGCCAAAGTGAATATCAGAGTAAACACAACATAAGAAAACACCATTATCTATAGGAATTTGATGTCTGGACAAGAAAGTTTAAAAGGGGGGAAAAATTACATGCATAATGTTCAATAGCATTGGACTTGCAATAATCAAGCTGTAGGGAGAACATGAGTAATGGAAATGTGATAAAGAATGAAGCTAGCCAAGAAGTCAAGACAAGCAGTGTGCAGACTCTATGATTCATGATGGTCATGTAATGCAGCAGTTTTCAGATGGCAATGTAATGGTAATAGGACATGGTAGTCAGAAGATAAAACTCAGTGACTCCCAAGAGAATGAAAAAAGAAAAATAACTGAGCCATACAGTCATTAAGAGAAATGGTTTTATCCCCTATAATAATGGTGGATATAGTGACAGCTGTGAATGACACTTCTAATATGGAGAAATTCTGAGGAAGAAACACATGGGGGTTTAGAGGTGGGCATCCAGCAGGGTCAGGATGATAATTTAGGTCAGGTTCCCAGTGATGCTGAGCATGTAGGTGATGAGCAGAAAGACAATGATCACAACGTGAACTTGTGGGTCAGTCCCAGGAGGACAGTCCCAGGAGGATAAACTCTCTTATTTCCATGTAGTTACTCACTTTTTTCTTCTTCTGAGTAACTTTCTGGAGAAAACAGAAACAAAAGAGCTGAAAGAAAAGAGAATTATTCATGGATTACACTGGAATTTATTTCTGAGAGTGTTATGCCATTCTGATCTAACTTGGGAGATCTTTGAAACAACAATAAAATAGATAACTCTTTTTAAAAGAATTTCTTACATCAACATGAATTTGCAACGGGTATACACGTGTTCCCATTCCTGAACCCCCCCACCTCCCTCCCCGTACCATCCCTCTGGGGGTACAACCATCCCAATACAATATTGTAAAGTAATTTACCTCCAATTAAAATAAATAAATGTATTTTAAAAATAAAAGAATTTCTTACTATATGCCACTGTGTGTGTTTTCCATAGAATTCTTTTAAAATCTCCATTTTACTTATAGGAACTAGGCTAAAAATACTTTAAAATTTTTTGTTTGGACACTCCCATGGACAGGGGACTCTAGAGTAGAGCATGGCAACGCACTCCAGTATTCTTGCCTGGAGAATCCCCATGATGGGCTACAGTCCATGGATTCAAAAACAGTAGGACATGACTGAAGTGACTAAGCACATGGACAGAGGAGCCCGTCAGGCTATAGTCCACAGGGTCACAAAGAGTCAGCCACATCTGAGCACACACGCACAGCCATATGCTGGATTATAAACTGGTTCATAACAAGCCAAGAATTCATAAAAAGGAACAAGTTCCAGTCAGTTGTGAGGTGGATGAATCTAGAGTCTATAATACAGAGTGAAGTAAGTCAGAAAGAGAAAACCAAATATCCTATATTAATGCATACATATGAAATCTAGAAAAACAGGACTGATTAATCTTTTTACAGAGAAGAAATGGAGATGAAGACATAGAGAATGGAATTGTGACAAAGCAAGGGAAGTAGAGGCTAGGAAAAATTGAGAAAGTAGTATGTATGTGTATATATATATATATACATATATCTATATCTATATCTATATATCTAATATATATATAATATATATATTAGATAACTAGTGGGGAGTTGCTATATAACACAGGGAGCCCAGCCTGGGACTCTGTGACAACCTAACGGGGTGGGATGGAGCAGGGAAAAAGACGCTCAAGAGGAAGGAGATATATATATAATTCTGACTGATCCACATTGCTGTATGACAGAAACCACCACAACATTGTAAAGTAATTATGCTTCAATTAAAAAAAAATGTCAAAGAATTGAAAACATTCTGACCACAGAAGTGTTTATTTAAAAACCAGTATCGGTCCCAAATGATAAGGCTTTCAAAGAAAATATTCCAAATGAGTACAGGTAGGCTGATTAGAGTTTCTGGGTGTCTGATAAGAATTTTCACTCTTCCTGTTGGTTACATGTGTGCACATTTTTTTTTCATAATTAGGTGTGTTACACATGTATTTTATGTGTACCTTTCTTCATGGCACACAAATTCAATAAAAACTGAAAGACAATACTGCTGAGGCAATCCTAAAAAGAAGGCGAGGAAACCAGGATAATTATTCTACCAGATAAAGCCACCATAACTAAGACTGTATCAGTTGTACTGTTGCTGCTGCTAAGTCGCTTCAGTCGTGTTCACTCTGTGCGACCCCAGAGACGGCAACCCACCTGGCTCCCCTGTCCCTGGGATTCTCCAGGCAAGAACACTGGAGTGGGTTGCCATTTCCTTCTCCAATGCATGAAAGTGAAAAGTGAAAGTGAAGTCATTCAGTCGTGTCCGACTCTTCGCGACTCCATGGACTGCAGCCCACTAGGCTCCTCCATTCATGGGATTTTCCAGGCAAGAGTACTGGAGTAGGGTGCCATTGCCTTCTCCAATCAGTTGTACAGGGATAGGCAAATAGTCAGTAGGACTGAAACATCTCAATACATCATGTTAAGAGATATTTGATGTCAGCTTGATAAGGAAATGGCAACCCACTCCAGTATTCTTGCCTGGAGAATCCCAGGGAAAGAGAAGCCTGGTGGGCTGCCGTCTATGGAGTCGCACAGAGTTGGACACGACTGAAGCGACTTAGCTTATATTATCAATGTTAGTATTTCTTACTGGTTAGCTAGTTTCTCTACTATAAAGTTCTCCACTGTAAAGGTACTTTCCCCTCATTGCACAGTGATATTCTGTGCAATGCAGGAATACTTTGAGATTGTATAAATATCATATTCCTTAACAAACTCTTATCTATTATAATAATTCAGTATTAGTTGTTCTCTAATCTAGATAGTGGAAATATATAATAGAGTACCATTAATATTAACACAATATTTATTTTTCTAAATCTATCAGTTCTTTTACATCTATTAGTTGGGATTTTACCATAAAGAACAACACTCTTTTCTCTAATCCTATTAACAATTTATTAATTTATTTTGAAGTGTTTTCTACTTAATGTGTTATTATCTATTTATATAATTATTTATTGCAGGGATCAAATGTCCTGATATAGAGTACTCCTTCTAAGTGAGTCCTTTGTTGACATGCTTCTACCCTTTCTGTAACAATAAGATACTCTAGCTCATCATATCCTTCAAATATTTAGTCCTGTAATCAACCATTTCTCCAGTTCTCAGAAACTATTTTTAGCAAGAAATGATGCTTAGAACCATGCATCTGGATGCTTTGTGGGGTTTTGCTATTGAGCTATCATGACTCCTTGGAACTTTCATGAAATGGAGAAAGGAAATACATAAAAAATAATAGCATTACACTGACAATTTTATTCTAATCCAATAACAGGATTTTTCAACTTCTCTTATACAACATTGGATCTTTCTCTGCCATGAGAAACTAGGCTCCAATGTAAATCTGTTAGCCTATCAATTATTCAGTTTAAAACGGAATAGTTTCTGAATTGTTACACTATTATAAAAACAAATATACTAAATAAAGTTCAATTTATCTCTGCAGTTCCCATCCTACTGGTTGTGAATTGTCAAAATATTTGAAAAAATTATCTTTGAATTTGAAAGGTAAAATTTAAAAACCCTACATGGTTAGCAATGTGTTTTAACATTATGCTCAGTGATGTGTGTTTAATTTTAGTGTTTTCCCTGCTTAATTTTATCTTTGGATTATGTGAACAATACGAATATTTCAAAAGTTTATGCAATTAGGTATACTCAGAAATGTGTCTGTCATTTTTTTTCTCCATTTATCTCTATTTTCTTACCTGAGTACATGTTTTTGTTATAGAAGCTTGAGGTCATATCTTAATATTTGTGTGGTTAGTCCTCTCCTATCACTCTTGTTTCTCAAGATTTCCTAATTATCATGTTTGCTTTTCCATGTGAAATTTAGTATTATGCCCTTTTTGCATGGGCCAAATGATCAAGAAATTCCAATGTTACTTGAACAATCAATGACAAATGGAATTCTTTAAGTCTTCGTCACAAGTAAACATTCATAACACAAACTGTGATTATGAAACATGCAGATAAACATGTTTACAGATAAACATGCTCCTTTGGGACAATACTCCCTGGCTTTCTACTGGGTCCTAGTAGAGACTAAGGCCCAAACACAGGACCTCAATTCACCATTAGATTTGAGCTTTCCATAATGAACTGAGTATTACTGGACCTTCTGATTGATAAACTAGGTCATTTACAACAGTCTATCATTAAAGGGAAAGAGTACTTGGGAGATCACACTTGAACAGGTCCAGAAGGCAAAAGTAAAATTTACGAAGAGATGACTTAGACTTCTTTAAAATAAATTTCTGGTGGATTACATCCTCTTCCGCTATCCATATTTATGCCCTTATTGGGAAAACCTAATAACTAGCTGACAAATACATAAAAATATGTACCTGGTTTTGGATGTTCTACACAATATGCTAATATACTCTCAAAAGTAAATGATTGATAGGCACAAAATATGCCATAAAAGTAATATTTAATATATATATATTTTTTTTTGTTTGTTTGTTTTTTGTTTTTGTTTTTTTTAATAGAAAATTATTTAATTAGTATACATATATATATTTTTTAAATGCTGATAATGCTGACATTAAAGAAGAAAAGTGTGCTTCAGATAGAGAGGAATTGGTGGTTTTTCATAATGATAAACAATTATGTCCCAGAATATATAACGATCCCAAATTTGGGTCTTCATAAATATACAGTGTTAATATTTTAAAAAATAAAAGCATGTTGATGTATGGCAAAACCAATAAAATATTGTAAAGTAATTAGCCTCCAATTAAAATAAATAAATTTCATTGATTGATTTGCGGATATTGAAGAATCATTGCATCCCTGGGATAAAGCCCACTTGGTCATGGTGTATGATCTTTTTAATGTGTTTTTGGATTCTGATTGCTAGAATTCTGTTAAGGATTTTTGCTTCTATGTTCATCAGTGGTATTGACCTGTAGTTTTCTTTTTTTGTGGGATCTTTGTCAGGTTTTGGTATTAAGGTGATGGTGGCCTCATAGAATGAGTTTGGAAGTTTACCTTCCTCTACAATTTTCTGGAAGAGTTTGAGCAGGATAGGTGTTAGCTCTTCTCTAAAGTTTTGGAAGAATTCAGCTGTGAAGCCATCTGGACCTGGGCTTTTGTTTGCTGGAAGATTTTTGATTACAGTTTCAATTTCCATGCTTGTGATGTAAAGTCAGGAACAAGACAAGGGTGCCCACTTTCACCATTACTATTCAACATAGTTTTGGAAGTTTGGGCCACAGAAATCAGAGCAGAAAAAGAAATAAAATGAATCCAAGTTGGAAAAGAAGAAGTAAAACTCTCACTATTTGCAGATGACATGATCCTCTACATAGAAAACCCTAAAGACTCCACCAGAAAACTACTAGAACTAATCAGTGATTATAGTAAAGTTGCAGGATATAAAATCAACACACAGAAATCCCTTGCATTCCTATACACAAATAATGAGAAAAGAGAAAGAGAAATTAAGGAAATAATTCCATTCACCATTGCAACGAAAAGAATAAAATACTTAGGAATATATCTACCTAAAGATCTATATATAGAAAACTATAAAACACTGGTGAAAGAAATCAAAGAGGACACTAATAGTTGGAGAAATATACCATGTTCATGGATTTGAAGAATCAATATAGTGAAAATGAGTATACTACCCAAAGCAATTTATAGATTCAATGCAATCCCTATCAAACTACCAACGGTATTCTTCACAGAGCTAGAACAAATAATTTCACAATTTGTGGAAATACAAAAAATCTTGGATAGCCAAAGCTATCTTGAGAAAGAAGAATGGAACTGGAGGAATCAACCTGCCTGACTTCAGGCTCTACTAGAAAGCCACAGTTATCAAGACAGTATGGTACTGGCACAAAGACAGAAATATAGATCAATGGAACAAAATAGGAAGCCCAGAGATAAATCCACACACATATGGACACCTTATCTTTGACAAATGAGGCAAGAATATACAATGGATTAAAGACAGTCTCTTTAACAAGTGGTGCTGGGAAATCTGGTCAACCACTTGTAAAAGAATGAAACTAGAACACTTTCTAACACCATACACAAAAATAAACTCAAAATGGATTAAAGATCTAAACATAAGACCAGAAACTATAAAACTCCTAGAGGAGAACATAGGCAAAACACTCTCCAACATACATCACAGCAGGATCCTCTATGACCCACCTCCCAGAACATTGGAAATAAAAGCAAAAATAAACAAATGGGACCTAATTAAACTTAAAACCTTCTGCACAACAAAGGAAATTATTAGCAGGGTGAAAAGGCAGCCTTCAGAATGGGAGAAAATAATAGCAAATGAAGCAACTGACAAACAACTAATCTCAAAAATATACAAGCAACTCCTACAACTCAATTCCAGAAAAATAAATGACCCAATAAAAAAATGGGCCAAAGAACTAAATAGATATTTCTCCAAAGAAGACATATAGATGGCTAACAAACATATGAAAAGATGTTCAACATCACTCATTATCAGAGAAATGCAAATCCAAACCACTCTGAGGTACCATTTCATGCCAGTCAGAATGGCTGTGATCCAAAAGTCTACAAACAATAAATGCTGGAGAGGGTGTGGAGAAAAGGGAACCCTCTTGCACTGTTGGTGGGAATGCAAACTAGTACAGCCACTATAGAGAACAGTGTGGAGATTCCTTAAAAAACTGGAAATAGAACTGCCTTATGATCCAGCAATCCCACTGCTGGGCATACAGACTAAGGAAACCAGAATTGAAAGAGAACATTGTGTACCCCAATGTTCATTGCAGCACTTTATAATAGCCAGGACATGGAAGCAACCTGGATGTCCATCAGCAGATGAATGGATAAGAAAGCTGTGGTACATATACACAATGGAGTATTACTCAGCCATTAAAAAGAATACATTTGAATCAGTTCTAATGAGGTGTATGAAACTGGAGCCTATTATACAGAGTGAAGTAAGCCAGAAGGAAAAACATAAATACAGTATACTAACGCATATATATGGAATTTAGAAAGATGGTAACAATAACCCTGTGTAGGAGACAGCAAAAGAGACACTGATGTACAGAACAGTCTTATGGACTCTGTGGGAGAGGAAGAGGGTAGGATTATTTGGGAGAATGGCATTGAAACGTGTATAGTATCATGTATGAAACGAGTTGCCAGTCCAGGTTTGATGCACGATACTGGATGCTTGGGGCTGGTGCACTGGGATGACCCAGAGGGCTGGTATGGGGACGGAAGAGGGAGGAGGGTTAAGAATGGGGAACTCATGTATACCTGTGGTGGATTCATTTCGATATTTGGCAAAACTAATACAATATTGTAAAGTTTAAAAATAAAATAAATAAATTAATTAATTAAATAAATTTATATTAAAAATTAAAAAAATAAATTAAAACATGGCATGACTATGAACAGAAAGAAACTGCTCCACAGTTGTTTTGGAAATTTTAAGTAACTCAGTAATGGTGGAAAGAGTAAGAGTACAGATTTAAATCATGTGATTAATGAACTTGTATATACTAGCTGACTCAAATAGAACAATGCATTCAACTACCATTACGTATAATTCTCAGGTGTATGAGAAATGCTTACAAAAACTCTGATCACATACTAGGCTATAAATTGAGATTCAAATAATTTAGAAGGATGTAACTTAATTAAAACATGTTTTATGACAATATAAGTGGATTCTTTGGAAAATTTTATGTCCAGAAGACCCACCTGTATCAGACTGAGGCCAGTGCAACTCAATGACTCTCCCTCACTGAGGGGAAAAAGAATAGTGTGGAGCATATATCCGGCATCTCGGCTTTTCGGGGACTAGGGAAGCACTAGTGTCTGTGTAGTTTTTATTGGGGCCTCTATGGGACCTGACATACTATAAATGCCTAAGGGCTACTGAAGTCAAAAAAGGGCTGGGTGATGTGCTGTCGCTTCAAGGAGCTGAGTTACAGCAAACAGAAACAGAGGGAGCAAGAGACTATCGGCTGCATGCAAAAAAAAAAAAAAAAAAATAGATAAAATCTTCTAGTTAGGAATCTTCACACACAAATCTGAAAAGACACAGCCTCAGAAAATATTTAAAAGACCCCTCAGAATCTCTAGGTGGACTGAATGGTGATGGATTCCCCTGTAAAGGTGGTGGTTTTTGTTGGGGGCCAGAGTGAGGTACTCCACCCATGGCAAAGGTCATGAGGAAGGAGGCTCAACATACACAAAGGTGGGATCGAGCCTTAGGAGTCCCCCTGGAAATCCTCGAGCATCTTCCCCCATAACCAGAGTCTGCCTACTTTACTACTTTGTGCTCTCACCTACACCTCTGACTTTACGGGGGGCTGTCCCCTGCCACCTCTTTCAGAGAAGGAGTTAACTTAGAGCTCCAGTTAATAAAAACTCCTGGGCATGACAAGAGTGTTTTAACCTACAAACTCCTCTGAAGGTTCTCTGGCCTGCCTGACAGGCTCGTCCAGCCACATGTGATTGCTCACAGCCTCCCAACCATGAGAGGCACGAGATGCTTTAAACCTTCTAAAAACAGGTTCCTTAGAAAAGTTAGAAAACTATGAGTATTAAGTATAGTGGACTGATTAGAAATTGTATTGGTGAAGGGTTTTTCATTTGTTGAGCCAATGTTTGTTGCTAAGTCTCCATATCCCCACCCTTACACACATTGATGAATATATAGAAGAAATAAGTATTAACCTTTGATATTAATCACGTTAGACCTTAGGCTAAGTAAATTCTTTCCTTAACTAAAACCCACTACACCCTCACCCTATAGGAATGTAACTTTATTTGGGTGGCGTCTGTTTTAAGAATAATCACCCGTGGAGAAATAAGTGTCCTGGTTGACTGACCGCTGTCACAGGAGAGGGTCATAAATTGTCAGCAGGCCCCCTGGCCAGAAGATGATGTAACACCCCTAAGACCTCTGTATACATTTGTATGAAGCACCTGACTTTGATAAAAGTCAGGACTGCTGACCCCACGTGACTTTTGCATAACATCTCAGTGTATAAAAGTAGACCATGGAAAATAAAGAATTGGGATCAGTTTCTCGAAATACTGGTCTCCCCATGTCACTCTCTCTCTCACTCTGGCTGAGTCTCCATCTGAGCGCGGAACCCGCCATGCTTACTAATTATGCCTGGGCTTCTAAGATCCGACCGGGGAGGCCTCAGTGTCTCCTCTCCTTCGGGAGAACGGAAGGACGCCTGCGGCCTATGTAAGTGGTGCAAACTTCTTGTCTTGAAGTTTTATTGGCATCCCGCATAAACCAAGCTATTCAGCCTCTTTTCTCCACTGAATTTTCCTACTGAGCTATCCTCATTCTATTACTCTTTACATCTTTAATTAATATCTAATTAAAGGTATTGTATCCTGATCCTCACCGAAGCCGTCCCCGCTTCAAATACCCTGGATCAGCCGGGGCTGGACCCTGGCAGGTTTTGTCAAATGTGTAGATAACAACACAATTAAAAGGAACATAAAACAAACAGAAAAGTACCCCAATCAACCAGACAAAATAAATCTCAAAACATAGACCCTAAAAAAATGGAGGTAAGTAAATATCTGACAAAAAATTTAGAATAACTGTCATAAATGCAATCAATGATCTCAATAAAGTGGAAGTATTTTAGTTTTACTTGATTTTTTGAATTTTTAAATATCAGCATTTTTTAAAATGATACAGAACAAAGAAATTCTATAATTAATACGTAATATCTTGATAAATATTTATCTTGAAAATATGCACTTAATTTCACAAAGTATAAAGAACTACATTTAAAGTGCAATGCACTACTACATATGATATTTTTGGAATGAATTTACTGTATTATAATATATAACAGGTAGATTCTTTAATGTTAAGAAATTATCAGTGTTCATTGTGAAAATAAATAAGATATTACACACTAATTTTGAAACTTTGCATTTAAAGTACAATGTGATATCATATGATCATTTTAGGGACTAATATTTACAGGATTAAAACTGTTTTTAACTTCATGCTCTAAAGTATGTCTTAAAGAAATACAATTCTATTCTAGAATATGCTATAGGATATTTAACTTTTACTATACTTTAAATGTCAATAAACAATGGCTGGAGAAATGGAAGAAATAGACTGAAAAAGTATATATTAGCAGTCATGTGGCCTGGTAAAAGGATATAAACTGCAAGCAGAGTTATACAGATATTTAGAAATTTAAAAATTTAACCTAATTGTTCTTTAAAGTGTTTTTGACCCCCCAAAAAATCATTTATTAGCACAAAACACTGCTTTATAGACCATGTCTTTGAAAGCTTGTTTTACTTGCTGGTTTCTCAAGGTGTAGATGAAGGGGTTCAGCATGGGGGCCACAGAGGTATTGAGAATAGCTACCCCTTTTGTCAATGATGCCTTTTCTTTGGCCGAGGGATTAGCATACATGAATATACAGCTTCCATAGGAGATGAAGATGACAATCATGTGAGAGGAACAAGTGGAGAAGGCCTTTTTTCTCTGACTGGCAGATGGGATTCTCAAAATAGTCTTGACAATGTACATATAAGACAAAATCACCAATGCCAAAGTGAACAGCAAACTAACCAAAGCAAAGTAAAAACCCATTACTTCTAGGAGCCATGTATCTGAACAAGACAATTGTAAAAGGGGAAAATAGTCACACAAAAAGTGATCAATGACATTGGAAGCACAGTAATCCAGCTGGAGGAGAAGCATAAGGGGTGGGAAAATGGTCAGAAACCCACTGAGCCATGCGCAGAGCACAAGCAGGCTGCAGAGTTTCCTGCTCATGATGGTTGTGTAATGCAGGGGCTTGCAGATGGCAACATAGCGGTCATAGGACATGGCAGTTAGAATGTAAAATTCAGTCACCCCCATGAAAATAGAGAAAAATAGTTGGGCTGCACAATTGTTGTAAGAAATAGTCTTGTCCCTGGTGATAATTGCCCCCAGAAATCTAGGGATGCACACAGTAGTAAAGGAGATTTCTAAGAAAGAGAAGTTTCGGAGGAAGAAGTACATTGGTGTCTGGAGATGGAAGTCCACCCAGGTTAGGGTGATAATAGTCAGGTTTCCAGTGACACTTAATACATATGTGATTAATAAAAAGAGGAAAATCACAATCTGAAGCTCAGGATCATCAGAAAGGCCTAGAAGGACAAACTCTGTGATCACAGTGTGGTTCATTTCTCTCTCTCTTCTTTTAAATATATTTAGGTGAAAAGTCGGAGAAGGCAATGAAAACCCACTTCAGTACTCTTGCCTGGAAAATCTCATGGGCGGCAGAGCCTGGTAGATTGCAGTCCATGGGGTCGCTAGGAGTTGGACACGACTGAGCGACTTCACTTTCATTTTTCACTTTCATGCATTGGAGAAGGAAATGGCAACCAACTCCAGTGTTCTTGCTTAGACAATCCCTGGGACCGGGGAGCCTGGTGGGCTGCGGTCTGTGGGGTTGCACAGAGTCGGACACGACTGAAGCAACTTAGCAGCAGCTGCATGTGAAAAGTGTATTAAAAGGGAAGAGATGAAAGATATAATTTATTATAATCAATGTCATCATCATTAATACAATTCTAAAACATTATCTCTAATTCATGCTGTCATTTTTTTAACTTACTTTCATTATATATTAAAACATATACATGATTTGTGCTTTATATAATACTCTCATTTTAATTAGAAAATCTGCATACAATAAATCACACTACTGAGAGATGATAAATGAAATTTATACTCTTTATTTTGTACATTTAATGTAATCCCTTGCAATTTTGTTGGAAAAATCCTATAAAATATTCATTTTTCTTTTTTTCTATCATGTATTTATTAGAAGACCACCACTTAAAAAACAGAAACGGATGATCTCATTTCCTTCAAAAGATCAAAAATGAAATTTAAAAGACTAAAGTAGCAACCCATTTTTCTTTGTGCAGAACTCATTACTTTATATGATATAAATCAATTAAAGATCTTCTTAGCAAATAAACTTTAAAATGTTTAATGATTAAATTATTAATTTTATTAATATTAATTAATTAAAGTAATATTAATATTTATGAAGTAATTAACATAACATGAGAATGCTCTATACTTATATATATGTATAATAAAATAGAATAAATAGCATAATTATGTTATTTAATAGGAAATATATTCACTTAAAGACTTGTCTATAATTCCATTGAAATCATTAATGTTTGGCATCTTCTGTGATTTGCTACGGAGAAGGCAATGGCACCCCACTCTAGTACTCTTGCCTGGAAAATCCCATGGATGGAGGAGCCTGGTGGGCTGTAGTCCATGGGGTCGCGAAGAGTCGTACACTACTGCGTGACTTCACTTTCACTTTTCACTTTCATGCATTGGAAAAGGAAATGGCAACCCACTCCAGTGTTCTTGCCTGGAGAATCCCAGGGACGGGGGAGCCTGGTGGGCTGCCGTCTATGGGATTGCACAGAGTTGGACACGACTGAAGCGACTTAGCAGGTGCAGTGATTTGCTAAGAATATACATATAGAAACATTTCTATTTTTTTATCTTTTTGTGTTTTTTTTATATTTATTTTTAATATAAATTTATTTATTTTAATTGGAGGCTAATTATTTTACAATATTGTATTGGTTTTGCCATACATCAACATGAATCCACAGGATATGCTGTATTTATCTACTTTTCTTTTTGTATTGAAGCACAAACTGAAAAGTAACCACTTGCCTCAGATCATAGCAGCTCTGTCATCCAGATCGTATCCCAGTGCATTTTCCGTTTAAACATCCTTATTTCTCAGCTATTAAGCTTTATAAAAAACATTTTATTCCCTTGAAGTTCTGCCCCACGTTTACCTTTTGCATGAGGCAACTGATCCAAAGGGATATTCCAGAAATGTGTAGGGAAACCTCTCCTATGCATAGAAACCTATTCACTTAATTTCCATCTCTGCTAGATATATCATTCTGTTTATTTGTTTTGCTAAAATCATGACAGATCCCTTCTCCTTATTTCTGATATTCACATTTCTGCTGTGAGTAATAAAATACAAAATCATTGCTTCCCTGCCAGACACTAGCAAATGTCACATTAATCAAATTTCACTAAATTTTCTCTATTTTATGGTGACTCAAGGGAAATAGTTCAGGAAATAAAAATAATGTCAGAAACCTATAGAAGATGTGGAAATACACTATCCTCCTTTTCAATAAAGTTGTTCTAGAAGTTTAAGGGAGCAATATTTAAAGAGAGAACTGCAAGGAATATGACAATATTGGGTATTATGAGCATAGATACTTAAACTAGGATCTGGTATTTCTCTGGCTGCACAAATAGCTCAAATTTTTCACGTCCAGTTGTTTTGACCTATAAAGAAAGTCATACATTGATCTCCTGGGAATTAAGCAAAGTCAAGGCCAAATCTCTGCTAAGGTATAGACCATGAGGGATTTCTGGAAGCCATACTTGGCATTCTCAGTAGCCTCCTAGTTCTCCTCTATAGTGAATCTCTCTTGAGAATGGCTATGTTCATCTTTGCATCCCATAGAAGACCTCAATGTTGACTTTTATAAAATAACCACTTCCATTAACCACAATTATTTAATATTTCATGAGTAATAGAAATAAATGGGAAATCTTACAAAAATAGAACTTTTAATCTAACATGCCCTTGATAAATAGACAGTGTATACAAATAACAGATACTCAAAACAATAAGGATCTAACCAATTAGTTAAAGTGTTTGTTCTGAAGTCAATAATGACTTCATTAGACAATGAAACCTTGGTACTCTACATGATACTAGAAAGGCAGAAGTCACTTAGAATTAAGTGCCTACTAAAACAAGATTGATGAAGCTTGCATAATGAATAGGAGGCCTCTGCACTGTGCTGGCATCTTCAAAATGCATCTGAGAGCTAAAAGAAAAAGATACATATAACTTTAATATTTCAGTCATCTCATAACCAAGGAGATGGCATTACCAATAATAAATCCTGATGCTATAGTCTCCTTAATTATATAAATGATTTAATTCAAAACTTTTCCTCCTGTCTCATGTGACTATTAGTGTGTTGACTGGGAAATGTTGGGGACAGAGAATTAGTTTGAAGCTTATATAGATTCAGATGACTCAAAAGCTGAATTTGGAAGCACCACATAGACTTCCTTGCCAAGAAAAGGATCCATCTCCCTCTGCTTCATGAATCTAGCTATGCATTGTTCAGGGACCCTGCCATTATCTCATATGAAGGAGCTATTTTTCTCTTGTGTGCATTTGTCACTCCTAAACTATTTTTAAGCTTATAGCACATATACATGTCTGGAATTATCCAGGAGGTGATACACAATAAAAAAAATAAAAGAGCTTTATATATGAAAATTTTCACAATTTCTTGCTATTTTTGCAAACTTAAAAACTTTTTTTTAATTGGAGGTTAATTGCTTTACAGAATTTTGTTATTTTCTGTCAAACCTCAACATGAGTCAGCCATGGGTACACATATATCCCCTCCCTTTTGAACCATCCTCCCATCTCCCTCTCCTTCCCAATCCTTTAGGTAGATACAGAGCCCCTGTTTGAGTTTCCTGAGACATACAGCAAATTCCTGTTGGCTATCCATTTTATATATGGTAATATGTTTCCCTGTTACTCTTTCCATACATCTCACCCTCTCCTCACCTCTCCCCACATCCATAAATCTATTCGCTATGTCTGTTTCTCCATTGCAGCCCTGTAAATAAGTTCTTTAGTACCATTTTTCTAGATTCCATATATATATGTGTTCAGTTCAGTCGCTCAGTCGAGTCCAACTCTTTGTGACCCCATGAATCACAGAACGCCAGGCCTCCCTGTCCATCACCAACTCCTGGAGTTCACTCAGACTCACGTCCATCGAGTCAGTGATGCCATCCAGCCATCTCACCCTCCGTCATCCCCTTCTCCTCCTGCCCGCAATCCCTCCCAGCATCAGAATCTTTTCCAATGAGTCAACTCTTCGCATGAGGTGGCCAACTGGAGTTTCAGCTTCAGCATCATTCCCTTCAAAGAAATCCCAGGGCTGATCTCCTTCACAATGGACTGGTTAGATCTCCTTGCAGTCCAAGGGATTCCAAGAGTCTTCTCCAACACCGCAGTTCAAAAGTATTAATTCTTCAGTGCTCAGCCTTCTTCACAGTCCAAATTTCACATCCATACATGATCAGAGGAAAAACCATAGCCTTGATTAGATGGACCTTTGCAGGCAAAGTAATGTCTCTGCTTTTGAACATGCTATCTAGGTTGGTCATAACTTTCCTTCCAAAGAGTAAGTGTTTTTTAATTTCATGGCTGCAGTCACCATCTGCAGTGATTTTGGAGCCCCCAAAAATAAAGTCTGACACTGTTTCCACTGTTTCCCCATCTATTTCCCATAAAGTGATAGGACCAGATGCCATGATCTTTGTTTTCTGAATGCTGAGCTTTAGGCCAACTTTTTCACTCTCCTCTTTCACTTTCTTTTTTTTTTCTCTATTGTATTGGCTTTGCCATATATCAAAATGAATCTGTCACAGGTATACATGTGTTCCCCATCCTGAACCCTCCTCCCTCCTCCCTCCCCATACCGTCCCTCTGGGTCATCCCAGTGCACCAGCCCCAAGCATCCAGTATCGTGCATCGAACCTGGACTGGTGACTCGTTTCATATATGATATTATACATGTTTCAATGTCATTCTCCCAAATCATCCCACCCTCTCCCTCTCCCACGGAGTTCAAAAGACTGTTCTATACATCAGTGTCTCTTTTGCTGTCTCCTATACAGGGTTATTGTTACCATCTTCCTAAAATCCATATATATGTGTTAGTATTCTGTATTGGTGTTTTTCTTTCTGGCTTACTTCACTCTGTACAATAGGCTCGAGTTTCATCCACCTCATTAGAACTGGTTCAAATGTATTCTTTTTAATGGCTGAGTAATACTCCTTTGTGTACATGTACCATGACTTTCTTATCCATTCATCTGCTGATGGACATCTAGGTTGCTTCCATGTCTTGGCTATTATAAACAGTGCTATGATGAACACTGGGGTACATGTGTCCTTTCAATTTTGGTTTCCTCAGTGTGTATGCCCAGCAGTGGGATTGCTGGATCATAAGGCAGTTCTATTTTCAGTTTTTTAAGGAATCTCCACACTGTTTTCCATAGTGACTATACTAGTTTGCATTCCCACCAACAGTGTAAAAGGGTTCCCTTTTCTCCACACCCTCTCCAGCATTTATTGCTTGTAGACTTTTGGATCTCAGCCATTCTGACTGGCATGAAATGGTACCTCATAGTGGTTTGGATTTGCATTTCTCTGATAATGAGTGATGTTGAGTATCTTTTCATGTGTTTGTTAGCCATCTGTATGTGTTCTTTAGAGAAATGTCTATTTAGTTCTTTGGCCCATTTTTTTATTGGGTCATTTATTTTTCTGGAGTTGAGCTGTAGGAGTTGCTTGTATATTTTTGAGATTAGTTGTTTGTCAGTTGCTTCATTTGCTATTATTTTCTCCCATTCTGAAGGCTGTCTTTTCACCTTGCTTATAGTTTCCTTTGTTGTGCAGAAGCTTTTAATTTTAATTAGGTCCCATTTGTTTATTTTTGCTTTTATTTCCAATATTCTGGGAGGTGGCTCATAGAGGATCCTGCTGTGATGTATGTCAGAGAGTGTTTTGCCTATATTCTCCTCTAGGAGTTTTATAGTTTCTGGTCTTATGTTTAGATCTTTAATCCATTTTGAGTTTATTTTTGTGTATGGTGTTAGAATGTGTTCCAGTTTCATTCTTTTACAATTGGTTTACCAATTTTCCCAGCACCACTTGTTAAAGAGATTGTCTTTAATCCATTGTATATTCTTGCCTCCTTTGTCAAATATAAGGTATCCATAAGTGCATGGATTTATCTCTGGGCTTTCTATTTTGTTCCATTGATCTATATTTCTGTCTTTGTGCCAATACCATACTGTCTTGATGACTGTGGCTTTCTAGTAGAGCCTGAAGTCAGGCAGGTTGATTCCTCCAGTTCCATTCTCTTTCTCAAGATTGCTATGGCTATTCGAGGCTTTTTGTATTTCCATATAAACTGTGAAATTATTTGTTCTAGCTCTGTGAATACCGTTGGTAGTTTAATAGGGATTGCATTGAATCTGTAGATTGCTTTGGGTAGTATACTCATTTTCACTATATTGATTCTTCAAATCCATGAACATGGTATATTTCTCCATCTATTAGTGTCCTCTTTGATATCTTTCACCAGTGTTTTATAGTTTTCTATATATAGATCTTTAGTTTCTTTAGGTAGATATATTCCTAAGTATTTTATTATTTTCGTTGCAATGGTGAATGGAATTGTTTCCTTAATTTCTCTTTCTGTTTTCTCATTGTTTGTGTATAGGAATGCAAGGGATTTCTGTGTGTTGATTTTATATCCTGCAATTTTACTATATTCATTGAATAGTTATAGTAATTTTCTGGTGGAGTCTTTAGAGTTTTCTATGTAGAGGATCATGTCATCTGCAAACAGTGAGAGTTTTACTTCTTCTTTTCCAATTTGGATTCCTTTTATTTCTTTTTCTGCTCTGATTGCTGTGGCTAAAACTTCCAGAACTATGTTGAATAGTAATTGTGAAAGGGGGCACCCTTGTCTTGTTCCTGACTTTAGAGGAAATGCTTTCAATTTTTCACCATTGAGGATAATGTTTGCTGTGGGTTTGCCATATATAGCTTTTATTATGTTGAGGTATGTTCCTTCTATTCCTGCTTTCTGGAGAGGTTTTATCATAAATGGATGTGGAATTTTGTCAAAGGCTTTCTCTGCATCTATTGAGATAATTATATGGCTTTTATTTTTTGATTTGTTAATGTGGTGTATTACATTGATTGATTTGTGGATATTGAAGAATCCTTGCATCCCTGGGATAAAGCCCACTTGGTCATGGTGTATGATCTTTTTAATGTGCTATTGGATTCTGATTGCTAGAATTTTGTTAAGGATTCTTGCATCTATGTTCATCAGTGATATTGGCCTGTAGTTTTCTTTTTTTGTGGCATCTTTGTCAGGTTTTGGTATTAGGGTGATGGTGGCCTCATAGAATGAGTTTGGAAGTTTACCATCTTCTGCAATTTTCTGGAAGAGTTTGAGTAGGATAGGTGTTAGCTCTTCTCTAAATTTTTGGTAGAATTCAGCTGTGAAGCCATCTGGACCTGGGCTTTTGTTTGCTGGAAGATTTCTGATTACAGTTTCAATTTCTGTGCTTTTGATGGATCTGTTAAGATTTTCTATTTTTTCTTGGTCGAGTTTTGGAAAGTTGTACTTTTCTAAGAATTTGTCCATTTCTTCCACGTTGTCCATTTTATTGGTATATAATTGCTGATAGTAGTCTCTTATGATCCTTTGTATTTCTGTGTTGTCTGTTGTGGTCTCTCCCTTTTCCTTTCTAATTTTATTGATTTGATTTTTCTCCCTTTGTTTCTTGATGAGTCTGGCTAATGGTTTGTCAATTTTATTTATCCTTTCAAAGAACCAGCTTTTGGTTTTGTTGATTTTTGCTATGGTCTCTTTTGTTTCTTTTGCATTTATTTTTGCTCTAATTCTTAAGATTTCTTTCCTTCTACTAACCCTGGGGTTCTTCATTTCTTCCTTTTCTAGTTGCTTTAGGTGTAGAGTTAGGTTATTTATATGACTTTTTTCTTGTTTCTTGAGGTATGCCTGTATTGCTATGAACTTTCCCCTTAGGACTGCTTTTACAGTGTCCCACAGGTTTTTGGTTGTAGTGTTTTCATTTTCATTCGTTTTTATGCAAATTTTGATTTCTTTTTTTATTTCTTCTGTGATTTGTTGCTTATTCAGCAGTGTGTTGTTCAGGCTCCATATGTTGGAATTTTTAATAGTTTTTCTCCTGTAATTGAGATCTAATCTTATTGCATTGTGGTCGGAAAAGATAATTGGAATGATTTCAATTTTTTTGAATTTACCAAGGCTAGCTTTATGGCCCAGGAAGTGATCTACCCTGGAGAAGGTTCCGTGTGTGCTTGAGAAAAAGGTGAAATTCATTGTTTTGGAATGAAATGTCCTATAGATATCAATTAGGTCTTACTGGTCTATCATATTGTTTAAAGTTTGTGTTTCCTTGTTAATTTTCTGTTTAGTTGATCTATCCATAGGTGTAAGTGGGGTATTAAAGTCTCCCACTATTATTGTGTTATTGTGAATTTCTCCTTTCACTTGTTAGCATTTATCTTACATATTGCGGTGCTCCTATGTTGGGTGCATATATATTTATAATTTTATATCTTCTTCTTGGATTGATCCTTTGATCATTATGTAGTGACCTTCTTTGTCTCTTTTCACAGCCTTTGTTTTAAAGTCTATTTTATCTGATATGAGTATTGCTACTCCTGCTTTCTTTTGGTCTCTATGTGCATGGAAAATCTTTTTCCAGCCCTTCACTTTCAGTCTGTATGTGTCCCCTGTTTTGAGGTGGGTCTCTTGTAGACAACATATGTAGGAATCTTGTTTTTGTATCCATTCAGCCAGTCTTTGTCTTTTGGTTGGGGCATTCAACCCATTTATGTTTAAGGCAATTATTGATAAGAATGATCCCATTGCCATTTACTTTATTGTTTTGGGTTCGAATTTATACACCTGTTTTGTGTTTCCTGTCTAGAGAATATCCTTTAGTATTTGTTGGAGAGCTGGTTTGGTGGTGCTGAATTCTCTCAGCTTTTGCTTGTCTGTAAAGCGTTTGATTTCTCCTTCATATTTGAATGAAATCCTTGCTGGGTACCATAATCTGGGCTGTAGGTTATTTTCTTTCATCACTTTAAGTATGTCTTGTCATCCCTCGTGGCCTGAAGAGTTTCTATTGAAAGATCAGCTTTTATCTTTATGGGGATTCCCTTGTGTGTTATTTGTTGTTTTTCCCTTGCTGCTTTTAATATTTGTTCTTTGTGTTTGATCTTTGTTAGTTTGATTAATATGTGTCTTGGGGTGTTTCACCTTGGGTTTATCCTGTTTGGGACTCTCTGGGTTTCTTGGACTTGAGTGATTATTTCCTTCCCCATTTTAGGGAAGTTTTCAACAATTATCTCCTCAAGTATTTTCTCATGGTCTTTCTTTTTGTCTTCTTCTTCTCGGTCTCTATGATTCAAATGTTGTAGCCTTAAATATTTTCCTTGAAGTCTCTGAGATTGTCCTCATTTCTTTTAATTCGTTTTTTCTTTTTTTCCTCTCTGATTCATTTATTTCTACCATTCTATCTTCTAATTAACTAATTCTATCTTCTGCCTCTGTTATCCTACTATTTGTTTCCTCCAGAGTGTTTTTGATCTCATTTATTGCGTTATTCATTATATACTGACTCTTTTTTACTTCTTCTAGGGCCATGTTAAACCTTTCTTGCATCTTCTCAATCCTTGTCTCCAGGCTATTTATCTGTGATTCCATTTTTATTTCAAGATTTTGGATCAATTTCACTATCATTATTTGGAATTCTTTATCAGGTAGATTCCCTATCTCTTCCTCTTTTGTTTGGTTTGGTGGGCAATTATCCTGTTCCTTTACCTGCTGGGTATTCCTCTGTCTGTTCATCTTGTTTATATTGCTGAGTTTGGGGTGTACTTTCTGTATTCTGGCATTTTGTGAAGTTCTCTTTATTGTGGAGTTTCCTCGCTCTGTGTGGGTTTGTATAGGTGGCTTGTCAAGGTTTCTTGGTTAAGGAAGCTTGTGTCCGTGTTCTGGTGGGTGGAGCTGGATTTCTTCTCTCTAGAGTGCAATGAAGTGTCCAGTAATGAGTTATGAGATGTCAATGGTTTTGGAGTAACTTTGGGCAGCCTGTATATTGGAGCTCAGGGCTGTGTTCCTGTGTTGCTGGAGAATTTGTGTGGTATGTTTTGCCCTGGAACTTGTTGGCCCTTGGGTGGTGCTTGGTTTCAGTGTAGGTATGGAGGCGTTTGATGAGCTCCAGTCAATTAATGTTCTCTGGAGTCAGGAGTTCTCTGGTGTTCTCAGGGTTTGGACTTAAGCCTCCTGCTTCTGGTTTTCAGTCTTATTTTCACAGTAGTCTCAAAACTTCTCCTTCTATAGAGCACCATTGATAAAACATCTAGGTTAAAGATTAAAAGTTTCTCCACTGTGAGCGTCACCCAGAGAGATTCACAGAGTTATATGGAGAAGAGAAGAGGGAAGAGGGAGTTCGAGGTGACCCGAATGAGATGAGTTGGAATCAATAGAGGAGAGAGCAGTCTAGCCAGTAATCACTTCCTTATGTGCACTCCACAAATGGACCTATCAGAGATGTTCACAGAGTTATACAGAGAAGAGGAGAGGGAGGAAGGAGACAGAGGTGGCCAGGAGGATAAAAGGGGGGAATGAAAAGGAGAGAGACAGATCCAGCCAGTAATCAGTTCCCTAAGTGTTCTCCACCATCTGGAATACACAGAAATTCACAGATTTGGGTAGAGTAGAAAGGGGTTAGGGTGGAGACACAGGCAACCTGGTGGAGAAAAAGGAGAGTCCAAATGGGGAGAGAACAGTCAAGCCAGTAATCTCGCTCCCAAGTAAAAAATGGATACTGGAGTTTGGATTCTTCAAATCAGATCAGTCGCTCAGTCGTGTCTGACTCTTTGTGACCCCATGAATCACAGCACGCCAGGCCTCCCTGTCCCTCAGCAACGCCTCACCAACTGAGTCAGAGTTCACTCAGACTCACATCCATTGAGTCAGCGATGCCATCCAGCCATCTCATCCTCTGTTGTCCACTTCTCCTCCTGCCCCCAATCCCTCCAAGCATCAGAGTCTTCTCCAATGAGTCAATTCTTTGCATGAGGTGGCCAAAGTACTGGAGTTTCAGCTTTAGCATCATTCCTTTCAAAGAAATTCCAGGGCTGATCTCCTTCACAATGGACTGGTTGGATCTACTTGCAGTCCAAGGGACTCTCAAGAGTCTTCTCCAACACTACAGCTCAAAAGCATCAATTCTTCAGCGCTCAGCCTTCTTCACAGTCCAACTCTCACATCCATACATGACCACAGGAAAAACCATAGCCTTGACTAGATGAACCTTTGTTGGCAAAGTAATGTCTTTGCTTTTGAATATGCTATCTAGGTTGGTCATAACTTTCCTTCAAAGGAGTAAGCGTCTTTTAATTTGGCTGCAGTCACCATCTGTAGTGATTTTGGAGCCCAGAAAAATAAAGTCTGACACTGTTTCCACTGTTTCCCCATCTATTTCCCATGAAGTGGTGGGAACGGATGCCATGATCTTCGTTTTCTGAATGTTGAGCTTTAAGCCAACTTTTTCACTCTCCACTTTCACTTTCATCAAAAGGCTTTTGAGTTCCTCTTCACTTTCTGCCATAAGGGTGGTGTCATCTGCATATCTGAGGTGATTGATATTTCTCCCGGCAATCTTGATTCCAGCTTGTGTTTCTTCCAGTCCAGCGTTTCTCATGATGTACTCTGCATATAAGTTAAATAAACAGGGTGACAATATACAGCCTTGATTTACTCCTTTTCCTATTTGGAACTAGTCTGTTGTTCCATGTCCAGTTCTAACTGTTGCTTCCTGACCTGCATATAGATTTCTCAAGAGGCAGATCAGGTGGTCTGGTATTCCCATCTCTTTCAGAATTTTCCACAGTTTATTGTGATCCACACAGTCAAAGGCTTTGGCATAGTCAATAAAGCAGAAATAGATGATTTTCTGGAACTCCCTTGCTTTTTCCATGATCTAGCAGATGTTGGCAATTTGATCTCTGTTTCCTCTGCCTTTTCTAAAACCAGCTTGAACATCAGGAAGTTCACGGTTCACATATTGCTGAAGCCTGGCTTGGAGAATTTTGAGCATTACTTTACTAGCATGTGAGATGAGTGCAATTGTGTGATAGTTTCAGCATTCTTTGGCATTGCCTTTCTTTGGGATTGGAATGAAAACTGACCTTTTCCAGTCCTGTGGCCACTGCTGAGTTTTCCAAATTTTCTGGCATATTGAGTGCAGCACTTTCACAGAATTATCTTTTAGGATTTTAAATAGCTCAACTGGAGTTCCATCACCTCCACTAGCTTTGTTCGTGGTGATGCTTCCTAAGTCCCACTTGACTTCACATTCCAGGATGTCTGGCTCTAGGTCAGTGATCACACCATCATTATTATCTGGGTCATGAAGATCTTTTTTGTACAGTCTTCTGTGTATTCTTGCCATCTCTTCTTAATATATTCTGCTTCTGTTAGGTCCATACCATTTCTGTCCTTTATAGATCTCATCTTTGCATGAAATGTTCATTTGGTATCTCTGGTTTTCTTGAAGAGATCCCTAGTCTTTTCCATTTTGTTGTTTTCCTCTATTTTTTTGCATTCTTAAAGGTACAAAATTGGTAACAAATACCTAAAAGCAAAAATTAAAAATCTAGTGCAGAGTTTGGAATTTCAAAAATACAATGTTAAAGAAAAGAAAAAGGAAAAGAAACAGAAAAAGAAAAAAAAAGTCACAAAAATTATAAAGAAAATATAGGTACAAAATTGATAACAAATACCAAAAACCAAAAATTAAACTTCTAGAGTAGAGTTTGGAATTTCAAAAATACAATGTTAAAGAAAAGATGATAAAAAAGCAAGAGAAAAAACAAACAAACAAAAACAAAGTCACAAAAATTATAAAGAAAATATAGGTACAAAATTGATTTAAAAAAAAAAAATACCAAAAAGCATAAATTAAAAATCTAGAGTGGAGTTTGGAATTTCAGAAATACAATGTTAAAGAAAAGAAGAAGAGAAAGAAAGAGAGAAAAAAGAAGTCACAAAAAGTATATTAAAAAAAAAAGGTACAAAATTGATAACAAGTACCAAAAAGCTAAAATTAAAAATCTAGTGTAGAGTTTGGAATTTCAGAAATACAGTGTTAAAGAAAAGAAGAGAAAAGAAAGAAAGAGAAAAAGAAAAAAAAAACAAAACAAAAAAATTATAAAATATATATATATATGAAGTTTGCTTTTAAAAAAAATTAGGGTCCTTTCTTTTTGCAAAGTAATAGGTTATAAAAGTGAAAATTAAAGGAGTAATAGAGGACTTAAAAGTGTTAAAAAATTAAAAATAAAGAAAGAATGATCATAAAAGTAGTAAAAATATATCTAGGACTTTCTCTGGTGGTGGTGTGGGTATTGTGGGGTCAGTTCATTTTCATCTAGTTCCTTGGTCCGGCTTATATTTCTCAAGATCTATAGGCCCCTTCCTATGTAGTCAGTATTAACGACAGGGTTTTAATCTATTGCCTGTCGCTTCCAAGGCAGTTCCCTCTGTTATAGATTCTCCTGTTTGCTGGTCTCTTCAGTGTCTGATTTCCGCCCTGATGCAAAGAGGGTGGTGGTGGACACTTTTTTGTTTTTGTTTTTTTTTAGGCTCACTTGTTCAGTAGCGCTGTTGGGAGGGAGGGACACTGCAAACAAAACACTGGCGTGTGCTTGCAGTACCTTAGCCACACTGGGCCTGCCCCCGCTCACGGCACATGTAGCCTCCCTGCCTACACTGCTCAGGCTCTAGGTTGCTCCACAGGGAACCATCCGAGGCTGGCCCTGGGATGCTTGCACCTCCCAGGTCTAAGCCGCTCAGGTTCAGGCACTTGGGTTGTCCTCAGAGGCACAGATTCTGTTGGGCCTGCGTTTTGTGCCCTTCCCAAGTCTAAGAAGCTCAGGTGATGAGGTGTTTGGTGACCGCAGTCGCTGCGACTTATTGCCTCCCTGCCGCTCGGTTTTCTGGGTGTACAACCGGCGTACCTTCTCAGGCGGATGTTGACCTTCCAGAACCCAAGAAGTCTTAGTTAGCAAAGAAGCCTGCTTACAGTTTTGTAGATAATGTCTCTCTGGGGCTGCGATTGCCCCCTTCCGGCTCTGGCTGCCTGTCACTGGAAGGGGATGGTCTGCAGCCAGCTATCTCTGTTCAGTCCTTTGTTCTGTGTGCGGGCCTGGCTGTGTCTTAGGTTAGGGCTGGCTTTCCGCGTGGTAGCTATCCCACAGTCTGGTTTGCTAGCCCTAATTAGTTCGCTCAGGTAGTGCTCGGGGCAGTCAGGCCAGATCCTTACTCTAAGCGATGCAGCCCACTCCTCCTTGCCCAGCCCCCACTTGCTAGTAGCGGGTGCAGGCGTCTGTGCTGCTTCTCCGCTGGGGGAGTTACCATTGGGATCGTAATCTGTGGGTTTTAATTGTTTATTTATTTTTCCTCCCTGTTATGTGGCCCTTTGTGCTTCTAAGGCTCGGCATAGACTCAGCAGTGAGAGTGTTCCCTGGTGTTTGGAAACTTCTCTCTTTTTAAGACTCACTTCCCGGAATGGAGCTCCGTCCCTCCCTCTTTTGTCCCTTTTTTTTGCCTTTTATATTTTTTCATACCTCCTTTCAAAGACAATGGGTTGCTTTTCTGGGTGCCTGATGTCCTCTGCTGACATTCAGAAGTTGTTTTGTGGAATTTACTTGGCTTTTAAATGTTCTTTTGATGAATTTGTGGGAGAGAAAATGGTCTCCCCATCCTATTCCTCCGCCATCTTAGCTTCTCCTTTTCCTGCTTCATTCCGTATTCCAAGGCCAAATTTACCTGTTACTCCAGGTGTTTCTTGACTTCCTACTTTGGCATTCCAGTCCCCTATAATGAAAAGGATATCTTTTTTGGGTGTTAGTTCTAAAAGGTCTTGTAGGCCTTCATAGAACCATTCAACTTCAGCTTCTTCAGTGTTACTGGTTGGGGCATAGACTTGGATTACTGAGATATTGAATGGTTTGCCTTGGAAACCAACAGAGATCATTCTGTCGTTTTTGAGATTGCATCCAAGTACTGCATTTCAGACTCTTTTGTTGACCATGATGGCTACTCCATTTCTTCTGAGGGATTCCTGACTGCAGTAGTAGATATAATGGTCATCTGATTTAAATTCACTCTTTCCATCTCTTGTTTGACCACTTCGAATTTGCCTTGATTCGTGGACCTGACATTCCAGGTTCTTATGCAATATTGCTCTTTACAGCATCGGACCTTGCTTCTATCACCAGTCACATCCACAGGTGGGTATTCTTTTTGCTTTGGCTCCATCCCTTCATTCTTTCTGGAGTTATTTCTCCACTGATCTCCAGTAGCATATTGGGCCCCTACTGACCTGGGCATTGCTCTTTCAGTATCTTATCATTTTGCCTTTTCATACTGTTCATGGGGTTCTCAAGGCAAGAATACTGAAGTGGTTTGCCATTCCCTTCTCCAGTGGACCACATTCTGTCAGATCTCTCCACCATGACCCGCCCGTCTTGGGTCTAAGCATGGCGGTGGCTGCGTCCAGCGCACTAAGCGTGGCGGCGGCTGCGACCAGTCCACTAAGCCCGGCCGAGAGGAGCTACCCCACGTCCGAGGTCAGGGGCAGCAGCAGGGAGGACCCCATGCCCGAAGGGTGGCAGAGAAGAGGAGTTACCCCACGTCCGAAGTCAGGGGCAGCAGCGGGGAGGACCCCATGCCCAAAGGGCGGCAGCCAAGAGGACTTATCCCACGTCTGAAGTCAGGGGCAGCAGCCCAGAGTGCCAGGCTGCAACAGCGCAGGAATGGCCGAGAAGAGCTACCCAAGTCTGAGGTCAGGGGTGGTGGCCAGGAGGAGCTACCCCATGTCCGAGGTCAGGGACAGCAGCGGGGAGGACCCCATGCCCGAAGGGCGGCAGCCAAGAGGATTTACCCCACGTCCGAAATCAGGGGCAGCAGCAGGGAGGAGCTACCCAATGCCCCAGGCCAGGGGCGGCAGCTGGGAGGACCAACCCCACGTCCAAGGAGATGTGGCTGCCCGGGCACAGGAGGGCCTAGAGGAGCTATCCCACGTTGAAGGTCAGGAAGGGCGGCAGTGAGGAAATATCCCTCGTCCAAGGTAAGGAAGAGCAGCTGCGCTTTGCTGGAGCAGCCGTGAAGAGATACCCCACACCCAAGGTAAGAGAAACCCAAGTAAGATGGTAGGTGTTGCAAGAGGGCATCAGAGGGCAGACACACTGAAACCATATATATGTTAGAATATGATATTTATCTTTCTCTTTCTGACTCATATCACTGTGTATAATAGGTTCTAGGTTCATCCACCTCATTAGAACTGACTCAAATGTGTTCCTTTTTGTGCCTGAGTAATATTCCATTGTGTATATGTACCACAACTTTATCCGTTCATCTGTTAATAGACATCCAGGTTGCTTCCATGTTCTAGCTATTGTAAATAGTGCTGCAATGAACAATGGGATATATGTGTCTTTTTCAATTTTGGTTTCCTCAGGTTATATGCCTAGGAGTGGGATTGATGGATCATGTGGTTCTATTCCCAGTTTTTTAAAGTAATCCCCATACCATCTTGCATAGTGGCTGTATCGATTTACATTGCCACCAACAGTGCAAGAGCGTTCCCTCTTCTCCACCCTCTCCAGCATTTATTGTTTGTAGGCTTTTTGATGATGATCATTCTGACCAGTGTCAAGTGATATCTCATTGCAGTTTTGATTTGCATTTTTCTAATAATGAGCGATGTTGAGCATCTTTTCATGTGTTTGTTATCTATCTATATGTCTTCTTTGGAGAAACATCTCTTTAGGTATTTTTCCCACTTTTTGATTGGGTTGTTTGCATTGAGTTGTATAAGGTGCTTGTATATTTTGGAAATTAATCCTTTGTCAGTTGTTTCACTTGCTATTATTTTCTCCCATTCTGAGGGTTGTCTTTTCACCTTGCTTATACTTTCCTATAAGAAAATGATGCAAAGAGCTGACTCATTTGAAAAGACCCTGATGTTGGGAAAGATTGAAGGCAGGAGGAGAAGGAGACAACAGAGGATGAGCTGGTTAGATGGCATCACCGGCTCAATTGACATGAGTTTGGGTAAACTCGGGGAGTTGGTGATGGACAGGGAGGCCTGGCATGCTGCGGTTCATGGGGTCACAAAGAGTCAGACACAACTGAGTGACTGAACTGAACTGAACTGATAGTTTCCTTTGCTGTACAAAAGCTTTTAAGTTTAATCAGTAAACAAATTGTTTACATTTGTTTTTATTTCTGTTACTCTAGGAGGTGGGTCATAGAGGATATTGCTCTAATTTATTTCACTGAGTGTTCTGCCTATGTTTCCCTCTAAGAGTTTAATAGCTTCTGGTCTTACATTTAGATCTTTAATCCTTTTTTAATTTATCTTTGTATGTTGTGTTAGGAAGTGTTCTAATTTCATGCTTTTACATGTAGCTGTCCAGTCTTCCCAGCACCATTTATTGAAGAGGCTCTCCTTGCCCCATTGTATATTCTTGCCTCCTTTGTCAAAAATAAGGTACCCATAGGTGCATGGGTTTATTTCTGGGCTTTCTATCTGTTCCCTTGGTCTATATTTCTGTTTTTGTGCCAGTACCATACTGTCTTGATGGCTGCAGCTTTGTAGTGTAATCTGAAGTCAGGAATGTTGATTCTTTCAGCTCCATTCTTCATTCTCAAGATTGCTTTGGCTATTCTGGGTCTTTTGTGCTTCCCTATGAATTGTGAAATTTTTGCTCTAGTTATGTGAAAAATGCCATTGGTAATTTGTTAGGGATCATATTGAATCCGTAGATTACATTTGGTAGTATAGTCAATTTCACAATATTGATTCTTCCTACCCAGGAACATGGAATATCTCTCCATCTCTTTATGTCCTTTGATTTATTTCATTAGTGTCTTGTAATTTTCTGTGTACAGTTCTTTTGTCTCCTTAGGTAAGTTTATTCCTAGATATTTAATTCTTTTTGTTGCAATGGTGAATGGGATTGATTCCTTAATTTCTCTTTCTGAATTTGCATTCTCAGTATATAGAAATGCAAGTGATTTCTGTGTACTGATTTTGTATCCTGCAACTTTGCTGAATTCACTGATTAGCTCTAGTAATTTTTTGATACTATCTTTAGGGTTTTCTATGTACAGTATCATGTCATCTGCAAACAGTGAGAATTTTACTTCTTTTCTGATCTGGATCCCTTTTATTTCTTTTTCTTCTTTGATTGCTGTGTCTAGGACTTTCCGAACTATGTTGAATAATAATGGTGAAAGTGGACACCCTTGTCTTGTTCCTGATCCTTTATTAATGATGACAATGAAACCAAACCAGACAAAATGCAGCAACCGCAGAGGAATGTAGATTATCTTTGGCCTCTGAAATGCTGGGATGCAAAACTCTTCTTACTTATAAACAAGTCCAGCTCCAAAAGATCAATGGCTGGACTCACCAGACAAATGGGGAACAAGTGGACTGGGTTTGAGGAGTTTTCAAAGAGCAGGTGTAAAGCGTTACAAGGCCTGTTTCTCCCTGGCAGGGCAAAGATGAAGTCACAGGAAGGAACACATTGGAAACAGGAATATGACAGAGCTCTTGTTCTTCAATTCTCCTCCCAGAGGCACCAGAAAGGAGAAACAGCACCAAGGCCTGCTCCTGTGACTTCAGGAGGCCAATGGTTCAGACACACAGGACTAAGGATAATTCCAGCAAAGCTGGGAACCAGCAGAGGAAGTCTGTGAGCTTCAGGGAGACTCACTATGGGTTTAAGCTATTATCCAACCATCAGATAATAGGGTGTCTGTCTTTTCCAAGGCCATAAAAATGTTGATGGACAGAATCCCATCTGTTTCATGTTTTCTTTCCTTTTTAAAATTATTTTTATTGAGATAGAATTGACATACAACATTGAATTAGTTTCAGATTAGATATTTGTATAAATCACAAAATAATCACCAAAATAGGTCTAGTTAACACCCCACCACCACAAATAGTTACAATCATTTTTTGTGATGAGAACTTTTAAGATCTACTCTCTTAGCAACTTTCAAATACATTACACAGAATTATTATCTATAGTCACCATGCTTTACATGATGTTAGATTATTTTAACTAATTGCTGATTTATTTTACCATAAATATGGAAACTTATGTTTGGATGAATTCCCTGGGCATAGGGAAAAAGAAACACAATTTTATATCATGCTGAATTTACTGAAATGAGTGCACTTATCAAAAAGTCTGGATTTTCCATTCCACCTGGGGTAGATGGGAGAAGTACCACTGGATTCTCAGGTGGTTAATACATTTCAACTTCAAATTAACTTATTACAAAAGAAGTTGAAATAACATAAGTTCATTTATAAAAAGTAGAGTTTTAAACATATAGATTAAAGAGACAGATTGATTGGAATTTATTCAGCATATTCAAAGCTATTGATTGGGAAGGAGAGGGTGACATGATATGAGAGCATGACATGGGGAACTCAAAGACAGTGCTCTGTGACAACCTAGCAGGGTGGGATGGGGATGGACGTGGGTGGGAGGTTCACGAAGGAGGGGATATATATATACCTAATGCTGATTCATGTTGATGTATGGCAAAAGACATCACAATATTATAAATTAACTATTCTCTAATTTAAAAAAAAAGAAAGTAAAGCTATTCATTAACAGAACAAACTTTTTCTCTAAGATGTCCAGAGTTGAAACAAGTATGTCTTTCCAGTGTCTTTTTAACAGAGGAAAAAGGGACATGGGGTTGACAATTAAAGTGGGAGATCTGCTATTGAAACATGTTAAACATTTCTCCTAAAGTTGCCCTTTAAGTCTTGGATTCAAGAAACCTTTACACACATTTCCAGCTGAGGTTAAACAAAGTAATACTCTCCTTTGTTTTTTCAGCTCTTATGTCTTAAACACATTCCTTTTTCATGGCCTATCTCATGCCATAATTTTTAAATTTTTGTATTTTTATTTGTGATTTTACTGCTTAAAATGGTCCTCAAAGCCCAGTCTTAACGTATTGTTTCTTAAGAGCATGTACATTCATATAATCCATTATTGAAAACACTGGTAAAAAGCAGATTCTATGAAAAACTTTGAAAGCACATGAATCGCTATGCTCAGTGGAGATATGTTATTGTTTAACATTGTCCTAAGAAGTATTTGTTTTCAGTACTTGACTGGTTTGCATAGTGCTCTTCAAGAAATTCATGTCCATCTGGAGTCTGAAGCTTTGACCTTATTTGGAAATAGACTCTTTGCATATGTAAGCAAGCTAAGATGAGGACTTATACATTAATTTTCCATGTAGCTTTATTTAGTGACAGGTTGTCCATGATGTGTAATTTTAAATGACACTGTGGTTTACAGATAAACATCAGACAAAAGCTATTGTGACATTATAATTAAACATGAGTATGTTTATGTCATGTTAATGAAGTTCTTTTTAATCATCTCTTTCTTCAGTATATTCTGTGTATTACTTAATCATATATCATGAATAACTTCATTTGTCTCCCAAAGAAACAGTAAAAATAATTTAAAATTCTTTGTTCAGGAATTTCTATTAAGGTCATTAAATAATCCCAGGTTTCATCTAATTTAAGCTATACATTATATGGAACTCCTGGATTAAAAAGCAACATAATACACATCTCAAAAACTTAATGTGAATGGAATATTATAGACAACTTTTCAGATCAAAGCAGTGAGCAAGAAAATGCTGGGAAAGAATATTGCTTTTATTGGACAAGAGAAAGGGAATCTGAGATTTCAAAAACAATGTAGAATTCTCACAATTTTTTGTAAGAAATGAAAATTATGTAGAAAGCTATCTTTGTCACCTCTATCTTCTCAGAAAAGATGTCAAAAATAATTATTGAATGAATCAATGGTAATGGGTCTAATCGTGATCAAATATTTTATGTCAACATTCAATGAAAATATATAAAAACTTAAAAATAAGCCTGACATCTCTTATAGTGTAGAATAATTGATACCTTATAGTGTAGAATAATGGATGTCTTAAACATCATCATGTTTTCTTTATGATTCGAGAAAAAACAACTTTTTCATGGGGCTTCCCTGGTGGCTCAGTGGGTAAAGAAACCACCTGGAATACAGGAAATCTGGATTTTATCCCTGGGTCAGGAAGATCCACTAGAGAAGAGAATGGCAACCCACTTCAGTATTCTTGCCTGGAGAATTCCAGGGACAAGGAGCCTGCTGAAATACAGTCCATGGGGTTGCAGAGAGTCAGACACAATTGAGCAGCTAACACTCTCACTTGTTCACAGCCTAGTCTGTTGGCATTTAAGACCTGCTTATCTCTACTGCTTGGTTATTGTTTCTACTCCTTATGAAGTTTTGGATTATTATGAAAATGTATATCTTTCTATATATTTTCCTGCTCCAATTTCAGGCCACTCTCACCTAAATATTTTATTTGAAATTATTTACTTGTTTGGACCACTGTTTAGTGGTTGGTGTCTTGAGACCAATCTCCATTGTGCGCTTTGTTTTTTCATCAATTAATCCCCCTGAGTCCATTGTAATAGCTCAGATAAAAGTATGGCTATCTTGAATAATATTACTTCTGCATAAAAAATTGTATCATCTTGCTCACCAAGCTTGAAAAGACATTACATCAGCTTTCATTTCAATTATATCAAGTACTAAGATAATACTTCTTTAAGTGACAATAGGTAGGAAATAATCCTGGGAACTGAGATCTTTGGAGACTGGAGACATTTGCTTTACTATTTAGAAGTGTGTTGATACATACCTTTTGTGTAAACATTGTAGAGGGGGGTCTTACAGTTATTCTTCATTATTGATATTTTGGTTATTTGGTTACAAATATATGATGACAAAGGGGAAACAGATTTCAAAAGCTTTTGAAAAATCCCAAAGTACTTAGTTGAAGTAAATTAAAGAAGCTATTAGAAGTGATACTGTATGCTATGCTATGCTATGCTAAGTCTCTTCAGTCGTGTCCAACTCTGTGTGACCCCATAGACAGTAGCCCACCAGGCTCCCCTGTCCCTGGGATTCTCCAGGCAAGAACATTGGAGTGGGTTGTCATTTCCTTCTCCAATGCATGAAAGTGAAAAGTGAAAGTGAAGTCACTCAGTCATGTCCAACTCTTAGCGACCCCATAGACACTGATGTATAGAACAGTATTTTGGACTTTGTGGGAGAGGGAGAGGGTGGGATGATTTCGGAGAATGGCATTGAAACATGTATAATATCATATATGAAACGAGTCGCCAGTCCAGGTTCGATGCATGATACTGGATGCTTGGGGCTGGTGCACTGGGATGACCCAGAGGGATGGTACGGGCAGGGAGGAGGGAGGAGGGTTCAGGATGGGGAACACGTGTATACCTGTGGCGGATTCATGTTGATATATGGCAAAACCAATACAATATTGTAAAGTTAAAAAATAAAATAAAAAAAGTGATACTAACCAGTCATATTTACCATAAATGTAAGTACTTCTTTGATAGCTTTTTACAAAAATATAAATTGGCCTTAATAGTATATAATTATGCTTATACAAATAATCTCAATTATGTACTATGTATAAATAAAATTAAACCACACATTTATATGCAATATATAAAGAAAATTTTGAAACTACTATTTAATAATTTTATGCAACATTTTTATTCATTATAGCATAAATATTTTGTGATTAACAGGACTTTCATCATTTTTGTGTTCTTGTCTACATATCTTTCCATAATCATTTTTAATATCATAAATATCAAGACACCATGTAATCATTTTTGTACATTATTCAAAATAACACACTTGATGTGTTTTAACAATTATAGATATTCTTTTAATACTAGCTTTGCACATTTTATATATAGAGAAAGTTAGTATTCATCATATAAAGGCAAAAGACAAAAAATAGCTTATTTTATAACCAGAAAGAGAAGATTGAAAGTGGGAATATATCCCTCCCAGAGATTTTATAAGTAAAGAATCTAAGTAAGTTTATTAACATATTGAATTAATTGACTGATACTGAGAAAATAGTATTTTTTGAAAGCTTTGAAACCTCTGAAGACTATAGAAAACACATGAGGCATTGCAGACTTAGGCAGTCTTTCTAGATATAAACTATTAAAAAGAATTATATTAGATGACAGCATATCTAAAGTTTTAGTGGAAAATAATACTAAATAAGGATTAAATAATTAAACAAACTCTGTATAATATCGAGTTACTATACAAGCAAAAAAAAAAGAGGAAAGAAGTAGAAAAAGAAAGAGAATCTTTGCCTCTCCAAAACTTACCTTGAATGTTTACTATTCCTTTTCATTACCCCTTAGGAAAAAAATAGGCGAGATTGTGGAGAAGTGCCAAACGATTTTGGAAATAAGTAAGGATGCTAGTAGTTTACAAAAAATTAAAATTAAGACTTAAGTAAAAGTACTACTTTTGTGTATTTTATATATATATATATATATATATATATATATATATATATATATATATATATTGGAGAAGGCAATGGCACCCCACTCCAGTACTCTTGCCTGGAAAATCCCAAGGACAGAGGAGCCTGGTAAGCTGCAGTCCATGGGGTCGCTAAGAGTCAGACACGACTCAGAGACTTCACTTTCACTTTTAACTTTCAGTGCATTGATATATATGTGGCTCTAGTGCTATACTATTATCAGGGACATGTTACTCTACCAGTTGGACAACTAAGTTACTAAGGTATCTCCACAGATTGTAAAAGTTTCAAATGGATAAGGAAAAAGAAATGTGTATACAAAATAGAAAAATTTAAAATTTGTATGAAGCAGAAAGCAATAAAAGTATATCTTCAATAATATTGGGATACACTGGAGGTAAGCTCTCAGTTTTATTTGAAGTTTTAAAATCAGAGATTTGAGCCTCCTTTTCTCTTTTTTTTCAGGAATATATTGAAGCATTCAGAAGAAAGGTTTTTTTTGTTTTTACTGATATGTGTGAGAAAACAATGAAGGAAATACAGGATAGTGAATTAATGCATGACATAATAAATTGCAAATTTTAAAAGTCTTTTTTTACTATATACTACTAAAAAATTTTCCTCTAAAAGTACAAGGAAGCAATATTGTGTGTGTGTATGTGCACGCGCGTGTGTGTGTGTGTTCCTTTGCTGGTGCCATAATTTTTTTTAAAAATTTCTTCATCTGTTTTACAGCTAAAACAAAGAATATTATTATAATGAAGGAAAATAATGAGAAATTACACAGAAGTTACCGAGTTTATCCTTCTTGGATTGACAAGTGATCCAAAGTGGCAGGTTGTACTGTTCCTATTTCTTCTTGTTACCTACATGCTAAGCGTGACTGGGAACCTGGTCATCATCACCCTCACCCTTTCAGATCCCCATCTGCAGACTCCAATGTATTTCTTCCTTCGAAACTTCTCATTCCTAGAAATATCATTCACTTCTGTCTGCATTCCCAGATTCCTTGTCGCGATCATGACTGAGGACAGAACCATTTCTTATAACGGCTGTGTGGCTCAGCTGTTTTTCTTCATCTTCTTGGGGGTGACAGAATTTTACCTCCTGGCTGCCATGTCCTATGACCGCTATGTGGCCATCTGCAAACCTCTGCATTACACCACCATCATGAGCAGTAAAGTCTGTATACTTCTTGTCTTTAGCTCCTGGCTTGCAGGATTCCTGATCATCTTTCCACCAATAATCCTGCTGCTGCGATTGGATTTCTGTGGCTCCAATATAGTTGATCATTTCATCTGTGACGCTTCTCCCATCCTGCAGCTTTCCTGCACGAGCACTCACTTTCTAGAACTCATGGCATTATTTTTAGCTGTGGTAACACTCATGGTCACTCTAACATTAGTTATTCTATCCTACACATATATTATCCAGACAATTCTGAGAATTCCTTCCACGAATCAAAGAAAAAAAGCCTTTTCCACGTGTTCCTCCCACATGATAGTTGTCTCTCTGTCTTATGGCAGCTGCATCTTCATGTACATTAAGCCTTCAGCAAGGGAAAGAGTGACTCTAAGCAAAGGAGTGGCTGTGCTCAATACCTCAGTGGCTCCTCTTTTGAATCCATTTATATACACCCTAAGAAATCAGCAAGTGCAGCAAGCCTTCAAAAACATGGTCCAGAGAATAGCCTTTTCTTCAAATAAGTGAATGCGATCCTATAAAAACAGTACCTCTAAAAAGAAAGCCAAATGAAAAACTCTCTGCTCTCTCTACATAAATTCTTTCAGCACCTCATTTCATTCTTTCAGTTAAGACAGATGTATATGTCATCAATGCCCATTTTTCTTATTAGCCTAAAAACAAGGTCCTAACTCTTTTAAGTTACATGAAAAAGATCAGCTTTCCCCTCTGTAACAGAATTTTAGATGTCAGTAATCTCCATTGTTTCTCATATCAAAAAAAGATAGATTTGGCAGCCTTACAAAAATGGAGATTGTTTTAAGAAGATTACTAGAAACCACATATAGAAATAAAATCTATTTTATATGAAATAAAAATATGTATTTCAATTAAAATGTCATGTCACCAAGAAAAAATGTTATAATATTTAGAAGCATTATTAAAATATCTCCTTGAATTTATTAATAAAAACACGTTGGAAAATAAAATAGAAATTTAATATAAAGTATGCTGTCAGTCGGAGAAGGCAATGGCACCTCACTCCAGTACTCTTGCCTGGAAAATACCATGGGTGGAGGAGGCTGGTAGGCTGCAGTCCATGGGGTTGCTAGGAGTTGGACACGATTGAGTGACTTCACTTTTAATTTTCACTTTCATACATTGGAGAAGGAAATGGCAACCCACTCCAGTGTCCTTGCCTCGAGAATCCCAGGGACGGGAGAGCCTGATGGGCTGCTGTCTATGGAGTCGCACAGAGTTGGACACAACTCAAGCAACTTAGCAGCAGCAGCAGCAGCATGCTGTCAGCATCATTAAATTTGCTATTTGAAATGAGGCTGTATTTATTTTTTATTACTTTCCCCAGAAAATAATGGCAATTTCTGTGCAGTAGAAGGAATAAGCTTTATCTCATTTTTTCCTTTGATAATATCTCCTGAAAATTAGATCCTTTAACTGAAGATTAGCTTATTTTTGCCAACCATATTTGAAATGGAAAACTATGGTCTCTGAAGGCAAATTAAGCTATCCTGATAAAATTCATATTTATATTCAGACTCTTTCAATTCATACAAGAATATTTTCTCCTATAGACATGAAGAACGTGATAAACTCAGAATCTAGAATGGTGTGAGACACTGACACTTTGGAGGGTATCTTGGAAATGCCAATATATTAATTTTTTTGCCTTAGTTTTGTTTTACTAGCAAATCTAGAATATAGACTTTCTCTTCCCATTGTCTTTTTCACAGAAGTCTCTATCTCCCTCATTCATAACCAAGAAAATGATCCTGGGAGTTAATATTTGATAACTGTAAAAAGGTGTCAAAGCCTGTTTCCTATGGTTAATGAGCCCCTCAACTCCAATGTATCACTAAGAAAATTGGTTGCCTTGGGATAGTAGTTATGTCTAACTAGATACAGGATAAGAGGATTTGACTTTGGTTTCTTGATTTCCAGCTTGGCCTGATAAAAGTACTACTCTTGGTTAAGGTAAAGAAGCTCCAATACTTTGGCCACTTGTTTTGAACAGGTGACTCATTGGAAAAGACCCGAATGCTGGGAAAGATTGAAGGCAGAAGGAGAAACGGGCAACAGAGGATGAGATCGTTGGATGGCATCACCAATTCAATAGACATGAACTTAGGCAAACTCTGGGAGATGGTGAGGGACAGAGAAGCCTGGCATGCTGCAGTGCATGGGGTCACAGAGTCGGACATGACTTGGCAACTGAACAACAACAAAGAGCTCTACATATTTCCTAAGTCCATGATAAAAATATCTTTTCTACTTGGTCATAGAGAAACTGATTATCCTTAAGCTCTCTCCTATTCTTAAATTATACTCTTATGGAATGGATTACTTTTTTTCAAACAGAATTAATATAGTATTACCACAAAATGAAAACTAAATGATAATTTTATTTGATTATGAATTATTGGGGCAATGTGTAAAGAAATAATACAAGTTTGCCTTTAGAAAACTAAGACAAGTAAACAGAAATGCAAAAGTGAAAATTACAAGTGTGCAAAACAACATGGAAATATTAACTAGATGAATCTAAATTGTGTTAAGATATATATGATCGATAGCTAAAAATCTAGACAGGTGAGAGAGAAAGCGAGGTCAGAAAATAAGACGGTAAGGAGTGCTGATCATGTCAATTGACAAAAACTTGCCTAAATAATAAAATTTTGCCATTTGCAACAAGATGGACCTGGAAAGTATTGTATTAAGCAAAATAAGACAGAGACAGTTACTGTATGTTAACGGTGAAAATCTAAAAAAATATGTGAAATCAAAAAAATTTTAAAAATGAATGAAACAAACCAGAGAAAACAGATTCACAGGCGTAAAAAGTAAATTAGTGGTTAATAAGTTAGTGAGGAAATGAATGTTCAGAGGGGCAAAATAAGGAAAGCAGTTAAAGAGGTTTAAATTACTTGTATAATCTGTATAAGTATAAAATAAATATGCTACAGGAATACATAACATGAGGAATGTAGCCAATCGTTTATAATTACTATAAATGGAATATAACACTAAAAAATTGTGAATCAGCATGTTGCACACATGAAATTTACATAATATTTCAAATCAATGTCTCCATTTTAAAAATGCATTTTTAAATGTTAAAAAGATAATTATCTCTGTATGAATAAACATTTTAAATAAAAAGAAGTTAAAAAAACTAAGTTAAATCTCTGCTAAAAATGAAATCATTAATATAGTTCAATTTATGAAAGAGGGATAAAAATGGATGAAAAGACAAAGGAGGAAATGCCTAACAGCACAGGAAGATTATTAATTTTTACTGTCAATAATGATGTAGGCGAATAATCAAATGTCAATTACCATTTGAAATAACATTCAGAGATATTTGACAAGCAGTCTGTTTTACCCCTTTAAGTGGCCTAAAATACTGATAGACAAATCTCCTAATGGGAAAAAAAAAGGAAAAGTTATGTGTATTACTGAACTCCTAGTAAAATTAAACAAGATATTAGGGGAGAAAACACAGATTAATACAATCAAAGGTGAAAAAGAAGTGATTGCTACTGATCTCATGCATATTAAATGTTAAAAAGCTTTATAATGATGCAAAGGAACTGACCAAAACCATCATCAAGGAATAGAAATGCAAAAAGGCAAAGCAGTTGTCTGAGGAGGCCTTATAAATAGCTGAGAAAAGAAGAGAAGTGAAAGGCAGAGGAGAAAGGGAAAGATATACCCAACTGAATGCAGAGTTCCGGAGAATGGTAAGGAGAAATAAGAAAACATTCATAAGTGAACAATGCAAAGAAATAAAGGGAAATAATAGAATGGGGATACTAGAGATTGCTTCAAGAAAATTAGAGATACCAAGAAATGCTTCATGCAAAACTGGGCACAGTACAGGACAGAAATGGCAAGGATATTTTAAAAAAGCAAAAGAGATCAAGCAAGAATACACAGAAGAAACATACAAAATAGTTCTTAATTACCTGGACAGCCATGATGGTGTGGCTAGACACCTAGAGGTAGACATTCTGGAGTGCAAAGTCAAGTGGGCTTTAGGAAGCATTATCATAAACAAAGCTAATGAAAGTGATGGAATTCCAGGTGAACTATTTCAAATCCTAAAAGATGCTGCTGCTAAAGAGCTGCGCTAAATATGGCAGCAAATTTGGAGCTCAGCAGTGACCATAGGACAGGAAATGACCGATTTTCATGCCAATCCTAAAGAAAGGCAATGTCAAAGAATATTCAAACTACCATACAACTGCACTCATTTCACATGCTAGCAAGATTATGCTCAACATTCTTCAAGCTGGACTTCAGCAGTATGAGAAATAAGAACTTCCAGATGTACAACTGGATTTTGAAAAGACAAAGGAACCAGAAATCAAATTACCAGCATCCACTGGATCTTAGAAAAGACAAGAGAATTCCAGAAAATTATCTACTTCTGCTTCACTGACAACAATAAAACCTTTGACTGCATGGATCACAAGAAACTGTGTAAAATTCCTAGAGAAAAAGGAATACCAGGCAAACTTACCTGTCTCCTGAGAAGACTGTATGCAAGACAAGAAGCAATAGTTAGAACCATACATGGAACAACAGACTGGTTCCAAATTGGGACAGGAGTCCATCAAGATTGTGTATTGTCAGCCTGCTTATTTAACTTCTATGCAGAGTACATCATGTGAAATACTGGGCTACATGACTCACAAGCTGGAATCAAGATTACTAGGAGAAATATCACCATCCTCAGATAGGCAGATGATACCACTTTAATGGGACAGAGAGAAGAGGAACTAAAGAGCCTCTTGATGAAAGTGAAAGAGGAGAGCGAAAAAGCTGGCTTAAAACTCAACATTCAAAAATTAAGTTCACTGAGGTTCCATTTCACGCCAGTCAGAAAGGCTGCCATCCAAAAGTCACAAGCAATAAATGCTGGAGAGGATGTGGAGAAAAGGGAACCCTCTTACACTGTCAGCGGGAATGCAAACTAGTACAGCCACTATGGAGAACAGTGTGGAGATTCCTTGAAAAACTGGAAATAGAACTGCCATACGAACCAGCAATCCCACTGCTGGGCATACACACCGAGGAAGCAAGAATTGAAAGAGACACATGTACCCCAATGTTCATTGCAGCACTGTTTATAATAGCCAGGATATGGAAGCAACCTAGATGTCCATCAGCAGGTGAATGGATAAGAAAGCTGTGGTACATATGCACAATGGAGTATTACACAGCCATTAAAAAATACATTTGAGTCAGTTCTAATGAGGTGGATGAAACTGGAGCCTATTTATACAGAGTGAAGTAAGCCAGAAAGAAAAACACCAATACAGTATACTAACACATATATATGGAATTTAGAAAGATGGTAACAATAACCCTGTATGTGACATATCAAAAGAGACACAGATGTATAGAACAGTCTTTTGGACTCTGTGGAAGAGGGAGGGGGGGATGATTTGGGAGAATGGCATTAAAACATGTATAATATAAGAAACGGATCTCCAGTCCAGGTTCAATGCAGGATACAGGAAGCTTGGGGCTGGTGCACAGGGATGACACAGAGGGATGGTATGGGGAGGGAGGTGGGGGGGTGGTTCAGGATGCGGAACACGTGTACACCATGGTGGATGCATGTTGATGTATGGTAAAACCAATACAATATTGTAAAGTAAAAAAAAATAATCATAATAATAATAAAATTTTAAGTAAATTAAGTTCATGGCATTTCGTCCCATCCCTTCATGGCAAATAGATAGGGAAACAGTGACAGACTTTATTTTCTTGGGCTCCAAAATCACTGCAGATGCTGACTGCAGCCATGAAATTAAAAGGCACTTGCTCTTTGGAAGGAAAGCTATGACAACCTAGATAGCATATCAAAAAGCAGACATTACTTTGACAACAAAGGTCCATATAGTCAAAGCTATGGTTTTTTCAGTAGTCATGTATGGATGTGAGAAGCGAATAATAAAAAAATGGCTGAGCACCAAAGAATTGATGGCTTTGAACTGTGGCATTGGAGAAGACTCTTGAGAGTACCTTGGACAGCAAGAAGATTGAATCAGTCAATCCTAAATACATCAACCCTGAATATTCATTGGAAGGGCTGATGCTGAAGTTGAAGCTTCAATATTTTGAAAACCTGTTGTGAAGAGCTGACTCACTGGAAAAGAGTCTGATGCTGGCAAAGATTGAGGGCAGGAGGAGAAGGGGTCAAGAGAATGAGATTGTTGGATGGCATCACTGACTTGATGGACATCAAGTTGAGCAAACTCTGGGTGATGACGAAGGACAGGGAAGCCTGGCATGCTGCAGCCCACGGGGGCCCCAAAGAGTCACAAACAAGTGAGTGACTAAACAACAACAGCCTTATTTCTGGTCCAACCCTCAAATCCATACATGACTGTAGGAAAAATCATAGTTTTAACAATAGAGACCTTTGCCTGCAAAGTATGTCTTTGATTTTTAATATGCTGTTTAGTGTGTCATAGCTTTTCTTCCAAGGAGTAAGTGTCTTTCAAATTCATGGCAGCAGTAACCATCTGCAGTGACTTTGCAGCCCAAGAAAATAATATCTGACAATGCTTCCTTTTTTTATCCCTTCTATATTTATCATGAAGATTTTGGGACCAAATGCCATGATCTTATTTTATTCAATGTTGAGTGTGTGTGTGTGTTTGTGTGTGTGTGTTTTCTTTTAATTAATTTATTTTTTATTGAAGGATAATTGCTTTACAGAATTTTGCTGTTCTCTGTCAAACCTCAACATGAATCACCCATAGGTATACATATGTCCCCTCCCTTTTGAACCTCCCTCCCATCTTCCTTCCCATCCCACCCCTCTAGGCTGATACAGAGCCCCTGTTTGAGTTTCCTGAGCCACACAGCAAATTCAGTTGGCTATCTATTTTACATATGGTAATGTACGTTTCCATGTTACTCTTTCCATATATCTCACCCTCTCCTCCTCCTTCCCCATGTCCATAAGTCTATTCTGTCTGTTTCTCCCTTGTTGCCCTGTAAGCAAATTCTGCAGTACTATTTTTCTAGATTCCATATATATGTGTTAGAATACAATATTTATCTTTCTCTTTCTGACTTACTTCACTCTGTATAATAGGTTCTAGGTTCATCCACCTCATTAGAACCGACTCAAATGTGTTTATGGCTGAGTAATATTCCACTGTGTATATATACCACCACTTCTTTATCCATTCATATGTCGATGGACATCTAGGTTGCTTCCATGTTCTAGCTATTGTAAATAGTGCTGCAATGACCAATGGGATACAAATGTCTCTTTCAATTTTTGTTTTCTCAGGTTATATGCCTAGGAGTGGGATTGCTGGATCATATGGTGGTTTTATTCCTAGTTTTTTAAGGAATCGCCATACCCTCTTCCATAGTGGCTGTATCAAGTTTTAAGCTAGCTTTTTCACTCTCCTATTTCACCCTCAACAGGAGGCTCTTTAGTTCACTTCCTGCCACTAGAGTGATATCGTCTGAATATCTGAGGTTGTTGATATTTCTCCAAGAAATCTTGATTCCAGGTTGTGATTCATCCAGCCCAACATTTCACATGATGTACTCTTCATGCAAGTTGAAAAAACAGGACGACAATACAACCTTGTTATACTATTTTTCAATTTTGAATCAGTCACTTATTCCATGACCAATACTAATGGTTGTTTCTTGACCACATATAGATTTCTCAGGAGATAAGTAAGGTAGTCTGGTATTCCCATCTCTTTAAGAATTTTACCCAGTATGTTGCAATCCACAGAGTCAAAAGCTTTAGTATAGTCAATAAAGCAGAAGTACATATATTTCTGGAATTCCCTTGCTGTTTCTAACATCCAACAGATATTGGCAATTTGATCTGCTTTCTCTCTCTTTTCTAAATTCAGCTTGCACATATGAAAGTTTTCATTTCTCATACTGCTGAAGTCTAGCTTGAAGGATTTTGAGAATAACTTTGCTAGTATGTGTAATGAGTGAAATTATATGGCAGCTTGACATTCTTTGGCATTGCTCTTATTTGGAACTGGAATGAAAACTGACCTTTTCCAATCCTATGGCCACTACTGAGTTTTCCAAATTTTCCGATATATTGACTGTAGCCCTTTAAAAGTGCCATCATTTTAAAATTTGTAATAGCTCAACTGGAATTCCATCACTTCCACTAGTTTACTTCATAGTAAGAATTCCTAAGGCCCACTTGACTTCACACTCCAGGATGTCTGGCTCTAGGTGAGTGACTACACCTTCATGGTTATTTTAAGACATCGTTAAGGCATTTTTTTGTATATTTCTTCTGTGTATTCTTGTCACCTCTTCTTAATCTCTCCTGCTTTGGTTAGGTCCTTACCATTTCTATCCTTTATCATGTCCATCTTTGCTAGAAATATTCCCTTGATCTCTCCAATTTTCTTGAAGAGATCTCTAGTCGTCCCCATTCTTTTATTTTCCTCTACTTCTCTTCATTGTTCATTTAAGGAGGTCTTCTTTTCTTTCTTTGCTTTTCTCTGGAACTCTGCATTCAGTTGGGTATATCTTTTCTTTTCTCCCTTGCTTTTTATTTTTCTTCTTTTCTCAGCTATTTGTAAAGCCTCTTCATACAACCACTCTCCTTCTGCATTTCCTTTGAGATGGTTTTGGTCACTGACTGCTATACTACGTTAGGAACCTTTGTCCAAGTTCTTCAGGCACTCTGTCTATCAGATCTAAGTCCTTGAATCTAAGGGATTGAATGAAAAGATGTTAGGCATCACTGTCCTTAGATAATTGCAAATTATATCAATAATGAGCTATATTTATGCACATATTTTGACTCGTCGGTAAAACATTAACAACACCAATTGCTAGAGATAACGCAGGTAACAGAAAATCTGATATTTTCATTCCCTGTGAATGGTAACACAAAATGATATTGTCACTTTAGGAGACATTCCTCAGCGTCTTAAAAAACTATACCTATGTCTGACTCACGTATGGCAAAAACCAACACAATATTGTAAAGCAATTATTTCCAATTAAAAATTTTAAAAAAATTTTAAAAGATATGCGGAGTTTCTAAGTTACCTGGTGGCCCAGTGGTTAAGATTCTGGGCTTTCACTGCCATGGACCAGGTTCAGTCCCCAGGGGGAAACTAATATCCCAAAAGCCAAGTGTCAAAAAAAAATAGAAGAATCTAAGTATGGTCTTCCACATAATCCTGCAATTGCAGTTGCAGATACTTACCCAGTTGATTTGAAAACTCAAATCTACACAAAAACTGAATTCAAATAGTTCCTAGAAGCTTTATTTATAATCACCAAAAACTAGAGGTATTCAAGATGCTCCTACATAGGGAAATGGATGAAAAAAAAAGTAGTTCTTCTATATATTCAATGAAAGAAAGTAATGGCTATCAAACTGTGAAAAGACATGAATGAACCATAAATCAGCATTTCTAATTGAATGAAACCAGTTTGAAAAGGCAACATATTGTATGATTTCAGTTATATGATATTCTAGAAAAAACAAAACAATATATGATGTAAAAAGGTCAATGGCTGTCAGGGATTGTTGAGAAACAGAGAGGATTACATAGGTGACACGAATGGGGGCTTTAAGGCAAAGAAACTATTTTGCTTAATTTGTAATGATGAATTCATGGTCCTATGCATTCTTCAAAATCCATAGAAAATTACATTCCAAAGAGTAAACCTTGGGCTTCCCTGGTGATCTGGTGTTTAACAATCCAAATGACAATGTAGAGAACACCTATTTGATGCTGGTCTAAAAGGATCCACATGCCATGAAGCAACTAAGCCCATGCATCACAACTACTGAGCCCACATCCTAGAGCCTGTCCTTCACAAAAGAGGCCACTGCAATGAGGAGCCTGTGCACACAACTAAGAGAGTAATTCTCTCTCATCACAACTAGAGAAAGCCCTCCTGCAGAAATGAAGACACAGTGTAAACAAAAAGGTTGTTTTTAGAAAGGGAGTGGGGAGGGTGGTAAACCTTAATTTACACAAATGTTTTTAAAAAATCACTTAAGAGGTTGGGGGATCACAGACTGGAATGCAGAATATGTCTCCCAAAACAACTGTATCTTATATGTCTGCAATAATCGCACTGAAGGGAGTAGGGTTGAAAATTGCTGACCTAAGTAGCTTTAAAATGATTCAAATTTGTAAGACTAAAAACAAAGAAAAGGTACATAAGTTCTACAATCTAGCTAATAAAGGGTTTCCCTTTGACCGTCATTGTATAGGTCAATAATTTTGATAATGTTATATAAGTAGACAGGTATTGAAGATTTAAGTAAATGGATAGTGGGTGCCAGGAATCTTACTTTTGCAGTGGGAGCTTACAGAGAAGAAGACCTGAAGTTATTATAATGTATCTGATAATGAAGATAACAGTATAGATTCGTTTTTAGTTTAGTATAAATCCAGAAGGTAGCATAAAGATTATACATACATATTGATACACAGGTACACAGTCTCATACGTTTTTCCTGGTTCTATCCTGTTAGAGGACCTGGAATCAATGGCACATGACAGCAGTGAACACACCCAGGGCTGAGATCCTGGTTTCTATGGCAACTCACTCCAGTATTCTTCCCTGGAAAATTCCATGGACAGAGGAACCTGGTGGGCTACATTCAGGGGGTCACAGAGAGTCAGACAGGACTGAGGGACTAAAACTTTAATCCTAAAGAATCCAGGCATCATTGAAGAAATAACTGAGGTCTGTGGCAAGGAATATACAAGATGATTCTGAAGCATCTTATAATTCCAAAAAATAAAGGGCCTTTTGTGGTTTTTTTTAAAGCACTATGATAGCAGTTGGTCAAAAGAAGCAGCAACCCATTAAAAGGGCTCCCAGTGGATGAAGCTGGGGGAAAATCTAGCAACAAGATAAATTAGCAATGGTTATAATTCAAAGTATAAAATAAATATCCATGAACTCACACTGATCTAAAAAAAATAATTGAAAAAATTAATACATGAGACCAATGCATTAATTACCTATGTAAAGGAATGTTGAATAACTTTATAACAAAACATTTGAATAGCACATTGAGTCTCCTGGTAGCCCTTTCCTCTTGCTATTTTCTACTTATTCACGTTTATATTAATTGAAATATACTACCTCAACAGACATTTATATCAAGCAAAAATAACACTGACAATACAAAGTCCAAAAGTTCAAAGATTTCTAATTCCTAGCTGTTTCTTTTACAGGGGTCCTCTGACATTTAATGTTTTTTAAAAATTATTTCCCAAGGACACCTAATTTAAAATATTCAACTAAATTTAGGTTGAACTAATAAGCATCATTGGAGAAGGCAGTGGCAACCCACTCCAGTACTGTTGCCTGGAAAATCCCATGGACAGAGGAGCCTGGTAGGCTGCAGTCCATGGGGTTGCTAAGAGTCAGACACGACTGAGCGACTTCACTTTCACTTTTCACTTTCATGCATTGAAGAAGGAAATGGCAACCCACTCCACTGTTCTTGCCTCGAGAATCCCAGGGATGGGGGAGCCTGGTGGGCTGCCGACTATGGGGTCGCACAGAGTTGGACACGACTGAAGCGACTTAGCAGCAGCAGCAGCAGCAGCGGTACGCACCATCTCTCTCCAGAGGCATTTGAATTCTGTTTCACTGCAGCAATTCCCTGTGGCTATTTTGAGGGGAAAAAAATAGCAGGTAAAAACCAGTCTGTTTGTTTTGGAAACAGTAGTTAGACAATCTAGTCTTAGCCCCTGGAAGGTAAACAAGTGAAAACAAAAATTATAAACCATCCTTCTTTCACAAAGGTTACTGAGAGCCAAGTAAGATATTATATTGCTAGATTTTCCTTGCATCTAAGGTTAGGCTACTGCTAGTTTTATGAAAATTGGGGAAATGAGGTACTAAATGCCTGGCCTTGGATGGGGAAATGTGGAATAGTTCCAAGTGCATTTTTCTCACAAGTTTCTACTGATATGCCATGCGTTGCATTTCTTTTCCAGAACTTCTATTTCTTGATTCTCACTCAGAAATTTGAGCTCTCTCCTTAGGAAATAGGAGCTTCACTTTATTAACCAGCAAAGTAAATAACTTTATCACCTTTATTTGCCTGTTTCATGAGAGTAAGTACTGTTCTAATCACACTTTCTTCGTTTCCTTTCCCTTTTTCTGTTATCTCTTCAGTTCTTCGAGTCTGACCCACATTTCAGGAAAGCTTGGTCTCTGGTTGGTTCTACTGTGCAACTATTTAAGCACTTAGGACAAAGTTTCATTTAGCTGCTACTCTCTCCCATTTCCAGCACTTCTAGCTTTCCTCTTAAACAACAAGCTAGTATCAGAGACACTGTTACTCAATTAAAATCTCGCAATACTACTGGAGGCTCAGCCTCTCACAGCAACATTAACTGATGATGTGGGACTGCCATGGAGCCTCTGCTACCATGTCACCAACCCTTTCCTGAGGGACCTCTTGAACTCTTTGCTTGTCTTCTGGATGTAACACCTTCTATTAGCACCTGGGTCTATGTCACTTTTCTGTTAGGGTCTTGTCAATTTCAGGAATAAACTCTGTACTGGATTTATCCTTCAATATGTTTATCTCACTCTACGCAGCCAGGAGCATACTGCCAAATTCCACCTACACACTATGTAAGTATGTTATTGCATAGGAAAATCAGAAAAGTTAGAAACAAGCTTTGAAGTCTATGGAACACTCCAAAAATAAAGATTCCACACCAACACTTAAATGAAAGCAACAGATTACTTGGGTTTGAACAGTCAAATTGTTACCACATGGGATTATATAATTGTAAGTGTATTTTTCTTATCTCACCTCATTTAGTTTTCTCATTTTCTAATAAATTTATACTTAGATCAATTAACTTTGCTTATAAGAATATCTTCTAAAAAGTAACAGATTAGTATTTAACTCATAAAAGAAAAACTTTAACTTCTAAGTTTATCTAGGAATATATGCATATTAATCTTTATGGCTCTGATTCTTTTGGTAAGTTATTATTTATGCAGGCAGGAATGACATTACAAATTTAAACATATGGAAAATAACTCTCTAAAAAGATAAATTTCAAAATGTTTTATTTTCAGAAAGAGCATTAGACTATGTGGTGATTGAGGATTCAATAAAATAAGAAAACTTGGAGCACTAAAGACATTACTTGCAAGTTCAGTTCAGTTCAGTTGCTCAGTCGTGTCCGACTCTTTGCAACCCCATGAATCACAGCACACCAGGCCTCCCTGTCCACCACCAACACCCGAAGATCCCTCAAACTCATGTCCATCGAGTCGGTGATGCCATCCAGCCGTCTCATCCTCTGTCGTCCCCTTCTCCTCTTGCCCCCAATCCCTCCCAGCATCAGAGTCTTTTCTAATGAGTCAGCTCTTCACATCAGGTGGCCAAAGTATTGGAGTTTCAGCTTCAGCATCATTCTTTCCAAAGAACACCCAGGACCAATCTCCTTTAGAATGGACTAGATGGATCTCCTTGCAGTCCAAGGGACTCTCAAGAGTCTTCTCCAACACCACAGTTCAAAAGCATCATTCTTCGGCGCTCAGCTTTCTTCACAGTCCAACTCTCACATCCATATATGACTACTGGAGATACCATAGCTTTGACAATACAGACCTTTGTCGACAAAGTTATCTCTTTACTTTTTAGTATGCCGTCTAGGTTTTGTCATGACTTTTCTTCCAAGGAGTAGCATCTATTAATTTCATGGCAGCAGTTACTGTTTGCAGTGATTTTTGAGCCCAAGATAATAAAATCTGATGGTACTTCCACTTTTCCTCTTCTATATTTGCCATGAACTTATGGAGAAGGAAATGGCAACCCACTCCAGTGTTCTTGCCTGGAGAATCCCAGGGACTGGGAATCCTGGTGGGCTGCCGTCTATGGGGTCACACAGAGTCGGACACGACTGAAGTGACTTAGCAATAGCAATGGGACAAGATGCCATGATCTTAGTTTCTTAAATGTTGAGTTTTAAGCTAGCTTTTTCACTCTCCTCTTTCAGTCTCAACAAGAGGCGTTTTAGTTCACTTCCTGCCGTTATAGTGGTATCATCTGCATATCTGAGGTTGTTAGTATTTCTGTCAGCAATCTTGATTCCAGGTTGTGATTCATTCAGTCCAACATTTCCCATGATGTTCTCTGCATAGAGGTTAAAAAAACACAGTGACAATATACAACTATGTTGTACTCTTTTCTCAATTATGAACCAGTCACTTGTTCCAGATCTGATTCTAACTGTTGCTTCTTGACCTGTACACAGGTTTCTCAGGAGACAAGTAAGATAGTCTGTTATTCCCATCTCTTTAAGAATTTTCCACAGTTTGTTGTAATCCATACATTCAAAGGTTTTATTATAGTCAATGAAGCAGTAGTACAGGAATTTCTGGCATTCTCTTACTTTTCCAATGATCCAACGAATGTTGGCAATTTAATTACTTGTTCCTCTGCCTTTTCTAAACTCAGCTTACATGTGTGAAAGTTCTCAGCTCACGTACTGCTGAAGGCTAGCTTGAAGGATTTTGAGCATAACTTTGCTAGCATGTGAAATGATTGAAATAGTATGGCAGCTTTAACATCTTTGGCATCGATCTTCTTTGGGACTGGAATGAAAAATGATCTTTTCCAGTCCTGTGGTCACTGCTGAGTTTTCCAATTTTCTGCCATATTGAGTTCAGCCCATTAACAACATCATGTTTTAGGATTTGTAATAGCTCAACTGGAATTCCATTACCTCCATTAGTTTTGTTCATAGTAATACTTCCAAAGACTCACTTGACTTCACACTCCAGGATGTCTGGCTCTAGGTGAGTGACTACATCATCACAGTTATCCCAGTCATTAAAACATTTTTTTGTGTATTTTTAATATGTATTCTTGCCACCTCTTCTTAATTTCTTCTGCTTTTCTTAGGCCATGCTATTTCTGTCCTTTATCGTGTCTATCCTTGCATGAAATATTTCCTTGACCTCTTCAATTTTCTTGAAGAGACCTCTAGTCTTTCCCATTCTTTTGTTTTTCTCTACCTTTCTGTATTGTTCATTTAAAAGGGCCTTTTCTCTCTCTCTCTCTCTCTCTCTCTCTCTCTCTCTCTCTCTCTCTCTGCTATTCTCTGCAACACTGCATTCAGTTGGGTATATCTTTCCGTTTTCCCCATGATTTTCATTTCTTTTCTTTTCTCAACAGTTTGTAAAACCTCCTCAGACAACCACTTCTCTTTCTTGCACTTCTTTTTCTCTGAGATGGTTTTGGTCACCACCTTCTATTCAATGTTAGGAACTTCTGTCCATAATTCTTCAGGCAATGTGTCTACCAGATCTAATTCCTTGAATCAGAGGGATTAGAATGAAAAGATGTTAGAGATCACTGTCCTTAGACAACTGCAAATTATATCAACAATGAGCTACCACTATGCACATGTTATGACTAAACTATAAAACATTAACAACACTGATTGCTAAAGATAATGCAGAGTAACAGGAAGTCTGATAGTCTCACTCATTGCTAATGGTAATGCAAAATGTCACTTTGGAAGGAATTTCTCAGTTTCTTAAAAAACTATGCTTATGGCTTATTCATGTAGGCAGTAACTGACACAATATTGTAAAGCAATTATCTTCCAATTAAAATTAAATAAATTTTAGAATCCTATAGGGATTTCCTGAGTTCTCTGGTGACCCAGTGATTAAGATTCTAGGCTTCACTACCATGGCCCGCATTCAGTCCCTGGTGGGGAACTAAGATCCCACAAGCCAAGTGGAAAAAAAAAAAAAAATTCTGAATATAAATTTCCACATGATCCAGCAATTTCCCTTGCAGATACTTACCCTGTTGATTTGAAAACTCATGTCCACACAAAAACTGCATGCAAATGTTTGCTATAAATTTTATTTATAATTACAAAACACTAGAAGTATTCAAGATGCTCCTAAAAAGGTAAATGAATGCATACAGTGACAGAAAGATATGAGCTATCAAATTGTGAAGACATGGATAATCTAGAAATCAATATTTTTAATTTAATGAAATCTGTTTGAAAAGGCAGCATACTATATGAGCTCAATTATATCATATCCTAGTAAAAGGAAAACAATACATAATGTAAAAAGATTAATGTCCGCCAGAGATCATTGAGAAAAAGAGGTTACATAGGTGACATGAATGGGGACTTTAAGGCAAAGAAATTATTTTTTATAATATTGCAATGATGAATTCATGGTCCTATGCATTTGTCAAAATTCATAGAAAATTACATTCCAAAGAGTAAACTTTGGGCTTCCTTGGTGGCCCAGTGGTTAACAATTCAACTGCCAATGTAGAGAACACCTATTTGATCCCTGGTAAAAAAACACCTCACATGCCATGAAGCAACTAAGCCCATGCATCACAACTACTGAGCCCATGCCCTAGAGCCTGTGCTTCACAGAAGAAGCCACTGCAATTAGACGTCTGTGCACCACAAGTAAGAGAGTAGTTCTCACTCATCACAACTAGAGAAAGCCCTCCTGCAGAAATGAAGACATAGCACAGCCAAAAATTGTTTTTTAAAAAGAGGAGGTAAACCTTAATTTACACAAATGTTTTAAAAAAATCATTTAAGAGGTTAGGGGATCACAGAATGGAATGCAGAATATGACTCCCAAAATAACTGTATTTTAAATATCTGCAATAATCTCACTGAAGGGAATAGGGTTCAAAGTTGCTGACTTAAGTAACTTCAAAAATGATTGAGATTTGTAGGACTAAAAACAAAGAAAAGGCACATACATTCTGCACTCTAGCTTAGAAAGTATTTTCCTATCATTATATAGGTAAATAATTTTGATATGTTATATAAGTATATAGGAACTGAAGGATTAAGGAAATAGATGGTGGGTGCCAGGAATCTTACTTTTGCAGTGGGAGCTTATAGAGGAGCTAGAGGAATAAGTTATTATAATGTACCTGGTAACAAAGATACAGTATAGATTTATTTTTAGCTTAATATAAATCCAGAAGGTAAGATAGAGTAATAGTATGCATACATATTTATACACAGGTTCATAGGCTCATACATTTTCCCTGGTTCTGTCCTCTTGTGTGTGACTGTGTTAGTTGCTCAGTTGTGTCTGACTCTGCGACCCTACAGACTGTAGCCCACCAGGCTTCTCTGTCCATGGAATTCTCCAGGCAAAAATATTGGAGTGGATTGCCGTTTCCTTCTCCAGAGGAACTTCCCAACCCAGGGATAGAACCCTGGGCTCCTGCCTCTCAGGCAGATTCTTTATCATTTGAGTTACAGGGGACCTAGAATCAATGGCACTGTGACAGCAATGAACACACCCATATTTGAGATCCTGATTTCTATGGCAAATCACTCCAGTATTCTTGCCTAGAGAATTCCATGGACAGAGGAGCCTGGTGGGCTACAGTCATGCGGTCGCAGAGAGTTGAACACAACTGAGTGACTAACACTTTCTAATACCATTCTCCAATAAAAGTATTCATGCATCATTGAAGAAATATCTGACTAAAGGGCTATGGTAAGGAATATACAAGATGATCCTGAAGCATTGTATAATGCCAGAAAATAAAGAAGTGACCTTTTAAAGCACTATGATAGCAGTAGGTCAAAGGACAGTAGCCAATTGAGAGGGCTCCCAGTGGCTGAAGCTGGAAAAAATCTAGCAACAAAATAAACTAGCATTGGATATAATTCAAACTATTAAATAAATATTCACAAATCCATACTGATCTAAATAAATAATTGAACACATTAATATGTGAGAAGGAATACACAAATTACCCATGGGAAAGGAGTCTGAATAATTCTATAAAAAGTAAAACATTTGAATAGCACATAGAATCTACTGGTAGCACTTTCCTCTTGCTATTTTCTGCTTCTGCACAAGTTTACATTCATTGAAATATATCACTTCACCTAACATTTATTTCAGGAAAAATAAAATAACATGGACAATATGAAATCCAAAATTTCAAAGATTGCTAATTCCTTGCTGTTGTTCTTTGCAGTTGTTCCCTGACATCTTTTCTTTTTTAAAAAAAATTATTTTTGAGATTAGTTGTTTGTCCGTTGCTTCATTTGCAATTATTTTCTCCCATTCTGAAGGCTGCCTTTTCACCTTGCTAATAGTTTCCTTTGATGTTCAGAAGCTTTTAAGGTTAATTAGGTCCCATTTGTTTATTTTTGCTTTTATTTCCAATATTCTGGGAGGTGGGTCATAGAGGATCCTGCTGTGATGTATGTCAGAGAGTGTTTTGCCTATGTTCTCCTCTAGGAGTTTTATAGTTTCTAGTCTTACGTTTAGATCTTTAATCCATTTTGAGTTTATTTTTGTGTATGGTGTTAGAAAGTGGTCTAGTTTCATTCTTTTACAAGTGGTTGACCAGATTTCCCAGCACCACTTGTTAAAGAGATTGTCTTTAATCCATTGTATATTCTTGCCTCCTTTGTCAAAGATAAGGTGTCCATATGTGCGTGGATTTATCTCTGGGCTTTCTATTTTGTTCCATTGATCTATATTTCTGTCTTTGTGCCAGTACCATACTGTCTTGATAACTGTGGCTTTGCGGTAGAGCCTAACAACTAATCTCAAAAATATACAAGCAACTCCTACAGCTCAACTCCAGAAAAATAAATGACCCAATCAAAAAATGGGCCAAAGAACTAAATAGACATTTCTCCAAAGAAGACATACAGATGGCTAACAAACACATGAAAAGATGCTCAACATCACTCATTATCAGAGAAATGCAAATCAAAACCACTATGAGGTACCATTTCACACCAGTCAGAATGGCTGTGATCCAAAAGTCTACAAATAATAAATGCTGGAGAGGGTGTGGAGAAAAGGGAACCCTCTTACACTGTTGGTGGGAATGCAAACTAGTACAGCCACTATGGAGAACAGTGTGGAGATTCCTTAAAAACCTGGAAATAGAACTGCCTTATGATCCAGCAATCCCATTGCTGGGCATACACACTGAGGAAACCAGAAGGGAAAGAGACACGTGTACCCCAATGTTCATCGCAGCACTGTTTATAATAGCCAGGACATGGAAGCAACCTAGATGTCCATCAGCAGATGAATGGATAAGAAAGCGGTGGTACATATACACAATGGAGTATTACTCAGCCATTAAAAAGAATACATTTGAAGCAGTTCTAATGAGGTGGATGAAACTGGAGCCTATTATACAGAGTGAAGTAAGCCAGAAGGAAAAACATAAATACAGTATACTAACGCATATATATGGAATTTAGAAAGATGGTAACAATAACCTGGTGTACGAGATAGCAAAAGAGACACTGATGTATAGAACAGTCTTATGGACTCTGTGGGAGAGGGAGAGGGTGGGAAGATTTGGGAGAGTGACCTTGAAATATGTAGAATATCATGTAAGAAACGAGTTGCCAGTCCAGGTTCGATGCACGATACTGGATGCTTGGGGCTGGTGCACTGGGACGACCCAGAGGGATAGTGTGGGGAGGGAGGAGGGAGGAGGGTTCAGGATGGGGAACACATGTATGCCTGTGGCGGATTCATTTTGATATTTGGCAAAACTAATACAATTATGTAAAGTTTAAAAATAAAATAAAATTTAAAAGAAAAAAAAATAAAAAAAAATTATTCCCCATGAACACCTAATTTATATTATTCAGCTAAATTTAAGGTGAATTAATGACACCATCACTCTCCAGAGACATTTGAATTCTATTTCACTGCAACAATCCCCTGTGACTATTTTGAGGGAAAAAAAAAGCAATCTGTTTGTTTTGGAGGCACTATTTAGTCAATATAGTCTTTGCCCTGGAAGGTAAGCAAAGTAAAACAAAAATGTAAACTATCTTTCTTTCACAAAGGTTACTGAGAGCCAAGTAAGATATTATATTACTAGATTAGTTTGAGCTTTCTCCTTAGGAACTAGCAGCTTCACTTTATTAACCAGTAAAACACATAACTTTATCCCCTTTATTTGCCTGCTTCACCAAATTAAGTACTGCTCTGATCCCACTTCTTTTCCATTCCCTTTTTCTAGTATCCATTTAGTTTTTTGAGAGTCTGACCCACATTTTAGGAAAGCTTGGTCTCTAGTTCAGCTGTGCAACCAGTTAAACACTTAGGACAAAGTTTCGTTTCGCTATTACCCTCTCCCATTTCCAGCACTTCTAGCTTTCCTCCTAAACAAGCTAGTATCAGAGACACTGTTACTCAATAAAAAGTCTTGTAATATTACCCGAGTCTCATCCTTTCAGACTCACATGAATTGACCCCGTGGGGCTGCCACAGAGCCTCTGCCACCATGTCAGCAACCCTTTCCTGAGGGACCTTTTGAACTCTTTGCTTGTCTTCTGGATGTAACACCTTCTATCAGTACCCGGGACTATGTCACTTATCTTTTAGGGCCTCATCAACTTCAGAAATAAATTTTCTGCTGGATTTATCCTTCAATATGTTCATCTCACTCTACACAGCCAGGATAATACTGCCAAATTCCACCAACGCACTATGTAAGTATGTTATTGCATAGAAAAATCAGAAGCAGAAACAAACAAGTTGGGAAGTCTATGAAATATTCCATAAGTAAACATTCCACACCGACACTCAAAGCAACAGATTACTTGGGTTTGAAGAGTCAAATTGCTACCACATGGGCTTATATAATTATAAGTATATTTTTCTTTTCTCACCTCATTTATTTTTCCCATTTTCTAATAAATTTATATTTAGATTAATTAACTTTGCTTGGAAGAATCTATTCTTAAAAGTAATAGATTATTGTTTAACTCAGAAAAGAAAATCCTCAAGTTCTGAGTTTGTTTATTTAGGAGTATATACATATTAATTTTGATGACTCTGATCTTTTGGTAATATATTAATTACATAGCCAGAATGATAATAAGATTTAAAAATATGGAAAATAACTCTTAAAGACAAATTTCAAATTATACATGTGGTGATTGAACAAATATTAAAACATTTTATAGTATTTTACTGAACTTTTTTACCCATATGATCAAACTCTGAAAAGATATATAACTATATGTGATAAACATATTTTTCTTATACAAACATGATTATTACTCTTTTCAAGGGACTCAGTTCAGTTTAGTCGCTCAGTCATGTCCAACTCTTTGTGACCCCATGGACTGCATCACGCCAGGCCTCCCTGTCTAACAGCAACTCCCGGAGCCCACCCAAACTCATGTCCATTGAGTTGGTGATGCCATCCAACCATCTCATCCTCTGTCATCCCCTTCTCTTCCTGCCCTCAATCTTTCCCAGCATCAGGGTCTTTGCAAATGACTCAGCTCTTCGCATCAGGTGGCTAAAGTATTGGACTTTCAGCTTCAACATCAGACCCTCCAATGAACACCCAGGTCTGATCTCCTTTAGGATGGACTGGAATTCCATAACCTCCACTAGCTTAGTTTGTACTGATGCCTCCTAAGGCCCACTTGACTTCAAATTCCAGGATGACTGACTCTAGATGAGTGATCACACCATCGTGATTAACTGGGTCGTGAAGATCTTTTTGTACAGTGCTTCTGTGTATTCTTGCCATCTCTTGTTAATACTTTCTGCTTCTGTCAGGTCCATACCATTTCTGCCCTTTATAGAGCCCATCTTTGCATGAAATGTTCCCTTGGTATCTCTAATTTTCTTGAAGAGATCAAGGGACTCACTCAATATTAAAAGGAGAATGATCAAAATAAAAAAGTTTTCTTGTCCTGGCTTAAACTTGGTTTCAAAAGTGGTGGTAACACTAATGATCCATTATATCATACATTTCTTAAACAAGCAAAGGTTAGAAAAAAGAAACCCTGTACTCACTAAATCATGTTTCTTGTTTGTATTTACAGACCAGGAAGAAGTAAGCAATAAGAAATGAGAAATCCCACCTCTGCCAAAGAGTTCATACTTCTGGGATTAACAGATGATCCAGAGCTAAATGTTTTCATTTTTCTGTTTCTATTTTGCACATATATACTGAGAGCGACTGAAAACATGACAGTTATCACACTTAACTCTGCTAAACTCACACCCCAAAACACCCATGTATTTATTCCTTAGGAATTTCACTTTCTTAGAAATCTCATTCACTACAGTTTGTATTCCTAGATTTATGGTCAGCATTGTAACAGCGGATATGACCATTTCGTATAATTCTTGCATGGACCAGGACATTTTCTCATATTCCTTGGTTCAACAGAATTTTTTCTTTTGACCGTCATGCCCTATGATCATTATGTGGCTATCTATAAGCCATTGCATTACACAACAATAATGAATAGCAGGCTTTCTTATCTCTCCTTGCTAACAGAATCAGAAGATATTATGAAGAGGTGGCAAGAATACACAGAAGAACTGTACAAAAAAGATTTTCACTACTTGAATAATCACGATGGTGTTATCTAGAGCCAGAAATCCTGGAATGTGAAGTCAAGTGGGCCTTAGGAAGCATCACCATGAACAAAGCTAGTGGAGGTGATGGAACTCCAGTTGAGCTATTTAAAATCCTAAAAGATAATTCTGTGAAAGTGCTGCACTCAATATGCCAGTACATTTGGAAAACTCAGCAGTGGCCACAGGACTGGAAAAGGTCAGTTTTCATTCCAATCCCTAAGAAAGGCAATGCAAAGAATGCTCAAACTACCACACAGTTGCACTCATCTCACATGCTAGTAAAGTATTGCTCAAAATTCTACAAGCCAAGCTTCAGGAATATGTGAACTGTGAACTTCCAGATGTTAAAGGTGGATTTAGAGAAGGCAGAGGAACCAGAGATCAAATTGCCAACATCTGCTGGATCTTCAAAAAAGCAAAAGAGTTCCAGAAAAACATCTATTTCTGCTTTATTGACTATGTCAAAGCCTTTGACTATGTGGATCACAATAAACTGTGGAAAGTTCTTCAATAGATGGGAATACCAGACCACCTGACCTGCCTCTTGAGAAATCTATATGCAGGTCAGGAAGCAACAGCTGGAACTGTACATGTAACAACAGACTGGTTCCAAGTAGGAAAAGGAGTACGTCAAAGCTGTATATTGTCATCGTGATTATTTATCTTATATGCAGAGTACATCAAGAGAAATGCTGGGCTGGATGAAGCACAAGCTGGAATCAAGATTGCTGGGAGAAATATCAATAACCTCAGGTAGGCAGATGACATCACCCTTATGGCAGAAAGTGAAGAGGAACTCAAAAGCCTCTTGATGAAAGTGAAAGTGAAGAGTGAAAAAGTTGGCTTAAAGCTCAACATTCAGAAAACTAAGATCATGGCATCTGGTCCCATCACTTCATGGGAAATAGATGGGGAAACACTGGAAACTGTGGCAGACTTTATCTTTTGGGCTCCGAAATCACTGCAGATGGTGACTGCATCCATGAAATTAAGACACTTGTTCCTTGGAAGAAAGAGTCCTTTAGACTGCAAGGAGATCCAACCAGTCCATCCCAAAGGAGATCAGTCCTGAGTGTTCATTGGAATGACTGATGTTGAAGCTGAAACTCCAGTACTTTGGCCACCTCATGTGAAGAGTTGACTCATTGGAAAAGACCGATGCTGGGAGGGGTTGGGGTCAGGAGGAGAAGGGGACGACAGAGGATGAGATGGCTGGATGGCTTCACTGACTCAATGGACATGAGTCTGAGTGAACTCCTGGAGTTGGTGATGGACAGGGAGGCCTGGCATGCTGCGATTCATGTAGTCACAAAGAGTCGGACACAACTGAGCGACTGAACTGAACTGAACTGAAGCTGAAACTCCAATACTTTGGCCACCTGATGTGAAGAGCTGACTCATTTGAAAAGACCCTGATCCTGGGGAAGACTGAAGGCGGGAGAAGAAGGGGTGACAGAGAATGAAATTATTGGATGGCATCCCCGGCTCAATGGACATGAGTTTGAATAAACTCAAGAGTTGGTGATGTACAGGGAAGCCTGGCGTGCTGCAGTCCATGGGGTTGCAGAGTTGGACAGGACTGAGTGACTGAACTGAACTGAACTCCTCCAGATCAAATCATGCTATTAGGTGTTATCTTTCTTTGCCTCTGCCTGATAATAGAGCCCTATTTACCATAATCAAGTAAACAGCTATTATTTTAGCTTGGTAGAGCATGGACCATGTGGACTGCCATCCCTATGACATCATTAATTGAAGTCTAGAAACCATTATGTTAATTAATTTTAACTAAAATTAAAGTTTAAAACACCCAATCTTTGGTGACACATTTTATCTGTTCCTTTCTAAATCCAAGTATACAAAATATTTACTTGAAGAAATCTGTAATACTTTATTAAATCTCTCATTAAAAATGTATGACCTTTTCCAAAGAGAACATCAGCTGTATTTAAAAAAGAAAGGACAAACAAAAACAAAAAACACTTTTCACCATCGTTTGTACTATATAACCACATAGGTAAGGTATTTCTTTTAGGCTCCAAATAAATTTTTACCCTATATTCATTTTCCTCACAAAAATTTGCAAGAGAGTCAATGAGAGTCTCTCTTCTTTTAAAACAATGGTCAGAAAAAATATTTGAAAAATAACCAAGAAATAATTTTTTCATCAGTCTTTCCTTTTTTTCCATGCAAACTCCAGTATTACAGATAGAATTCTATAGTCATTCAATACCTAATGGCTCCTGAAGGAATCTTATTAAAAATTGTAGCTAAAATAAACTGCATTGTAGATGCACTGGTTTTTCTTCCTCAGAGAAGTTTTCTTTATATTTCCCTCAAAAAAAAAAAAAACCTCATCTGTAACAGTACACTCAAAATATATTAAATGGGTCAGTTTATTTTGGAGAAAAGCATTTTGGAAAACCTATATCACTGAGCAATATCAGAAAAGTCATAAAACCCATGACACTTAAATTACAAAAAAAAAAAATTTGGACGTTTGCGGACTGGATTTTTTCATCCTCACAGATTGGGCATTTGAGAAATGGTTGGTTTATGACTAGGAAAATCCAAACCAAAGATTTAAATTTTTAATCTTGAGTGCACAAATGTGAATTCATTTTATAGAATATGTCAAAGTGAAGGAAATCTTTTCTACCTAAAACATCATGTTTCTCTTATTGTAGATAATCAGAAAAATATTCAGGTTTAAACCATGACTCGGTTCCATTGACTATCATAAAGGTGAGTGCGTTTTTTCTTTATCTACATCATTAATTATCTTTTTGAAATCATATATCTCTAAAAATTACTCTCTTTAAAATGCAGCATGAAGGCATTCTGTCAATTCTTGCATTATTTTCTCTGCCTATAACTTTGTAAACTTGTCAGAGCTGAACTCATAAATGTATCACACTTGCCTGAGGAGGGAGTCAGGTAGTATTTTTTCAGTCAATTCCCTCATCTGCATAATGAGTCCCTTAAAAGGACCAAGCAAAAGCATTTTGGGCACAGAGTAAAAGGCTGTTTATATCTTTGTTATAATATGAATAATATTGATAATAACACTAATAGTAAAATTCATTATATTTTGTTATATGATTAATTACTGTTATCATTGATGTTACTATCTTCCTTTTAATATAGTTTCTTTCCCTATTGCATCCTTCATAACTAGTTTAATAAACAATACAGCTATCAAATTACTATTTTTGAAAGCAGAACTTGATAAAGGTTGTCATGCAATAACTTTCTGAAATAAGTATATAATCTTATAGGAAACAATATGATCTCTTTCATTGTTTAGTGATTGACTTTATTTAAGGAGTCCAACAGGAAATTTTACCCTGTAACTTTGTTTATGGGCTAACATTGGGCTAACAAGAAGCTAAGATTGTGCTTGCATTACCTTTAGTTAAAAAGGAGTGAATAGAATTAAGTTTGCATAAAGGCAGAATAGAATTGATTTCAATGAATTGCTCATAAATAATATTTTCTCTTTAACTTTTTACTATGACTAGACCACAACTTATTTAGAAAAAGAATGCATTCCAAAACAAAAATAAATTTTTGAATAGAAAAATTAGCATGTAGAATTTTATGCACATTATGTTTTCAGAAATACTATATACTCAGTAACTTGTGTAATCTTCCCAATGACCTACTTCCTAGTGAAGTACGCTAAGTATTTACCATTATGACTTGTTTTTATGACTGTGAAAAATGACTTTCTGTATGTTAATAAGTAATCAAAACTATACAGCAGGGAATTATCAAAAGCTGAGATAAAAATTTAAGGTTTTTCAACACAGATTAATTTTTTTCCCCACTAGAAAAATTCTAATATGCATTTTTTTAATTTTATTTTTAAACTTTACAATATTGTATTAGTTTTGCCAAATATCGAAATGAATCCATCACAGGTATATCTGTGTTCCCCATCCTGAACCCTCCTCCCTCCTCCCTCCCGATACCCTCCCTCTGGGTTGTCCCAGTGCACCAGCCCCAAGCATCCAATATCTGGACTGGAGACTTGTCTCATACATAATATTATACATGTTTCATAATATGAATTTGCATTCAGTTCAGTTCAGTCGCTCAGTCGTGTCTGACTCATTGTGACCCAATGAATTGCAGCATGCCAAGCCTCCCTGTCCATCACCAACTCACGGAGTTCACTCAAACTCACGTCCATCAAGTCGGTGATGCCATCCAGCCATCTCTTGCTCTGTTGTCCCCTTCTCCTTCTGCCCCCAATCCCTCCTAGCATCAGAGTCTTCTCCATGGAGTCAACTCTTCGAATGAGGTGGCCAAAGTACTGGAGTTTCAGCTTTAGCGTCATTCCTTCCAAAGAACACCCAGCAATGATCTCCTTTAGAATGGACTGGTTGGATCTCCTTGCAGTCCAAGGGACTCTCAAGAGTCTTCAACACCACAGTTCAAAAGCATCAATTCTTCGGTGCTCAACTTTCTTCACAGTTCAACTCTCACATCCATACATGACTACTGGAAAAACTATAGCCTTGATTAGATGGACCTTCGTTGGCAAAGTAATGTCTCTGCTTTTGAATATGCTATCTAGGTTGGTCATAACTTTCCTTCTATGGAGTAAGCATCTTTTATTTATTTATTTATTTTTTTAATCTTCTTTTTTTTCTTTTTTTAATTTTATTTTATTTAACTTTACAATATTGTATTGGTTTTGCCATATATCAAAATGAATCTGCCACAGGTATACTTGTGTTCCCCATCCTGAACCCTCCTCCCTCATCCCTCCCCATACCATTCCTTTGGGTCATCCCAGTTCACCAGCCCCAAGCTTTCAGTATCGTGCATCAAACCTGGACTGGTGACTCGTTTCATATATGATATTATACATATTGCAATGCCATTCTTCCAAATCATCCCACCCTCTCCCCCTCCCACAGAGTCCAAAAGACTGTTCTATACATCAGTGTCTCTTTTGCTGTCTTGTATACAGGGTTATTGTTACCACCTTTCTAAATTCCATATACATGCGTTAGTATACTGTATTGGTGTTTTACTTTCTGGCTTACTTCACTTTGTATATAGGCTCCAATCTTTTAATTTCATGGCTGCAATCACCATCTCCAGTTATTTTGGAGCCCAAAAAAATAAAGTCAGCCATTGTTTCCACTGTTTCCCCATCTATTTGCCATGCAGTGATGGGACCAGATGCCGTGATCTTCATTTACTGAATGTTGAGCTTTAAGCCAACTTTTTCACTCTCCACTTTCACTTTCATCAAAAGGCTTTTCAGTTCATCTTCACTTTCTGCCATAAGGGTGGTGTTTATCTGCGCATCTGAGGCTATTGATATTTCTCCCAGCAATCTTGATTCCAGCTTGTGTTTCATCCAGTCCAGCATTTCTCATGATGTACTCTGCATATAAGTTAAATAAGCAGGGTGACAATATACAGCCTTGACGTACTCCTTTTCCTATTTGGAACCAGTCTGTTGTTCCATGTCCAGTTCTAACTGTTGCTTCCTGACCTGCATATAGGTTTCTCAAGAGGCTGGTCAGGTGGTCTGGTATTCCCATCTCTTTCAGAATTTTCCACAGTTTATTGTGATCCACACAATCAAAGGCTTTGACATAGTCAATAAAGCAGAAATAGATGTTTTTCTGGAACTCTCTTGCTTTTTCCATGATCCAGTGGATGCTGGTAATTTGATCTCTGGTTCCTCTGCCTTTTCTAAAACCAGCTTGAACATCTGTAAGTTCACGGTTCACATATTGTTGAAGCCTGTCTTGGAGAATTTTGAGCATTACTTTACTAGTGTATGAGATGAGTGCAATTGTGTGGTAGTTTGAGCATTCTTTGGCATTTCCTTTTTTTGGGATTGGAATAAAAACTGCCCTTTTCCAGTCCTGTGGCCACTGCTGAGTTTTCCAAATTTGCTGACATATTGAGTGCTTTTGCTTTATTCTGATGGATAAAGTTTTGTCACTTCCTAATAATGTGTGTTTTATTGTTCTTTGTACAAGATAAAAGCACTATAAATATATTTGAAATCATATAAGGAGTTGATATCCTCTCTTTTTTTACCTACAGACCTGCAGGATTCAGAGTTTAGTCATGCCAAATAAAGCATTAATCAGAGAATTCATTTTTCTGGGACTTAAAGATGGCTCAGAGGTACAAGTTGTAATATTCTTCTTTATGTTGTTCACCTACTTACTGAGTGTAATGGAAACATGAACATCATCATGTTAAAACTATTCAGTGTCTGTTTGAAGACACCTGTGTATTTCTTCCTTAGGAATTTCTCTTTCTTAGAAATTTCATTCACCACAGTCTGTATTCCTAGGTTTCTGAGCAGCCCTGCTACAGGAGACACAATCATTTCCTATAATGCTTGCATGACACAAGTGTTGTTTTTTGTTTGTTTGTTTGTTTGTTTGTTTTTCAATTCTGGCCTCCAGAGTTTTTCCTTCTGGAGGTGATGTCCTATGATTGTTATGTGGCTATCAGCAAACCTATACATTACACAACCATCATGAGTAACAGAGTCTGCAACTAGCTTGTAATCAGCTTGTAATCAGCTCCTGGCTGGCTGGTTTCTTAAGTATCTTCCCTCCTCTACCCGACCCTGATTATGGGCTTCCAGCTGGATTTCTGTGATTCCAACATCATTGATCACTTCACTTGTGACTCTTCTCCTATGCTACTGATTGCTTGCACAGACACAGAGTTTCTAGAACTTATGGCATTTTTCTTAGCAGCATTCATACTCATGGTAACTTTAGCCTTGGTGATTCTCTTTTACACATCCTTAAAACAATTCTGAAGATACCTTCTGCCCAGCAAAGGAAAAAGGCCTTCTCTACTTGCTCATATGATTGTGGTTTCTGTTTCTCACAGGAATTGTATTTTCATCAGAGAAGGCAATGGCACCCCACTCCAATACTCCTGCCTGGAGAATCCCATGGATGGAGGAGCCTGGTGGGCTGCAATCCATGAGGTCGCTGAGGGTCGGACAGGACTGAGCGATTTCACTTTCACTTTTCACTTTCATGCATTGGAGAAGGAAATGGCAACCCACTCCAGTGTTCTTACCTGGAGAATCCCAGGGACGGGGAAGCCTGGTGGGCTGCCATCTATGGGATCACACAGAGTCGGACACGATTGAAGTGACTTAGCAGTAGCAGCAGCAGCAGCAGTACTTAATACCTCTGTTGCTCCCATGCTGAATCCCTTTACATACACCTTAAGAAACCAGTAGGTAAAACAAGTCCTGAAGGACTTGTCTTCAACAACAACAAAAAATGTTATTATCAATCAAGCACTGCTGCTGCTAAGTTGCTTCAGTCGTGTCCGACTCTGTGTGACCCCATGGACGGCAGCCCACCAGGCTCTGCTGTCCCTGGGATTCTCCAGGCAAGAACACTGGAGTGGGTTAATCATTATGAAATCTGTAACTGAAACCACAAATAAACAACACATAAACACAAACCACTGTTTCAGATGGTTGATATACAGAAGGGAACAAAGCACACAAAACCTCTTGATATTGCAGAGTTTATTTCTAGTGCAGGAACAGACTTCAAACAGTCAACATAATTGAAATTTAAATTATTTTGTATTGTAGTAAGTGAAAATAATATGAACAAAATTGATATACTGTAAGGAAAGGAGGACACAATTCAAATTAAATAGGGTGGACAAAGATTTCACAGTTATTTTATAGCTCCTTTTATATTTCACTTTTCTACTTCCAAAAGTATTTCTCTGTATTTGTTACTTTTTTCCCCCTATAATGTTCCCAGCTCTATGTATCATGTATTCCACAGTTGGCAAACATAGGAAGAGTCTGAAATGTGATTTTAATATTGGTCTTTAATTTCAAAAGACAATTAGAAAGCTCTAGATAGCTATTCAAGTCCTACATGAGGAATAAATGATTCAAAATAAAATTCACAATAACCCACAGTTAATGAATGGAACCTAAATTCAAGGCTTAGAAAACCATGCTTTACGATTATTTATACCAAAGGACTCTGTCTCCTCCCTACTTTTATTTCCTTTTCTATTGAGTCAGCTATTCAAATCTGTAAAGGGAAAAAAACGGATTGCAGAGAGTGTTTGGGATGGACATGTACACACTGCTATATTTAAAGGAGATAACCACCAAAGACCTACTGTGTACCACAGTGAACTCTGCTCACTATTCTGTAGTAACCTAAATAGGAAAATAATTTTGAAAAAGAATAGATTCATGTATATGTATAATTGATTCACTGTAATGTACACCTGAAACTAACAGAACAGTGTTAATCAATTATATTCCAATATAAAATAAAAATTAAAAATAAATAAGTTAAATAAATATAAATAAGTTTTGTTAAAAATATTTTTAAAAAATTATCCTCTACTGTGAAAATAGATTAAGTTGTCCATATCACTTTCTTGCAGCTCTGCTTCATCAGAACTATTTATCTATATTTTTCCAAGTTATACTCTTCTTGTTAGGCAATAAACTGGAGTTGTGAGAGACTGCAGCTGTTTGGTGGGTGATTTCTTTCAGTGAGTGATGTCAACAGAAATTATGACTAATTATTAAATATTAATTATTAATGAAATCATTATTGCTAAATATTAGGGATAACTGCTTTTACATCACATGCAGTGACCTTTGTTTTTCCATATCATAACATCAGAAAAGTTTTAACATTAAATAGTCAGAAGTAGGTAATCATAAAAAGCTTAGTCCATGAAATTACTGAAAATCAGTGCAAGATGCTTACACACCTATTTAACATACATGTATAAGGATCAGAGAACACAATTATTGGTATACAAATTAAGGAAATTCAAAGATAAATCACACACCTTTACCGTTTTCAATCACTGTAGGTATCTCACACCATTTAATTAGAAGGAATGGAAATATTGAAATTAAATGTGAAGTTTAATTAAAAATTGAAATTAAAAAAAAAAATCAAATGTGGAAAACCTGACTCAGGGTTCGAAGCTAACCCAGGGACTGAACCCATGCTTCCTACATTGGCAGGAATAGACTTTACCCTGAGCCACCAGGGAAGCCCAAAGCCAATGGTTAACTATTGGCTAAAATGAAGATTTCCTATTAATTATCAAGTGCTTGAAGTAATGTATATATCACATGAAGACAAATTCTTTAAAATGGAAAAATATCATTTTGTGTTTTTATAATTATATTTATACTTACAGTGGTGATAAAATATCTAATAAATCAACTATTAGTTAAGCCTCTGCTTTGAAGTATCATTATTGGGTACACAAAAGTAATTTAAGTATCTTAGTTTTCATTTATATGATATATTCAACAACAAGATGCTATTTTGAAGAAGTTATCTTTTTCTGCCTTGTATTTACTCACTGTGTAATGAACTGTGCCTCATTTGCTCATTAGTAAGAGCAGTTTTGGTACACATTAAAGTGTATCTTGGATTCTATGCCAATACATTGGAAATAATACAGAAACATAAAGGTGAAATTTCGGTTGTTTCTAATTTTGGTGTATACTAGTTATTTAGCTCAATTCATGAAAGTAGAAGTACTTCTTAAGGAAATATAGCTGAAATGATGCAACTCAAAAGATTTAATAATTTTAAAGTTATTTTATACACGATGAGATCATGTCTTTCTTCATTAATAGTCTTCTGTCTGTTTTGCTTTCATATTTTAAACATATACCATACAGTGTGAAGGATATAGCCATCATAAAAATATGATCAGGAAATGTTGGTTTATTTTCACTACACTTCCCACCTCACCAAATACTTGACCATCACCCTGCTGGATAATTTTCTCAACCTTCTCCTGGGACACAGGTCCCATAATATCAATTAAATATACTCACCAAAGCTAATCTTGTGCATGATTCATCAGTGCCCTATTATTATTTTCCCAGAAGTCATTAAGGATTTATCTCAAAGAATATTTCTGAAGCCAAAAAAATATATAGTTCTGTAACAAAACACTTTAAATTTTCTAGGTTTACTTTTTTCCTAAGAAAAATAAATGGAAATGGCCTTCTGTGAATTATCAGAAGAGCTTATTACAAAAGATTTTTCAAATGTTTTTCCTTTTTAGCTTTCACATGAAAATATTGCTGCTAAGATAGCTGGTAGGATATGTTCAGGATTCCATATTTGGGACAAACGGTGAAGGAAAATATGAGATAACTGTTCCATTAGCTATTTAGCTCCTGAAACATGAAGGGTTTTATGGAAGAATAGAGAGATTTATGGAAAGACAGGGAGAATAGTCATTTCTCCATGAAGCATTAGACTACTACTTTTCTTTTGATTTATCTTAATTGAGCACATTAGTTTGTATTCAATGTGTCACACAAATCATCAGTCTTTTGATCATATGTAAGTATTCTGTTTATTTTAATCTGATGCTTCTATTTACTACAAAGCATTGATTATGACCCTGTGTTGTGATTTTCTTCTTCTCTGATACATATAATTACATACAGTGTATATAATATTATTACAGTACATTATCTTACATATATATTCAATAGTTAAACCAATAAACTGAAATGTAAAGATATTTCAAATGGTGATTTCTATCAATTAAGAAAAATGTGTAGAACACACCACATTTTCCTTAATTTTGGTATAATCACACTTTACAAAAACTTGATACATATTCTTGGCCTGGATGTCCAAGATAGCTCTCATTTAGAGAGCTATATGTCATTTACATATATAAAGTGTTTGCATATTTCATATTTTAATTTTATGAGTATTTCTGATCTTCATTAACACAGTTATAAATATATTGTTTAAGCTATTAACTCAATCTGTAGAACTTATTTTATTAGAAGTTTTTAAACAATCTATTAAAATCAGTACATTAATTGCATATCATGAAAAGTTATATTTTTAAGAAATCAAGAATAAAGGTAAGGGTTAAGGGATTCTAAATTCTGGAAATTGAATGGACTTCTGGGTTTTAAAATATGGATAATATTATATAAACCATAGTTCAATATAAATAAAAGTCTAGAATACATTACAATGACTTGGTCTCTGTATTTTTTAAAAAGGGCAATAAATAAATTAACAGAGGTAGTACTCACTACTTCTCCAAAAGAACGTTTAGAATTTTCCCTATGAAATATTAAGTTTAGGCAGATCACTGGTTTCCATTATCAGTCAGAATTTTAATGCCTGGAAAAGACAACTTGAGAACATAATTTCCTCTGTATTTTAGCTTAACAATGAAGCATGAGAAGAGTTCATGTTTAATCACCAGATTTTCCAGGTAACAAGAGTAATAAATGAAGACACAATAGACATGCAGTAAGGATCAGAGGACATTACGTCCTACAGATGAGACTAATATTAAGCAAAAGAAACACTCCTAAGATGTATAATAAAATTGGGAAGGAAAATATATGTATAAAAGTCCAGAAACTTTTTGTGAAAATAAAATTATTACTTGAAAAACGGGTGCAGACATTTATGCTTATCTAATCAATTTATTACTGTTTTGTATCTGCCAGTAAGATTTGTCAACAATCAGCCACCAGAAATGAGAAACAGAACATCAGTGACAGAGTTCATCCTTCTAGGTCTGACTGATGATCCCAAAATGCAAGCTGCTATTTTTTTCTTTTTATTTCTCACATATGTGCTGAGTGTTAGTGGAAATCTGACTATCATCATTCTTACACTGCTGGCTTCCCATCTGAAGACGCCCATGTATTTTTTCCTCAGGAATTTCTCCTTCTTAGAAATCTTATTTACTTCTGTCTGTAATCCTAGATTTTTGATAAGCATTCTAACTGGAGACAAATCTATTTCCTATAATGCTTGTGCAGCTCAGCTCTTTTTCTTTATCCTTCTTGGTTCAACAGAGTTTTTTCTCCTGGCATCTATGTCCTATGATCGTTACGTGGCTATCTGCAAACCTCTGCATTATACAACCATCATGAGTAACAAGATCTGCTACCAGCTTGTAGGCGGCTCTTGGCTGGCTGGATTCTTGGTGATCTTTCCTCCACTGACCATAGGGCTGCAGCTGGATTTCTGTGACTCCAATATCATTGACCACTTCACCTGTGATTCTGCTCCTTTACTGCAAATCTCCTGCACAGACACCAGCACACTAGAACTCATGAGCTTTGTTTTAGCTCTGCTGACGCTCATGTCCACCTTGATGTTAGTAATCCTCTCCTACTCCTACATCCTCAGAACAATTCTGAGAATCCCTTGTGCCCAACAAAGAAAAAAGGCCTTTTCAACCTGCTCCTCCCATATGATTGTTGTCTCAATCTCTTATGGAAGTTGCATCTTCATGTATGTGAAAACCTCAGCAAAGGAAGGGGTTGCTTTGACAAAGGGAGTAGCTATGCTCAATACCTCTGTGGCTCCTATGCTCAATCCGTTTATTTATACCTTACGGAACCAGCAGGTAAAACAAGCGGTTAAGGATGTTGTGAGAAAGATGTTCTCAAAACATTGACCTGACTTAAATTTTAACTAAAACAAATACAATTTTAACTAGAGAACCAATGAATAATATCTTTTCTAAAATATATTCTACCTTATTCTATTTCTTTACAGAAACAGCATTGTTTAGGCTATTTTGAATTTAATATTCTTATTGTAAATCTTCCTTGTATGAACTTTAGCACAGTATCATTTAGGAGTGTTCTTATGTGATTTCGTATTATAAACTTAAATTTAGAACTAAAAGCCCTTCACATATTAACATGTGTGTGAGTGCAAAGCTGCTTCACTCACATCTGACTCTTTGCATCCCAGCAAACTGTAGCCCACCAGGCTTCTCTGTCCATGTGATTCTCCAGAAAGAATACTGGAGGGGGTTGTCATGCCCTCCTCCAGGGGATCTTCCTGACCCAGGGTTCGAACCCACGTCTCTTAAAACTCCTGCATTGGCAGGCAAGCTTTTTATCACTAGTGCTACATGGGAAGCTCCATTTATTAATTTCAAATAATATGCACGACATTAAACACCACCTAAAATACTTGAGTAGAATAAAATTACTATTAATTTATATATGTCTAAATCCAAAAGTACATACTCATGTCTCTAGAAGCATGCAAATATGTATATATGTGCTATATGAGTATACAATCATATATATGTCTATATATATGTATATATATATATATTTATGCATACTATACTTTTAATGGTTTTTATCAAGTGAAATAGAGGAAACTCAGTCATAAAGGTGTAGAAATAACTAAGTAATATAGGAGTTAGGCATTGTTGAAAAATAATATTTTGAGCATGAAATTTAACTTACAGTTTACTTACATTCTACATAAAAATGTTTAAATATTCTATGTATTTGTCATCAGAACAACAGATTAGTAATGGAAAAATACTTTTCTACATTTATGTCTGTTTTAGCAATTCACTGTATGATAATTTAGATAAGAAAAATAATGCAGAAACTATTTATTTAATAAACATTTCTTGAATACAGAACTTTTATAGAGCTAATATTTAAAGAAATTGCAATACCATATAAATAGATTTTTAGAAGGTAGTTATATACAGAGATGGCAGTATTTGGCTTGAAAATATTTTATTTTCCATTATGAGAATCTTACTTCATACATACAAATACTATTAGTATTTTTTCTCTATTGGTATCTTTAATAAACTTTGATAAGATTTGACCAATATATTATGTGGGATTATATTGCTTGCCAAATAAACATTAAAAGTAAAATCAAGTTAAGGGGGAAATAAGATATAGAACAAAAAACTCAGGAAGATTTGTAGGATCCCAGAAAATTCTGCTTAACTCAGGAACTGGAAAGATAGATTCGCTTATCCCATAACTATTTATTGCTCATATTTTCTCTCAAATGCTTCCCCTTTTCTCTGTTAAAGATTTTAATCTATCTTCATTTGGTTTAATTCTGTTTCATTCTTCCAGAATAAATTGTTCTTCATCACATAATAGATAGTACAGTTCCTTGTAGACTTCAGTTCATCCTTTTCAGTTTATGATAAAAAGCAAGACTCCCTGCCACTCAGTTCAATAAAAGTATCAGTTGGAAGAAGCTTATTGATACCCCTCTGAGTAAATGTTGATTAAAGAATCATCTCTTTGATCCCTGACCATGAACTATGTTTCATAGCCATAGGATGCTGCTTAAATATATATATGCTAGAATTAAGTTGTCTACATTTGCCTCTAGTTTTGCCATTTGTAGCTTGAGTTTCTCTTGGTTGCAAAATTTTCACATGCAAAGGAAAGTCAATAATTCTGTTTAATCCTAGATTTGTTATGTTACATATAGTTTAAGCATCTAAAACTGCTAGTAATTGAGTAATGGTGCAATAATGTTAACATTTATTATTATTATTGTTATAGTGATTAATTTCAGTCACATAGTCTGAGTCACATTGTCAACTGAGATGTAGGTGGAGATGGCAGAAAATCCTGCTTGACAATGAGAAGGAAGTAGTTTTGGAGTAACTACTCGATTTTATTTCAGCCAACTTCATTTTGCCAGTTTGGTTGTATGGAAAACATGTCTACCTCCAGAGATAGAAGCACTTCCTAAGGTAATAGCCACCTACAGATATGCTTAAAAGGATAACATAGACCAGATAGATTTATGAAAGCAAAGAATCGGCCCTTTGCCTTGTCCAAGTGTCATGTTTCATCAGGCTTGCAATCTTACCAATCAGAGTCAAAAAGATCATGTAGTAAAACCCAGTGTGAATAAATCGCCTTTAAAAAGGTTTCAGGGACTTCCCTGGTGTTCCATTGTTTTAAAATCCACCTGTCAATGCAGAGGACACAGGTTTGATCCCTGGTTCAGGAAGATCCCACTTGCCCTGGAGCCACTAAGTCCCTGTGCCACAACTACCAAGCCCAGGGGCAGTAACTACTGAAACTCGCACGCCGAAGGCCCATGCTCTGCAACAAAAGAAAACACTGCAGTAAGAAGCTGGGACACTGCAACGAAGAGTATTCCCCATTTGCCCCAACTAGAGAAAAGCCCATGCTCAACAACAAAGACCCAGCACAGTCAAAATTAAATAAAAATAAATTAATGTTTTAAAAAAAGTTTTCAGTGATGAAATTTTCATGTAGAGGTAGACACATTCTTAGCAAGCATATACTAATGAAACTGAGTACTTTCGAAAACAGATTGGTACAGAAAATGAGTATCATTGCTTTTTTCTTTCTTTTTTTTTTTTTTGCTGCTATGGTTTGCTTTTAACCAGACAAGCAGATATATGATCAGGCTGCCCATCCCTTAAAACCAGCTCTGACTAATCAGTGATGGGCACAAATGTATCTAACTTCTCAATGTCTTGATTTTTATTGAAGAACTACATTTATTTCTTTTCTCTTCCCTTATTTAGTGCTTTATTTCTCAGTTTACCCCTTAGAACTAAATGTTTGTGATATTTCTCTTTTTATGTATACCTCTTTTTACCATTTTTTCAGATTTTCATATTACCGTAAAATTCTATTTTACAATAATGAGCTCTATCAGTATGAATAAGCCACTTCTACCAAGTACATGGGGCCTTGTATCTCATATTTAAATTTCATCATGAAGACATGGCTTGGGTAAGCATCACACTGAAGGGTAAACAACCTTAATTAAAATTATGAAATCAATAATATATTACCAAAATAGAATATCTATTCAGAAACAAACACCCAGACATTTTTTTTTTCTTGACAACATTGATATGAGTTTAAACTATCCTGTAGCACTGAGCTTATGGTAAAATAGCCATTCTTATAAACATATGAGATAAACACAAACAGTTGTATGGGAATGTGTATGAAAATTTTAAGGAGGAAAAGTAATTTCATTTGTAGAATCTACATTCAAAATGAAATAGAACAATTATATAAAAATGTGTGTCACTTATTCTAATATATGATTTATTTTAGAAATTTTTGATCATTCATAATACCCCAAAGTAATAATTTGATTGATTATGGAGTCAGAGCAAGCTCCAGATGGTGAAGGACAGAGAAACCTGGCTTGCTGCAGTCCCTGGGGTCACAGAGACCAACACAAAACTCAGCAACTGAATATCAAAATGGTATTCAACTATGTAACTGAAATAAATGCATATGCTCACTTTGAATGCTTAAATATTACTTTGTGACAGGGGAACTAATATTACTAAGTGCCAAGGGCAAATTTCAAAAATTAGAATGTGTTTAAAGATGTATCATGTATACCTGTGGCAGATTCATTTTGATATATGGCAAAACCAATACAATATTGTAAAGTTAAATTAAATAAAATTTTAAAAATCATTAAATATTCAAAAAGAAAAAAAGATGTATCAACAATGTGTATTATAATTTGTTAAGAGCACTTACCAGTGAAGGTAAATATTTCAAAATAAATATACACTTCAAGTAGATTTTCTTAAAAGTAAGATCACATGAAGGCAAAACAAGTTCTTTGAAGTGGAAAGATACACGTGATGTTTTTATTCATGTTATATTTGACATTGTGGTTGTGATGTATTTTAATAACTTTTATTGATTAGACTTCTAGTACTAAAATGTTATTATTTATTGTAAAAAATGTTATTGAATAGATTTTAATTATATATGTTCATTAAGAAGATATTATACTAATGCATATTTCTAACACTGAATTTGGTCACAGTGGGATAAACTCCACTTAATGTGCTCACCTGGAAAGAATAGCTATGTGTGTGTGTGTGCTTAGTCACTCAATGCTGTCCAACTCTTTGTGACCCCATGAAGAATAGTTTTGATATATATTACATATATATTCTTTTTTTTTGTTTTGTTTTAATTTTATTTTATTTTTTAACTTTACAATATTGTATTGGTTTTGCCATATATCAAAATGAATCTACCACAGGTATACATGTGTTTCCCATCCTGAACCCTGCTCCCTTCTCCCTCCCCATACCATCCCTCTGTGTCGTCCCAGTGCACCAGCCCCAAGCATCCAGTATCGTGTTCTTTATATAAATGTGTCTTGGATTTCATACTCAGAAGTCGGAAGGAATAAGTAAATGTAAAAATGAAATCTGATGTGCTTCTAATTTTAGTGACTTTGCTCAAGTATTGAAAGGCAAATTCAATCTAAAGAAATATTTGCTAAAATGCTCTATCTCAAAAAGTCCTCATAATTTTAACAACATTTCACAGCCCATGGAACTTGGTGTTTTTCTTTAGTCGTTCTGTGCCATATTTTTTTTCACATTAAACAGATTTCTGCACACCATTTAAGAATCATGCTTAGATCATATGAAAATAAAAATCAGAGCATGTTGGTTTGCTTAGCCTCAGTTCTCCTCAAATATTGGCTAACATCCAGCTGCATGATTTCCTCAAACTTCCCCTGCGCCATAGGTCCCATTATCAACCAATTAAAACATGATTACCAAAGCAGATCTTGTATGTTATTCACTAGTGCCCCATTACTGTTTATCCCAAAAGTCATTAAAAATTTATCTCAAGGAATATTTATGAAGTTATATGTAGCAAAGCACATTAAAGGTGGTAAGTTGACTCCATTTCAAAGAAAAATAAATGGATATGCCCACTTACCTCAAAATAGCAGAGAAGCCTATTAAAGAAATATTCTCAAATTTGCAGCATTAATAGCAGCAAATTTCTTTCATCTAGAGGTTTATGTCAATATGACAGGTGAAATATTTCAAGATTCCAGGTTTTTGGACAATGTTGGGAAAAGATATGTGGAAAATATCTCATTAGGTTTTTGGAGATGGGATAAAAATATATTTATGAGGGATTTATAGCTCTGTTGGAGGGAAGAAAATATATCTATGATTGATCACTTCTGATTTAAGAGAATCAAATATATCACATTAAATATCTAACTCTAACCATTAAGCATTTAACAATAAGTATTCTCAACTTATTTTCATAAGATGCTCAGCTTTTTTTTTTAATTTTATTTTATTTTTTAAATTTACAATATTGTATTGGCTTTTCCATATATCGAAATGAATCTGCCACAGGTATATATGTGTTCCCCATCCTGAACCCTCCTCCCTCCTCCCTCCCCATACCATCCATCTGGGTTGTCCCAGTGCACCAGCCCCAAGCATCCAGTATCGTGCATCGAACCTGGACTGGTGACTCGTTTCATATATGATATTATACATATTTCAATGCCATTCTCCCAAATCATCCCATCCTCTCCCTCTCCCACCAAGTCCAAAAGACTGTTCTATACATCAGTGTCTCTTTTGCTGTCTCGTATACAGGGTTATTGTTACCATCTTTCTAAATTCTGTATATATGCGTTAGTATACTGTATTGGTGTTTTTCTTTCTGGCTTACTTCACTCTGTATAATAGGCTCCAGTTTCATCCACCTCATTAGAACTGATTCAAATGTATTCTTTTCAATGGCTGAGTAATACTCCATTGTGTATATGTACCACCGCTTTCTTATCCATTCCTCTGCTAATGGACATCTAGGTTGCTTCCATGTCCTGGCTATTATAAACAGTGCTGTGATGAACATTGGGGTACACGTGTCTCTTTCAATTCTGGTTTCCTCAGTGTGTATGCCCAGGAGTGGGATTGCTGGATCATAATGCAGTTCTATTTCCAGTTTTTCAAGGAATCTCCACACTGTTCTCCATAGTGGCTGTACTAGTTTGCATTCCCACCAACAGTGTAAGAGGGTTCCCTTTTCTCCACACCCTCTCCAGCATTTATTGCTGGTAGACTTTTGGATTGCAGCCATTCTGACTGGTGTGAGATGGTACCTCATAGTGGTTTGGATTTGCATTTCTCTGATAATGAGTGATGTTGAGCATCTTTTCATGTGTTTGTTGGCCATCTGTATGTCTTCTTTGGAGAAATGTCTATTTAGTTCTTTGGCCCATTTTTTGAGCTTTTATATCTTATATAACATTGATTCTCTGCTGCCTGTCTCTCATATACATGAATATATATGTATACACATAAGTATACATACATATTAATATAATAGCTATATTGATAATCTAAATAGTTGAGAACTTTAAATGGTGATTTATGATCAATTTTATGTAAGTATTCACAATTTATTTTCATATGTTTTCAGCTTTTATATTGTATATAGCATTGATTCTCTGATGCCTGTATCTCTCATATATATGAATACATAAGAATACATATAAATATATATGCATATTAATATTAAAGTTAAAATCAACTATCTAAATATTTGAGAAGTTTAAATGATGGTTTCTGGATTTTAGCACTTTCAATGGCAATTAGTAGAAATATGTGCAGCATATGTCGCTTTCCTTAAATTACACTTATACTTTAGAAGGACATGTGGACACTCTTGGTATTGGTATCCACAATATGTTTAGATACCTGTAAAGTATTTGTGCATTTCTCATGTAAATTCACTTGTGAATCATTCTTAGAGATCATTAGCATACTTTGTGAACATGTTGCTTGATACCATTATTTGGTAGATTTTCAAAAGGAATTATTAGGCATTATGAAACCATGAGAGCTTCCCCAGTGGCTTAGCAGTAAAGAATCCACCTGCAATGCAGGAGTCACAGGAGACATGAGTTTGATCCCTGGGTTGTGAAGATCCACTGGAGGAGAACATGTCAACTCACTCCAGTATTTTTATCTGGATAATCCCATGGATATAGGAGCCAGGTGGCCTACAGTCCATAGGGTTGTGAAGAGTCAGACATGACTGAAGTTGCTTAACATACACATGCCTGGAACCAACAAGTAAAAACATGAACTTAAATTTTCATGTTAAGTAATGCAAAAAGAAATTTAGGGGTTCAGAGGCCTCATTAATATATGTGAAAATGATATAAGTATTTGGTTACAGAATATTTTGTTATTTATATAAATCATTTTAATATACATAAATGTTCTGAATACATTAGAATGACTTATACTCTAAATTTTAGAAGAAATGGGAAATATATGAACAAGTAAGTGTATGATTGGCTATTTTCTCAGAGAACATTCAGAATGTCACTGACCTATATTAATTAGATTTGGGTTGACCAATTATTTCCATCATCAGTTAGTACTTTTAATCCTAAAAAGCTTAAATAGCAAAAGAGTAATGTTCTCTCCATGTTAGCTCAACAGTGAAGCATGAGAAGAGCTCATGTTCAATGACTAGATTTCCCAAGTAGCAATTATAGTAAGTGAAAGCAGAGTGAAACATGTGGCAAGAAATCAAAGGACATTATGCAGAGTAATAAGACTGATTTTAAACAAAAGACACAAATCTAAGATGAATAATGAAACTGGAAGAAATGAAGAATGTACATACTTTTGGTGAAGATACAATTATTACTTTAAAAACTGGAAGTTAATATTTATTCTTGTCTAACCCATTTATTGTTGTCTGTCTTGATTATGCCACAAGATTTGCCAAAAATCAATAGCCAGAAATGAGAAACAGATCATCAGTGACAGATTTAATCCTACTGGGTCTGACTGATAATATAAAAATACAAGCTGTGATTTTCTTCTTTCATTTCTCACATATGTGCTGAGTGTTAGTGGAAATCTGACTATCATCATTCTTTTACTGCTGGATTCTCATCTGAAGACTCCCATGTATTTTTTCCTCAAGAATTTCTCCTTCTTAGAAATCTCATTTACTTCTGTCTGTATCCCTAGATTTTTGATGAGCATTCTAACTGAAGACGATTCTATATCCTATAACACTTGTGTAGCTCAGCTATTTTTCTTGATTCTATTCAGTTCAACAGTTTTTTCTCCTGGCATCTATGTCCTATGATCGTTACATGGCTATCTGCAAACCTCTGCATTATATGACCATCATGATTAACATATCTGCTACCAGCTTGTAGGCGGCTCTTGGCTGGCTGGATTCTTGGTGATCTTTCCTCCACTGATCTTGGGGCTGCAGCTGGATTTCTGTGACTCCAATATCATTGACCACTTCACCTGTGATTCTGCTCCTTTGCTGCAAATCTCCTGCACAGACACCAGCACACTAGAACTCTTGAGTTTTGTTTTAGCTGTGCCGATGCTCATGTCCATCTTGATTCTGGTAATCCTCTCCTACTTCTATATCCTCAGATCAATTCTGAGAATCTCCTCTGCTCAACAAATGAAAAAGGCTTTTTCAACCTGCTTCTCACATATGATTGTTGTCTCAATCTCTATGGAAGCTGCATCTTCATGTATGTGAAAACCTCAGCAAAAGAAATGATTACTTTGACAAAGGGGGCTGCTGTACTTGATGCCTCCTTGGCTCCTATGCTGAATCCATTTATTTATACCTTATGGAACCAGCAGGTGAAACAAGCATTTAAGGATATTGTGAGAAAGATACTGTCCTCCAAAACATTGATTTCATGAAAATTTATAACAAACACACAGCAACTTTTACCAGAGAAATGATAAATAATTGTTTTATCTCTTCTGTCTTCTTTTATTGAGTCTTAGAAATATAATTGTTTATGGTGTCTTGGATCCAATATTCTTAAAATACAATTCTCCAGATATGTATATAAGCACAAAATCATTATGGAATGATCCATAGCATTTCCCTATGATATAACATAAGGAAATGGCTGAAGCTAGTCTTCTATTAATGTAGGTACTTCCAATAATATTCATTGTGATGATATTTATCACAACCTAATTTATTCAAACAGCATATGGCATTAGTATTTTTAGCTATAAATGTATAAAAGGATCATTTAAGTGTATTAAGTCATATAAATGTATAAAATGATGTACCTACACAATGTGGATGATGACTGAGGCCATAAAATGAAAAGATGCTTACTCCTTGGAAGGAAAGCTATGACAAACCTAGACAGTGTATTAAAAAGTAGAGATATCAGTTTGCCAACAAAGGTCTGTACAGTCAAAACTATGATTTTTCCAGAAGTCATATTTGGATGTGAGAGCTGGACCATAATGAAGGCTGAGTACCAAAGAATATGTGCTTTTGAACTGTGGTGCTGGAGAAGACTCTTGAGAGTCCTTTGGAAAGCAAGGAGATTAAACCAGTTAATCTTAAAGGAAATCAACCCTGAATATTCATTGGAAAGACTGGTGCTAAAGCTGAAGCTCGAATAATTTATCCTCCTGATGCAAAGAGTCAACACTTTGGAAAAGACCCTGATGCCGGGAAGAATTGAGGGCAGGAGGCAAAGGGGGCAACAGAGGATGAGATGCTTGAATGGCATCTCTGTCTCAGTGACATGAGTTTGAGTAAACTCGATGAGACAGCACAGGACAGGGAAGCCTGGTGTGCTTCATGGTGTGTTCATGGAGTCACAAAAAGTTAAATATGACTTAACAACTAAACAACAACATACACATGTACTTACATTGTATATATATTTACTTGTATATGTTTTTATTTATTTATGTAAATATATATATCCATTGCCTTAATTTTTTCTTTAAAAGAACTTGGAAAAAATTTATGGAATATAGTAATATCTGATATATAAGCAAATATCAAATTTTATGTGTCAAACAATGTTAACTAGAGAAATATGAAAACAGGAAAAGCACCATCTTTGCTATGAAAATTACCTGAGATAATTATCCTAGTGATGAAATCAGATATGGAGATTGCTCTTACAAACCATCCTTTCCACATGCATGTCTGAAACTGCCAGCATTAGCAAACTATGCACATCCCATGGGCTTTCCAGGTGGCTCAGTGGTAAAGAATCCACCTGCCAATACAGGAGACTCAAGAGACATACGTTTGATCCCTGGGTCTGGACAATCCCCTGGAGAAGGAAATGGAGCCCTACTCCAATATTCTTGCCTGGGAAATCCTATGGAGAGAGGAGCCTGACAGGCTATAGTCCATGGAGTCAAAAAGAGTTGGACATGACTTAGTGACTAAACAATAACAAACAATGGAAGAACTAGAGGCAAAGGAAGTGATTGCTGTCCAACTTTTTACTAACCCCATGGTCTGTAGCCTGCCAGACTCCTCTATCATATAAAGTTATGAAGTATCAAATTTGTAAGATACAGAAAAAGTGATGACTAGCAGCATATTTGGAGTCCAAATCCCATTAGAAAAAAAATTAATACAATCTTGAAACCAATTATATAAGCATTAATGCAAAGGAGATAAACAAGACATTAAACTTAACTAAACTTCAAAGAAAAAAGTAGTAAAGAATAAAGCAGAAATTATAGAAAAAGAAAATAGAGAATAAGCATAAAATGAAGGGCAGCAAGGCAAAAGAAAATAAGTGGACTATTGGGATAATTAAATCTTTTTTGAGTGATTTAAAAAAAAAGAGAAATCCAAGCATTGTATTGAGAAATAGCACATCACTGCACATAAATATAGACATGAAAGTAGGATAATTATAATTTTTCCAATAAGTCTGTAAATAGTGTTGTTCTATAAAATATATTATAACTGGTACAGAAAAATATAAAATTTGAATACTTGTATAGTTATTACAACTCATTAAAAAATCCAGAATCTAGTGGTTTCTACAAAGTATTTAGCAAATGCATACAAAAAAAAAATAATACCACTTCTACGCAGAGCTCTCCAGGCATAACTAAGAGTATGTACAAATTTCAAAAAATGAAAGCAGTATAATCTTGATATAAGACTTGACAATGATATTACAAGGGGATCTCAATGGTTAAACAAAGTCAAGTCCACTGGAAAAAGGAGCTTGTGCCTAGTCCTCATGGGTCAGCCTCCTCCAGTACAGAGCAGGTTGAAGAAGAGTGCAAACAGTAACTAAGTGGTCCATTACTTCATCAGTCAGCAGTTGAGAAGGATGTGATTACAGAGGACAAACAGGAGGTTTCTAAGGTACAGGGGATGTTCTGTTTCTTAACCTGTAGTGTGGATACCTCTATGACTGTACACTGTTTTTCACACATGATAGATTTCATAAAAAATAAAAGTTTCTCTTTAAAGCTGTACAATAATATAACTCTATGGTAAGGTAAATTCCATTGGCAAACCTTTATAAAGAAACTATAATTTATTCCTAATGTGGTTACATGTTTTTGAAGAATCTTAGAGCAAAAATATAACTTGTTATAAGATATATTTATTAAGATTATGGTCTTTACTAATTGCAAAAATACTGGTTAGATATATCACATATATACATTAGCAAAAAAAAAAAAGAATAGTAAAGGGGATAAAAATAGAATAATAAAATATCTAGGACTAAATCCGTGTGTAGTTACATAATAGTACTTTCTCAATATGATTCATGCTCACATTAAGTTCTACATATAAAATCGTAACTTTTATAAATTTTAATCAAATGCACTGTTTTTCTTTAACCTCTTCTATGGCCTAGACCAAAAATTTGAATAGTTCTTGACATGATAATAGCCAAATCCTATAATATAGTCTTCAATAACATAAATCCTAATAATAAATAAAACTAGATTACATTAGATTGATCAAAAATTTCATAAGATGTTATTGAAAATCCAAAATGAAAGCAAAACAGATTAATTATTAAAACCTCATATTTTTAGGAAATGTAGTAGGGGATTAAATCTGTTTGTCTGTTTGCTTTTCTATTAGTAAAATGGGAACCTGCCCTCTGTATGATGCTGTTTTTCCATCTACCCTCTCGAAAAACAGCGTCCCTGCTGTCGCCTGTTTTTCTTGCTTTGCCAAAGTTCATTAAGCAAAAGGTTCGTTAGTGATGTCAGAACCTACGTTACTGAGGATTTTTTACTTTATTCATTCAGATGATCCCAAAGCACCTCCAGAAGATTGAACAGAAGACTGTGGATATCCTTAATGTTGGAGTAGGAAAGCCAACTCCCTGCTTAGAACTGTCAGAGTTCTTCCAAATCCCAAAGGAATTCCTTTTGTTCTCCTTCCTTACTTCTGGTCCTCCTTGCCTCATGACAAAGTCCAAAGGAAAGTGTTTCCAAGGTTTAAAATATGAGAGTCTCTAATGAAAGTCTCTATCTGATATGAAAATGGAAGATGCAGTATTGAAGACCCTCCAAAGATGACCGGAGAAAATGTACGGTGAAGATCCTGTGAGACCAGTGCAGAGGGGCATCTCCCTTATCACACACAGGCAAACACAGTAAGGAGCTGCCAGCGGAAGCCAGGAAAAACTGTCAAATGAATAAGGACCATAAGGAAGCTAGGAGAACTACTTTCTCTTTTGAGAGATAAGAGTAAGAAATATGTGTTGTTATTTTCTTGTATGATGTGCTTAAACTTATTTCAGTTTGTAATACGGAAACTTGCAGCAGACATAGTATGAATTATCCAATAGTCCTTTGTAAAATTCAGGTCATAACCAGGGCTATATTTTTACACTGAGAAGTTGGCAACCATGCAGTTTAATTCAAGAATACACAGAAATACACCTTTCAAATCCCTGGGATTTATAGCCCGAAAGAATATTTAATGCTTAAAATATCAACATTTTCTCATGCTCTGCTTGCTGTGGGGAGTTGGACTTGAGATAGATGTCCACCACCTCCCTCCCACTTACCAGCATCTGAAATAAAGTAAACTTTGCTTTCAAAAAATAAATAAGTAAATTATAAATCTAAATTCTAGATTGTATTTTATAATGAAAAATTTAACCAGAAATATTTTAATTTTTCCTCAGCATGTATTTTCTGCATGCTAAGTCTCACTTCAGTTGTGTCAGACTCTAGGCGACCCTATGGACTGTAGTCTGCCAGGCTCCTCTGTTCTTGGAGATTCTCCAGGCAAGAATACTGGAGTGGGTTGCCATGCCCTTCTACAGGGGATCTTTACGACCTAGGGACTGAACCCTAATTTCTTATGTCTCCTGAACTGGCAGGCAGGTTCTTTACCACTGGAGCCACCTGGGAAGCCCTTTATATCTAACTTATTCAACAGATAGTAATTTGATGACTCAGCAAAGAGATACACTTTTTGCTGTTTATGAGGCACTGCAGAGGATAAAGCAAGGTTGAGGAGAGTATTTCACTAACAATTTTGGCATGGTGTATATTCAGAAGGAGAAGTATGAAAAAAAGACCACAGCAAGGATAACAGATTTTAGTACTTCACAGCTTATTCTACTTATTATGGCCTTTTTGCTGTCTTGAAGTAGTTAAGAGAAAATTAATTCTTAGCGAAACCACAATCAAGGACAAGTCAAAGAATAAGGCATCATGGATTAGTAGTATGCTGTTTTATTTGCTTAAAAGAGAAACTGTGAATAAATTGATCTTACTTAACAGAGGCAAAATAGGAATTACATAGCAAAAAAGGATTGAAGAGATAGGAAAAACCTCACAGAGTTTGAAAACAAATAACATTTTTTTTTTTTTACTTTACAATATTGTATTGGTTTTGCCATACATCAACATGCATCCGCCACAGGTGTACACATGTTCCCCATCCTGAACCCCCCTCCCACCTCCCTCCCCATACCATCCCTCTGGGTCATCCCAGTGCACCAGCCCCAAGCTTCCTGTATCCTGCATCGAACCTGGACTGGCGATTTGTTTCTTATATGATATTATACATGTTTTAATGCCATTCTCCAAAATCATCCCCCCCCCTTCCCTCTCCCACAGAGTCCAAAGAACATTCTTTTACTCTCCTTGTATAAGCTATTGATTGGTATGAGAGGCTCACAAAGAGACCACTCCTTTGGAGGGCAGAAGGGTCACCAAAGGAAACAGTTTTCATTACTTATTGATGTATTGAAAAATCTTGAGAATTTAAGAGCTAGGGTGTCACTAAATGATGTTGGCCATTAGCTTTGTTAGTGTCTTCATCTTAGTTGTGCCAGATCTGCACTTTTTACTTTTTAGAGTTTTTCATTAGTTTCTTTGCATAAATGTCCATTTTCCTGTGATGATTCATTTAAAGCAAGATTGGCTTTGCCATATGTACCTCAAGGGATTTTATAAGGCACATGTCCAAAGGAAGAGAGGACTTAGTCTTTTCAGATGCAGAGGTTCACGTGATTTGCAGGAAATATTTTAAAACTAATGGAGTGAACAATTGTAGATATAACCAATTGATGTCTCCAGGGAGATACTATTTAATTCAATTATGGAGAAACAGCAGGAACCCAGAGACTGTTTTCAGATGGGACATATTTTCCTAACTGTCACTGTAAATAATTAATACCAGTTATTGTTCCCTGAACAGAAATAGAATTTTTTCTTCTTGCTGAAGAATATACATAATTGTCACAGATATCAACAAAATAAAACTTATAATACAGGGGAAGAAGCTACCTTGTCCTCTTTCATGTGTATCTGAAATTATAATGTATATATATATACATATATATATATGTATATACATATATATATATATATGTGATTGCATGTGATATCCGGGCAGCCTGATTGGAAGGCAAGTGTAGATAGATGTAAGTGACGATGTCCAAGTAAGGCAACAGACTTCCTTAATTGTCTGGGTATATCTCAAGCATTAATATGCATATAAAACCCTTGATCATCATACCAAAATAGTCTTATTTTTATTCTTTCATGGGCACCTAACCTCTCCACCCCACTACCTGGTTAAAACATTTAGGTCTCTCTGAGAAGAGGAATCTATACTGTGAACCTCCTGATGAATCCTATTCAGAGTAACATATGTTAAATAATGTAGTTAAATGCAAATTTTTTATGGACGAAGCTGCTAAGTCACTTCAGTCGTGTCCAACTCTGCGCGACCCCATAGACGGCAGCCCAGCAGGCTCCTCTGTCCATGGGACTTTCCAGGCAAGAGTACTGAAGTGGGTTGCTATTGCCTTCTCCAATGGAAGAAGAGGATAGCACATTAATAAATAGCTACAGTGAGAATTCTAGTATAAGTTCAATGAGTTTTATAATACAGAACCTAGCTCTGTGCTTGACAGGTAGTAGACACTGGATGGAATATTTCCATTTAAAATAGGCTGCCTCAGATTTCCCAATAACCAGGTGGAAGCAACTCCTGACATAGAAGTAAATGGATGTGCTTTAATGGAAGGCAGGGTGACAGAAAAGTTTGGTGTTGCTTCATTATATAAGAAGAGTAAGTTCAGGAGAATTTCAGAGTGTAGGAGTACAGGCGTGGTTTGCACAGGTCTCAGCCTATGGATAAGACTGGACCTGTGGCTCTTATGATTACAAGACTCCCTTTAGCCATAACCATCAGAAAACTTAAAAAATATATATTTCTTACAGATCCTAGAAAGCATACGACACACTTGCTGCCATGCACTGAGGTTATGGGAAGAGAAATGGAAAAGGGTTAGAGGATACTAGGTATTCTTCTTCTATCGTGGTCCAAGGTCAGGACTAGAGTCTCAAGGGCTCGCTCTTTAATGGTGAACTTAAGACACAAGCGAGGAATTTTAAAGCCTGAGAAGAGAAAAAACAAGAGAACCAAATGATCAGTTATTCAGACAGTAAAGAATCTGCCTGCAACCTAGGAGACCCAGGTTCAATCCCTGGGAGGGGAAGATGTCCTGGAGAAGGGAATGGCTACCCACTCCAGTATTCTTTTATGGAGGATCCTATGGACAGAGAAGTCTGGTAGGGTACAGTCCATGGGGTCACAAAGAGTTGCACAAGATTGAGTGACTAACACTTTCACTTCACTTTCAAGCTCTCTAAAACAAAAGAGCCTGACAGGAGGGGTGGAGGGTCATGTTAGCCTGGATTTTTACCTAGCCTGGTGGCTGGCAATGTGTTTATTGAAGCCTTCTTTGAAATAGATGCCCTGACTGTCAAAGCATAAATCAGGCACTTGCGTTATGAAAAGAAAAGTCAACAGTCAGGGCTTACTTTACAATACCATCAATGCACAGCCCAGTAAACCACGAGAAGTCAGGCAGAGAGAGGTAGGGCTCTCAGGAGGTGAGCTGGGAGGACAAAGGCCATTAAGACAAACATCACCTTTGCCCTTGCATTTGTGGGAAGGTTTCTGAAAGGATAAGACTAGTATAAATTAGGAGAATGACAAGACTCTCATCTTCTGAAAAATGAGAAGATATATTCATACTTATTTAATAAAATATGAAGATGGAAAACATGACTAAAAGTGATATTGTGTTTCTGAAGAAGAAAAATAGAACAAAAGCTGGTTAAATTTAAAGTTGGAATAAAGGATCACTTAGAAAACAGGAAAAATTAAAAAGCAAACTACAGGTCAAATAAGTAGGTAAATTTTGCCATTAAGACAGTCAGTGAAAAAGCTGGCTTAAAACTCAACATTCTAAAAACAAAGATCATGGCATCTGGTTCCATCACTTTATGGCAACAGATAGGGAAACAATGGAAACAGTGAGATACTTTATTTAGGGGGGCTGCAAAATCAATGCAGATGGTGACTGCAGCCATGAAATTTAAAAAAGAAAAAAAAAATGCTTACTCCTTTGAAGAAAAGTTATGACCAACCTAGAAAGTATATTAAAAAGCAGAGACATTACCTTGCTGCCAAAGGTCCCGATAGTTAAAGCCATGGTTCTTCCAGTAGTCATGTATGGATGTGAGAGTTAAGCTATAAAGAAAGCTGAACAGCAAAGAATTATGCTTTTGAACTGTGGTGTTGGAGAAGATTCTTGAGAGTCCCTTGGACTGCAAGGAGATCAAACCAGTCAATCCTCAAAGAAATCTGTCCTGAATATTCTTTGGAAGGACATGCTGAAGCTGAAACACCAATACTTTGGCTACCTGGTGCAAAGGACTGACTCATTGGAAAAGTCCCTGATTATGGGGAAGATTGAAGGCAGGAGGAGAAGGGAATGACAGAAGATGAGATGGTTGGATGGCATCACTGACTCAATGGACATGAGTTTGAGCAAGCTCTGGGAGTTGGTGATGGACAGGGAAGCCTGGAATGCTGCAGTCCATGGGGTCACAAAGAGTGCGACATGACTGAATGACTGAACTGAACTGTAAACAATCAGAATTAACATCCTGTTCTTCGTTCCAAATAATATTGCTTCTCTAATAAGAGAAGAAATATTAACTGTGTAGCTGTGATTTAGTCACAGTCGGTTCATAAGATAATGAGATCAGTAGCTGTGGAAATTGAGCAGAAAACTATTTTGCAGTATGAATAACAGCTTAATAATAACTATGACATTTATAATTTATTGAATGTTATTATGGATCTCTGTATAAGTCAGAGTTCTTTTTTGAGTGTGTCTGATTCCAAACTCTTGAGATTTCTACTATATTTAAAAAACTCAACCGTACTCCCACCACCTAGGGGTAATAGAAAGGCCATTCTATATTTGGCCTCTAATCGAGAATCAGTGCAAAAGAAACCAATCCAGTGCTAATATACTGCTAATGTTGTTTAGTTGATTCTTGAACAACAAAACTTTGAACTGTGTGGGACAATTATAGGCATATTTTTTTCAATAAATATAGTGGGAACACTTTGGGAGATTTGCTACAATCAAAAAATTAAAAATTCACAGAGGAGCCATGTACCCTAGAAATAAGGCATTTACAAAAAAGTTGTGTGTGTCATAAATGCAAAAATATATATGGATACTAGTGCATCTTTGTATATGCAGAAGGCATTGTTGTTGTTCAGTCACTAAGTCATGTCCAATTTTGGAAACATAACCCACTTACCAAATTGTTACTGTTCAGTTACCAAGTCGCCTCTTTGTGACCCCATGAACTACAGCACACCAGGCTTTCCTGTCCTTCACTATCTCCCAGAGTTTGCTCAAGCTCACATCCATTGAGTCGGTGATGCCCTCCAACCATCTTGTCCTCTGTCACCCTCTTCTCCTCCTGCCTTCAATTCTTCCCAGCATCAAGGTCTTTTCCAATGAGTCAGTTCTTCGCGTTAGATGGCCAAAGTATTGGAGCTTCAGCTTCAGCATCCAATGAATATTCAGTGTTGATTTATTTTAGGATTGACTAGTTTGACTTCCTTGCTGTCCAAGGAACTCTCAAGAGTCTTCTCCAACATCACAGTTCAAAAGCATCAATTCTTCGGCTCTCAGCCTTCTTTATGGTCCAACTCTCATATCCATACATGACTACTGGAAAAACCATAGCTTTGACCATCCAGACCTTTGTCAGCATAGTGATGTCTTGCAACATCCCTGCCAGTAGGCCACTGACCCTGTCCCTCTGGATCCAGAGGGGAAAGCCTTTCATCCTCATAGTCTATGAGGTTTCTGTGAAACATCTAACTGGTGATATGAACTTAATAATGATTTTTATTTGGAAAACTCCTGACCTTTGTAACCCACCAAATAAAAGACAGATCAATTCTACTAACTGAAATGTGCTTGGAGAATATGCAGAAAGAAGAATACCAAACAGAAAACAAAAAGGAAGAGCTCTCAAGATCGAATACTAGGAAACAGCGATATTTCATAGATGAGTAGAGAATGAAAAGACTGTGTAAGACACTAAAAAAAAAAGAGATTCAAAATTAGAAAAATGAGAATTATGGTGTGGAATCCCTTTGAAAAATGACTAATTGGGTCCCCAGTTTCTTGCTATGATCATATACTGGTTAGTACTCTTAGATGTGAAAAATGACTAAAATTAAATTTATTTATTTATTTATTTTTCCTAATTTTATTTTATTTTTAAACTTTACATAATTGTATTAGTTTTGCCAAATATCAAAATGAATCCGCCACAGGTATACATGTGTTCCCCATCCTGAACCCTCCTCCCTCCTCCCTCCCCATACCATCCCTCTGGGTCGTCCCAAGAACATATTGACTCCAGGTAAAATAGCTACAAAAACGTGCCATTGATTTCAAACGTAATAAAAGTTTTATAAGTGTTAGAAGATCAGGGGGTCAATGGAATTGAAAGTCAGGTTGAAGAAGCTTAAAGGATAAACTGAGCAGGGATGAGATAAGATAAGACACTAATATCTTTTCAAAGGCATTGAAACCATAATGAAAACAGGTGCAGCATAGAAGAATAATTTTGATGATATTAAAAAAGTTGTCACTTCAAAGCTTTAGGAACCACAGTCAATTACCCGAAAAATAACATGAATGCACATGAGCATATTTCTTTTGCTAATAGCACAATCTTACTTCACACTATAGGTAAAATGAGTGCTCAGTCATCTCCGACTTTTTGCAACCCCAAGGACAGTAGCCCACCAGGCTCCTCTGTCCATGGGATTCTCCAGGCAAGAATGCTAGAGTGGGTTGCCATTTCCTTCTCCAATAGATAAAATAGTAGTGCTTGAAACCAACTATGAATTAAGAATAGGAAAACAAGTAGAAAAGAATAAATGGACAGCGGAAAGTGTCAGGACCCAGGCTTGTGTTTTGTTATCATTCTTTTTTGTTTTCCAGGAGAGATACATCTTACCCTTTAAAGAACCCTTATAAAGTAACAGTTGAAGATAATTCATCTTCATCATCTGGATATATCCCATATCCAAAGTTTGTCTTGGATAAAAAAAAAGTAGTATTATCTTTAGTAGTAGATAATGAAGTAGTATTATCTTTTTTCACTACTTTTTTGTAAATTTAGTCCATGTCATGAATTAACAAACATTTGTAAATTTTGAGGGGCCAACAATGATCTTAGAAAGAGTTGGTTTGATACTAAAATAAATCCTAAAGGAATAATCCTCTCTCACGCTTGTAAATTCAGAAAGACTGTCAGAACAGTGATGATATTGATTATAATGTGAAGGGCTAACTAAATGTAGACCAATGTGAAGGGATAAATAAATGTAGACTGACGAGAAGGGATAAGTAAATGTAGACTGGTTTGTTTGGCTGTAACTGCAGTGTTTTGGTAAAGAATTCATTTATGAACCTCCTTATAAAATCTCTTTGATTTTCTTTTGTCAATTGGATAGATTTCAAAACTCAGTGATGAAAAACCACACAGCAATAACAACTTTCATCCTTCTGGGACAGACAGATGACCCACAACTGCAAATTCTGCTTTTCATCTATTTCTCACTTACCTGTTGAGTGTAACAGGGAACTTGACGATCATCACCCTCACACTGGTAGACTCCCATCTTAAAACTCCTATGTACTTCTTCCTCAGAAATGTTTCCTTCTTGGAAGTCTCATTGACCACTGTCTGTATTCCTCGGTTTCTGTACAGTATATCAACTGGGGACAATACCATCACCTATAATGCTTGCGCAGGTCAAATTTTTTTTGTTATTCTGTTTGGAGCAACAGAATTTTTTCTGCTGGCAGCCATGTACTACAACCACTATGTGGCCATCTGTAAATCCCCGCATTGCACGACCATCGTGAACAAGAGAGTCTGCACCTTCTTAGTCCTCAGCTGTTGGGTTTCGGGTTTGATAATCATCATCCTACTCCTTAAGCTCCAGCTGGAATCCTGTATTTCCAATGTCATTGATCATTTTAGTTGTGATGCTGGTCCCCTCCTAAAGATCTTGTGCTCAGATCATAGGTAATAGAACAAATAGTTATCCTTGTGGCTGTATTTGCCCTCATTATCACCCTAGTGTGTGTATTTCTGTCCTACACATACATCATTAGGACAATTCTGAGGTTTCCCATGGTCCAACAAAGGAAAAAGGCCTTTCTACCTGCTCATCCCCCATGATTGTAGTTTCCATCACCTATGGAAGCTGTATCTTCATCTATGTCAAACCCTTGGCAAAGGAAGAGGTGGCCATAAATAGAGGTGTCTCAGTGTCCACCACTGCTGTGGCCCCTTTGTTGAACCCCTTCATTTACACCCTGAGGAGTAAGCAAGTGAAGCAGCTTTCAATAACTCCATAAAAAGGATTGCATTCCTCTCAAAAGAATCCAAGTTTTCATCAGAGTAGAATGAAACTCTTCTAAATATTTAACTACAGCTTCTAATCGACTTCACTTTCGCTTTTCACTTTCCTGCATTGGAGAAGGAAATGGCAACCCACTCCAGTGTTCTTGCCTTGTGAATCCCAGGGACGGAAGAGCCTGGTGTGCTGCCGTCTATGGGGTCGATAAGAGTTGGACAGGACTCAGCGACTTCTCCTTCTAATTATTTCATTGCTTTGTATCTATAATTTCATCATTTTATCCTTCTCAAAGTCATTTAATACTGCTTCCTAATCTCACTGTAATCAAACTTCTCTCAAACCAAACTCATATATGTTTTCTTTTATTGTGAAACTATAAAATATACTTCCAAGTAATTAAACTTGTCTCCAGTTCTGACCTAGTCTTTTCTTCAATGATCTAAGAGAATTAGGTGAGTAATAATATTTAATGTACATAAATTATACAGAAGATACATTATGTAATAACACTAATTTTACCAATAGTACCTTAAAATACTAATAATCAAATAAAATAAGTCAACAATAATAAACATGTATTAAAAATAAATTTGTCCAAACAGGTATTCCAGGCTAATTAAAATAATGAAACAGCAAACAGGAAATAACTATATCAATGGGAGTTTCAGAATGATCTGAATTCTAAAAAATGGAAGCATTTTCACAATCACTAATAAGAGGCATTAGTTATATAGTTTCTATTCACTTAAAAGGGATGCATCTAATTTAAAATAAATTTAAACATGACATCACTTATTATGAGTTACAAAATTAGATGTATGAATGATTTAGAATATAAAATGTTAAATGTTCATAATACAACTACACATTAATACAAGGGCAACAGAATGATTTTAAAAGATATCAGAGATATCCTAAACAACAGAAATAGAAAGTTATAAAAGCAAGTAAATATTAGAATTATGATCAAGGGACAATTGAAGATAATATTGCTAAATTTGATAACTTAGAATTTAAAGCAAGTAACAGGTGAGCTTGTCAATTAAAAAGAAAAAGGAAAGAAGGAAGGAATGAAGAAAGAAAGAAAACCTTTCTTGATAATACATTCACTTTTTCATTATTTTCATTGAATGTGAACAATTACTTCTACTGGCTAAGAAACAAACAAACAAAAAAAAACTGTTCTAAAAATTTGAGAAATTGTGCCTGATATTAAATGAAAACCTCAGAAACTATTTATTTTTAAATGTAAAGTGGGCTTTGAAATTGCCAATATTCTTTTAAATTATTTCTATTGGCATAATTCTGCCTTTACCAATCCCATAAATATTTCAGTTATACTAAAATGTAGACGGAAGAAGACTGAGTAAATTAACCAATATATTACAAGTAGCAAAGAGTGGAGTCTGGATTTTAATTTCAAGTCATGTTTAATCTGCTGCAGTACATAACCTATCAAGAAGCAATGTGGTTTTGGTGGGGCAGGGTTGGCAAAAGACATTGTAATTGAAAACTAAATGAAAGTAATTGAAAGACACTGTAATTGAAAGTATACACACCAGCTAGTAGGAGAGATCTTTACCTGCAATAATACACTCTTAAGTTATGTATGGTTGTGAGAGTTGGACTACAAAGCAAGCTGAGGGCAGAATTGATGCTTTTTAACTGTGGTGTTGGAGAAGACTCTTGAGAGTCCCTTGGACTGCAGGGAGATTCAACCAGTCCATCCTAAAGGAAATTAGTCCTGGGTGTTCATTGGAAGGACTGATGTTGAAGCTGAAACGCCAATACTTTGGCCACCTGATGTGAAGAGTTGACTCATTTGAAAAGACCCTGATGTTGGGAAAGATTGAAGGCAGAAGGAGAAGGGGATGACAAAGGATGAGATCATTAGATGGCATCACCGACTCAATGGACATGAGTTTGGGTAAACTCTGGGGAGTTGGTAATGAACAGGGAGGCCTGGGATGCTGTGGTTCATGGGGTTGCAAAGAGTCGGACACGACTGAGCGACTGACATGAACTGAACTGAAGTTATCAATATGCCTAATTATCTCTGTTAAATTTCTTTATTGATATCAAAGAAAAATATTGTTGTCTAAACATTTCAGAATTTATATAATAGACTTTACATAGCATGATCTGTCCTATTGCAGCATATTTGGAATTTATGTTTTGATAAGAAGGAACATGAGATAAAAATGGAGTTATCACCTCCCTGCAACTTTGAAACATAAACCATTAACATGACCTCATGATACATACAACAGAGAGCTCTTATGTACTAAAGTCACTGTAAGAAATATTGGAATAAACAAATCTGCACAAGAGACACTAAAGTAGTCATAATTGAAACCTGAGTAATTATGTGACACTTAGAAATGTGTGGCTAATAAGTCAATAAATGATGAATATAATTATGATATTATATATAATTCCAAAAGAGACAAATAATTTTAATTACTTAATTTAGATTAGGCTTTCCTGGTGGCTCAGACGGTAAAGCATCTGCCTATAATGCGTGTAGACCTGGCTTCGATCCCTGGATTGGGAAGATCCTCTGGAGTAGGTGGCAACCCACTCCAGTACTATTGCCTGGAAAATCCCATGGACGGATGGAGCCTGGTAGGCTACAGTCTGTGGGGTCACAAATAGTTGGACACGACTGAGTGACTTTACTTTCTTTCACTTTCACTATAAAAGCTATATGTTAAAACAAGAACAAGTTCAGGACATCAATATCTAAAATTCAGAAAGTATAGGAGTCAGAGACAAAAGTTGCTCTTTTTCTTTATATGTGGAATTTTAAGTGTCATATGGGCAGTGTGTGCTCAGTCATGTCTAACTCTTTGCAACCCCATGGACTGTAGACCGCCAAGCTTCTCTGTCCATGGGATTCTCCAGTCAAGAATAAAAGAGTAGGTTGCCATTTCTTCCTCCAGGAGATTTTCCCCAACCAGGGATCAAACCTGTGTCTCCTAAATTGCAGGCATATTCTTTACTGCGGAGCCATCAGATAACCCATCAAAACAATGATAATAAGCAATTAATATTTGAGCTACTGAGATTTTATTGTCTTGAAAAGTAGCATCCTTTTAAAATGGAGGTGAAAGAAGTGAAATGGTGGCAGCATTGTAGTTTGAAAGGAAGAAGGCTAAAAAAGCTTAATACAGAGAAGGTCCATTTGGTTAGGATTGCTTACTAGCACTGTTTTTTTTTTTTTTTTTTCTGGTGTTATGTTTCCCTAATTGTTTGTAATGTCTGTGGCCTTTGTTGATGTCTGTACATTTGAAGAAGTGAGCACCACTTCCAAGCTTTACAGATTGGCTTTGAGATGGAAAGCCCGTGACCACTCAGTCCTCCCAGAGATCCTGGACTCACCATCTGGTAGAGTTCATGGATGAGATTGATGCTGAAGTCCAGTACCACTTATTGAAGAGTATTGTCGATCAAAAAAATAACACACACGTGAGAGTTGTGGGTTATGTTTCATTTGGGGTATAATGAGGGCTGTAGCCTGGGAGACAGCATTACAGATAGCACTGAGAAACTGACCTCACTGTGGACCCCAGCATTAGGGTCACCCAGCTACCTCCTATGCCAGGCTGGGCCCATGGCCCAAAGCTCTAGGGCAGTGCCTGCTCCAACACCACCAGCCCATGTGGATCCAAGATCCAGACTTGACCTTGTGTTCCCATTCTCCAGGAATGTCCCCCACAGACTTAGGCTGAAAGTCCACCTCCATGTACACAGGCTCTAAAACCAATACCACAGTCTAAGACCAGGCATACTTCCAGAGACACAGGTGCCAGAGCATCCTAGTGGACCCCAACACCAGGCTGGTCCCCACAGGCTCCAGAGCAGGTCCATCCCCAGGCACCAGGCTCAACACAGCATCCCATCACCTCTTGCAGATTCAGGCTCTTGCCCCATCCTGCACCAGATCATCCTTGGGCACCTGTGTACCAGGATTGCCATAACAGATTCAGATGTCAGACCTGCCTCAGTAGACCCAGGCTCCAGGCATACACCTGCAGGCACAGACACCGGATCAGCCCTGGTGACCTAGGCAGTAGGCCCACTTGATGGGAATGGAAATTAAATGGTAATGGAATGGACATGGTAATGATAATGGAAATTAAAACAGAAATAAACAAATGGGACCCAGATAAATTTAGAAGATTTGCATAGCAAAGGAAACAATAAACACAAGGAAAAGAAAATCAATAGAATGGGGGAAAATATTTGCAAATGATGTGACCAAAAAGGGATTAATTTCTAAAAATATATAAATAGCTCACATAGCTCAATATCTAAGAAACAAACAACCCAATCAAAAAAAAAAAAATGGGCAGAAGATCTAAATAGACATTATTCCAAAGAAGACACACAGGTGGCTAAAAGGCACATGAAAAATGTTGAAAATCGCTGATTACTAGAGAAATGCAAATAAAAACTACAATAAAGTACCACCTCATACTAGTCAGAATGGCCATCATCAAAAACTCTACAAACAATAAATGCTAGAGAGGGTGTCGAGAGAAGAGAACACTCCTATATTGTTGATGGGAATGTAAGTTGATGCAGTCACTGAAAAACAGTATGGAGGTTTCTAAAAAAAACTAAAAATAAAACTAATGTATGAATCAGCAATCCTACTTCTGGGGACACGCCCAGAGTAAACTAAAATTTGAAAAGACACATGTACCCCAAAATTCATTTCAACACTATTTACAACAGCCCTTACATGGAAGCAAACTAAACGCTCATCAGCAAATGACTGGATAAAAAAAAGCATGGTGCATATACACACAATGAAATATTATTCAACCATTAAAAAAGAATGAAATAATGCCATTTGCAGCAGCATGGATAGACCTAGGGATTATCACAATGAGTGAAGTAAGCCAGACAGAGAACAACAAGTATCATATGACATGGCTCAAGTGGTAAAAATCCACCTGCAATGCAGGAGACAGAGGCGATGCAAGTTTGGTTTCCCAGTTCAGAAGATGCCCTAGAGTAGGAAATGGCAGCCCACTGCAGTATTCTTACTTGAAAATCGGGTGCACAGAGGAGCCTGGTGGGTACAGTCCACAGAGGCACAAAGAGTCGGACACAACTGAGCAAGCAGTCATGACACACAATTGCTTATATGTGGATTTTTTTGCTGTTGTTGTTGGCAAAGAAATGTCTCTGCTTTTTATTTTTTTAATGTAAATTTATTTTAATTGGAGGTTAATTACTTTACAATATTGTATTGGTTTTGCCATACATTAACATGAATCTGCCACATATAAATTAACCTACTTACAAAACAGAAATAAACTCACAGACACAAAAAACAAACTTATATTAACCAAAGAGCAAAGGAGGGGTAAATTAGGAGTTTGTGATAACATATGCACACTACCATAATAAAAATATATAACCAACAAGGACCTACTGTACAGCCCAGGAAACTGTGTGCAATACTTTGTAATAACCTACAAGGAAAAGAGGCTGAAAAAAAGAACATATATAACTTAATTATTTTGCTGTACACCTGAAACTAATACAACATTATAAATCAACCATGCTTCAATTTAAAAATAGGAAATTATACATGTTTACTAAGCAAAGGATAATAGGAAAGATATAAACATCTGAATGCAGAGTTCCAAAGAATAGCAAGAAGAGATAAGAAAGCCTTCTTCAGCGATCAATGCAAAGAAATACAGGAAAACAACAGAATGGGAAAGACTAGGGATCTCTTCAAGGAAATCAGAGATATCAAAGGAACATTTCATGCAAAGATGAGCTCGATAAAGGACAGAAATGGTATGGACCTAACAGAAGCAGAAGATATTAAGAAGAGATGGCAAGAATACACAGAAGAACTGTACAAAAAAGATCTTCACGACCCAGATAATCACGATGGTGTGATCACTGACCTAGAGCCAGACATTCTGGAATATGAAGTCAAGTGGGCCTTAGAAAGCATCACTATGAACAAAGCTAGTGGAAGTGATGGAACTCCAGTTGAGCTATTCCAAATCCTGAAAGATGATGCTGTGAAAGTGCTGCACTCAATATGCCAGCACATTTGGAAAACTCAGCAGTGGCCACAGGACTGGAAAAGGTCAGTTTTCATTCCAATCCCAAAGAAAGGCAATGCCAAAGAATGCTCAAACTACAGCACAATTGCACTCATCTCACATGCTAGTAAAGTAATGCTCCAAATTCTCCAAGCCAGGCTTCAGCAATATGTGAACCGTGAACTTCCTGACGTTCAAACTGGTTTTAGAAAAGGCAGAGGAACCAGAGATCAAATTGCCAACATCTGCTGGATCATAGAAAAAGCAAGAGAGTTCCAGAAAAACATCTATTTCTGCTTTATTGACTATGCCAAAGCCTTTGACTGTGTGGATCACAATAAACTGTGGAAAATTCTGAAAGAGATGAGAATACCAGACCACCTGACCTGCCTCTTGAGAAACTTGTATGCAGGTCAGGAAGCAACAGTTAGAACTCGACATGGAACAACAGACTGATTCCGAATAGGAAAAGGAGTTCGTCAAGGCTGTATATTGTCACCCTGTTTATTTAACTTATATGCAGAGTACATCATGAGAAACGCTGGACTGGAAGAAACACAAGCTGGAATCAAGATTGCCTGGAGAAATATCAATAACCTCAGATATGTAGATGACACCATCCTTATGGCAGAAAGTGAAGAGGAACTAAAAAGCCTCTTGATGAAAGTGAAAGAGGAGAGTGAAAAATTTGGCTTAAAGCTCAACATTCAGAAAACGAAGATAATGGCATCCAGTCCCATACTTCGTGGGAAATAGATGGGGAAACAGTGGAAACAGTGTTTGACTTTATTTTTCTGGGCTCCAAAATCACTGCAGATGGTGACTGCAGCCATGAAGTTAAAAGACGCTTACTCTTTGAAAGGAAAGTTATGACCAACCTAGATAGCATATTCAAAAGCAGAGACATTACTTTGCAAACAAAGGTCCATCTAGTCAAGGCTATGGTTTTTCCTGTGGTCATGTATGGATGTGAGAGTTGGACTGTGAAGAAGGCTGAGTGCCGAAGAATGGATGCTTTTGAACAGTGGTGTTGGAGAAGACTCTTGAGAGTCCCTTGGACTGCAAGGAGATCCAACCAGTCCATTCTGAAGGAGATCAGCCCTGGGATTTCTTTGAAAGGAATGATGCTAAAGCTGAAACTCCAGTACTTTGGCCACCTCGTGCAAAGAATTGACTCATTGGAAAAGACTCTGATGCTTGGAGGGATTGGGGGCAGGAGGAGAAAGGGACGACAGAGGATGAGATGGCTGGATGTCATCACTGACTCGATGGATGTAAGTCTGGGTGAACCCCGGGAGTTGGTGATGGACAGGGAGGCCTGGCGTGCTGCGATTCATGGGGTCGCAAAAAGTCGGACATGACTGAGCGACTGATCTGATCTGACTAAGCTGACAAAAATTTTAAAGTTGATTCAAAAAACACCTTACAAAATAAGACTCTACATTACACTTTTAAAGAATAAGTTCTCTTGGAGAATCTTAAGCATATTTAATAATTCAGTTTAAGAATTTTTAAAATTATGGCTTTTAAATGAATCATGGAACATTCATTTAAATTACTTAGGAAATAAAATACTCCAAAAATTTATATTCCATAATACAACCAAATCCCTCCATTCATTTTATTCTACATTCTATTAGAGAAAATAAATTTTGCAATTTTGTATTTCTAACACAGAAATACTTCATTTTGAAGAACAGAAAGTTAAATTCAGATGTATAGAATGGAAAGGGTTTCTAAGCTCAAGTAAGCACAAGTTATATAATAAATTAAATATTAGAGTCAATTCTTGTACTAGAAACATCAAAAGAGTTTTTGTTCAATGTTTCTTTTATGCTTTCATGTTGATTATTTCAATAAACAGTATTACTTGTCTGAAGCAGAAAATATCTTTCTAAATACATCTCTGAAGGTTTGTTGAACTTGCTGGTTCCTCTAAGTATAAATGAATGGGTTCAACAAAGGAGCAATTGAAATATTTAATACAGCCACTCCTTTGCTTAAAGTGATCCTTTCATTTGCTGAGGGCTTTATGTAGATAAATATAAAACTACCATAAGTGATGGATACAACAATCATGTGAGAAGAGCAGGTAGAAAAGGCTTTTTTTCTTTTGTTGAGCTGAAGGGAATTTTAGAATTGTCTTGATGATGTAAGAGTAAGAAAGAATTATCAATAACAGTGTGACCACGAGGATTATCGCAGCTAATAAAAATGCAATAATTTCTAGTAAATATGTGTCTGAGCAAGAAAGTTGTAGAATAGGAGAAATATCACAAATGAAATGATCAATAACATTTGAATCACAGAAATCCAGGTAAAGACCCAAAATCAGTGGAGGGAAAATGACCAGGAAGCCAGATGCCCAAGAACTGAGTACCAGCTGATGACAAATTGTGCTGCTCATGATGGATGTATAACGCAAAGGCTTGCAAATGGCAACATAGCAGTCATAGGACATAACCGGCAGAAGGAAAAATTCTGTAAGTCCCAAGAATATGTAAAAAAATAACTGAGACAGGCAACCAATATAAGAAATAGTCTTTTCTCTGTTTACAGTGGTGATTAGGAATCTGGGGATGCAAGCACTTGTGAATGACATTTCCAGGAAAGAGAAATTATGGAGGAAGAAATACATTGGGGTCTTGAGATGGGACTCCAACAGAGTGAGGGCAATGATGGTTAAGTTTCCGATCATGCTCAATGTGTAATTTAGAAGCAGAAACAAAAAAAATTAGGATCTGTAACTGAGAATCATCTGTCAGTCCCAGAAGGACAAACTCTGTGTGCCTTGTATGATTCTTCATGTCTCCTCTGTGATTTCAAACAATGTCTTGTAATAAAAAGGTATAAAAGTAAGAAACTACAGGAATAGATTTATCTTTAAGATTTGATATATTAAAGTATACATAGGCACATACCCAATTGCCTGAGTTTGAAGATATGCTCTAGAACTGTGCTACAAATACTATTATTACCGGAGTCAACTCAGTTTTGAAAATTAACCTATAAAATCCATAAGAGTTGATTTTTTTCAGGCTTATTTACAAACTTCCAGTCAATTACAACTGCTTCCAATTTGTCCATTGTTAAATAAATTAAATAAATCCTTGGTTCAGATTTCAAAATAATTCATTAATTTTTAATTAACTTCATCAAAATAAAATTATACCAGTGAAGTGAATTAAAACCTACAGTTAAATTCTGATACTTCAGATTTCATATTAAAGGGACATTTGATTCAAGCCCAGTTAGTCACCTAGAGAAGTAACTTCTCTAGAAACTACTGATGAAGGCATAGAAAGGACAACAAGAGAAAAATAGAACATAATTTGTAGTACTCCAGCAAAATAAATAAAAGTTGAATCTAGGAAAACCTGAAAATGAATATAAAGCAGATATAATCACATTTACAAAAAATTAACAATGCATTGAGAACTTCAACATTTTGCCACATGTAATGGAGACCAAATAATAAAAGAGAAAATACAGAAAAGATCATCACAATCTCCATCCAGTTACACATATTCAGAGTCTAACATCACTTGTCATTAAATTATCTTTTAATCAGATACTAAATTACAGTGGAAATCTTTCAATAAAACATATTTTTATTCTCTAGTTTTTTATAAAAGCAAAAGAATTTTGGTGAAGTCAGAGTACTAATTGGTTATATATTTTAGAGCCATGTTTTCAACTAAAATATACCCAATGATGAAGTTCATTTTCCTCTTACTCTGAAGAAATGTTTGTCAACCATTTGTGAAATAGGTAGACTATTTCCAAATAAACTTAGAATATAAGCACTGAAAAAAAGGAAAACAGACTACATCGTAGAGTATACAATGTTTTCTTCATTTTAAAATAATATGATGTATGAAACGAGTTGCCAGTCCGGGTTCGATGCACAATACTGGATGCTTGGGGCTAGTGCACTGGGACGACCCAGAGGGATGGTATGGGGAGGGAGGAGGGAGGAGGGTTCAGGATGGGGAACACATGTATACCTGTGGTGGATTCATTTTGATATTTGGCAAAACTAATACAATTATGTAAAGTTTAAAAATAAAATAAAATAAAATAAAAATAAAATAATGTAAATTACCTTCCTTCTCAGCAATTATTATGCCAATCAATATTTTTGCCTGTTCTGAAGCTTTTCTTTTCTTATTGAATATATAATACTTTTCCTTCTACATGATTTAGCCTGTTACTTCACATAGGAATTCACAAACTCCACATTAATTAGATATATAATTTTACTTATTATTTAAAGCAAATCTTTGTTTTTCATTTCATGTATAATGAGTCAGAATTAGTACTCCTCAGGGAGTTAACTTTTCTGTTTTTTCAAAAATGTATTAAAACATGTGATATAAATTCTCCAAGAAAAAGATTCCCCAACCTTGTAATGTTTGATTGACATCTGGAGTTGCCAAGGTTCTCTTTGTCTAGAGCAGTACAATAATCATCATTCCCTTCACATTCCCACACAGCACAGTGTCTGGTGTAATCCATGAAGTACTGGAAATGTAAGTGCAAATACATATCTCAAGCTTCATGTTCTTGCATTTACAAATTCATAAATAGATGAGAAATAATCAGTGCTTTATTCAAAGAGAATTAATATCACCTTTAAATCACTGTTATTTATTTGTATGTTATTTACAGGGTAGCAATAATTATTCTTAAATATTTAAGAGAAAAGTAAGACACTACTTACCACCATTAGTAAAATATGTTGGTATCTTTTTTTTTCTCTAGACTATGTAAATAAACATCAACCATAATATAGTCAAACATATTTATTGGAAAATAATATTAAATAAACTCTCATATTAATTCCAATCAGAGAGTAAAGTGTGACTATATTAGTAATGGAATTTTCTTTACTATCACATGAAACTGAATATATGTCTTGAATAATAAAGATTTCTAGTAAACTTCTCTCTGTTACTAGAAAATTTATATCTGTTCAACCAATCCCACTGTACCAACATCCATAATAATTACCACAGCTGAGGTGACTAGCTAGTTTGATACTTGAGAAATATCTGCCAGGTTCAAATTATTTAAATGGAGTGAGTGCTTCTTTACAAGAAACCTCAGGGGATAGTGTCTCTATGGGAAGTAGAAAAGATGAAATAACACTGAAAAAGCCACACAAAACACCATTTATCCCTTGTTTTTATCATTTAATTAAAAATAAGCTTATTGCTTCAAGCATGCTGATATGAAGTATTGAGAGACTCATCACATTTAAAAATACTCATTTCATTTTTTATTTATTTATTTTTATTTTTTAACTTTACACAATCATGTATACCCTGTAAACCAGCAGTTACCAAGATACCAGGATAAATCCTCTTGAGGTTATGTTTTTTCCAATATGTGAATTATCACTAGATCAGCATGTTGCTACCTACCACAAATACTATTACTGTTTTCTAAAAAAAAAAAAAACTCTATTCAATATTAAAAAATTAGAACTTCTGTATATTACTATGATTTGAGAATGGATATTTTATTTGGTGATTTAAGGATGTGCACCTAAATTCAAGCTTTTTGAAATATTACTAATTATTATAATGTCCACATTTGGTTTCAAATTTAGTATGCATGAAACACTGCTAATTGCTACATTTATATTATTTAAATTAGTCATCAATAGGCGATGGAGGAGCCTGGTAGGCTGCAGTCCATGGGGTCGCTAAGAGTCAGATATGACTAAGCGACTTCACTTTCACTTTCATGCATTGAAGAGAAGGAAATGGCAACCCACTCCAGTGTTCTTGCCTGGAGAATCCCAGGGATGGGGGAGCCTGGTGGGCTGCCAACTATGGTGTCGCACAGAGCTGGACACGACTGAAGTGACTTAGCAGCCGCAAGCAAAGTACACATATTTACGACCTTTGCTTTTGTAAAAACTAATACTTAGGGAAATCATTTCACTAATTTACACTCATGACAAAGTTTAAAACCCTATGCAGGATACAGGAAGCTTGGGGCTGGTGCACTGGGATGACCCAGAGGGGTGGTATGGGGAGGGAGGTGGGAGGGAGGTTCAGGATTTGGAACACGTGTACACCCGTGGCGGATGCATGTTGATGTATGGCACAACCAATACAATATTGTAAAGTAAAAAAAATAATAATAATAATAAAATAAAAAGAAATGTAGTAGAAATAAAACAAACAAACAAACAAAAAAAACCATGGAGTCATGATTGCAATCAGATTCATGATTCCAAAGTGTAGCTTGTTACCCCTTATGCAATACTTCCAATTAAGTAAATGAGTGGTTAGTTGACAGGCAGACTATAGCTAGATATTATGATAGATAGATAGGTAGGTAGATAGATAAACAATCTAATGGCTTAAATCAGACCCAGAATTTGAATGCTTAACTTTTGAGTGAATAAATATATGATAAAAAGAGTGGCATTTTCATATCACTGTCAACGGAAAAAAAAATGCACATGAGAGTTCTGAATTAAGTTTTACTTGAGGCAAAATGAGGACAATAGCTCTGGAGACAGTATTTCAGATAGCTCTGAGAAACAGCTCCAGAGAGGTAGGGATGAAGGTCATCATTATACATGATTTTAATGAAGAGTGATACCTGCAGTCAAGCACACATTTTGGGCAAGGCTTGCTGCTAGTCCCAAGGAACAGATGTCACCAATAATGATTTTAGTGCTGTCTAGATACAAGGAGATGCAAAAAGATGGGCTCATAAAATCTTTTGAAAATATTTATCTGAAGGCCTGTTCTATCGGTTTTTTTCCAGAGCTCAGGGTGCCTCAATCCTGATCTCCACCCTGAAGTCCTTTCAGGGGTGTTGAAGGTCAGCAGCTGCAGTGGCTCATGATTTAATCCTTGTAGAGGTAAATTGCAAATGCCAGTTTGTCGTTGTCATCATACATGCAAATATTTTGTCAGGAAAACGTTTTTTTTCCTTTTAATCAAAACTGGGATTTTTCAACCATATCATTATTTTATGTAAAGTTTAAAGTATCATATTGCAAGAAAAAAAAACACTGAAATTGAATAAAAATCAAATGAAATAACAGTATTATGCTGTGAATAAAACTGGGAGGACCCAGAGGGAGGGTATGGGGAGGGAGGAGGGAGGAGGGTTCAGGATGGGGAACACAGGTATACCTGTGGCAGATTCATTTCGATATTTGGCAAAACTAATACAATATTGTAAAGTTTAAAAATAAAATAAAATTAAAAAAAAAAGAACCATAGGAGTTGAAAGCAAAGAAAGAAAAAAAAATAATTTAGTATGTGACTTTTTAAAATATCATGCTCTGATCATGGACCCACTGTGGGGCAGTCTAAAGGGTAAAAGGATTACAAACATAGCTTTAACTTCATACATTTTGTATTTTATCATTGATAGTACTGACTAATTCTGATTTCACCTTGTCTGAATTTTAGCATTGGGTAAACTACTAAATATACTGGTGTTGAGAACTAGGAATTTGACTGAAGGGATAAAAGGAGGAGGGGGGGAGAATCAAATACGATGAGAAAATAGTTCAGTGGTGCTGAATTAAAATTAAAATTAAAAAGCAACAGTGTAAACTAATGATTTCTTAACATGTTTTTTTTCTTAGCTTTGTCTTTTGAAAGACTGACAACACTACTATGCTCCAATACTAAGTGGGAAATTCCATGATGACATAGAAGACTTATTGAAGATCAAATTCGAAAAATAGTGAATGCTGGAAAAAAATCACCTTAGAAACAAAGAGTCATAACAGCTAAGAAAATAATTTATAGTGACACCAGTACTAATATACATGGATAGTAATGTGTATGTGTAATGTTTATGGATAGTAATGTGTATGTGAATTTATAATGAAGAAGGGAAACTCTATAGGGGAATTATAATGCCAAATTATTCACATATAAAGAATGAAAAAATTTAAAAATCAACATTTCCAAACCTCATGGCTCATGAAACCCTTTACATTTGTTTTCCATGATACCATGCTCACCTAGGGTTTGTCTCTCCTACCTCACAATGGACTTTTTCTATATATTTTCTTTTGATACTGCCTTATTTTATTGACTTCTGCATGTTGGATGCTGATGTTAATGTAAAGAAAATAAATAATAAAATAATAGGAAGAAAATGTAAGCAAATATATGACAACATCAGAAACAGTAAACCATAATGACAAAAGATTCAGAAACAATAAAACAAAAGGAAGCATATTTTACTACAATTCAACCAAATTTTCAGGATACCACCAGCACCGTAAGTACTGGTTTGGCCAAAACATTCAATTGTTGTTTTTTTTTTTTTTCTGTGAGCTGACTCTACTAATGCTTAGTTATCTTTAGCATCATTCAAAACAATTAGATTGTAATGTGACAGCTATTATATCAATATGCATTTTTTAAAAAACATCAAAATTGGTGAATTTTTGTGAGGTATTTTAATACTGATGATTGAAGAAAAAACATTTTCAGCATATTATGCTTTATTATATCAAGAAAGATAAAAATGCAACTGAAGCACACACACAAAAAGATTTGTGCAGACTATGAAGAAGGTGCTGTGACTCACTGAAGGTGTCAAAAGTGGTTTTCAGAGTTTTGTGCTGGAGATTTCTCACTGGATGACATTCCACAGTCAAATAGACTAGTGAAGTTGACAGCAGTCAAATAAAGACAATAATGGAGAGCAATGAATGTTACACCAACAGGAGACAGCCGACATACTCAAAATATCCAAATCAAGCACTGAAAATAATTTTCAACAGCTTGGTTATGTTGAAGTGAAGTGAAAGTCACTCAGTCATGTCTGACTTTTTGTGACCCCCGGTACTATAGCCTGCCAGGCTCCTCAGTCCATGGGGATTCTCCAGGCAAGAATACTGGAGTGGGTTGCCATTCCCTTCTCCAGGGGATCTTCAGAACCCAGGGATCAAACTCAGGTCTCCCGCAGTGTAAGTGGATTCTTTACCATCTGAGCTCTGCTGCTGCTGCTGCTAAGTCGCTTCAGTCATGTCCGACTCTGTGCGACCCTATAGACGGCAGCCCACCAGGCTCCCCAATCCCTGGGATTCTCTAGGCAAGAATACTGGAGTGGGTTGCCATTTCCTTCTCCAATGCATGAAAGTGAAAAGTCAAAGTGAAGTTGCTCAGTCGTGTCTGACTCTTAGCAACCCCATGGACTGCAACCTACCAGGCTCCTCTATCCATGGGATTTTCCAGGCAAGAGTACTGGAGTGGGGTGCCATTGCCTTCTCCAATCTGAGCACTAGGGAAGTCCATATTGGTTATGTTAATCATTTTAATGTTTGAGTTGCACATAATTTAAGCGAGAAAAAACTTCTTGACTATATTTCCATATGCAATTCTCTAATTAAAAATAATGAAAATTAAAACAAATTGTGGCAAATTTGCCACAATTGTGGATATTGTACACTGGAATCATACAGTGGATATTGTACAGTATCCACAGTACAGTGGATACTGTACAATAATGTGGAATGAAACAGATCATGGGACAAGCAAAATGAACTACCACCAACCACAGCAAAGACCCATTTCAAAGAAGGTGATGTGTATATGGTGAGATTGGAAGGGAGTCCTTCTATTATGAGCTCCTTCTGAAAAACCAAACTATTAATTCCAATAAGTACTGCTCCCAATTCGACCATCTAAAAGAAGCACTCAATGAAAAGCATCTGGAGTTAGTGAACAGAAAACCCATAATATTCCATCAGGATAAAGGAAGACTATATGTTTCCTTGAATACCAGGCAAAAACTGTTATAACATGGCTGGGAAGTTCTGATTCATCTGACATAGTCCGTGGATATTGCACCTTCAGATCTCAAATTATTTCAGTCTTTATGCAACCCTTTTAATGGAAAAAATTCCAATTCCCTGGAAGACTGTAAAAGGCACCTTGAACAGCTCTTTGCTCAAAAGTATCAAAAGTTTTGGCAAGATAGAATTATGAAGTTACTTGAAAAATGGTGGGAAGTAGTGAAACAAAACAGTGAATATGTTGTTCAAGAAAGTCCTTAGTGAAAATGGAAAATGTGTCCTTTATTTTTGCTTAAAAACTAAAAAAACCTTCTTGGCCAACACAATAGTATTAAATGTTAAATAACAAAGAGTGAAATAGGATTTACAGCATTAGACTTTCAAAGATTGATAGCCTTGAATGTATACAAATATCTTAGAAAAGCATAAGTCAGTTCAGTTCAGTTGCTCAGTTCTGTCCGACTCTTTGTGACCCCATGAACCGTGGCACACAAGGCCTCCCTGTCCATCACAAACTCCCGGAGTCCACCAAAACCCATGTCCATTGAGTCGGTGATGCCATCCAACCATCTCATCCTCCATTGTTCCCTTCTCCTGTCCTCAATCTTTCCCAGCATCAGGGTCTTTTCAAATGAGTCAGTTCTTCACATCAAGTGGCCAAAGTATTGGAGTTTCAGCTTCAATATCAGTCCTCCCAATGAACACCCAGGACTGATCTCCTTTAGAATGGACTGGTTGGATCTCCTTGCAGTCCAAGGGACTCTCAAGAGTCTTCTCCAACACCACAGTTCAAAAGCATCACTTCTTCGGCACTCAGCTTTCTTTATAGTCCACCTCTCACATCCATACATGACCACTGGAAAAACCATAGCCTTAACTAGATGGACTTTTGTTGACAAATAATGTCTCTGCTTTTTAATATGTTGTCTAGGTTAGTCATAACTTTCCTTCCAAGGAGTAAGTGTCTTTTAATTTCCTGGCTTCAATCACCATCTGCAGTGATTTTGGAGCCCAGAAAAATAAAGTCAGTCACTGTTTCCCCATCTATTTGCCATGCTGCCACACTTGTGTGCCCAGAAAAGCATAAGGAGTCACTTTAATTCAAAAACAGTGAAGGGACCATAACAGCCTGTTAATAAACAAAGCATAAATTATCAATAAATATTTGAAAACTATGATTATTAGCAATTAAAAATGTGAATTAACATGAAAAAGTATGATCTGGGTCATCATTTTGCAAAGATGTAGTACCATGAAGATACCTCCTTACCTTGGTGTTGTTAATGCCCCTCCAGTCTCATAGGACTATCCCAGTTCCTGGGTGTACTTGTTAGCTTTGCTTTTGCTTTTCTATATTATCATATTTTACATTCATTAGTGATTTTTAAGCATGGTCACCAAGCACACTTTTCTAACTTAGTTTATCTTACCTGTTACAGGTTGACCACATAAAGAAAGCATCCTCAATCATATCTTTAGTGATACTTTTCAGGGAACCACTCTCTGTTAAAAAATTGTTGGACCACAACATCAACTACTCAAGAATCAGAGAATTTCTGATTTTCTTTTGCCTTTTTACTAGTCTTTCCTTTTATCTAACTCTTCAGATTATATAGAAATACTTCATTTTTAAATTTAGACTCATATTGTCATTCACAGTAAATGCTAAACATTTGAATATAAAAATTTATACTGCCTGTTTATGCATTTCCATTGCTGTCTTTGAGTGCAAGTGAGAAAGAATCACTAGACTATATCTATGTCACTACTAACAATTCTTGCTTAATTGTGAGACTATGTGGGGAGAAAACAAAAATTGAAGCCTGAATGACAGACTAAAATATAAGTATGTGTATATTTCTCAAATCAATATTTTTCTATTCTGAAACTTGGAAAACTAATTAAAATAGTTCCTATCAATTTCCTAAAGATACATACAAACATTTATACATATATATATAGTGCGTGTGCTTTTTTTTTAATTTGGATAGTTCACAGGATGTGAGAAATTCATTTCTTGAATGTCATCATGGATGTCTTTGGGCCTATGGCGAATGAAATCTCTAGTCCTATGTTATAAATTGGTTAAGATGGGGACAATAGATGCTATATTATATGTAAACACACACACACACAAACACAACCTCAAATATATAAGTACATCTTATATACAAGTGGTGTGCTTGTATATAACATCCAGGTAGGCAATTTTTTAAAAAATGCATTGTTATAATCTCTTTTAATTAGTATGGTATGCTTTGAACATTTATAGGCAGTGTATCATCATTTATGTTTGGACTTTGGCCTATCATTTTTTTACTTGATATTTGTTTGTTCCCATTGCTGTTCATTTTTTTGTTTCTCCTTTCTTGCATTCAATTGAATAATTTTACTGTTCAGTCTTAATTTATGTAATTTATACAATGTGCTTTTTACTGTATCACCTCTTACAAGTTTGTGCATGGTCTGTGAATGATAATCTACGCAGTGAACATTTCACAAATGACTTGGAAACAATATTTACCACTGGGGGTAGAATGTAAAAAAAAAAACTTCTTTGCCTTTACACTTCTGCTTCTCATGACAGTTACCATTTATATCTTGACTACTTACATTGACAATCACATCAGATAATACTATGATTTTTGCTCTCAAAAACTGTATGAAAGGATTTGTATCATACATGATTTTTCCTGTTTTTCAGTGTTTGATAGAAACATACAATTAAACCATCTGAGGCTACAGTTCTCTTTGTTGGATGATTTATGTACCTGTTTAATGTTAGAGATAGGGATATATAGGTTAAATATTTCATCTTGAACTAGCTTTGGTAGACTGTATCTTTCATAGCATTGATTCATTCATTTAAGTTGTCAAATCTACTTTGTAGAGACATGATATTTTTCTGTTTTTATATCTGCATAATTTGCAATGATTTCTCTTTTTTTCCAGACCAGCCACAATAACAGTTTATCAATATTAGACATCCTCTCCAAGAATCAGCTTTTGATTATATTCATCTTCTTTCTTGTCTCTCTTTTCCATTTCATTGTTTTTTTTTTTCTTTTGCTTATTATTTCTTTTCATCTGTTTGGATAACTTTTCTTTGACTTTTTTTACATGTAGATCATCTAAAACATCAAAGCTGGTAATGAGAAATCACAGTCATAACAACATTCATCTTGGGATTTACAGAAGACCCACAGCAGTTAGTTCTGATTTTTGTCTTTTTATTTCTTACGTATGTGATGAGTGTTACTGGAAATCTGACCATTATCATTCTTACATTCATGGATTATCATCTTAAAACACCTATGTATTTTTTCTTTAAAAACTTTGCCTTCTTAGAAGTCTCATTCACAATGGTGTGTATTCCGAGATTCCTGTACAGCATAATAAGTGGGAACAATACCATTACTTATAACACCTGAAGAAGTGAAGTGACATTTGCTCAGTCGTGTCCAACTCTTTGAGACTCCAAGTACTGTAGCCCACCAGGATCCTCTGTCCATGGAGTTCTCCAGGCAAGAATACCGGAGTGGGTTGCCATTCCCTTCTCCGGGGGATCTTCCCAATCCAGGGATCGAACCTGGGTCTCTTGCATTGCAGGTAGTTGCTTTATCATCTGAACCATCAGGGGCTTAATTACTGTGCTGGTCAAATATTTTTTGTTGAACTCTTTGGAGTCACAGCATTTTTTCTTCTGGCAGTCATGTCCTATGACCCCTATGTGACCATCTGTAAACCCCTTCGTGAACAGTAGAGTCTGCATCATCTTTGTGCTCTGCTGCTGGATCTCTGGGTTGATGATTGTCATCACACCACTTATATGGGCCTCTGGATAGAATTCTGTGACTCCAGTGCCATTCATCATTTTGGGTGTGATGCAGGTTCCCTCCTAAAGATCTCAAGCTCAGATACATGGCACATAGAATAGATCATTATAATCTGTGGGGTGGTGACATTCATCATCACACTGATAGGTGCGTTCATCATTACATTGATAGGTGTTCTTCTTTCATATATATATATATATTCAGTTCAGTTCAGTTTCTCAGGCATGCCTGACTCTTTGCAACCCCATGAACCGCAGCACTGCAGGCCTCCCTGTCCATCACCAACTCCCAGAGTTTATCCAAACTCATGTCCATTGAGTCGGTGATATCATCCTACCATCTTATCCTGTGTTGTCCCCTTCTCCTCTTGCCCTCAATCTTTTCCAGCATCAGGGTCTTTTCAAATGAGTCAGCTCTTCACATCAGGTGGCCAAAGTATTAGAGTTTCAGCTTCATTATCAGTCCTTTTAATGAACACTCAGGACTGATCTCCTTTAGGATGGACTGGTTAGACCTCCTTGCAGTCCAAGGGACTCTCAAGAGTCTTCTCCAACATCAAAGTTCAAGAGCACCAATTCCTTGGTGCTCAGCTTTCTTTACAGTCCAACTTTCACATCCATACATGACTACTGGAAAAACCATAGCCTTGACTAGATGGACCTTTGTTGACAAAGTAATGTCTCTGCTTTTTCATATGCTGTCTAGGTTGGTCATAACTTTCCAAGGAGTAAGAGTCTTTTAATTTCATGGCTGCAATCACCATCTGCAGTGATTTTGGAGCCCAGAAAAATAAAGTCAGCCACTGTTTCCAGTTTCCCCATCTATTTGCCATGAAGTGAAGGGACTGGATCCCATGACCTTAGTTTTCTGAATGTCGAGCTTTAAGCCAACTTTTTCACTCTCCTCTTTCACTTTCATCAAGAAGCTCTTTAGTTCTTCTTCACTTTCTGCCATAAGGGTGGTGTCATCTGCATATCTGAGGTTATTGATATTTCTCCCGGCAATCTTCATTCCAGCTTGTGCCTTGCATGTATCTCCCTACAAACTCCCCTGAAAATGTACATTTAGTTACAACTCTCAAAATTGTATACCTATAATTCAGAGTCAGCTCACAGGAGTATACTCCCTATGCCTACTGATTTCTAGGTTTGGCCAACTGTATGAAATGCCCATCATTTGGTTAAACTCTTTTATGTGCCACAAATTTAAGACTTTATCCCTGAAGTTAACAGTGTCTCTCAGGTGCTATTTTGCTGAGTCATCACAAGTGCAGTTTGCCTTGGATTCGCCTAAAGGTAGCCTTTCATTTTTGAAAACAAAATTTTCATATAAAAACATATAAAAATTATATGTTTATAATTAAATAGAATTGCCATAGGTTGTATGTAAATGGTAGATTACAAGTGTTTACAGATTTAGTTATGTACTTTTGGTCGAGGGGAAAAATCTCTGACACTACTTTTATAACATAATTTATGCTGGTAATTACTATGTCATTTTTTTCCTTTTTATGTTCATATTTTTATAGTATCCATGAGTTGTTTAAAGAAAGTGGATAAAGGCTTGTTATGCCTATTTAATTGCCTTAGAGACTGTGAAAAAAAATCAAATATTTTATCATTTGACATTTATTATCCTGCACCATCACAGTGTGTCTAATGCTATTGTTGCATTTTTTTGTCCTCAAAGACAGTGTTCCCACTGCTACTTTGTGGAAAGTTGATTGCCAAAACTTATATTTATACCATTCCTTAATGACTTTTAAACATGGGTCTCCATGGACTCTTTTGTTATTGACTCATTATAGGTGGGATACATGAATTAATTAGCCATAACATTTGGTGCCAAATATATTTTCCTGACCAAAAAGTTCATCATATCAAGTACTCCTAATCAATTTTTCTCCAATGTTTTACCTTTAGCCCTTTAGACAAGACATTCCTTATTTGAGCTAGCAAGAGAAGAACATATATTCTCAGTGTAAAATGGCACAGGGCCTCTCACAGAGGGAGCTCTGTATGATATAGGAGGGCTCTGGGCATTTTCAGGGATTTCCTAGCTGAATGCGATTCCCTGAGAAAACAGAACTCACATGTCTCCTCTAGCATATTCCTTTTCAGCATGTGTATCATTATGAGTATCTTCAAATAAACTGTCAACAGGTGCCATGAAATAACTTCATGGTGACAGGGTAAGTATGAAAATGTTTGCTCCTTCAGTTATTTACACACTATGCATGCATATTTTCTGGCAGAAGGTGGGAGGTGGATGGGGAATGTCATGATAGATTTCTCTCTTTAAGCAAAGTGTCAGACATTTTTAGTTGATATTTAAAAATTTTACTGGAGTATAAATTTACATTGTCATGTTAGTTTCGAGTGTACAGCAAAGTGAATGAGTTACTGTGCCCATTGTGTTCAGTGGCTCAGTCATGCCCAACACTTATGAAACCCCATGGACTATAGCCTGCCAGGCTCCTCTACATGGGGTTTTTCAGGCAAGAATACTGGTATGGGTTGTCATTTCCTCCTGCAGGGGATCTTCCTGACCTAGGGATCAAATCCATGTCTCCTCTGTCTCCTACATTGATAGACAGATTCTTAATCACTGAGCAGTCTGGGAAAGCCCTGAATCAGTTATACACATACATATATCCTCATTTTTTTTTAGATTCCTTTCCCATATATGCCATTACAGAGTTTTGAATAGAGTTCCCTGTGCTATATAGTAAGTCCTTATTGGTTATTTATTTTATATACACTACTGTGTATATGTCAATCCCAATCTCCCAATTATCTCTCACCCTCCCTGTGTGAGACTTAAATAACCAACCAATAAGGTGAATATTAATGTTAGTATTTGATGGAAATATCTGACAGTCATCTTTCTAGAATGATGGCCCCTAGAAATCATTAGCAGATTTGGTTTGGGAATAACACACACACACACACACACACACACACACATATCAATAGCAGAGATTTTACTCATTTTTTTAACCTTTTTCAAAATTAAAATTTTTGTTTTAAAAAATTTAATTAAAAGTTAATTTTTTGTTTTGTTAAATTCTTAAATCAGGATTTTTCAATTTGAATATGTCAGCAGTATTAAATATTTTTCTATGAACAGCTGGGCTCAGAGAAAAACTAAAGATAAGATCATTTCAAGACCCAAGCATATCTGAATCAGATATGAAGGGAACTATTGAATAGTGAACTCCATTCATGAAAAGAAGGAAACAAGACAGGGACTCTCAGTGTGAGCTACAGGCACCATCAAATGACAATAAACTGTTCAAGAGGGTATCAGCCTTTCATCCAACTTTATCTACCCTTGGCCTCAATTAATATCCCTCCCTTTGATGAGGTCTGTCAGCCACTGCACCTATAGTAGCAGAAGACAGGGTTTAGCTGCTTAAACTAAGGAGAAAGATCCGGCTCAAAACATTGGAAACTAAGTTAAGACAAACACTACATGATGTCACATACATGTGGAATCTAAAAAACAGAAACAAAAACACACCAAAAACCCCCAAGCTCAGAGATATAGAGGACAGATTGGTGGTTGTCAGAGGTAGGGTGGGGGCAGGGGAACAATGAATGAAGAGGCTCAAAAGATACAACTTTCAATTATAAAGTAATAAGTTGTGGAAATATAATTTATAGCTGGGAGAATATAGATAATTATATTGCATTACATATTTGAAACTTACTAAGACAGTAGATATTAAAAGGTCTCATCACAAGGAAAGTATTTTAGGTAACTAAGTAAAGTGGTGAATGTTGGTTAGACTTGTGATGATTATTTTACAATATATACAAACAATGAATTGTTTTACTGTACATCTGTAACTGAAATGGGGTCTTCCTGCTTGCCACTCAAAAGACATTAAATAGGCCATGTTGGTAGAAAGAAAAGTTTGTTTTATTTTGGATGCCAGTAACAGGGTGGGGGAATGATGATGCCTGTCCAAAGACTGAGTCCCTCTCACTGACCATCAACTATTTAGAGCTTTTATACATTGAGGGAGAGGGGCTACTGGCAGAAACAGCAGTCAGCTCTAATAGTCATATTGATATTGGTCACCGGTGATTTGATCAAGATTATCCTGTTTTAAGTAAAACTAGTCTTCAATCCCAAGGTTGCTTTGTTTCCATTTCCTTGAGGCTAATTCTTAGAATGTAGTGGCTTATGTCATGGCTACATGGCTGGTCATGATATAGTTACTTCTCCACCTGGTGGGGATTCAGTATTTGTAAGACAGCTCATGGGACGTGGCTCAGAATATTATCCGCAGCCCCAGAGAAGGAACTAAATGCCCTTCACAATGCTTAATGACTGAACTATTATTATTTGGTCTCCTTTACCTGTTTTCCTTTGTTTCTTCATTTTCTCACTTCTCTGATTAAACTTATTCACTGGCTAATGTTTTTCCACAGACAAAAAGCAGGTCGAGGACATGAGGGTGAAGGACCATACAGTCCTGCTCTGTTTCACAGTTGAAACTAATATAAAGATAAATATTGACTATATATATATATATATATATATATATATTATTATTATTATTTCTTTGGTTCTGTAGGGGATTCTAGGGAAACAACAAACTGTTTTGAAAATTATCATATAAAACAAAAAGAATCAAAAATGCTCTGGTAGTACATGTCTCAAGGCTTTTTGAAAGGAATATTCTAAAAACACAAGAAAGTGCATTACTCACAGAAGATACATCTTGCATTCAGTAAAATAAGAAAACTTGGAGCACTAAAGACATTACTTGCAAGTTCAGTTCAGTTCAGTTCAGTCGATCCATCTTGTCTGACTCTTTGCGACCTCATGAATCACAGCACGCCAGGCCTCTCTGTCCATCACCAACTCCCGGAGTTCACTCAAACTCATGTCCATCGGGTCGATGATGATGCCATCCAGCCATCTCATCCTCTGTCGTCCCCTTCTCCTTCTGCCCCCAATCCCGCCCAGCATCAGGGACTTTTCCAATCAGCCAACTCTTCTCATCAGGTGGCCAAAGTATTGGAGTTTCAGCTTTAGCATCAGTCCTTCCCATGAATATCCAGGACTGATCTCCTTTAGCATGGACTCATTGGATCTCCTTGCAGTCCAAGGGACTCTCAAGAGTCTTCAACACCACAGTTCAAAAGCATCAATTCTTCGGCCCTCAGCTTTCTTCACAGTCCAACTTTCATGTCCATACATGACTACTGGAAAAACCATAACCTTGACTAGAAGGGCCTTTGTTGGCAAAGTAATGTCTCTGCTTTTGAATATGCTATCTAGGTTGGTCATAACTTTCCTTCCAAGGAGTAAGCATCTTTTAATTTCATGGTGAAAATCACCATCTTTAGCGGCTTTGGAGCCCAATAAAATAAAGTCTGGCACTGTTTCCCCATCTATTTGCCATGAAGTGATGGGACCAGATGCCATGATCTTCCTTTTCTGAATGTTGAGCTTTAAGCCAACTTTTTCACTCTCCTTTTTCACTTTCATCAAGAGGCTTTTTGCTTCCTCTTCACTTTCTGCCATAAGGGTGGTGTCATGTGCATATCTGAGGTTACTGATATTTCTCCCGGCAATCTTGATTCCTGCTTGTGCTTCCTTCAGCCCAGCGTTTCTCACGATGTACTCTGCATATAAGTTAAATAAGCAGGTGATAATATACAGCCTTGACGTACAACTTTTCCTATTTGGAACCAGTCTGTTGTTCCATGTCAAGTTCTAACTGTTGCTTCCTGACCTGCATATAGGTTTCTCAAGAGGCAGGTCAGGTGGTCTGGTATTCCCATCTCTTTCAGAATTTTCCACAGTTTATTGTGATCCACACAATCAAAGGCTTTGGCATGGTCAATAAAGCAGAAATAGATGTTTTTTTCTGGAACTGTCTTGCTTTTTCCATGATCCCACGGATGTTGGCAATTTGATCTCTAGTTCCTCTGCCTTTTCTAAAACCAGCTTGAATATCTGGAAGTTCATGGTTCACATACTGCTGAAGCCTGGCTTGGAGAATTTTGAACATTACTTTACTAGCGTGTGAGTGAGTGCACTTGTGTGGTAGTTTGAGTATTCTTTGGCATTGCCTTTCTTTGGGATTGGAATGAAAACTGACCTTTTCCTGTCCCTTGGCCACTGCTGAGTTTTCCAAATTTGCTGGCATATTGAGTGCAGCACTTTCACAGCATCATCTTTCAGGATTTGAAATAGCTTCACTGGAATTCTATCACCTCCACTAGCTTTGTTCGTAGTGATGCTTTCTAAGGCCCACTTGACTTCACATTCCAGGATGTCTGGCTCTAGGTCAGTGATCACACCATCATGATTATCTGGGTTGTGAAGGTCTTTTTTGTATAGTTCTTTTGTGTCTTCTTGCCATCTCTTCTTAATATCTTCTGCTTCTGTTAGGTCCATACCATTTCTGTCCTTAGAAACTTATATAATCTATCAAATGGAAGACATATGAAAAATAACTCTCACCTAGATTGATCTTAACCCAGAATAATACAATCCTTAGTCTTCAGCCTTAGTATTTCTGGAGACAAATATTGAGCAAACATGGAAGTATCAACATACTAACAGGAAAAAGAATAAAATGGAAAATTAGCCAGTTGAACTTTGTAATATCCATCAGTTCTGATATTATAGATGAACTCACTGGTTGCATATAAACTGAGTGGCATACATTTAGTTTTTGTTCTAAATAGCCCATTTATACCAGTTGTAGCAACACAGTTATTATAACCGCCCCTCTTTTTTTCTCAAGTTACCTTTGTTTGACAATAAATATTATAGTAACACTATCTTTTTTTTAAAAATAGCAATACAAGTACTGTTCATGAAAAGATATTCAGGTAAACGTGCATCAATAATCAGAATGCAATGATTCAAGCCTGGGACTCTGGAGTTGCTCTGTGTGGCTACTTAATATTAGAAAATCTTGAAAATAAACTTTATCTCTCTCTGTCTCAGTTCTCCCACTTTTAACGTGGAGCTAATATACCCATGGATAAGGAAATGGCAACCCATTCCAGTATTCTTGCTTGGAGAATCCCATGGACAGTGGTGCCTGGTGGGTTACAGTCGATGGGGTTTCAAACAGTCGGACATGACTGAATGACTAACACCTTAATATATCTCCTACCACATAAGATGTTCTAACTATTATATAGCTAACATATGTAATAGACAATTGCATGGAGCATAGAAAGAAACATAAGTATATAGTATTATCAATTCAGTTCAATTCAGTTGCTCAGTCATGTCCAACTTTTTATGACCCCTTGGACTGCCGCACACTTACTCCTTGGAAGAAAAGTTGTGACCAAGCTAGGCAGCATATTAAAAATCAGAGCCATTATTTGCCAACAAATATCCATCTAGTCAAGGTTATGGTTTTTCCAGTAGTCATGTATGGATGTGAGAGTTGGCCTGTAAAGAAAGCTGAGTGCCATAGATTAATGCTTTTAAACTGTGGTGTTGGAGAAGACACTTGAGAGTCCCTTGGACTGCATGGAGATCCAACCAGTCTATCCTAAAGGAAATCAATCCTGAATATTCATTGGAAGGACTGATGTTGAAGCTGAAACTCCAATCTTTGGCTACCTGATGCAAAGAACTGACTCATTGTAAAAGCACCCTGATGCTAGGAAAGATTGAAGGCAGGAGGAGAAGGGAACAACAGAGGATGAGATGGTTGGATGGCATCACGACTCAATGAACATGAGTTTGAGTAAACTCCAGGAATTGGTGACGGACAGGGAAACCTGGTGTGTTGCAGTCCATGGGGTCGCAAAGAGTCAGACATGACTGAGCAACTAAACAGAACTGGACTTCTCCACGCCAGGCAACAGTGTCCATTACCAACTCCTGGACCTTACTCAAACTCATGTCCATCAAGATGGTGATAACATCCAACCATTTCATCCTCTGGGGTCCCCTTCTCCTTCTGCCTTCAATCTTTTCTAGCAACAGGATCATTTCCAGTGAGTCAGTTCTTTGTATCAGGTGGCCAAAGTATTGGAGTTTCAGCTTCAGCATCAGTCCTTCCAATAAATATTCAGGACTGATTTCCTTTAGGATTAACCGGTTGGATCTCCTTGCAGTCCAAGGAACTCTCAAGAGTCTTCTCCAACACCACAGTTCAAAAGCATCAGTTCTTTGGCACTCAGCTTTCTTTTTGGTCCAACACTCACATTCATACATAATACTGGAAAAACCTTAAATTTGATTATATGGACCTTTGTCGGCAATGTAATGTCTCTGATTTTTAATATGCTGTCTAGATTGGTCAAAAACTTTCTTACAAGGAGCAAGTGTCTTTTAATTTCATGACTGCGGTCACCGTCTGCATTAATTTTGAAGCCCAAGAAAATAAAGTCTATCACTGTTTCCATTGTTTCTCCATCTATTTGCCATGGAATGAGGGGACCAGAAACCATGATCTTTGTCTTTTGAATGTTGAGGTTTAAGCCAGCCTTATCACTCTCCTCTTTCACTTTCATCAAGAGGCTCTCTAGTTCCTCTTCTCTTTCTGCCATAAATGTGATGTCATCTGCATATCTAAGGTTATTGATACTTCTCTGGCAATCTTGTTTGTGGCTTGTGCTTCATCCAGCCTGGCATTTCGCATGATGTACACTGCATATAAGTTAAATAAGCAGTGCAACAATATACAGCCTTGACACACTCTTTCCCAATATGGAACCAGTCTGTCATTCCATGTCTGGTTCTAACTGTTGCTTCCTGACCTGCATACAGACTTCTCAGGAGGCAGGTAAGGTAGTCTAGTATTCCCATCTCTTGAAGAATTTTCTCCAGTTTGTCATGATCTAAACAGTCAAAGGCTTTGGCATAATCAATAAAGCAGAAATAGATGTTTTTTTCTGGAACTCTCTTGCTTTTTATATGACCTAACGGATGTTGGCAATTTGATATCTGGTTCCTCTGCCTTTTCTAAATACAGCTTGAACATCTGGAATCTCATGGTTCACGTACTGCTGAAGCCTGGCTTGGAAAATTTGGAGCTTTACTTTGTTAGCATGTGAGATGAGAGCAATTGTGCAGTAGTTTAAGCATTCTTTGACATTGCTTTTCTTTGGGATTGGAATGAAAACTGAACTTTTTCCAGTGCTGTGGCCACTGATCAGTTTCCCAAATTTGCTGTCATATTGAGTGCAGTGCTTTAACAGCATCATCATTTAGGATTTGAAATAGCTCAACTGGAATTCCATCACCTCCATTAGCTTTGTTCATAGTGATGCTTCATAAGGCATGTAGTATTATGATTATATTTAATTATATGAATATATGACTTAGATTGAAGTAAGTCCCAGGAAGATACATGATGGAGTGCTTTATAATGTCTATTGAGGTTCAAATCTAGACAGTAAATGTCTGAGAAAAAATGCAACATGAAAAAGTAAAGGCAAAAATGTGGACTTGAAAGAAATGAAAATGGAGTAAAGAGAGTTTCTTGGTGAGGATATTCATCAACTTTTGTATTGACTTTTTAACCATAATAGAGCATGTAAATGTGCTTCAATCTGAGTGTTAAATGAAAGCATCAAAGTACACCTTTTACATCCTTCAGCAGTTCATTCATTGCACTCAGCATTACCTCACAATGTGATGAACCGTGTAACAAAATAGGCAGATTGTACTACACAGTGTTATCCAATGAGAAGATTCAAGATACAGGTAGTTTATCTTACACTTTAAACTTAAGATTACAAATGCAAATGCTTTAGAATAAAGATATGTTTTGCCATTATAATGAATTCTCAATCTTTAGAAAGCAAAATTTATGTTTTAGATAAAACTGAAAGTTTAAAATCCCAGGTGGCACAGTGGTAAAGAACCTGCCTGCCAAGGCAGGAGACACAGAGATGGAGGTTCAATCCCTGGGCCAGGAATATCTCCTTGAGGAGGAAATGAAAAGGCATTCCAGTATTCTTGCCTGGAAAATTCCATGGACAGAGAATCCTGGTGGGCTACAGTCCATAGGGTCACAAAGAATCAGACACGACTAAGTGAGCACACAAAATTTTATTTTAGGATTTTAACATTTCCCAAATTATAAAGCAAAGGAATGAAATTGAAGTTAATATTTTTTTAATTTATCTCATGAGTTAAAGGAAACATTTCACCATATAAAAATATCTATAATATACAAAATGAAAAATTAATGTAATTAATATACCACCCAGGCTAAAAGTTAAATGCTTAATTAATTATAAATTAATTTGGGAGTTTACTAAAAGAAAAGTTAGGCTGTAAATCAGCAATTAAAACATATTTAAAAGCTTCATTTGATCATTAGGTACAAGTAGATGGGGAAATTCAGCTCACGTAAAACAAGAAATGTATTCCTTAGATCAACAAGTAAAGCCCATGGATGTTGGATGAGTCAAATAAGCAAGAGAGTTCTCATCATTGGTTGTTTTCATCATTGAATTCCGCAGTTCAAATCTCTCTGACATTTACAGGTAGGTTTGGCAAAATCCAGGAGTCAATAATGAGAAATCACACCACAGTGACATTATTCATCCTTCTGGGACTGACAGATGATCCTCAGTTGCAGATTTTACTCTTTATTTTTCTATTTATCACCTACATTTTGAGTATAACTGGAAATCTGACCATCATTACCCTAACCCTGATGGATCCCCACCTTAAAACACCCATGTATTTTTTTCTCCAAAATTTCTCTTTCTTAGAAATCTTGTTTACAACCACCTGTATTCCAAGATTCCTCTACAATCTATCAACTGGGGATAGAGTGATTACCTATAAGGCATGTTTCATACAACTATTTTTAACCGATCTCTTTGGGGTAACTGAATTTTTTCTCTTGGCGACCATGTCATATGATCGTTACGTGGCCATCTGCAAACCCTTGCATTATATGACAATCATGAGCAACAAACTGTGCAAAACAATGGTCATCTGCTGCTGGATGGCGGCACTTATGACTATCCTCCCACCACTCAGCTTAGATTTTCATCTGGAATTCTGTGATTCAAACATCATTGACCATTTTGCCTGTGATGTGTCACCTCTCCTGAAGATCTCATGCTCAGACACATGGTTAATTGAGCAGATGGTTATAGCCTGTTCCGTACTCATCCTCATCATCACTCTTCTTTGTGTAGTTCTCTCCTACATTTACATCATAAGGACAATTCTAAAATTCCCTTCTCTTCAACAAAGAAAAAAAGCTTTTTCTACATGTTCTTCCCACATGATTGTACTTTCCATCTCTTATGGCAGTTGCATCTTCATCTATATCAAACCATCTGCAAAAGAAGAGGTAAATATTAACAAAGGTGTATCACTGCTTATTTCTTCCATATCACCAATGTTGAATCCTTTTATATATACTCTGAGGAATAAGCAAGTTAAACAAGCCTTTGATGGCTCACTCAAAAAAATTGCATTTCTCTTAAGATAGTAAAAAGTATCTGTCAATAGGCCAGCTCAAAAAGTGCATATCTATCTCATTTTCACAAATTTAAGATAGAACTTCATATTTTTTTTAGCTTGTAGACCAATCAGGTTGACTTCAGAGCCACTTAATCATTAATTTTCCCTTCCATTCACATACTGAATAACTAATTATTGAACACTGCTCTATGAAGAACAAAATATATCACTTTTAATTCTTTAACCGACCTACCATGTTTAAGTCATTCCTTTTGCTTCTTTAAAATCATATTCCCAGGTATTTTATATTATTGGCATAGAGAAGTCTTTCCTGTTTTAGAATTATAATTGATATACTCTATTTATTTCCTTCAAATGCACAGTGACTCCATATTTTTATACATGATAAAATCATCACCACAATATGTCTAGTTATTGTCAGTCTGTTGAGCTTCCACATATTAACATATCAATAAGAGATGATTATTGGCAATGTTAAACCAATATTTTTAACATCTTAGATGAAATATAAAAGTTACTTGAAAGATAAATATTACAAACCTAACTCAAAAATAAATAGAGAATCTTTCTTTTATTACCTTTCTTTCTGTTTCAGAAATTAAATTAATATTTAGAAATCTTTTCACAAAGAAAACTCCAAAATCATGTTGACTCAAAATCATGTAGATGAATACTATCAAAAGACAAATAACACATTCTATGCAAATTGTTACAGAACACACAAAAGATAACACCTTTCAATCTTTATGACATCCATATAAACTTGATACAAATACCAGGCCAAGAAATTACAAGAATAAAATTGTAGATCAACACTCCTTATGATGACACATGCAAATATCTTTAACAATTTGTTATCAAACCTCAGTGATAATTGTTGTTGTTGTTGTTCAGTCACTCAGTTGTGTCCAGCTCTGTGACCCCACGGACTGTACCATGCTAGGCTTCCCTGTCCTTCACCATCTCCTGGAGTTGACTCAAACCCTTGTCCATTGAGTCATTGATGCCATTCAACCACCTCATCCTCCATAGCCCCCTTCTCTTCCTGCCTTCAATCCTTCCCAGCATCAGGGCCTTTTCAAATGAGTCAACTCTTTGCATCAGGTGGTCAAAGTGTTGGAGCTTCAGCTTCAGCATCAATACTTCCAGTGAATTCTCAGGGTTTATTTCCTTTAGGACTGACTGGTTTGACTTCCATGCAGTCCAAGGGACTCTCAAGAGTCTCCTCTAGAACCACAGTTCAAGAGCATCAATTCTTCAACTTTCTTTATGATGCAACTCTCATGTCACATAACTACTAGAAAAACCACAGCTTTGACTATCCAGATATTTGTTGACAAAGTGATGTCTCTGCTTTTTAGCACATTGTCTAGATTTGTCATACCTTTTCTTCCAAGAGCAAGCATCTTTGCATTTCATGGCTATAGATTTTAATTTCATGGCACAGTGATTTTGGAGCCCAAGAAAATGAATCTGTCACCGTTTCCACTGTTTCCCCATCTATATGCACGAAGTGATGGGACCAGATGCCATGCTCTTAGTTTTTTGAATGGTGAGTTTAAGCCAGCACTATAGTTACCAGATAAATTATAATTACCAGGTAAATGATAATTACCAAATAAAAATGACAAAAAAACTTAGTAGACACTTCATAAAGGAATCACATGAATAGTCAATCAGATCAGATCAGATCAGTTGCTCGGTCGTGTCCAACTCTTTGCAACCCCATGAATCGCAGCATGCCGGGCCTCCCTGTCCATCACCAACTCCCAGAGTTCACTAAGACTCACATCCATAGAGTCAGTGATGCCATCCAGCCATCTCATCCTCTGTCGTCCCCTTCTCCTCCTGCCCCCAATTCCTCCCAGCATCAGAGTCTTCCAGTGAGTCAACTCTTCACATGAGGTGGCCAAAGTACTGGAGTTTCAGCTTTAGCATCATTCCTTCCAAAGAAATCCCAGGGCTGATCTCCTTCAGAATGGACTGGTTGGATCTCCTTGCAGTCCAAGGGACTCTCAAGAGTCTTCTCCAACATCACAGTTCAAAAGCATCCATCCTTCGGCACTCAGCCTTCTTCACAGTCCAACTCTCACATCCATACATGACCACAGGAAAAACCATAGCCTTGACTAGACGAACTTTGTTGGCAAAGTAATGTCTCTGCTTTTCAACATGCTATCTAGGTTGGTCATAACTTTCCTTCCAAGGAGTAGGCGTCTTTTAATTTCATGGCTGCAGTCACCATCTACAGTGATTTTGGAGCCCAGAAAAATAAAGTCTGACACTGTTTCCACTGTTTCCCCATCTATTTCCCATGAAGTGATGGGACCAGATGCCATGATCTTCGTTTTCTGAATGTGGAGCTTTAAGCCAAGTTTTTCACGCTCCACTTTCACTTTCATCAAGAGGCTTTTTAGTTCCTCTTCACTTTCTGCCATAAGGGTGGTGTCATCTGCATATCTGAGGTTATTGAGATTTCTCCCGGCAATCTTGATTCCAGCTGTGTTTCTTCCAGTCCAGCATTTCTCATGATGTACTCTGCATATAAGTTAAATAAACAGGGTGACAATATAGAGCCTTGACGTACTCCTTTTCCTATTTGGAACCAGTCTGTTGTTCCATGTCCAGTTCTAACTGTTGCTTCCTGACCTGCATACAAATTTCTCAAGAGGCAGATCAGGTGGTCTGGTGTTCCCATCTCTTTCAGAATTTTCCATAGTTTATTGTGATCCACACAGTCAAAGGCTTTGGCATAGTCAATAAAGCAGAAATAGATGTTTTTCTGGAACTCTCTTGCTTTTTCAATGATCCAGCGGATGTTGTCAATTTGATCTCTTGTTCCTCTGCCTTTTCTAAAACCAGCTTGAACATCAGGAAGTTCACGGTGCACATATTGCTGAAGCCTATCTTGGAGAATTTTGAGCATTACTTTACTCGCGTGTAAGATGAGTGCAATTGTGCGGTAGTTTGAGCATTCTTTGGCATATAAGAATAGTCAATAGGAACTTGGAAAGAAGCTCAAAATCATTATCATTAGAATATTCAAATTGAAATGAATCAAATATTCACTCTAATGGCCACAATTGTCACAATATACACTGACAATGTAAGTCACAAGCACAGAGAGCAACTGGAACTATCATTCAGTGCTGGTGGGCATATGTGAAGTGAAACAACTGCTTGGGAAAACATTCTGGCAAGTTCTTAAAAAGTTAAACATAGTCACCGTATGTCTCAGCTATTACTCTCCTATTTACCTAAGAAAAATGGCAATTGACATCCCCCAAAATGATATACATGATTTTTTGTAGCCATTTAACTCATAAAGCTCAGAGTTGCAAATATGTCAAATACTTGTTTAAAAATAAACACAGAAACATATTTTAGTTTATTCATACAATTAAAAAAGGGGGGTTCAGGATGGGGAATGTGTGCACACTCGTGGTGGATTCATGTTGATGTATGGCAAAACCAGTACAGTATTGTAAAGTAATTAGCCTTCAATTAAAATAAATAAATTTATATTAAAAAAAAAAAACAAAAAATAAATAAATAAAAATAGTAAAAAAAAAAACAAAAAAAAACACTCAACTGTGCAAAGGTATAAACTGCTAAGACAAATAAGATAGAAAATTTCAGAAAGATTATGCTGAGTGAAAGTTATCAGACACAAAACAGTACATGCTGTGTTTCCTAAATTTAACACTCCAGAAAGGGAAAAACAAACCAGTAGGGGCAAAAAGCAGGTCAATTATTAAATGAGATCAAAGTGAGCTATATACTGATGAGGGAATGCTTTGGGGATTTGGGAGATATTATATATCTTGTGGTGTGGTAATTACTTGGATGGCTATATTTTTCAAAATTTCTCAAAATTTAGTTAAAATGGATGCATTTCATTGTATATAATTTATATCTAAATAAAACTGATTTGAAAAGCAAAGAAAATGAGCAAAATATCTAAAACATGTACCTCACATAAATAGATATTTTGGGACTTCCCTGGTGGTCAAGTGATTAAGACTCTGTGATTTCATTGCTGAGGGCCCAGGGTTCAATCCCTAGTCAGGGAACTAAGATCCTGCATGCCTCATGCATGGTCTGGCCAAATAAATATATATTTGGGAAGTAAGTATATGAAAATAACATGACTACAAACACACATGTAGGTATCCACAAAGAGTCCAAATGAGATGGTGAAAAACTGGAATTCTTATACACTCTCCACAGGAATGTAATTGGTACATGCACTTTGTAAAATACACTGCATCATCAGCAATTAAAATCTTAGGTATATTATCACAAATAACATATTTATACATTAAAAAAAAAACTGTATACAAGAGACTCTTATCAGTGCTATGGGAAACAGGAAGACCTGGTGATGTGCCCTCATTGTAATGTGTTATATACCAAACTTTTAAAAAGTAAAACAGAATTTTCCAGAAAAAAATCAAAGTGAATTTATCACCAGTATATCAAACCTAAAATAAAAAATAATAAAATGTTCTTTATAGCTAAGAAACATAATGAGGCATATTCTTGAAGATGCCTTAAGTAACAAAGAATATATATTAATATAAGGAGGGAATTAGAAGGTTGAATATGCAGTGTCTGAAACAGTGAAAACAGCTTACAGGATTTAAATATATAGAGAATTTTTTTTAGAAAAACAAATATTTCTGAAAATTAACATTTTCTGGCATAACTGTTAAAAAGATTGAGGGTTTTTAGTAAATTTGTTTTAGCTTAGAATGAAGAATAAATAGATAAATAAATAAATAAAATTCCCTGCTTTATTATTACTTCAGAATCTTTAAAAGTAGGCAAGTTAGACTCGTATTTTTAAAATTCTGAAGGAATCCAATATAGAGGATACTGCATCAGGTTTTCAGTTCAGTTCAGTCACTCAGTCATGTCCGACTCTTTGCAACCCCATGGACTGCAGCACGCCAGGGCTCCCTATCCATTACCAACTCCTGGAGTTTACCCAAACTCATCATGTCCATTGAGTTGGTGACGCCATCCAACCATTTTATCCTCTATCATACCCTTCTCCTCCTGCCCTCAATCTTTCCCAGCATCAGGATCTTTTCAAATAAGTCAGCTCTTTGCATCAGGTGGCCAAAGTATTGAAGTTTCAGTTTCAACATCAGTCCTTCCAATGAACACCCAGAACTGATCTCCTTTAGGAAGGACTGGTTGGACCTCCTTGCAGTCCAAGGGACTCTCAAGAGTCTTCTCCAACACCACAGTTCAAAAGCATCAATTCTTAGGCACTCAGCTTTCTTTATAGTCCAATTCTCACATCGATATATGACTACTGGAGAAACCATAGCCTTGAGTAGACGGACCTTTGTTAGCAAAGTAATGTCTCTGCTTTTCAATATGCTGTCTAGGTTGGTCATAACATTCCTTCCAAGGAGTGAGAATCTTTTAATTTCATGGCTGCAGTCTCCATCTGCAGTGATTTTGGAGCCCCCCCAAAATAAATTCAGCCACTGTTTCCACTGTTTTCCCATTTATTTGCCATGAAATGTTTGGACTGGATGGCATGATCTTAGTTTTTTGAATGTTAAGCTTTAGATTTTGGGGAAAAAAATCCAAATTCTACACAAACATTAACTATCCTTACTTGAAAATAAAGTTCTGATGGATTGTCCTCTACCTTGACTGTGGTGATGGTTTCACTGATGCAGCATAAGTACAAACTCATCAAATTGTATACATTAAACACGTACATTATTGTATATCAACCACATCTTCCAATAAGAGATGCTGACAAAATTATAAACTGGGGAGGAAGAATTTGTAATCATCTTTATACTTTTAACACATTTAGGATTAGAGAAATTAGAACTTCCCTAGAAATGCAGATGGAAAACAATTTGCCTGCAATGCAGCAGACCAGGATTCAATCCCTGGACCTAGAAGATCCCCTGGAAGAGGGCATGGCAACCCATCCGGTATTCTTGCCTGGAGAGTCCTATGGGCAGAGGAGCCTGGTGGGCTACAGTCAATGGGGTTCAAAGACTCATACATGACTTAGTAACTAACACTTTAACACTAGAGAAGTTTGTTTCACAAAATAGCATGTTAGGACTACAATCTAAGAACTCTGTACCTATACAGTGTAAGAACCTATACCCTGTTAGAGTTTTTAAACATCGAAATTTGACTTATCTTTAAGTTATGGTCTTTTATTACTAGTGTATCTATACCATCATTTGATCTTTGCTGTTGTTCAGTCAGTCAGTCAGTCATGTCCAACTGTTTGCAACACCATGGACTGCAGCATGTCAGGCTTTCCTGTCCTTCACTATTTCTCGGAGTTTGCTCAAACTCATGTCCATTGTGTTGGTGACGCTGTTGAACCATCTCATACTCTGTTGTCCCCTTCTCCTCCTACCTTCAATCTTTCCCATCATCAGGGTCATTTCCAATGAATCAGCTCTTTGCATCAGGTGGCCAAAGTACTGGAACCTAAGCTTCAGTATCACTTCTTCCAATAAATATTCAGGTTTGATTTCCTTTAGGATTGACTGGCGGAGAAGGCAATGGCACCCCACTCCAGTACTCTTGCCTGGAAAATCCTATGGATGGAGGAGCCTGGTAGGCTGCAGTGCATGGGGTTGCTAAGAGTCGGACACGACTGAGCGACTTCACTTTGATTTTTCACTTTCCTGCATTGGAGAAGGAAATGGCAACGCACTCCAGTGTTCTTGCCTGGAGAATCCCAGGGACAGGGGAGCCTGGTGGGCTGCCGTCTATGGGGTCGCACAGAGTCGGACACGACTGAAGCGACTTAGCAGCAGCAGCAGCAGGATTGACTGGCTTGATCTTGCAGTCCAAGGGACTCTTCAGAGTTTTCTCTAGCACCACAGTTCAAAGGCATCAATTCTTTGGCACTCAGCCTTTTTTATTGTCCAGTTCTCACATCCATACACAACTACTGGAAAAACAATAGCTTTGACTATACAGACCTTTGTCGGCAAAGTAATGATCTTACTTGATCTTAGATGACTTGCATTAGATAACATATCTAAACATGGTATTGGAAAATATTAGGAAGTACTAATAAAGTTTTAACTACAGGTTTAGAGTAACCTTGGTAATTTATTTAGTAACCTGATTTTGACTAAATTCTAAGATGTTTACCATAAGCCCAGAAAAATATTCAAAAGAACTGACAATGGGAAAATATAAAACTGGAAAGATAGAATTTGTTCTATTTTAAAAAGAACTGATTTTCTCACTTGAGGGATATAATGATAGGTGTTGTTAACCAAAGGCTTAAGAGTAAGTGGATCTGATTAAGAGAAGATACTAGGATAGGAATGTGGCAAATATTAGGAAGAAATACATAGTCCCTACTCATTATATTTTTTCCAAATGAATGTTTATTCTATTATGAAATAATTTTCCTAGAATTAAAAAAATATGAGGCATACAATTATTTAATAAACACATGCAAAATATTTTCTTCTATTTTAAATAGTAGGACAAGTAAGATGGTAAGTCTGCTGTTCCAGAGGAGAAATCAAGGAATAAATATATAATCAAAAGACTACTGCTCAATATATATTAGAAACTGAAAATACCTAATATATATTGGACTGGTTAACATCATATGATAAAATTGTAACCTTTAGGGTATCATTAGTTAATTTGCCACTTCACAGAGTCTGGAATATATAGTACAGTCAAATATCTACATATTTTACTGTATATTAAATAATTTTTGGATGAACCTATTTACAATCAGATTGCAAAGACAGGCAATCACTTTCATTCTTTATTTCTAAGATTTGGACATTTTTCTCAGTCTTTTAGTTCTGCCAACCCCTGACTTGCCTCCTACCTATTGGCATAATGGGTGGATTTTGAACAAGGATATGCTGTATTAGATCCATCCTATTCCATTTCCTGTCATGTACTGTCTACAGACAGATTTCATACTCTTTGAAGTCATTTAGCAAAAGGATCTATCCCAGGTGGTGGGGCAGATGTGGATTTCTAGCACTGCCTACCTAGAGATATAACTCAAGATTTTTTTACGGGATATTCAAAGCTAAGTTTTCAATACCTCTATATAAAACTGGTATTTTCATCTCCATTTACTTACCTTCATTCTAGTTGATTCAGAACTCAAGCAAAAAAATAAGGATGGAATTCCTTCAGAACCCATAATCCCAACAATGTGAAAGACAGACCCAGACACTTTTGTATTATGTAAGTAATATTACAAATTGGAAGCCAAATTTGACAATACACTTCAAAATTCTAAAATGTAAGGCCTTTGCCTCAGAAATTCCTTTTCTGATAAAATAAACTAAGGAAATAAAAGACATTTATATAGAACATAATATGTACTTTTATAATAGCTAAATATGAGAAGCTTTATTAAATAACTATTTATCCATAAGAGGTACAATACAGAAAAATTATAATAAAAAAATATATTTTGCATGTAAATATTTACAGTTTTTGGCTTAGAAATTGACCATAAGTATACAACTTTCATATATATATATATAATGTACTTGTGTAAATATTTTTCCATTGAAAACATAGACATAAAGCCACTTTGTTGTGTTTTCTTAATACTTTGTTGTCTATGGGTTGAAGAGTATCCAGAAATACGTTTACATCAGGACATTATTATTTTACTCTTGGAATGTGTCTAATAAAATGGCAGCATCCTATTTTCTCCAAGGACCTGATTCCCACTGCTGCCTCTGTCAGGTATTTCGCCAAAATTCAGTGCACATTAGATTCATTAGTCATGTTTCAGTTTAAGTCAGGAATGACTCTCTATTTATCCAAACAGCGGGTTCCTGAACATACATCAGAGTCTGAGACAATAAAAAATTCATTTTATTCACTGTGTAAAAATCTATCCTTGCTGAGAGACATCAGCAATTACCATTTTCAAAATCTTCTATGAATAAAGTTATATTTCTCACGTATTTTAAATAAATGATTTTGTTACTTCAACTTTAAGACACAAGACTTTTATTCGAAGGTCTAAATGGAATAGAACCTTAATGAGAGTCAGTTGGCAACTCAGAGAGCACTATCCACTTCAAAAACTGCCTGTGAATATGTATGTCCTCAAGAGAGGGGCATTTGTGCATGTGTTTGAGACCATTTATACTTTCAATTTCATCTTGGAGATGATTATGATTACACAGCTAATTAAAGTCATGATTACCTTCCATTGGAGTAAGTTCTTTGGTAATTTAAGTTTTTTTCTTCATTCACCATTCTAGTCCCTTGGTGTCTGCAAACTATCAGACTTATCCATTTAAAACTCAGAGACGGCAATACATTAATCTGGATATATCTAAAAAAAAAAAAAACAGTATTTCTAACAGATTTTCACTTTCAGTTCAGTTCAGTTCAGTACAGTCGCTCAGTCATGGCCGACTCTTTGCGACCCCATGAATCGCAGCACGCCAGGCCTCCCTGTCCATCACCAACTCCCGGAGTTCACTCAGATTCACGTCCATCGAGTCAGTGATGCCATCCAGCCATCTCATCCTCTGTCGTCCCCTTCTCCTCCTACCCCCAATCCCTCCCAGCATCAGAGTCTTCTCCAATGAGTCAACTCTTCGCATGAGGTGGCCAAAGTACTGGAGTTTCAGCTGTAGCATCATTCCTTCCAAAGAAATCCCAGGGCTGATCTCCTTCAGAATGGACTGGTTGGATCTCCTTGCAGTCCAAGGGACTCTCAAGAGTCTTCTCCAACACCACAGTTCAAAAGCATCAATTCTTCAGCCCTCAGCCTTCTTCACAGTCCAACACTCACATACATACATGACCACAGGAAAAACCATAGTCTTGACTAGATGGACCTTTGTTGGCAAAGTATTGTCTCTGCTTTACAATATGCTATCTAGGTTGGTCATAACTTTTCTTCCAAGGAGTAAGCAATTAAAAGTAATTGCTTTTAGAAAGAAATTAAAAGTAATTTCATGGCTGCAGTCACCATCTGCAGTGATTTTGGAGCCCAAATAATTAAAGTCTGACACTGTTTCCACTGTTTCCCCATCTATTTCCCATGAAGTGGTGGGACCGGATGCCATGATATTCATTTTCTGAATGTTGAGTTTTCAACCAACTTTTTCACTCTCCTCTTTCACCTTCATCAAGAGGCTTTTTAGTTCCTTTTCACTTTCTGCCATAAGGGTGGTGTCATCTGCATATCTGACATTATTGATATTTCTCCTGGCAACCTTGATTCCAGCTTGTGCTTCTTCCAGCCCAGCATTTCTCATGATGTACTCTACATAGAAGTTAAATAAGCAGGGTGACAATATACAGCCTTGACGTACAACTTTTCCTATTTGGAACCAGTCTGTTGTTCCATGTCCAGTTCTAATCGTTGCTTCCTGACCTGCATACAGATTTTAGCTTTAAATTTGAACGGATTTCACTCATTGGAAATATTCATTGCATATATCATTATAGATGGGTCAGTTATCTGCTCACTCTTTTGCTTCTCAGTAGCTACAGTAGAACCAGACATATCATAGGTTCTCAATATGTTTTGAAAGAATTCATGGGTACTCACTAGAACAGTAGAAACAAAGAAAAGTGACCTTCTTATGATATCACTCTTATGAATCAATACAGATTTATACCAACATGTACCTATAATACACTTAGAGTGCCAAATTTCCAACAATATTGCCATCAGTGATCAACTTATAGTGAGCTAATGATAAATACAAATATTTTTGAAATATACCAAACAGAAAATACACCTGAACAAAAGTGGTTTATCAGAACATTCACTTAACATCTGGGATCACAGAAGGTAAGAATCAGTGACTAGGAAGGGAGGACAGTTTGGGGATCTGGAACTATGGTCTGAGTGAGGATGCCACAGTGAAACACTGAGAGCTTCAGAATTTTCTCAGCTTAGTTCAGAGGGCCAATTCCTTTATCACACTATCCAACAGGGTACCTAATTATGAGCTAGTTATTTCTCCGTTTGATTCTAGATACGTGCCCCTGTTCTATAGAGATGACTATTAATCATAAGTAATTTATTATCTATCTATCATAGTGTGATGCTGATGTTTCTTACTGTCTTCATAGAAATGACACACATTGCTTCACCAGAACTTTGGAGAACACATCTGTAGGTTTCTTGTGGGGTAGATTGTAAACCAATACGATATTGTAAAGTAATTAGCCTACAATTAAAATTTAAAAAATAATAAAAAATAAAAGTTTCTAACCAAAAAAAAAAAAGTGAAACAATTCATATAACAGACAAGTTAATTTTCAATTGAAAATTCTTTACTCCTTGGAATGGATGAAAAATAAATGACATATGAATCAGTTCTAATGAGGTGGATGAAACTGGAGCCTATTGTACAGAGTGAAGTAAGCCAGAAAGAAAAACATCAATACAGTATACTAATACATATATATATGGAATTTAGAAAGATGGTAACAATAACCCTGTATACAAGACAGCAAAAGAGACACTGATGTACAGAACTCTTTGCAACCCCATGGACCACAGCATGGCAGGCCTCCCTGTCAATCACCAACTCCCGGAGTTTACCCAAAATCATGTCCATTGAGTCGATGATACCATCCAGCCATCTCATCCTCTGTTGTCCCCTTCTCCTCCTGCCCCCAATCCCTCCCAGCATCAGAGTCTTTTCCAATGAGTAAACTCTTCTCATGAGGTGGCCAAAGTACTGGAGTTCCAGATTTAGCATCATCCCTTCCAAAGAACACCCAGGACTGATCTCTTTTAAAATGGACTGGTTGGGTCTCCTTGTAGTCTAAGGGACTCTAAAGAGTCTCCTCCAATGCCACAGTTCAAAAGCATCAATTCTTCAGCACTCAGCTTTCTTTACAGTCCAAGTCTCACATCCATACATGACTACTGGAAAAACCATAGCCTTGATGAGATGGACCTTTGTTGGCAAAGTAATGTCTCTCCTTTTTAATATGCTGTTTAGGTTGGTCATAACTTTCCTTCCAAGGAGTAAGCATCTTTTAATTTCATGGCTGCAGTCACCATCTATTAGGATATGATATACATTTTATGGGTTAATTTCTGAAATATTTATTTATGAAATAAATAAACACAAGAGAAAAGCAGGGCTCTTTGATTTTCAAAATGATTTAGATAATATAAATATAAACATAAAATATTTAGAGCAGTGCATCATCTCATTTTTGTTCCCTGTGCACCAATCTCTAAACTGTTTCATCTTCTCTCCTCTGAGGATACTACTGACAGCTGCATGTTGTAGGCTTTTTGCCAACATTATGACACTAAAGAGTCTATAGTGATTTTATTGAATCTGGGCCTCTAAGGACCCTTTTGTTTATTCATTATGTTATAAATATGCTAAATAAAGCAAATGCCAACTTTGTTAATGTGCAAAACTCTCTTTGCCCTGAGAAGTCAGAATATAAATATCTCCAAAGGCTAAGAAAATTCTTAGTAATTTTTAACTCTTGGAACTGCTTTTTATTTCAGGTACAGGCAGAAAAAGAAATTATCTCCTAGGATTATAATAGCCAGAGTGATTTGTGAGGAAATTGTTTTAATTTTTGGTGATGAATAATAGAAAGACTTATGCAATACCAAACAGCATATAGAGTGAAGTTATGAGCAAGAGAGAACAGAAAGGCACAAATTAATTTTAGCCTTAAGTACCAATGTTGCTAAACAATCACCTGAAGTTATGACTGACTAGCAAAAAGTAAGTATGATAAAGTTTTTATTTTCAGTATTCTTAGTAAGAAATGGTCATAGATTACTATGTAAGAAATACATTATATTTGTGTTTATCAAGTCAGAACTCTTAGTGTATATTTTGATATTTCTTAATGAAACAAAAATTATTTATTGTATGTCAGTTTTAAAATTTATTATCCTTCCAAAGTTAAATTAAGGACAAATTATTTTTAAGCATTAATTGTAAAGTACAATTTGAGCTATATCAAGACAATAAGCACCTACCTTATCCTTGATCACAACATAAACAAAAATATATACACATTAACACATACAAATAAGATCATCTCTCCCATAAAAAGGTCATACAGTCTGATAATTTATCATCTATTTTGACATCCCTCTCTTTCTTTAAAAATACTGATTTATTAGAATGTTTTAAAAAATGAGAAATTAATCAGTTACATCCTAGGTCAATTACTTTCTCAAACTCTGATTTATAACATCTAGGAAAAACTGAGTTTCATGTAATGAACTGTATTAATGATCGAAAAAGACACAATTTTATTTTTTAGAACACTGATAAACTGACTGGAATGTGAAAGGCTGAGTTCAGTATCACAGTTATGTCTTAAGTGCTCACAGCTAGGAGAAGGGAAGGTAGTTAAGCTGTCAAACTGTTCACAGCATCTCAAATTTATCTGCCATGGTTGTACCTGGGTAGCCCCTCACTTGGAAAAGCTTTCAGCCTTCGAGCAAAGAATAAACCAAAACTATTTCCTTGTGTATGATAGTAGCTGTAAACCCTGGAGTTTAGTTGGAAACACTATAAATCTGGGCAAAGAGTTGAGCCTTACTCCTTGCATCATTAGCAAGGAGTATATTTACTCTATTTTTTAAGAGCACATTTAAAATGTTTGCTCTAAGACAGGAAAAAAAGTTAAATCACATAAAATAATTCCATTCTGCAGGGGAAATTTCTTAATTGTTGATTGACAAAGGGAAATCCCAAGCCCTGGAGGCATGAATGAACCCTGAAAACAATTGAAGTTGGTATTTTTATAATTAATTAGTAAAAGTTAAAGAATAACCTTAGAAAAAAAGTCCTAGTATTACAAAGTATTTTACCACTAGCTTTCATAACTTATGGATAGACAGACTAAGCCAAAAATATTAGGAACAAAGATAAAATTATCTGATTGAAAGATGAGGCAAGAATGAAAATACAATAGCTATTAACATATATAAAATAAAATACTACTCATAGACAAGATATTCATTTCAAGACAGTCAAGTCAGTTTGCCTGTCATCTATAGCCAGTATTGAGCACTCATTTTGGCTTCATTACACTCTTTTCAAGTGTCTCTGAATTTTTCCAGACGACTGGGCAAAAGCAGAAATCCTTGATGAGAAACCACACAGTAACAACATTCATCCTGCTGGGACTGACTGATGACCCACGAATGAAAGTTCTAGCTTTCATCTTTCTTTTTTTCACCTACATGTTGAGTGTAGCTGGGAACCTGACCATTATCTTCCTCACCCTCACAGATGGCCATCTCAGGACAGCCATGTACTTGTTTCTCCAAAATTTCTCTTTCTTGGAAATCTCATTCACAACTGCCTGTATTCCCAGATTTCTGTACAATATATCAACTGGTAACAAGGCCATTACCTACACTGCTTGCGCTATTCAAGTATTTTTTACTTACCTTTTTGGGATAACGGAATTTTTTCTTCTGGCCACTATGTCCTTTGACCGCTATGTGGCTATCTGCAAACCCCTGCATTATGTAACCATCATGAATAACAGAGTCTGCCACAGGCTTATTATCAGCTGCTGGATGGCTGGTTTGTTAATCATCATTCCGCCACTTAGCCTGGGCCTCAATCTGGAATTCTGTGACTCTAATGTCATTGATCATTTTTTCTGTGATGCCGCTCCCCTTCTAAAGATATCATGCTCAGACACATGGTTCATAGAGAGAATTATTCTAGTGTGTGCTGTCTTGACTTTCATCATGACCCTCGTGTGTGTTATTCTGTCCTACATGTATATCATCATGACAATTCTAAGATTATCTTCTTCTCAGCAAAGGAAAAAAGCCTTTTCAACCTGTTCTTCCCACATAGTTGTAGTTTCCATCAGTTATGGCAGCTGCATCTTCATCTATATCAAACCTTCAGCCAAGAAAGACATGGCTCTTAATAAAGGAGTCTCTCTTCTCATTTCTTCTATTTCACCAATGTTGAACCCATTTATTTATACTCTAAGAAATAAGCAAGTAAAGGAAGCTTTGCAGAAATTCATCAAAAAGATTGAATTCTTTTTAAAGAAGTAATAAAAAAAAGTAGTTGACTGGTCATAATGAAAGAATAAATATTTTCTCAACTTTACTAGTAACATTTTAATCATAATCAAGCCTTCCCTTAATCCAAGTCTATGCCCCAACCACCAATGCTTAAGAAGCTAAGTTGACTGATTTTATGAAGACCTACAAGATCTTCTAGAACTAACAACAACAACAACAAAAACATGTCTTTTTCATCATAGGGGATTAGAATGCAAAAGTACAAAGTCAAGAGATACCTGCCTTGGAGGACAAAATTTCCTATGACAAAGGCTAACAGAGTTTCATAGAGAGAACACATTGGTTAGCACACACCCTCTTCCAACAACACAAGAGATGATTCTACACATGGATGTCACAAAATCATCAAAACTTAAATCAGATTGATTATATTCTTTGCAACTGAAGATTGAAAAGCTCTATACAGTCAGAAAAACAGACATGGATCTGACTACGGCTCAGATCATCAGCTCCTTATTGCAAAATACAGGCTTACATTGAAGAAAATAGGGGAAACCACTAGATCATTCAAGTTTGACGTAAATCAAATCCCTTATGACTGTACAGTGGAGGTGATGAATAGATTCAGGGGATTAGATCTGGTACACAAAATGCTTGAAGAACTACGGATAGAGGTTCATAACATTGTACAGGAGGTGGTGATCAAAACTATTCCAAGGAAAAGAAATGCAAAATGGCAAAGTGGTTGTCTGAAGAGGTATTACAAATAGGTGAGAAAAGAAGAGAAGTGAAAGGCAAAGGAGAAATGGAAAAATATACCCAACTGAATGCAACGTTCCAGAGAAGAGGGAGGAGAGATAAGAGAGCCCCCTTAATTGAAAAAGGCAAAGAAGTAGAGGAAAACAACAGAATGGGAAACTCTAGAGATTTCTTCAAGAAAATTGGAGATGTCAAGGGCATATTTCATGAAAAGTTGAGCACAATAAAGGACAGAAATGGTAAGGACCTAACAAAAGTGTAAAAGATTAAGGAGTGGCAAAAATCCACAGAAGAACTCTGTGGATTTATGAGAAGAAAAGGCCTTAATGACTCAGATAATCACGATGGTGTGGTCACTCACCTAGAGCCAAACATCCTGGACTGTGAAGTCAAGTGTTCCTTAGGAAACGTTACTACAAATAAAGCTAGTGGAGTTGATGGAATTTCAGCCGAGCTTATTAAAATCCTAAAAGATGAGGGTGTTAAAGTGCTGCATTCAATATACCAGTAAATTTGGAAAACTCAGCAGTGACCACAGGACTGGAAAAGGTCAGCTTTCATTCCAATCCCAAAGAAAGGCAATATCAAAGAATGTTCAAACTACCATACAGTCACACTCATTTCACAGGCTAGCTAGGTAATGCTCAAAATCCTTCAAGCTAGGTTTCAGCAGTTTGTGAACTGAGAACCTGCAGATGTACAATCTGGATTTAGAAAAGGCGAGGAACCAGAGATCAAACTGCCAAAGTCCATTAGATCATAGAAAAAGCAAGGGATTCCAGAAGAGCATCTACTTCTGCTTCACTGACTACACTAAAGACTTTGACTCTGTGGATCACTACAAACTGGAAAATTCTGAAAGAGATAGGAATACCAGACAAGCTTACCTACCTCCTGAGAAACCTGTATGCACATCAAGAAGTAACAGTTAGAACCAGACATACAACAGACTGATTCAAAACTGGGAAAGGAGTATGTCCAAGCTATATATTATCACCCTGCTTATTTAACTTTTATACAGAACACAATATGTGTAATGCTGGCCTGGACGAATCACAAGCTGGAATTAAGATTGCCAGGAGAAATATAAACAACTACCAATATGCAAATGATACCACTCTAATGACAGAAAGCAAAGAGGAACTAAAGAACTTTGATGAGAGGAGAGTGAAAAAGATGGCTTAAAACTTAAAGGCATCCAGTTCCATCACATTATGGCAAATAGATAGTGAAAAAGTAGAAATAGTGACAGTGAATTTTATTTTCCTGGGCTCCCAAATCACTGAAGACAGTAACTGCAGCAATGAAATGAAAATACACTTCCTCCTTTGAAGAAAAGCTATGACAGACATAGTGTATTAAAAAAATAGAGACATCACTTTGCTGACAAAGGTTCATATAGTAATACCTACAGTTTTTTCTGGTAGTCATGTGGATATGAGACTTGGACCCTGAAGAAGGGTCCAAGAATTGGACCAAGGGTCCAAAGAATTGATGCTTTCGAATTGTGGTGCTAGAGAAGACTCTTGAGAGTACCTTGGACACCAAGGAGGTCACACCAGTCAATCCTAAAGGAAATCAACCCTTAATATTTGTTGGAAGGACTGATGCTGATGCCAAAGCTCCAATACTTTAGCCAGCTGATGCAAAAATCTGATTCATTGGAAAAAACCCTGCTGCTGGGAAAGATTGAGGGCAAGAGAAAAAAGGGATGACAGAGGATGAGATGGATGTATGATATCACTGACTCGATGGACATGACTTTGAGAAAGCTCCAGGAGTTCGTGAAGGACAGGATAGCCTGGATTGCTGCAGTCTATAGGGTTGCAAAGAGTCAGACATGGCTTAGCAACTGAACAACAATAATCTTATTTCAAGTTTTTTGTTTGTTTTTTAACATTTTGCAACTTCTTTAACTTTACTGATTGGGTACTATTTCAATTTGATTTCTCTGTTTCAAATTTGTTTAATAATTCCATCCATATGGATATGTTTATAACAATATTTGGGTTAAAAGTTGTGAGTGATGTCTAATTCAGTAATTAAAAGCAAAAGTTTCAGTTGTTCAGTTGCTGAGTCATGTCCAACTCTTGGTGACCCAGTGGACTGCATCATGCTAGGCTTCCCTGTATTTCACTATCTCCCAGAGTTTGCTCAAACTCCTGTCCATTGAGTCAGTGATGCCATCCAACCATGTCATCCTTTGTCACCCTCTTCTCCTCCAGCCCTCGGTCTTTCCCATCATTAGGGTCTTTTGCAGAGAGTCAGGTCTTTGCAACAGATAGCCAAAGTATTGGAGTTTCAGCATCAGCATCAGCCCTTCCAATGAATATTCAGGGTTGATTTCCTTTAGGATTGACTGGCTTGCTCTCCTTGCTGTGCAAAGGACTCTCAAGAGTCTTCTAGCACCACAGTCTGAAAGCATCAATTCTGTGGTGCTCAGTCTCCTTTATGGTCCAACTCTCACATCTGTACATGACTACTGGAAAAAACCATAGCTTTGACTCTATGGATTTTTGTCAGTGTGAATAAAGACACTTCAAAATGTATCCAAACAAAATAAATTTAAATACAACTCAGAGACGGAATATAAGATCTCAATAGTTGCATGGTCAAAACATTTAGAAATGATGCAATAACATGAAACTAAGATTACCAAACTGATATACAGTCAATGGAATGCAGAATTATAAATCAATCTGCTGCTGCTGCTGCTAAGTCGCTTTAGTCTACCCAACCACAAATCCACAAATTCAGATCAGTTTAAAAAAAAAAAGAAGAAGAGAAACAGATTCTCTAGTGTATTGAAAATTTGAACCTTGATTGTAAAGCACTGAAGTGGCATTTTAAAGTCTATAAATCAGACATAAAATTTTAAATGTAAATATTTAAAATAAACAGTTTAAACTTAAGTACCCAACTTCAATAAAATTAAAAATTTGAGACAAGTTAGAGCATACCTAGCGAACAATAGGGATTCCCAGATGGCTCAGTGGTAAAGAATATGCCTGCCACTGAAGGAGACCCAGGACGTGTGGTTTAGGTCTCTGGGTCGGGAAGATCCCCTGGAGTAGGAAATGGCAACCAGCTCAAGTATTTTTTGCCTGGAAGTTCCACGGACAGAGGAACCTGGTGGGCTCATCTATGGGATGGCAAAGAGTCAGCTAGAACTGAGCGACCGAACACAGCAAGCAATAACATGGGAAATATCTATAGAAAGCACACAGTTATAAAGTTTGTATGTCTAAGACATTTGTATGTATAAATTTGTACTTGACAGTAATTTATGTACTTACTAATCTTTGATAATAACATTTTTCAAAGTAGATTAAAAATAAAGTGGCATACTCATTTTAAGCAATTAGAAAAACTACACAATGAAACAAAGTGGAGTGAACAATGAAAGATTAAGATAAAAAGCAAAAGCAATTAAGTGTTAAATTTAAGGCAAATAATTCAGAGACTGATTCTCTGTAAAACTTAAGGAAAAATAATCTTACATACCTAAATACAGAGAAAAAAGAAATTAATATATTTGAGGTTAAGAATTAGAAATAAGATATAAATATCAATACACAGGAGATTCAAATATATATAAACACATACTTCATTCAATTTTACAATAAATTTTACAGAAAAACTGAAAGATAAAAACTTCTTGGTAAAATATGAAAAAAGGAATTATGTATTTAAATACAGCAAAACCCATATAATTTATTGGATAAGTGAAAATTTCAGACTGTAAAGTGGAAAGAGAATAATTTTAAAAAAATTCTCACTAACTTAATAAATGTTCTAAATAATTTCAGCCTAAATGAATCCATTCCAATCCATAAAAAATTATAACTTCATTTAAGTGTATAAATAAAGATTTCTCTATAAATATCTGTAAATACATGTTAGGAACATATTAAAAGAAAAAAGAAGAAGACCAACTAGAGTTTAATCTAAAAAAAAAAGCTATGCCTCAGTAAAATCTATCCACATACTTTATCATATCAATTTTTAATGATACACATCAGAAGAGTAGATAGATGGTGAAAATCTTTCATAAAATTTAATAATTAAAAATTCACAATTAAATGAGAACATGGTAAAATAATTAATAAAACTATTTATAAAAAATAAAATTTGTTTTAAAGAATAAATTGCTGATAGACTATGAATAGACTTGGGCTTCCCTAGTGGCTCAGTTGTTAAAGAAACTGCCTGCAACGCAGGAGACCCAGGTTCAATCCCTGCGTTGGGAAGGTCCCCTGGAAAAGGAATTGGCAACTCACTCCAGTACTCTTGCCTGGAGAATTCCATGGATAGAGGAGCGGGAGAGTTTACATTCCATGGGATCGCAAAGTGTCAGACACAACTGTGTGACTTTCTTTTTTTTCTTTCAGACTATGAATATAAATCAAGGACCAAATTTCATCACACAATGAGGACCGGCAGTGGGACAGCCAGGGCACCCGGCATGTCATCTGGCTACACTGAGCGGCTGAAGGTCATGTCCCTGATAGTTAGGGCCTGGCAAAATGTGGTCCACTGGAGACGGGAATGGCAAACCACTTCAGTATTCTTACCTTGAGAATCTCATGAACAGTATGAAAAGGCAAAAAGATATAACACTGAAAGTTGAACCCCCCAGGTAGGTAGGTGTCCAATATACTACTGGGGAAGAGCAGAGAAATGACTACAGAAAGAATGAAGAGGCTGAGCCAAAGTGGGAAAGAAGCCCAGTCATAACAAACACTCTCTTCCAACAACACAAGAGATGACAACAATAATTTCATCCTTGTTATTCAACATTGTTTTATGGTCTTGAAACATCATAAGAAAATAGACGAACTATAAGTAGAATTTGTTATAAATGCTATGCAGAAGATATAAAATATAGCTTTTAACAATTTAAATATGCATATTTTATGCATCATTAACCTGAATATAAAATTTTATAATGTATGATAGCTAATCATTTACATCATAATATATTTAATAGGCAGCATTTTTTTCTGTATAGCAGTAAAATAAACCATGTCTGTGAATTAATGTTGTTTTAAGTTCATATAAAGAGGTACATAGTAAAAGAAAAAATATCATATATTACACATATATGTGAAATCTAGAAAAATGGTACTGATGAACATATTTGTAACTCAAGACATAGATAATGGACTTGTGGACACAATGAGGGAAAGAGAGGATAGGATGAATTGAGAGAGTAGCACTGACAAATACACTACCAGATGTAAAATATTAGCTAGATAAAATAGATAGCTAGTGGGAAACTGTTGTGCAGCACAGGGTGCTCAAATCTGCTTTGTGATGACCTGGACGAGTGGGAATGCGGTATGGGAGGGAGGCTCAAGTGGGAGGGGATATATGTATGTTTATAGCTGATTCATATTGTTCTTCAGCAGAAACTAACACAACATTGCAAAGCAACTATTCTCCAATTTAAAAAAAAATTAAAAAAGAAGTACACACTCTTCCACTAAAGTTATTGAAAGAGGTATGAATTCAAGAAACTTATAGAGAAATGATAGGATTTAGACAAGAATTTAAGATGGGTAAGGATATTTTTTTAAAAAATCAGTGGTATATTTTGTATAAGAATAAATATTTAAAAAGCATAATAAGAAACCAATTTCAATCTAAACAATAAAGAAAGGATGCCATTAAGGAATAAAGCAGTTTTCTAAATGAGGAAAGAGACACAATCAATTTAAAGATATACAATCATGGAAACACATAATTTTTAAAGTTATGTTATTCTTGGCTACAAAGCAACACACCAAAAGTGTAATAATTCACCTAAAACTAACATATAAAATTTAATATAATTATCATTAAAATTCCAACAATTATGCTATTCATCACACAAAATTATTTGTAGATGCACCTGGAAGACTAAAACTCACAAACTTCCCACGAATGTATAAGTAAGAGCCATTGAAATAAATTTAAAATGTGTATTGGCCTAGAAATAATTAATGCATAGAACAAAAATATAGAAATGTTTTGTGTAAATAAACTAATGTATTCAATTACAAAAATGGAATTTGCGTTCAGTATGAAAAGAATTAATGAATGAATGTTGTGACTAAAACTTATTCTTCTGCAAGTAAATATGTTAGACCTATTTTTCACAACATAAACAATGGATTCAATGACTTAGATATTACTTATTGATCTGTTAGTAGATTGGTAGGTTGATTGATGAATGATTATACACACATGTTCAGTGTGCATATGAATTTCTCATAAAAAAAAAAAACATTTAATGCTGTGGTTAAGACATCACAATGAAAAAAGAAAAAAAAGAACATTAAAATAAAGGAAAGAGATGTCATACTTTTAAAAATACTGAACTTAAAACATTATAATACACAATGGACTACGTCAATTTATCTCAATCAAATTGGGGATAAAAAAAATCGCTTTTCTAACCTAGAGGTAATACAGCAAACAAATACATAGAAAAAATTGTTTATCTTTCAGAGTAATCAAGGAACTGCAAGAGAAAAAGTTTTAAAATAGCTTTTTATATCTACTGCAACAGCAAAATTATAGCTTTTTATTACAGTAACTGTCAATGTTGAAATGAAACTATGTATTCATCAGTTCAGTTCAGTTCAGCCGCTCAGTCGTGTCTGACTCTTTGCGACCCCATGAATCGCAGCACGCCAGGCCTCCCTGTCCATCACCAACTCCCGGAGTTCACTCAAACTCACGTCCCTCGAGTCAGTGATGCCATCCAGCCATCTCATCCTCTGTCGTCCCCTTCTCCTCCTGCCCCCAATCCCTCCCAGCCTCAGAGTCTTCTCCAATGAGTCAACTCTTCGCGTGAGGTGGCCAAAGTACTGGAGTTTCAGCTTCAGCATCATTGCCTCCAAAGAAATCCCAGGGCTGATCTCCTTCAGAATGGACTGGTTGGATCTCCTTGCAGTTGATCACAATTATTAATGCAATACTTTTAGAAAAGAATATGGCAATAAAGAACAGTAGCCATAAATATATTTTAAGTAAAAATAAAATATTTTATAAGTAAAATTATACCATAAACTAAGTTTAAAAAAAAGCATATGCTAGATTAATATCTAAATTATAAGAGAGCTCTTACATATACAAACAGAAAGTATAAGTAATTAAATAAAGAATAGGAATACATAATTGCCTATGGGTAAATCAAATTTAGAGGCAAATAGTAAAGTAAAAAAAAAATCATAATAATGAAAAAAATAAAAAATAAATATATGGAAATTTGCTTAAACTCATTCATAGTCTAATACAAAATTAAGCGACATTGAGATACTGGGGATGTTGAAAACAGTTTTTATCCTCTTTCTTTTTTTTTAATATTTTTTATTTTTTTTTAACTTTACAATATTGTATTGGTTTTACCTCTTTCTTATTACAACCATTGGGAAATGACTACTCTCACAGTGTCTATCGAAATGTAAATTGCTATGTAAATGTAATTTATTGATAATTGTAAAATAAATGTAATTTTAAATGAAATATAAATTACAATATTGCATTACTATATTTACTTAAGCTGCTAAAGGAAACAAACTAGTCCATAGTGACAATTTATCAATGGTTGCCTGAGGAATAGGGAGGTACAGAAAGACTAGGGCACAGGAGATAATAAAAATCCATCAACACTTAAGGATGATGGACATGTTCACTTTTTTTATTATGTAAATGTTTTCACTGGAGTGTACATATGTCAAAACTTTAAAAATGTGCAGTTTATTGTATTATGATTTTCCTTTGATAAAGCTCTTAAGAGAAATAAGAAAATGAACAGAATAACCTGATACTTGTCATCCTCTTTTCTCCAAGGACACTAGAGCCAAAACACTTTTTTGTATTTTGCTTTTGCCAAACAGAATTACTCCAAAGATTCATTAGTGACTTTTCAGCACAAGTCATCAAGGACCTTTTTTAAAGGCATTTATTTGCAAGGAGAACAAATTTAAAAAGAAGAAAAAAAAGGCAAAGCTGATATTCAAACCTTTGCCTCTGTTCAAAGATTCTGAAATACCAGCTCTTGCAAAAGAGGAGGGAGTCTAAGGCATTTCACTGCCATTAGGATCATTTTTTCCCCACCTTTTAAAAGTTAATCTATATACAAAACAATTTCTTAGGCTTTTCCTGGGAAAGTCAAACCAATTTTTAGAGACAGCAATTTCAGAGAGCTTTCTATATGTTCAAACACCCTGTGAGAGTGATAAACAATGCATGAGTCAAGCAGAAGTTTCTATGAAAATCATCATCGAACTTTCCATTTTCAATTAAATGCCTTTAGGAATTTTAATCAACTTAAGGAAGTTATGATTGACTGACACAAAAGTAAGTGTGATGTTTTGCACCATTAGTAATATTTCTGTTTGTTTAATTTCAGCTGTAATTTTCTCAGACAAAAAGGAAATTCATGTGCTTGCATTAACCTAAGATCTATGAGATATAATTTCTGTATTTTACAAAGTCTTCAAAAATATGTATTAAATAACTTAATAGAAATAGGTGGATATATAAATGAAAATCCAAATGTAGTATATATGCAGAAATAGCATCAGCTATACCATCAATCTCAAGTTGGAAAATATATGTACGTGGGTGTGGTGTGTCTGTGTACTTCTTCCTTCATCACTCTAAGAGATTAGTTGCAGTAACATCACTCACTGGAAATCCCTCCTTGTGAATATTTATTGAAAGATAAATGAACCAAAATGTTTGTTGTATGTCAGTGTCAATTAGCTTATGGAATTATCTTTTTTTATTTTTATTTTTTTACAGTCGGCCTTTCTTGATTATCCATTTTAAATAATCAGTGTGTATATGTCAACCCTAAAATCCCAGTCATTCCCTCCCCCTGCCATCATTTCCGTCTGGGATGGTAAATTTATTCTCTAAGTCTATGAGGTATGTCTTATAAGACTATTTCAAAAAAATATAGTTTTTGAACATTGAGTAACGTCCATAATACATTGAATAAGGTTACATAGTGATACATATGCAGTTTGAGAGATTAAAAAAAAAATTACAAGAAGTAGATAGATGGCAATAATCATTCCCTACTACTTCTGAATTAAATCTAATATATATATTGTATACAACCCAAATTCTATGGGAGGGTCCTAGTTTTCAAAACTATAAGCCTAGGTCAGCACTTAATCCCCATACTGGTGGCTGCCAACACATGGATTTAATGTTATTAATTGGTCAAACCATCAGATACAGCTCTTCTCCTACCTCAGTACGAATAAAATGCAATTTAAAAACAATGAAGAGAAACTCTTCAAAGACACATAAACTATGATTTCAAAGGGAAATTTTTTCACTCATTGATGTAGTATTACAATCTTTGAGACACTTATTCTATATTGAAAATGATCAATTACCCCACTTCAGTAATTAAATCGGGATGCCTGAAAAAATAACGATGCAGTAGATTTTAGTATAAACTCAGCATCAATAAAACCCTTGATTTCTGGAATCAACATTGCATTTCTAGATAACTGAGCATAGAAACACAGAATCAATGAAAATACAATTACTTATTTGAAAAACCAGGGTTAGAGGAGAATGACCCTATAGCTTTTCCCACAGTTGCAAATATCACAGTACATCTAAATTATTTTTTTTAAATAGCTCTTCTTTAAAAAGGAAAAGCAAAATAACCAGAAAATGTCTAGCTATCAACTGTTATACAAAAAATTGAATAAAAATACTGAGTATCAGAATTTTAGCCCAAATATGAAGAAACACTTTTGTTGTTTTGTTGTTGTGCTTGTTAAATATAGACACATAAATTTATTAAGAAAATAGTCTTAGGCATTGACAATACATGTAAGACTACATTAGTTGTTGTTGCTATAAGGGTGAGGAAGTTATGATCTCAGCAAACATTCTCTAGCTAAGTACTAACATAGTGGCAAGTTTTGCTGTTTGTGGGAACACAGAAGTAGGTATGTAGGATAAGGCATCTAGTACAATTGCACAAAACTTTTCAGAGGAAATTTTACTTCAACTGAAAATCAATTATTAGATCTACTCAGTTAAGTTGCTGAATATAGGACAGAGTATATAAGCACGTACAATAATACCATGCACAGATTGGGTGGTTAATAAATGGAATCTGTGAGTACACAGGAAGGGTGATGAAAGTGACAAACCATGTGGATGATCATGACCTGCGATTTAGTCACACTGAAATTGACATGAATGGTTTGGTTGTAGGTTCAATACAGATGTAGATATGCTTGGTGTTCAAGCCAATATATTAAGTCATAAAAAATCCATTAGTAGAAGTAGAAACATGTGTTTATTAACTGAAAAGTGCTATATAAAATTATAGCAATTGTGGAGAAAAAAGGGAGAGGTATGCAATCAGAAGTGAAGCGGATTTAAATATGCCCAAGCAATCAAAACAAACAGATAATACAGGAAAATCACGTGTAATTTTAAAGTTCCTTTATCAAAGCACTTCTTTTAAAAATATAATAAAATTGTGTTTAAAATCCTGTATGTTGCACAGCAGTTTTTACAATGATACTATTGTTCATGGGAGAAAACACACTTATCCACAACAGGAAAAACAAATGAACAAAAAAAAAAAAAAAAAAAGAGAGAGAAAACTCAGAGATTCCACATTCTGGTCAAGACTCTAGAGGGAGTCCAAATTGCAAATCATGTGTTAGTATTTTGGGGGCTTCCCAGGTGGTTCAGTGGGTAAAGAATACCCCTACAATGCAGAAGACTCAGGAGGGGCAAGTTCGATCCCTGGGTAAGGAAGATCCCCTGGAGGAGAGCCTGGCAACCCACTCTAGTATTCTTTTTTTTTTTTTTTAATTTTATTTTATTTTTAAACTTTACATAATTGTATTAGTTTTGCCAAACATCAAAATGAGTCCGCCACAGGTATACATATGTTCCCCATCCTGAACCCTCCTCCCTCCTCCCTCCCCATACCATCCTGGGCAGAGAAGTCTGGTGGGCAACAGTCCATAGGGTCGCAAAGAGTTGGAAACAACTGAAGAGACAGCGTTCACGTTTTAGCATTTTGACAAGAATGGAATTGTTAAGCAAATGCACACTTTGATGATGTGTTTTTTCTTTCACTTAACTCTGAATATGGAAGATTTAGGGGAGTCAAATGACATTTTCCTACTCATGAAATTACACTATTTTAGCAATGTATTCAATCATATGCCTATTGTTATTGTTTTTTAGTAGCAAAGTCTGCCCAACTCTTTTGCAACCCCGTAGATTGTAGCCCACCAGGTTCCTCAGTTCGTGGGATTTCCCAGGCAAGAATCTTGAAGGGTGCTGCCATTTCCTTCTATAGGGGATCTTCCCCACTCAGGCATTAAACCCCTGTCTCTTGCATCTCGTGCATTAGTAGGTGGATATTTTTATCACTGAGCCACCAGGTAAGCCAATCATATGCATATTATGATTTAAAATATAATATGAAAATGTAATGAAGATAGAGCTGCTTAAATTAGTATTTATACAGGGAATATGTTCTACATAATAATCTCTGAATAACTGTGAATACTGTTTGGAAAAAAGTCATCGGTGATGAAAAACTACCATAGCAACCTTTATTCTGCTGGGGTTGACAGATGACCCTGCGCTGAAGGTTTTGATTTTTATCTTTCTATCTCTCACATACATGCTGGGTGTCACTGGGAATCTGACCATCATCACATTCATCTTTGTGGATTCTTACCTGTGCCAGCCAAGTGTTTTTTACTGACCTCTTTGCAATAACAGATTTCTTTCTCCTGGCTACCATGTCTTATGACTGCTATGTGGCCATCTGCAAACCTCTGCATTATGTGACCATTATGAGCAGCAAAATCTGCCAGAGACTTGTTTTTTTGCTCTTGATTGGCTGGACTATTGGTCATAATATCCCCACTTAGTCTGGGGCTAAATCTGAAATTCTGTGACTCCAATGGCATTGATAATTTTCTCTGCAATGTCTCTCCCCTCCTGTAGTTATCCTGTTCAGACACATGGTTCATGGAACAAAGTGTTTTAATCTGTGTGGTGCTGACCCTCATTTTGACTCTTAAATATGTAGTTTTATCCTATACTTAAATTGTGAAGACAATTTTAGGATTCCCTTCAGCCCAGCAAAGAAAAAAGACTTCTTCCACCTGTTCTTCTCACATGATTGTGGTTTCCACCACATATGGCACATGCATTTTCATCTATATGAATCCTAGAGCCAAGGAAGAAGTGCCTATTAATAGAGTGATTTCATTACTCATGTCTTCCATTTCACCTATGTTAAATCCATTTATTTATGCACTGAGAAATAAGCAAGTGAAAAAATCCTTCAATAACTTGATCAAATGAATTGCATCATTATTAAAGAAGTAAAATAAAATAGCAGTCATTAAATAAAGTTAACATAGAATATGAGTGGCTACCAAACCTTTCTATTGAAGCTTATAATTTTCTTTACCTTTTAATAATCTATATTTCAGTTTCATTTCTCTGTTTCTCTTAGATTTACTTATATTACACCTTAATCGAGTTAATTATTTGCTTTATTTTTTCTCAACTTCATGACAATTTGTCTTGGTAAAGAAAATGAAAATATATTTCTCATCAATTTATCTGTAGATAAATATGTTGTTGTGTTAAGTTTCTTCAGTTGTAGCCAACTATTTGCTACCCTGTGGACTCTCACCCACTAGGCTCCTCTGTCCATGGGATTCTCCGGGCAGGAATACTGGAGGGGGTTGCCATTTTCTTCTCCATGGAATCTTCTGACCCAGGAATCAAACCTGCATCTCTTTTGTCTCCTGCATTGCCAGGCTGGTTCTTTACCACTAGTGCTACCTGGGAGGCCCAGGTAATATAATCCCATATAATTAAGTTTTATGGTATAATAAAAACAATTCATGAATATTCCATAAAACTGGTAGCATAATACCACTGATTGCTGTACTCAAATATGGATAAAATTCTACAAAAATTCCAGTGAGAACTGAAATTGTGTGATAAGATATTGAATAGAATGAATGAGGGCATGATGTAAAAGTACAATGAACCACTGAGAAAGATAGTTGTAACATTTCTAATGTTCTAGGAAAACACATTAAAAACAAAAATGTGTTGGATAAAATCTCTCAAATACTTTTTTTAATATTGGTAAAAGAGAAAGTTAAATGTGAACAATTATAATGCATCAAAGGCACAAAATAATCACAAAGGAAGATAAATAATCCCATTTATGACCCAGGAAAGGAAAATCCCATTTATGACCCAGGAAAGGAAAAAATGAAGAATGGAAAGGACAAGCTATTGGATTATGAATTAGAGGCTGGAGTTTAAAAGCCCATTTGGTGGCAGGAGTTGAAGAGTCAGAATCCAAATGGTGAAAATACTTACAGTGACAGAGCAGCATAAAGTCAAGACTTCAAAATTGTGATTTAAGAGGAAAACATTGGCCTCCCACGTAAAAAGACAGCAATTTTCTCTAAGAAATTTTTCTGTCTCTTCTTGAGTTATGAGCTACAAATGAAGACATGGAGACCATTATTATGTTTCTCTTTCTATCTGAGAAAGACCTTACAGCCCAAATTTTATATATATATATATAGCTACTAATACTATATATAAAAAATGCAGTAGTGAATTCAATGCATGCAGTGAGATAGAGACACTTCATAAGAATTCATAGAAATCATATAAAAGCTACCCTCAGAAGAAATCAAATAATTCTTCCAACATAAATTATTCATTATTAAAAAAACAAATGGAACAAAATAACATTTTACTGCTCATTATAAAATTTAGATTAGAATACTTAGCTATTCTAATTGCAAATTAGAATAACTTCACAGATGTACTATAGCAACACCACAACAAAAAAAAATACGTGAAGATATAGTGCTAATGAACAAAGTTTTAGCAAGCCAGAATTTTAAAAATTAATTCAAGATGTGGAAGACCAATCTATCAGTCTCCATAAAACATTTAAGAAGGCAAATAAAATGCATGTTTAAAGAGATAAAAGGATCAGATTACTTTAAAACCACAGTAAATCACTAGATAAACTTGTTATGATTGCAATTATACAAACAATATCTCTCCATATTGAATTTTATTAAAATGTCTTAATATTTGACAAAAATATGATTATGAAGTTATAAGATAAGCTATAAAATTCACTGATGAATATAGGTAGGCTATTTCAAATAGCACCAAAAAATAGTCCAAATTATGCTATGATCAAGGTGTATTTCCATAATACAAGAGTAGAGATAGATAATAGAGATATAAAGAAATGTATACAGAAATAGGAATATATATCAATACATACACACATATATATGAAATATAGACCAATTTTGCTATAACAACAAAATAAAGAAAGAACATTATATTTAGGTTTTGATTAATTGATCAAATGATCACTGGATACAAATCACTAATCTCTCCTAATACACTTAAAGTAAAATGAGAATATAATAAACTACCAAAATAAAATAATTTCTAAAGAAATAAAAGTTACATACTTTTACTGTGCTGTGTACTCATCTTAATTAAAATCAAGAACAAATGAGAAAAAAGAAACAAGTGAGGGATGCTCACCTTCATCCCTGATAATCAGAATTTCATTGCCAGCTTGAAAATGCCATAAGATAAATAGTATAATAGTTGGAATTATTAGAATATAAGTTATGAAACTACTGTAGTTAGAAATTATGAAAACCATGTTTTTTCAAGTGTTTACCTGTTTGAGAAGTGAATGGACCTTACCGTAATTGCCATTTTAATATTTTACATGTTTTATTCATTACTTTGTCATTAAAGTACATAAAATAATGACATATTTAATTAGAATTGATGAAATCTAATAGAAAACTTACAAACATAATAAGAACATTTAGTTATTTGGATGAAGAAAGGATGAATGCAATCAAAAAGTTAGTTTTGACAACATTTATAGCGGCAATGAGCTCCTCCATCAAAGCAATCAATCTGACTGCTAAAGAATAGATTCTATCAGGGATTCAACGTGTTACAAAATAAAATACTAATTTTCCCACTCAATAGACAAATTTAACACAACTCCAGTTGGAATCAACTTTTTAAAAATTTTGAATTGCACAAATTACCTCAGTATGAAACAGTTAAATCTCATGAATGTGGAGCACATAAATGAAAAATGATTATTAGTGAATAGAAACTTACTTTAAATAGTATCAAACATATTATAGATCAGTAAAACCAAATTAATATGTACTTGCATTAAAAAAGATAAAGCATTCAGTAGAACCTTTGAGAGCATGAAAGTATACACTAAAAAATAGCCTTTATTTTTATATAAAGTTTTACTTTACTTGTTAAATAAAAGTGGGATATTTTCAGTTCGTTAAGAAAATCATTGTTTATATAATAATTGCTTCAGTCACAAGAAAAGCTCAAATGAAAAATTTATTTTTTATTCACACAAACGGGTTGCATTCTAAATGATTTAAAATTTTAAGTGTGAAAATAAGCCATGAAAACAAGACAAAACAAAGCAGCAGTAACTGTTTCAGGTAATGAATGCTAATGAGCTTCATTGTGGTGGTTATTTCTCAATGTATATTTATAAGAAACTATCAGATTTTATACCTTACACATCCATGTATATTCTCATTCGTACCTCAGTAAAGGTGAAAAAAATATGTTTTAGAGAAATAAAAAAATGAATAAGACTATATGATTCCATTTATATAATAGTTTAGAAAATGCAAACTAAACTATAATTATAGAGACGGATAGGTATTTGAGAGCAGCAGCAGGGATGAGTGGGATAGAGAGAGTAAACAGGAGCACATGGAAACTGGAAAATGAAGGATTAGCATGATGGGCTGATACTTGGGAGTACACATATGTCAGAATATCAAATTGTACACTTTAAATAGTGAAGTTTATTGTATGTCAATTATATCTCAATAATGTAGTTAAAAATTAAAGAGCAAAAAACACTTGATAGTCTTGACTGTATAAAACTATACCAGAGGGATGGTATGGGGAGGGAGGCGGGAGGGGGGTTCAGGCCTGGGAACATGTGTACACCCGTGGCGGATTCATGTTGATGTATGGCAGAACCAATACAATATTGTAAAGTAACTAGCCTCCAGTTAAAATAAATAAATTTAAATTAAAAAAAAACCTATGAACTATAAGGCAAAACTCAATATCAACACTTAAAGACTCAAAATCTTGAAATACATATATAATAACTATAAAAGAACAAGACATGAATCAATATAAAAATTAATTTACCAAATCTAATTATAGTGGCAAATATTTGCTATAAACTAATCTCATGATTTCTATAATATTATATAAATTTTCTAAAAGAAAAATATTTTTATTGAGAAATTTCACTTCTATAAATTATTCTCACACATTAAAATACATTTGTATGAGCATCATTTTGATAGAATAATTAGCAGCTTTGGACAATAAAAATAATTTTACACTTAGTTCAGGTATTGTTTTAAAACTGGCCAAAATTGCCATTGAGGTGACATTACTAAGCAAAAAAAAAAAAAAAATTGATACTCTGAGGTAAACAAGTTATGTTTAAATATATAAAAATGTGTTATTGTTTTCATGAAATACACATAACAAAATTTATCATTTTGACCATTTTTAAGTGTAAAATTCAGTGGCATTAAATCCATTCATATTGCTGTGCATACATGCGTGATTCTCAGTTGCTCAGTCTAGTTCGACTCTTGGCGACCCCATGGACTGCAACCCATCAGGCTTCTTTGTCCATGGGGTTTCCCAGGCAAGAATACTGTGTTGGGTTGCCATTACTTTCTCCAGAGGATCTTCCTAAACCAGGGATCAAATCCATGTCTCCTGCATCTCCTGCACTGCAGGCAGAGTCTTTACCACTGAGCCACCTGGGGAGCCCATATTGTTGTACAATCATAAAAAAATATTTTGCATCCAATTACAAGATATGGTGGCAAATTTTTAAGTATTCACAGGTAGTCTGTGCCAAGACAGAAATATCTAAGTATAAGTTCTGTAATGTAAACATTAAACTAGTATAATTTTATAAACTTTTCCTTTCTCTTATCTGATTGGAATTGTCCAAAAATAAAACATTCATATAATTAAGGATTTCATTCATATAATTAAACAGTTAATTTTTTCAAGATTTTTGTAATGATTTATGTAAGTGAAATGATACCGCTTTCCTGCTGACTTGGGTCAAACGCTGCTGTAACATCCTCCTGTCTCCAAAGACACAGTGTTATGTGTTTTTTTGCCAAACTTCATTACTCAGAAGATTAAGTAATGACTCTTGATTGTAGATCAGCAAGGACCATTTGTTTGTATCACTTAGTTGTATTTTCTGCAAATTAAAAAGAAAAGTGACATTTGACATTGACTGTAATAGCATTTCTCTCTGTCCTGTTGATTTAACATATATCCCCTCTAGCAGAGGGGAGAGTTCCTCAGCTCTTACTGTCATTTATTTTTGTTTCAATAATGGAGATAGTAAGAAAATATTTGGAGGTTTGACTGGAAGATGTAGAAGGGAAGGGAAGGTGATTATCATATGTATCAGCAGTAGAGGTTACATACATATTCAGTAAAGGTAATGCAGGAACAAAAATGTGGACTATGTAGCAGGAGATGGTGGGCAAGCAGCAGGGCTTAGTTTGTTTGTAATAATTAAGCACACTTAACCTAAAAAATGAGTTTGAGCAAGCTCCGGGAGTTGGTGATGGACAGGGAAGCCTGGCGTGCTGCAGTCCATGGGTTAGCAAAGAGTCAGACACGACCAAGCAACTGAAGTGAACAGAACTAAGCTTAAGAAGAAACTAGCACACAAAATTTTCTTTTGGAGCAAAGACCTTACATTTTGCTCTAGAGTCTATAAAGTAAACCCCAGTTATCATAGCACTGGTTTAAAAAGATTCAAGGTGTCAAGAAAAGATATGAATTCAAGCCAAAAGATATCATTGCAACCCATAAAACTTCTCAGCATCTACTTAGTTACAGTGGAAAATCTTAAATACAAGATAGACATATGTGTGTGGATTTATCTCTGGGCTTTCTATTTTGTTCCATTGATCTATATTTCTGTCTTTGTGCCAGTACCACACTGTCTTGATAACTGTGGCTTTATAGTAGAGCCTGAAGTCATGCAGGTTGATTCCTCCAGTTCCATTCTTCTTTCTCAAGATCGCTTGGCTATTCAAGGTTTTTTGTATTTCCATACAAATTGTGAAATTATTTGTTCTAGCTCTGTGAAGAATACTGTTGGTAGCTTGATAGGGATTGCATTGAATCTATAAATTGCTTTGGGTAGTATACTCATTTTCACTATATTGATTCTTCCAATCCATGAACATGGTATATTTCTCCATCCATTAGTGTCCTCTTTGATTTCTTTCACCAGTGTTTTATAGTTTTCTATATATAGTTCTTTAGTTTCTTTAGGTAGATATATTCCTAAGTATTTCTCCAAAGAAGACATACAGATGGCTAACAAACACATGAAAAGATGCTCAACATCACTCATTATCAGAGAAATGCAAATCCAAACCACTATGAGGTACCATTTCACACCAGTCAGAATGGCTGCGATCCAAAAGTCTACAAATAATAAATGCTGGAGAGGGTGTGGAGAAAAGGGAACCCTCTTACACTGTTGGTGGGAATGCAAACTAGTACAGCCACTATGGAGAACAGTGTGGAGATTCCTTAAAAAACTAGAAATAGAACTGCCTTATGATCCAGCAATCCCACTGCTGGGCATACACACTGAGGAAACCAGAAGGGAAAGAGACACGTGTACCCTAATGTTCATCTCAGCACTGTTTATAATAGCCAGGACATGGAAGCAACCTAGATGTCCATCAGCAGATGAATGGATAAGAAAGCTATGGTACATATATACAATGGAGTATTACTCAGCCATTAAAAAGAATACATTTGAATCAGTTCTAATGAGGTGGATGAAACTGGAGCCTATTATACAGACTGAAGTAAGCCAGAAGGAAAAACACCAATACAGTATACTAACACATATATATGGAATTTAGAAAGATGGTAACAATAACCCTGTGTACGAGACAGCAAAAGAGACACTGATGTATAGAACAGTCTTATGCACTCTGTGGGAGAAGAAGAGGGTGGGAATATTTGGGAGAATGGCATTGAAACATGTAAAATATCATGTATGAAACGAGTCACCAGTCCAGGTTCGATGCACGATACTGGATGCTTGGGGCTAGTGCACCGGGACGACCCAGAGGGATGGTATGGGGAGGGAGGAGGGAGGAGGGAGGAGGGTTCAGGAAGGGGAACACATGTATACCTGTGGCGGATTCATTTTGATATTTGGCAAAACTAATACAATTATGTAAAGTTTAAAAGTAAAATAAAATTTAAAAATAAACAGAGAGAACCATAAAAAAAAAAGATAGACATAAAACATGTTGGTGTATATACATATATATATATACATCAGATCAGATCAGATCAGATAAGTCGCTCAGTTGTGTCCGACTCTTTGCGACCCCATGAATCACAGCATGCCAGGCCTCCCTGTCCATCACCAACTCCCAGAGTTCACTCAGACTCACGTCCATCGAGTCAGTGATGCCATCCAGCCATCTCATCCTCTGTCGTCCTCTTCTCCTCCTGCCCCCAATCCCTCCCAGCATGAGTCTTTTCCAATGAGTCAACTCTTCACATGAGGTGGCCAAAGTACTGGAGTTTCAGCTTTAGCATCATTCCTTCCAAAGAAATCTCAGAGCTGATCTCCTTCAGAATGGATTGGTTGGATCTCCTTGCAGTCCAAGGGACTCTCAAGAGTCTTCTCCAACACCACAGTTCAAAAGCATCAATTCTTCAGCATTCAGCTTTCTTCGGAGTCCAACTCTCACATCCATACATGACCGCAGGAAAAACCATAGCCTTGATTAGACGACCCTTTGTTAGCAAAGTAATGTCTCTGCTTTTCAATATGCTATCTAGGTTGGTCATAACTTCCCTTCTTAAGAGTAAGCGTCTTTTAATTTCATGGCTGCAGTCAATATCTGTAGTAATTTGGGGGCCCAGAAAAATACAGTCTGACACTGTTTCCACTGTTTCCCCATCTATTTCCCATGAAGTGCTGGGACCGGATGCCATGATTTTCGTTTTCTGAATGTTGAGCTTTAAGCCAACTTTTTCAATCTCCACTTTCGCTTTCATCAAGAGGTTTTTTAGTTCCTCTTCACTTTCTGCCATAAGGGTGGTGTCATCTGCATATCTGAGGTTACTGATGTTTCTCCAGGCAATCTTGATTCCAACTTGTGTTTCTCCCAGCCCAGCATTTCTCATGATGTACACTGCATATAAGTTAAATAAACAGGGTGACAACATACAGCCTTGATTTACTCCTTTTCCTATTTGGAACCAGTCTGTTGTTCCATGTCCAGTTCCAACTGGTGCTTCCTGACCTGCATATACGTTTCTCAAGAGGCAGATCAGGTGGTCTGGTATTCCCATCTCTTTCAGAATTTTCTACAGTTTATTGTGATCCACATAGTCAAAGGCTTTGGCATAGTCAATAAAGCAGATATAGATGTTTTTCTGGAACTCTCTTGCTTTTTCAATGATCCAGCGGATGTTGGCAATTTGATCTCTGGTTCTTCTGCCTTTTCTAAAATCAGCTTGAACATCAGGAAGTTCACGGTTCACATATTGCTGAAGCCTATCTTGGAGAATTTTGAGCATTACTTTACTAGCGTGTGAGATGAGTGCAATTGTGTGGTAGTTTGAGCATTCTTTGGCATTGCCTTTCTTGGGATTGGAATGAAAACTGACCTTTTCCTGTCCTGTGGCCACTGCTGAATTTTCTAAATGTGCTGGCATGTTGAGTGCAGCACTTTCACAGCATCATCTTTCAGGATTTGGAATAGCTCAACTGGAATGCCATCACCTTCACTAGCTTTGTTTGTAGTGATGCTTTCTAAGGCCCACTTGACTTCACATTCCAGGATGTCTGGCTCCAGGTCAGTGATTACACCATTGTGATTATCTGGGTTGTGAAGATCTTTTTTGTACAGTTCTTCTGTGTATTCTTGCCATCTCTTCTTAATATCTTCTGCTTCTGTTAGGTCCATACCATTTCTGTCCTTTATTGAGCTCATCTTTGCATGAAATGTTCCTTTGGTATCTGTGATTTTCTTGAAGAGATCCCTAGTCTTTCCCATTCTGTTGTTTTCCTCTATTTCTTTGCATTGATCGCTGAAGAAGGCTTTCTTATCTCTTCTTGCTATTCTTTGGAACTCTGCATTCAGATGTTTATATCTTTCCTTTTCTCCTTTGCTGTTTGCTTCTCTTTTTTTCACAGCTATTTGTAAGGCCTCCCCAGGCAGCCATTTTGGTTTTTTTTTGCATTTCTTTTCTGTGTGAATAGTCTTGATCCCTGTCTCCTGTACAATGTCATGAAACTCATTCCATAGTTCATCAGGCACTCTATCTATCAGATCTAGGCCCTTAAATCTATTTCTCACTTCCACTGTATAATCATAAGGGATTTGATTTAGATCATACCTGAATGGTCTAGTGGTTTTCCCTACTTTCTTCAATTTAAGTCTGAATTTGGTAATAAGGTGTTCATGGTCTGAGCCATAGTCAGCTCCTGGTCTTGTTTTTGCTGACTGTATAGAGCTTCTTCATCTTTGGCTGCAAAGAATATAATCAATCTGATTTTGGTGTTGACCATCTGGTGATGTCCATGTATAGAGTCTTCTCTTGTGTTATTAGAAGAGGGTGTTTGTTATGACCAGTGCATTTTCTTTGCAAAACTCTATTCGTCTTTGCCCTGCTTCATTCTGTATTCTAAGGCCAAATTTGCCTGTTACTCCAGGTGTTTCTTGACTTCCTACTTTTGCATTCCAGTTCCCTATAATGGTAAGGACATCTTTTTTGTGTGTTAGTTCTAAAAGATCTTGTAGGTCTTCATAGAACCATTCTACTTCAGCTTCTTCAGCATTACACAGACATTATTAACACATAGAACACATTGTATATAATAAAATAAAAGATTAAATAAAAAATTATAAATCAGTTAAATAGTATATAACAAAAAGATTTCTCTAAATATCACATACAGATTGGAGAGAAGTCAGAAGTCTGTGATGAGAAACAGAGAACAACTCTCATTCTGCTGGGACTGACAGATGACCCAGAGCTGCAGGTTCAAATTATCTTTTTATTCCTCACCTACACACTGAGTTTAACTGGAAACATGACCATCATCACACTCACATTTGTGGATTCCCACCTGAAAACACCAATGTACTTTTTCTTTAAAAATGTGTCCTTGGAGATCTCCTTCACATCTTCTTGTATCCCCAGATACCTGTATAGCATAGCTACAGGTGACAGGGTCATTGCCTATAATGCTTCTGTCATTCAAGTATCTTTTACTGACCTCTGTGGATTAACAGAATTTTTTCTGCTGGCCACCATGTCCTATGACTGTTACGTGGCCATCTGCAAAAGCTTGCACTATGTGACCATCATGAGCAACAGAGTCTGCAGGATTCTCATCATCTTTTGTTGGATGGCTGGTTTGTGCATATTAATCCCACCACTTAGCCTTGGTTTAAATCTAAAATTATGTGACTCTAACAAGATTGATCATTTTGGCTGTGATGCATTTCCTTTATTGAAAATTTCATGCTCATATACATGGTTGAAGGAACAGATGGTTATAATCTGTGCTGTGCTGACCCTAAATATGACTCTTATTTGTGTAGTTCTGTCATATGCCTGCATCATCAAGACAATTTTGAGATTCCGTTCCGCTCAGCAAAGGAAAAAGCCCTTTTTGACCTGTTCTTCTCACATAAGAGTGGTTACCATCACCTATGGCACATGCATTTTCATCTACCTGAATCCTACAGCAAAGGGAGAAGTGATCATTAAAAAAGTGGTTTCACTCCTCATTTTTTCTGTTTCATCTACGTTGAACTCATTTATTTATACCTTCAGAAACAACCAAGTTAAGAAAGCCTTTAAGGACTCAATGAAAAAAATTGCCTTGCTCTCATCTAAGTATGAAAGAATATTTTTAAAATATCATCTCAAAAGGATAGGAAGGAGACTTTTTAGAAGCTTATAGTTTACTATTAGCAAAATACATATTATTACACTGAACACACATATATGTTAGATAAAAGTTAATATTCTTTTGAAACTATGGTAAAAGTTGTCAATAGAATGTATCAGAAATAATGATTTAACTGGTTAGAGCAATAATCTATAAAAATATGTGGATAATCAGGAGAATATAGGCAGGCATATGGGAGGAGACGTTGCACTATAGATCACAGAGACTTAAGGCTGAAGTCTCAGGATTGCTGCAGTAAGAGCACTTGTGACACAATAGATGCACATTTAATGAAAGTTTAAATTAGTAAATCATACTTATTTTCATGGAAAGATTACATTTTTTCCTGAGAAGTATTATCTGCAGCTTACACAGCTGTGAGTCAAGGGAAAAACATTCCCCAGTATATTTGAACCTATGCCAACATCTGACACCAATTAAGCTTTTATATTCCAGATTCTATCATAATAATCTAAATGATTAGCTACAACAAGTTGAAAAATCCACACAAACGTAATTCCTTGGAAATCATAGCTTTTACACCAAATCAACTAATTACTATTAGGAAAGCAATGAAATACAGATATAACATCACAAATTTGGAACACTGAAAAAGCTATGGTCAATAGGAATTCTGTTAACTTAAATTATTCATTATTTACAAAAATGTAAACTAGCCACAAAGAGGGGAATTTGTACTCATCTGAATAAAATGAAAAAAAAATGAAGAATTTACAAAAGTAAATGGAAAATGTAACTTACTATGGGTAGAGAATGAAGTCAGTTAAGTAAGCTAAAGAGATTAAAAACCACTTCTTTGAAAAGTCCAACAGCATAGCTAAATCCCACTCCAATGAACGTAATGAGTGAAAAACAAATAATCGATATGTTATTGGGAGATCTGGGACAAACAATAATATAAGAAAACAAAATAATTAGGAAAAATATGAGGGAGAATAAATAAATGATTGCATTTGATTGATATCAAAGTCTTATTCAAATTTTGCTTATCTGAAATGGAGGTATTATATGTCATACAAAGAATTGTATCAGTCATGGTTCAGTTTAATCAGCAACATTTTGTTTTCAATAATAATACACAATAAAATTGTATTCTTAAAGTGATGTCTTAAAATTGATGAAATTTGATATTTTTTAAAAAATCTCAAGTAAATTCTTACATATTCAGAAAACTCAAGAAACTCTAACAGGGAAATAGTGCAATTAATGAGGGAATTTGGTGTCTAGATGAAAAAATGGAAATTATTTAAAAATCAGTAGACAATCATAGCAATAAGCAATGGGAAATTTGTAATATGAGCATGTACATGTGTATTTATGTATTTTGGAATAAGCAACCATTAAGTAATTATAGATTATGTATTGTAGAATCACATATTACTTTATTTGTGTACAGCCATTAAGCAAGTAGAACATTGAAACAAGACAAATTTTAATACAGGATATCTGAAGCAGAAACTAAACTATGCAATCAGAAAGAAGAATGGGTAGAACAAGACGAATGGGTAGAACAAGACAAAAAATAAAAATGAAACATTGATCATAAAATCACATGAAATATGAGTTTCAGTAAATATATATACATATATATGTATACATATATTTGAGTATAAACAAACTTTTTTTCAAATACATTTTATTCTACAATTGAATGATAGATCATTAAATATCTGTTGCCAAGTGAAAGAAATGAAGTTGCAGTTTATTTTGTTAATATTAGTTCAATAAAAATATAAATGTGAAAAGATAAATTCTTTGAATGTGTAAATATTGTACATTATACAATAGAATGTTATTCATCCATAAACAGTGGGAAATCATATCACTTGCAACAGCATGACTGGACCTTGAGGGTATTATGTTAAGTGAAATAAGTCAGAAATAGAAAGACAAATACTGTATAATCTCATTTTTTTGTGGAATTAAGAAACAAAAATAAAACACAGAAGTCAACCTCATAGAGAAAGAGATTATATTTGTGGTTACCAGAAAAGGGAGGACAGAGGCAAATGAAGAACATGATGCTAACACTGCTGTAAGGTATATTTCAAAGTTGTTAAGAGAGTAGTCCTAAGAGTTTTCATCAAAAAGGAAAAAACATGTTTTGTATCTATATGAGATGGATGTTCACTATACTTATGTAGTAATCATTTTGCAATGTATGTAAGTCATTATACTGAATGTCATAAACTTGCCATCCAGTGTGGCATATCAACTGTATCTCAATAAAACTATAAAACATTAAATATAAAAATCCCATTAAAAGTAGAGCACTGTAAACTCAAACAAGTGGAGGGTATTTGAAAAAACTAAGGTGGAAATTAATAAAATAGAAAAATATTTGAGAAATCATCAAGATTAATGAAGGCATGCCAATAATGTGGCATTGGTATAAGAATAAACAAATACATCAGCAGAGAGAATAAACAGTGAAGGAATAATATATACAAGTATGGTAAAATGAGGCATGACAAAGCAGTACAGATAGAGTAACATTTTCAAAAATCCTGGGCTGTAAGAAATATTTCAGATTTTTATTTTGTTTTTTTTTGTTTGTTTGTTTATTCCTGGTAAACTTGTGAAAATCAATCTCAAAATTCAGGTAAGATAAGTAAACTTTTAATATGCATATCGGTCAGTTCAATTCAGTCACTCAGTCATGTCCGACTCTTTGCGACCCCATGAATCACAGCACGCCAGGCCTCCCTGTCCATCACCAACCCCCGAAGTTCACTCAGACTCCCATCCATCGAACAGTGATGCCATCCAGCCATCTCATCCTCTGTCGTCCCCTTCTCCTCCTGCCCCCAATTCCTCCCAGCATCAGAGTCTTTTCCAATGAGTCAACACTTTGCACGGGGTGGCCAAAGTACTGGAGTTTCAGCTTTAGCATCAGTCCTTCCAAGAAATCCCAGGGCTGATCTCTTTCAGAATGGACTGGTTGGATTTCCTTGCAGTCCAAGGGACTCTCAAGAGTCTTCTCCAACACCGCAGCTCAAAAGCATCAATTCTTAGGCACTCAGCCTTCTTCACAGTCCAACTCTCACATCCATACATGACCACTGAAAAACCATAGCCTTGACTAGACGGAACTTTGTTGGCAAAGTAATGTCTCTGCTTTTCAATATGCTATGTAGGTTGGTCATAACTTTTCTTCCAAGGACTAAGCGTCTTTTAATTTCATGGCTGCAGTCACCATCTGCAGTGATTTTGGAGCCCCCAAAAACAAAGTCTGACACCGTTTCCACTGTTTCCCCATCTATTTCCCATGAAGTGATGGGACCAGATACCATGATCTTCGTTTTCTGAATGCTGAGATCTAAGCCAACTTTTTCACTCTCCTCTTTCACTTTCATCAAGAGGCTTTTTAGTTCCTCTTCACTTTCTGCCATAAGGATGGTGTCATCTGCATATCTGAGGTTATTTATATTTCTCCCAGCAATCTTGATTCCAGCTTGTGCTTCTTCCAGCCCAGCGTTTCTCATGATGTACTCTGCATAGAAGTTAAATAAGCAGGGTGACAATATACAGCCTTGACATACTCCTTTTCCTATTTAGAACCAGTCTGTTTTTCCATGTCCAGTTCTAACTGTTGCTTCCTGACCTGCATATAGATTTCTCAAAAGGCTGATCAGGTGGGCTGGTATTCTGATCTCTTTCAGAATTTTCCACAGTTTATTGTGATCCACACAGTCAAAGGCTTTGGCATAGTCAATAAAGCAAAAATAGATGTTTTTTTAGAACTCTCTTGCTTTTTCCATGGTCCAGCGGATGTTGGCGATTTGATCTCTGGTTCCTCTGACTTTTCTAAAACCAGCTTGAACATCTGGAATTTCACTCAGGTATCAAAACCCACATTATCAATCAATTCTAAACCTCAGTATTTTCAAATATTTCCAGTTAACTATAGAAATTATTGTTTCAATAAAAAGGTAGGAAATAGTAACTTCATGACTCCCTCCAAACTGGAAAACTTCAGTATTTTTTAAAGTTGTCTTCTTTGTTTTTCAGCATAGTATGGATCTAAGTCTCTCAACTGAGTATAATACATGCATATCAAGAAGAGTTTAACTCAATGAATTACAATTACAGACTATCTAGAAAAATGATTAGAAAATGCAAGATGAGTTTGCATAAAATTCAATATTATTTGAAATTTTGACTTCATGGAAAAGTAAAAAAAAAAAAAAAAAAAAACAACTTTAGTGCCAGAGTTGCAAGATCTTGCATAATCATCTTTTAATTTCTAATCAATACATTTTAAATACATTGTACATTATAATGCTTAAAACAGAGTGAAAATACAAATTTTTAACAAAAGAAAATCTCAAATTCATACACAGTAAAAGTTTGCCATTTAGCATTTTATCCCTATTAATTGTTTGCCATTTAATTAGGTAATTGGATGCATTATGTGTGTACAATATTAACTCAAAATAACTACTAATATGAGAAAGTTGTAAAAACTGTCAGCTATTGATTATTTACCAAAAACAGCTTGACATCAAGCATTAAATATACAACTGACTATTGCAAATGCAGTCATATATGGTTTCCAATAATATTTAATTCTTCAGTCTTTTACTATAAATCATTGTTATATGTGTTAATTAAACAGTTCCCCCAGAGGGACAATTTCACAGTTTTCTTGAAAGTATATATTTATAATTGTTCTCAAATTGATAAATTATATGGCAGAGAGATTTTAAGTTGCATAATGAGAAAAGTTTTTGATTTCTCAAGAAACTATAATTCCATTACTTTTTTAGTTGTGCTATTTTTCCTGTAATTACTGAGTAAGCCATAGTATGGAGAGAATAATATGTGTAATACTCTAATAAGATGGTCATGTTATGCTCATGGTCTTATATAGTAAATTAAAAATAGTGTTTAACACGATTTATCATTTCCTGAATTTCTAGAAAGAATGAAATCATGAAACACAGGTCTCTCTTGAATATTCTTGCTCTGCCTCTTTCTGTCTGAATTTAATTTCCTAAGAAATATTGTGGAAGAAATGGAATTTTAAAAGTTTCAAAGAAGGAAATGACAGTTTCATAGTTACTGAGTGGAACACATGCATGCAATTGCACAGTCATGCCAGATCTTTGTGACATCATGGACCATAGCCCATCAGGATCCCCTGTTTATAGACTTTTCCAGGCAAGAATACTGGAGTGTGCCATTTCCTACTGTAGAGGATCTTATGCACCCAGGGATTCAACCTGTGTCTCTTGTGTATCCTGCATTAGCAGGTGGATTCTTTACCCCTAGTACCAACTGGAAAGTACAGAATGAAAAGCTGAGCCCAAAGGAAGGGAAGTGCATGAGAGAAGGATGGGAATTTGAATAGAAAAAAAATGTATACAATATGCTTGTGACATTGCTGTCAATGAAAGTATGAGTAATGAAAAAATAGCTCTATGGAGACAATGTGAAAATTAATAGATTTTGAAAAGTTCTGAGTTTTATTTAATTGCATTTAATTATGCCTCCAATTTATGAAATAGGACTTTTATTTTTTCATTTCCTTGAGAAAAGTACATTCTTCCTTGCCATGTCTATGAAGGCTCGCTTGACTTGCTGATTCCTCAAGGTATAGATAAATGGGTTTAGCATGGGGGCAACTGAGGTATTTAGCACAGCTACTCCCTTACTCAAAGAGACCCTGTCCTTTGCTGATGGATTCATGTACATGAAAATGCAGCTGCCATAAGAGATGGAGATGACAATCATGTGGGAAGAACACGTGGAAAAGGCCTTTGTCCTCTGAGTGGTAGAAGGGATCCTCAAAATTGTTCTGATGATATATGTGTAGGACAGAATTATTAATGCCAAAGTAAACATCAGAGTAAACACAGCACAAGAAAACACCATTATCTCTAGGAATTTGGTGTCTGAACAAGAAAGTTGTAAAAGGGGGGAAAAATCACAGGTGTAATGGTCGATAGCATTGGACTTGCAATAATCAAGCTGTAGGGAGAACATGAGTAATGGAAATGTGATTAAGAATGAAGCCAGCCAAGAAGCCAAGACAAGCAGTGTGCACACTCTATGATTCATGATGGTCATGTAATGCAGCGGTTTGCAGATAGCAATGTAGCGGTCATAGGACATGGCAGCCAGAAGATAAAACTCAGTGACTCCCAAGAGAATGAAAAAAAATAACTGAGCCATACAGTCATTATAAGAAATGGTTTTATCTCCTGTAATAATGGTGGCCAGAAACCTGGGTATAGTGACAGTTGTGAATGAAACTTCCAATATGGAGAAACTTCTGAGGAAGAAATACATGGGGGTCTGGAGGTGGACATCCAGCAGCGTCAGGATGATAATGGTCAGGTTCCCAGTGATGCTGAGCATGTAGGTGATGAGTAGAAAGACAAAGATCACAACCTGAAGTTGTGGGTCATCTGACAATCCCAGGAGGATAAAATCTGTTATTTCCGTGTAGTTTTTCATTTTCTTCTTCTTCTGAGTAACTTTCAAGAGAAAACCGAAACCGAAGAACTTAAAGAAAAGAGAATTATACATGGACTACACTGGAATTTATTTCTGAATGTGTTATGCCATACTGATTTAACTTGGGAGATCTTTGAAACAACTTAATGCAAATAGAGAACTCCCTTTAAAAGAATTTCTTACTATATGCCACTGTGTGTGTTTTCCATAGAATGGTTCTTTTAAAATCTCCATTTTACTGATTGGAACTATGCTAAAAATACTTCTAAAAATTTTATCCAAATCACACCCTCTAAATGGGAAGAGCAGGAATTTTAACCTAGGCTTTTCAAAGTGTTTGAAATAGTAGAAAAGAAATGCTACCTGTTGACTTTTTAAAAATCCTTCCCTAAAAGTTTTCTTTCCCATCAAGAATCTTGTCTTTTATTCAAACCTGGTAAAATTATATTATTTCTTTTTTTTCTTTTCATTTTTTATTATTTATTTTCCCTCTTTCCTTTGTATACTCATTTATTTTTTTGTAATTTTATTATTTTTTCCATCTTTTTTTTTACTTTACAATATTGTACAATACAGGCAAAACCAATACAATATTGTAAAGTATATTATTTCTTAATCTTTCACCTAGTTTTTTATTGTTATTTGCTAGTTAACATATAGAAAATTCAAAAATGTCAGGAAAAAGATCACTTAGCTGGATCTGTCTCCCAAATGAAAGTCATTGGACTTAAATCTTCAACAATGGAAACAATTGCTAAGATTTCACTCTGACTCACATTTACCTCCCAAGCTCCTACTCCTTATCTGAAGCCACATCTAATGGATGCATTGTCATGACCTCCTCAGATATTAAAGCAGTGGTCCCCAACCTCTGAGATCTAATGTCTGATGATCCAAGGTAGAGTTGATGTGATAATAAAAGAGATGAAGTACACAATACATGTAATGCACTTGAATCATCCTGAAACCACACCCTTGCCCTCAGTCCATGGAATAATTTTCTCCCATGTAAACTGTCTTTAGTGCTGAAATGTTTGAGGGCCACTGTAAAGAGTCCAGAGTTCAGAGAAGGCAGAGTACATGTTTAGTAGACTGGATCTGTGTCATGGGCTAAGAAGACCAAACTGTGTGAAAAATCTAAAATAAAGCATAAAAAAAACCCATCTTCCTGAAAAGATTTTTTTTGTTCAAAATGTCTCCTATCTAAATGATGCTATTGTTCTCTCTCCCTCTCTGTCACTTTAAATGTGTGTGTGTGTGTGTGTGTGTGTGTGTTTATCATTCTACTGCATGTTATACTTTTAGATTTTTCCTTTTATCTACATTAATATTCCTTAATAGAAGGTCTATTTTGCTAGTACTTTGGAGTAATCCAAGAAATAGTAAGGAAATGCCATTATTTTTGTCTTCCTTATTACGGTAATGATAACATACCTTCATTTTAAAAGGAAGCTAAGAGTTCTCTCAGTAAATAGAGTTTTTCCCCTAGGCCTGTGGAATTTAGGATAACAAGCTTCATATTCCTTTCAATCCTTTTGTCCTTTTTTAAAATGAATTTTAAAAATTCATTTTTTTAAATGAATATCTCATTGTCAAATCAGTCTTGTAGCTCACTGAATGTGAAAATCAACTTCTATAAACATATATCCTCAAGGCAATTTTCACCCTCAGCATTGCTAAACAGTGTTCCAATTCTCTATCTTTCCCTCTTACTTGACGATCATTTTCTGTGGTATGTTTATATGCTAGGTTATTTTGTCATAGAAGAGAACAGAATATTGGTGGTAATTTGATATCTTGGGTAAATTTTGAGTTTAAAACAACCTGAACTTTTTCTGGAATGATCCACTTCACTCTTAACTGTGCTTGCTGACATCTAAGATCATGTAAGAACTTTATCCTGACTGCAGTAAAAACAAAAACCCATAAGAAGAATTAATTTAGATTATTTTCAGATTATTGCTTTAAGACTGCCTTCAAATAGTACTACAGTTAGTTCAGAATTCTGTCTCTGAGTCCTTTGGGGGGAAAAAATGTCCTTGCTTTTTTCTTAATGGAAAAAGGGAGTCAGATCAAGTCAATCAGATCAAAGCACCAACCAGCATGAATAGGAACAATGAAGGAAAACTGTAATCACCTAAATTACTCTCAAAATCTATAGGTTTTCATAGAGATGCTCTAATTCTTCCCTGATTGACTCAGTTTGTTAACTAGTATCTATATTTGAAGATAATTTTAACTCAAAAAAGAAAAGAAGTTATAATAATATGGCATCAGGACTTAATATATAACATGTGAGATTATTTGAGGTTTGCATTTCAAGAGAAATATATGAAAAATACAGCTTTTTCTGAGTTTTAGCTTTGTTTTTTGTTTCTCCACTGGAAAGATGGGGATAATATTTCAGGGAATAATTGTGAGGGCTAATTTACGTTATAAGTAAAATTCAACTATACAAAGCTTTTAAAGCATGTACTCCACATAGAAAATATTGCTCTTTATTATTTCCTAAAAGTGAAATCAGTTATCATATTTGAGGAAAAGGGTCCCGCTTGGAAACAAGAATATTCATTTCAAGGAAACTCATTTGAGAGACAATGCTGATTTATGCATATATCTCATTGACTCATTGCGATTCTTATGTTACTTTTGAAGAAACTGAGCATGAAACTTTAAGTAACATAATGAAGATAATACTACTAGTTAATGCACAAATTGGAACTCTAAGCTCTTTTTTCTGAAACTGAAGCATGTGCTACTTATTAAATCTATATTCAACTAGGGGGACCAAATTCAGAAAGTGGTTTTCTGAAAACTAATAAAGAACTAAATTAGTAGGACAAACAGGGAGTGTAAACATGTTCACTTTTCATAATCCTGGACATATACTGAAAGAAATGCAACCCCAAAATATTCTACTCAACTGGATGATAGGTTAAGCCAAGAATGACTGAATCAACACTAATCAAAAGAATGCTTTATATGCCTTTAACATTGCAAACTTACTTCTTCTTGTCATACAAATGCATCACATGAGCCGGTTTCAATTATTAAAAATTTACTGGCAACCATTTCAGTTTTAGGTTAAGCAATCCAGTACTTCTAAGAGTCGTTCTTTCTCAACACATTGGAGTTATCTTATTTCTCTAGATAGTATTTTTAATACATCTTCCATTGTAGCCATGGGAGCAAAAATAGTGAAGAGAATCAAGATATGGAGTTACTGTGGTCCTTTCTGGTTAGGATTTTTATGTGGATTTTAACCTGCATGAGCCGCATGTTGTTTAATCCACCACATGGGCAAGGCTCTTGGGAAATACTCTAATGACTCAAATGTGCCAACAAGGGCCAAGAAGAAAATGTTCCAAGGATTATAAATATGCTATCAACATTTGTACCACTATTGAGACAGAAAACTTGGAAGACTATGTCCAAACTGCTAGAAAAGTATGAGAGATAGGATAGAAGTAATGGAATATTTTGCATTTTCTCTATATGAAAATATCTAAACCTGAAAATTTTTGGAAAATATTTCTTGAATTTTCTAAGGCAGGATTCCTCTGAAGAATAGGCTTTTTTACTTCTTGTTTGCTGAAATACTGGGAACGTATCTCATATCTAAATGTTATACTTTCTTTTCTCATATAATAAAATGTCTCCATAAAATAACTTTGAAAAGGGGCAATTCTCCAAGAAGACCTAAAAATTCCTAATGACTATTCTTAATTCTTAACAACGGATAAAATATGTCATGCATAAATTAACAGAATGACTAAAAGATAGATGAATGCACTATAACAGTCGGAGACATCAATACCTATCTATCAGAAAGAAACATATCCAGCAGGTAGAAAATCAGTAAGGACATAAAGGAACTCAAGAAGGTCATCAACCAACCAGTTAAAACTCACACCTATACAATACTTCATCCAGTAACAGGAAAATCTACGTTCTTCTCAAGCTTCATACAGAATTATTGTCAAGACATTTTGGACCATCAAATGCATAAGTGAATTTAAAAATGAGAAATAATAAAGCAGAAGTTTCTATGAAAATCTTCATCAAACTTTCCATTTTCAATTAAATGCCTTTAGGAATTACTATTTTAATCAACTTAAGGAAGTTATGATTGACTGACATAAAAATAAGTGTGATGTTTTGAACCATTAGTAATATTTCTCTTTGTTTAATTTCAGTTGTAATTTTCTCAGAGAAAAAGGAAATTCATGTGCTTGCATTAACCTAAGACCTATTAGCTATAATTTCTGTATTTTACAAATTCTTCAAAAATATGTATTAAATGTCTTAATAGAAATAGGTGGATATATAAATGAAAATCCAAATATAGTATATATGCAGAAATAGCATCAGCTATCCCATCAATCTCCAGTTGGAAGATATATGTACGTGTGTGTGGTGTGTTTGTGTACTTTTTCCTTCATCACTCTAAGAGGTTAGTTGCAGTAACATCACTCATTGGAAATCCCTCCTTTCGAATATTTATTGAAAGATAAATGAACCAAAATGTATATTGTATGTCAATGTCAATTAGTTTATAGAATTATCTTTTTTTATTTTTATTTTTTTTTACAGTCTGCCTTTCTTGATTATTCATTTTAAATAATCAGTGTGTATATGTCAATCCTAAAATCCCAGTCAATCCCTCCCACTGACATCATTTCCATCTGGGATGGTAAATTCATTCTCTATTTAGTATGTCTTATAAAACTATGCAGCATTTTGTAAGAAAAAATACAGTTTTTGAACATTGAGTAATGTCCATACCACATTGAATAAGGTTACATAGTGATACATATGTAACCTGAGAGATTAAGAAAAAAAAAAAGGATGACAAGAAGTAGATAGATGGCAATAATCATTCCCTACTACTTCTGAATTAAATCTAGTATATATGTTGTATACAACCCAAATTCTCTGGGAAGGTCCTAGTTTTCAAAACTATGAGCCTAGGTCAGCACTTCATCCTCATACTGCTGGCTGCCAACACATGGATTTAATGTTACGAATTGGAGAAACCATCTGATACAGTTCTTCTCCTATCTCAGTATGAATAAAATACAATTTAAAAACAATGAAGAGAAACTCTTCACAGACGCATAAACTATGATTTCAAGGGGAATTTTTTTTCACCCATTGATGTAGTATTACAATCTTTGAGACACTTATTCTAAATTGAAAATGATCAATTACCCCACTTCAGTAATTGTCCTGATGCCTGAAAAAGTAACAATGCAGTGGCTTTTAGTATAAACTCAGTATCAATAAAACGCTTGATTTCTGGAATTAACATTGCATTTCTAGATAACTGAGCATAGAAACACAGAATCAATGAAAATACAATTACTTATTTGAAAAACCAGGGTTAGAGGCGATGGACCATATAGCTTTTGCCACAGTTGCAAATATCACACTACATCTAAATTATTTTTTTTAAAACGATGCTGGATGCTTGGGGCTGGTGCACTGGGACGACCCAGAGGGATGGTATGGGGAGGGAGGAGGGAGGAGGGTTCAGGATGGGGAACACATGTATAATTTTTTTTTAATTAAAAAAAGAAAAAAAATGAAAAAAAAAAAGGAAAAGCAAAATAACCAGAAAATGTCTGGCTATAAACTGTTATACAAAAAATTGAATAAAAATACTGAGTATCAGAATTTTAGCCCAAATATGAAGAAACACTTTTGTTGTTTTGTTGTTGTGCTTGTTAAACCTAGACACATAAATTTATTAAGAAAATAGTCTTAGGCATTGACAATACATGTGAGACTACATTAGTTGTTGTTGTTATAAGGGTGAGGAAGTTATGATCTCAGCAAACATATTCTCTAGCTAAGTACTAACATAGTGGCAAGTTTTGCTGTTTGTGGGAACACAGAAGTAGGTATATAGGATCAGACACCTAGCAGAATTGCACAAAACTTTTCAGAGGACGTTTTACTTCAACTGAAAATCAATTATTAGATCTACTCAGTTAAATTGCTGAATATAGGACAGAGTATATAAGTACTTACAATAAAACCATGCACAAATTGGGTGGTTAATAAACGGAATCTGTGAGTACACAGGAAGGGTGATGAAAGTGACAAACCATGTGGATGATCATGACCTGTGATTTAGTCACACTGAAACCAACATGAATGGTTTGGTAGTAGGTTCAGTACAGATGTAGATATGCTTGGTGTTCAAGCCAATATATTAAGTCAGAAAAAATCCATTAGTAGAAGCAGAAACATGTGTTTATTAGCTGAAGAATGTTATATAAAATTGTAGCAATTGTGGAGAAAAAAGGGAGAGGTATGTAATCAGAAATGAAGAGGATTTAAATATGTCCAAGCAATCAAAACAAACAGATAATACAGAAAAATCACATGTGTAATTTTAAAGTTCCTTTATCAAAGCACTTCTTTTAAAAATATAATAAAATTGTGTTTAAAATCCTGTATGCTGCACAACAGTTTGCACAATGATACTATTGTTCATGGAAGAAAACACATTTATCCACAGCAGGAAAGAAGAATGAACAAAAAAAGAGAAAAAACTCGGAGATTCCACATTCTGGTCAAGACTCTAGAGGGAGTCCAAACTGCAAATCATGTGCTAGTATTTTTGGGGCTTCCCAGGTGGTTCAGTGGGTAAAGAATACCCCTACAATGCAGAAGACTCAGGAGGGGCAAGTTCGATCCCTGGGTCAGGAAGATCCCCTGGAGGAGGGCCTAGCAACCCACTCTAGTATTCTTGCCTGGAGAATCCCATGGGCAGAGAAGTCTGGTGGGCAAAAGTCCCTAGGGTCGCAAAGAGTTGGACACAACTGAAGAGACTGAGCATTCACGTTTTAGCATTTTGACAAGAATGGAATTGTTAACCAAATGCACACTTTAATGATGTGTTGTTTCTTTCACTTAACTCTGAATATGGAAAATTTAGGGGAGTCAAATGACATTTTCCTACTCATGAAATTACACTACTTTAGCAATGTATTCAATCATATGCATATTGTCATTGTTTTTTAGTAGCAAAGTTCTGTCCGACTCTTTTGTAATCCCATGGATTGTAGTCCACCAGGTTCCTCAGTCCATGGGATTTCCCAGGCAAGAATCTTGGAGGGTGCTGCCATTTCCTTCTATAGGGGATCTTCCCCACTCAGGCATTAAACCTCTGTCTCTTGTATCTCATGCATTGGTAGGTGGATATTTTTACCACTGAGACACCAGGTAAGCCAATCATATGCATATTATGATTTAAAATATAATATGAAATTGACTGCAAGGAGATCCAACCAGTCCATTCTGAAGGAGATCAGCCCTGGGATTTCTTTGGAAGGAATGATGCTAAAGCTGAAACTCCAGTACTTTGGCCACCTCATGCGAAGAGTTGACTCATTGGAAGAGACTCTGATGCTGGGAGGGATTGGGGTCAGGAGGAGAAGGGGACAACAGAGGATTAGATGGCTGGATGGCATCACCAACTCGATGGATGTGAGTCTGAGTGAACTCCGGGAGTTGGTGATGGACAGGGAGGCCTGGCATGCTGCGATTCATGGGGTCGCAAAGAGTCGGACATGACTGAGCGACTGATCTGATCTGATCTGATCTGATGAAATTGTAATGAAGATAGAGCTGATTAAATTAGTATTTATACAGACAATATGTTCTACATAATAATCTCTGAATAACTGTGAATACTGTTTGGAAAAAAGTCATCAATGATGAAAAACTACCATAGCAACCTTTATTCTGCTGGGATTGACAGATGACCCTCCACTGAAGGTTCTGATTTTTATCTTTTTATCTCTCTTATACATGCTGAGTGTCACTGGGAATCTGACCATCATCACATTCATCTTTGTGGATTCCCACAAAATTTTTTTTAACAAAATTTCTACTTCCTAGAGATCTCATTAACAACTGCCTGTATTCCCAGATATTTATATATCATTACAACTGGTGACAATGTCATTATCTACAATGCCTGTGCCAGCCAAGTGTTTTTACTGACCTCTTTGCAATAATAGATTTTTTTTCTCCTGGCTACCATGTCTTATGACTGCTATGTGGCCATCTGCAAACCCCTGCATTAAGTGACCATCATGAGCAGCAAAGTCTGCCAGAGACTTGTTTTTTCCTCTTGGTTGGTTGGACTGTTGGTCATAACCTCCCCACTTAGTCTGGGGCTAAATCTGAAATTCCATGATTCCAATGTCATTGATCATTTTCTCTGCAGTCCTTCTCCCCTCCTGTAGATATTCTGTTTAGACACATGGTTCATGGAACAAATTGTTTTAATCTGTGCGGTGCTGACCCTCATTTTGACTCTTAAATATGTAGTTTTATCCTATACTTATACTGTGAAGACAATTTTAGGATTCCCTTCAGCCCAGCAAAGAAGAAAGACTTCTTCCACCTGTTCTTCTCACATGATTGTGGTTTCCACCACATATGGCACATGCATTTTCATCTATATGAATCCTAGAGCCAAGGAAGAAGTGCCTATTAATAGAGTGGTTTCACTACTCATGTCTTCCATTTCACCTATGTTAAATCCATTTATTTATGCACTGAGAAATAAGCAAGTGAAAAAATCCTTCAATGACTTGATCAAATGAATTGCATCATTATTAAAGAAGTAAAATAAAAGAGCAGTCAATAAATAAAGTGATTTATTTATTAAATCAGTACCACTGATTGCTGTACTCAAATATGGATAAAATTCTACAAAAATTCCAGTGAGAACTGAAATTGTGTGATAAGATATTGAATAGAATGAATGAGGGCATGATGTAAAAGTACAATGAACCACTGAGAAAGATAGTTGTAACATTTCTAATGTCCTAGGATAACACAGTAAAAACAAAAATGTGTTGAATAATATCTCTCAAAATTTTTTTTTAATATTGATAAAAGAGAAGGTTAAAATGTGAACAAATATAATGCATCAAAGGCACAAAATAATCACTAAGGAAGATAAATAATCCCATTTATGACCCATGAAAGGAAAACCCCATTTATGACCCAGGAAAGGAAAAAATGAACAATGGAAAGGACAAGCTATTGGATTATGAATTAGAGGCTGGAGTTTAAAAGCCCATTTGGTGGCGGGAGTTGAAGAGTCAGAATCCAAATGGTGAAAATACTTAACAGTGACAGAGCAGCATAAAGTCAAGACTTCAAAATTGTGATTTAAGAGGAAAACATTGGCCTCCCACGTAAAAAGACAGCAATTTTCTCTAAGAAATTTTTCTGTCTCTTCTTGAGTTATGAGCTACAAATGAAGACATGGAGACCATTATTATGTTTCTCTTTCTATCTGAGAAAGACTTTACAGCCCAAATTTTATATATATATATATATATATATATATATATATATAAAGCTACTAATACTATATACAAAAAATGCAGTAGTGAATTCAATGCATGCAGTGAGATAGAGACACTTCATAAGAATTCATAGAAATCATATAAGAGCTACCCTAAGAAGAAATCAAATAATTCTTCAAACATAAATTATTCATTATTAAAAAAACAAATGAAACAAAAATAACTTTTTACTGCTCATTATAAAATTTAGATTAGAATACTTAGCTATTCTAATTGCAAATTAGAATAACTTCACAGATGTACTATAGCAACACCACAACAAAAAAAAATACGTGAAGATATAGTGCTAATGAACAAAGTTTTAGCAAGCCAGAATTTAAAAAATTAATTCAAGGTATGGAAGACCAATCTATCAGTCTCTATAAAACATTTAAGAAGGCAAATAAAATGCATGTTTAAGGAGATAAAAGGACCAGATTACTTTAAAACTAACCATGGTAAATCACTAGATAAACTTGTTATGATTTCAATTATACAAACAATATCTCTCCATATTTAATTTTATGAAAATGTCTTTATATTTGACAAAATATGATTATGAAGTTATAAGCTATAAAATTCACTGATGAACATAGGTAGGCTATTTCAGATAGAACCAAAAAATAGTCCAAATTATACTATGATCAAGGTGTATTTCCATAATACAAGAGTAGAGATAGATAAGAGATAATAGAGATATAAAGATATGTATACAGAAATAGAAATATATATCAATACATACACACATATATATGAAATATAGACCAATTTTGCTATAACAACAAAATAAAGAAAGAACATTATATTTAGATTTTGATTAATTGATCAAATGATCACTGGATACAAATCAATAATCTCTCCTGCTTCTGCTGCTGCTAAGTCACTTCAGTTGTGTCCAACTCCGTGCGACACTGTAGACTGTAGCGCACCAGGCACCCCCTTCCCTGGGATTCTCCACGCAAAACGCTGGAGTGGGTTGCCATTTCCTTCTCCAATGCATGAAAGTGAAAGGTGAAAGTGAAGTCACTCAGCCATGTCCGACTCTTAGCGACCCCACGGACTGCAGCCCACCTGGCTCCTCCGTCCATGAGATTTTCCAGGCAAGAGTACTGGAGTTGGGGTGACATTAATCTCTCCTATTACACTTAAAGTAAAATGAGAATATAATTAACTACCAAAATAAAATAATTTCTAAAGAAATAAAAGTTACATACTTTTACTGTGCACTCATCTTAATTAAAATCAAGAACAAATGAGAATAAAGAAACAAGTGAGGGATGCTCACCTTCATCCCTGATAATCAGAATTTCATTGCCAGCTTGAAAATGCCATAATATAAGTAATAAAATAGTTGGAATTATTAGAATATAAGTTATGAAACTACTGTAGTTAGAAATTATGAAAACCATGTTTTTTCAAGTGTTTACCTGTTTGAGAAGTGAATATACCTTAATGTAATTTCCATTTTTACATTTTACATGTTTTATTCACTACTTTTTCATTAAAGTACATAAAATAAAGACATATATTTAATTAGAATTGATGAAATCTAATTGAAAACTTACAAACATAGTAAGAACATTTAGTTATTTGGATGAAGAAAGGATGAATGCAATCAAAAAGTTAGTTTCGACAACATTTATAGCAGCAATAAGCTCCTCCATCAAAGCAATCAATCTGACTGCTAAAGAATAGATTCTATCAGGGATTCTATGTGTTACAAAATAAAATACTAATTTTCCCACTCAGTAGACAAATTTAACACAACTCTAGTTGGAATCAACTTTTTAAAAATTTTTCAATTGCAAAAATTATCTCAGTATGAAACAGTTAAATCTCATGAATGTGGAGCACATAAATGAAAAATGATTATTAGTGAATAGAAACTTACTTTAAATAGTATCAAACATATTATAGATCAGTAAAGCCAAATTAATATGGTACTTGCATTAAAAAAGATAAAACATTCAGTAGAACATTTGAGAGCATGAAAGTATACACTAAAAAGTAGCCTTTATTTTTATATAAAGTTTTACTTTACTTGTTAAATAAAAGTGGGATGTTTTCAGTTCATTAAGAAAATCATTGTTTATATAATAATTGCTTCAGTCACAAGAAAAGCTCAAATGAAAAATTTATTTTTTATCCATACAAACGGGTTGCATTCTAAATAATTTAAAATTTTAAGTGTGAAAATAATCCATGAAAACAAGACAAAACAAAGCAGCAGTAACTGTTTCAGGTAATGAATGCTAATGAGCTTCATTGTGGTGGCTATTTCTCAATGTATATTTATAAGAAACTATCAGATTTTATACCTTATACATACATGTATATTTTCATTCGTACCTCAGTAAAGGTGAAAAAATATGTTTTAGAGAAATGAAAGAATGAATACGTACTATATGATTCCATTTATACAATATTTTATAAAATGCAAACTAATCTATAATGATTATGATTTTTATATAATTTTATAAACTTTTACTTTATAATGATAGAGATGCATAGATATTTGAGAGCAGCAACAGGGATGGGTAGGATAGAGAGAGTAAACAGGAGCACAATGAAACTGGAAAATGAAGGATTAGCATGATGGGCTGATCTTGGGAGTACACATATGTCAGATATCAAATTGTACACTTTAAATAGTGAAGTTTATTGTATGTCAATTATATCTCAATAATGTAGTTAAAAGTTAAAGAGCAAAAAACACTTGATAGCCTTGACTGTATAAAACTATACCAGAGGGATGGTATGGGGAGGGAGGCGGGACGGGGGTTCAGGCCTGGGAACATGTGTACACCCGTGGCAGATTCATGTTGATGTATGTCGAAACCAATACAATATTGTAAAGTAATTAGCCTCCAATTAAAATAAATAAATTTAAATTAAAAAACTATGAACTATAAGGCAAAACTTAATATCAACATTTAAAGACTCAAAATTTGAAATACATATATAATAAATATAAAAGAATAAGACATGAATCAGTATAAAAATTAATTTACCAAATCTAATCATGGTGGCAAATATTTGCTATAAACTGATCTCATGATTTCTATAATATTATATAAATTTTCTAAAATCAAAATATTTTTATTGAGAAATTTCACTTCTATAAATTATTCTCACACATTAAAATACATTTGCAAGAGCATCCTTTTGATAGAATAATTAGCAACTTTGGACAATAAAAATAATTTTATGCTTAGTTCACGTATTGTTTTAAAACTGGCCAAAATTGCCATTGAGATGACATTACATTGCACCAAAAAAAAAAATTTGATACTCTGAGGTAAACAAGTTATGTTTAAATATATAAAATTGTGTTATTGTTTTCATGAAATACACATAACAAAATTTATCATTTTGACCGTTTTTAAGTGTAAAATTCAGTGGCATTAAATCCATTCATATTGCTGTGCATACATGCGTGATTCTCAGTTGCTCAGTCTAGTTCGACTCTTGGCGACCCCATGGACTGCAACCCATCAGGCTTCTTTGTCCATGGGGTTTCCCAGGCAAGAATACTGTGGTGGGTTGCCATTACTTTCTCCAGAGGATCTTCCTAAACCAGGGATCAAATCCATGTCTCCTGCATCTCCTGCACTGCAGGCAGAGTCTTTACCACTGAGCCACCTGGGGAGCCCATATTGTTGCACAATTATAAAAACATATTTTGCATCCAATTACAAGATATGGTGGCAAATTTTTAAGTATTCACAGGTAGTCTGTGCCAAGACAGAAATATCTAAGTATAAGTTCTATAATGTAAACATTAAACTAGTATAATTTTATAAACTTTTCCTTTCTCTTATCTGATTGGAATTGTCCAATAATAAAACATTCATATAATTAAGGTTTTCATTCATATAATTAAGCAGTTAATTTTTTCAAGATTTTTGTAATGATTTATGTAATTGAAATGATACCGCTTTCCTGCTGACTTGGGTCAAACGCTGCTGTAACATCCTCCTGTCTCCAAAGACACAGTGTTATGTGTTTTTTTGCCAAACTTCATTACTCAGAAGATTAAGTAATGACTCTTGATTGTAGATCAGCAAGGACCATTTGTTTGTATCACCTAGTTGTATTTTCTGCAAATTAAAAAGAAAAGTGACATTTGACACTGACTGTAATAGCATTTCCTCTGTCCTGCTGATTTAACATATATCTCCTCTAGCAGTCGAGAGAGCTCCTCAGCTCTTACTATAATTTATTTTTGTTTCAATAATGGAGATAGTAAGAAAATATTTGGAGGTTTGGCTGGAAGATGTAGAAGGGAAGGGAAGGTGATTATCATATGTATCAGCAGTAGAGGTTACATACATGTTCAGTAAAGGTAATGCAGGAACAAAAATGTGGACTATGTAGCAGGAGATGGTGGGCAAGCAGCAGGGCTTAGTTTGTTTGTAATAATTAAGCACACTTAACCTGAAAAGTGTGTTTGAGCAAGCTCCAGGAGTTGGTGATGGACAGGGAAGCCTGGTGTGCTGCAGTCCATGGGTTAGCAGAGTCGGACACAACCAAGCGACTGAAGTGAACAGAACTGAACCTAAGAAGAAACTAGCACACAAAATTTTCTTTTGGAGCAAAGACCTTAAATTTTGCTCTAGAGTCTATAGAGTAAACCCCAGTTATCATAGCACTGTTTTAAAAAGATTCAAGGTGTCAAGAAAGGATATGAATTCAAGGACGCAATTTTCTGATTTCATTTCTAGATAAGGAAAAATCTTGAAAGCCAAAAGATATCACTGAAACCCATAAAACTTCTCAGCATCTACTTAGTCACAGTGGAAAATCTTAAACACAAAATAGATATAAAACATGTTGGTGTGTGTATATATAGATATATAGATATATATATGAGAAGGCAATGGCACCCCACTCCGGTACTCTTGCCTGGAAAATCCCATGGATGGAAAAGCTTGGTGGGCTGCAGTCCATGGGGTCGCTAAGAGTCAGACACTACTGAGCGACTTCACTTTCACTTTTCATTTTCATGCATTGGAGAAAGAAATGGCAACCCACTCCGGTGTTCTTGCCTGGAGAATCAGAGGGACGGGGAGCCTGGTGGGCTGCCGTCTATGAGGTCGCACAGAGTCAGACACGACTGAGGCGATTAGCAGCATGTATGTATATGTATATGTATATATATATATATATATGTATATATATATACACACACACATACACATTAACAAATATAACACATTATATATAATAAAATAAAAGATTAAATAAAAAATTTAAATCAGTTAAAATAGTATATAACAAAAAGAAAATTTCTCTAAATTTCACATACAGATTGAAGAGAAGTCAGATGTCTGTGATGAGAAACAGAAAAACACTCATTCTGCTGGGACTGACAGATGAGTCAGAGCTGCATGTTCTAATTTTTATCTTTTGATTCCTCACCAACACACTGATTTTAACCAGAAACCTGACCATAATCACACTCACATTTGTGGATTCCCACCTGAAAACACCAATGTACTTTTTCTTAAAAAATGTCTCCCTGGAGATCTCCTTCACATTTTCCTCTATACCCAGATACCTGTATAACATAGCTACAGGTGACAGGGTCATTATCTATAATGCTTGTGTCATTCAAGTATCTTTTACTGACCTCTGTGGAGTAACAGAATTTTTTCTGCTGGCCACCATGTCCTATGACCATTGCGTGCCCATCTGCAAACGCTTGCACTATGTGACCATCATGAGCAACAGAGTCTGCAGGATTCTCATCATCTTTTGTTGGATGGCTGGTTTGTGTGTATTAATCCCACCACTTAGCCTTGGTTTAAATCTAAAATTTTGTGACTCTAACAAGATTGATCATTTTGACTGTGATGCATTTCCTTTATTGAAAATCTCATGCTCAGACACATGGTTGATGGAACAGATGGTTATAATCTGTGCAGTGCTGACCCTAAATATGACTTTTATTTGTGTAGTTCTGTCATATGCTTGCACAGTCAAGACAATTTTGAGATTCCTTTCTGCTCAGCAAAGGAAAAAGCCCTTTTTGACCTGTTCTTCTCACATGAGAGTGGTTACCATCACCTATGGCACATGCATTTTCATCTACCTGAATCCTACAGCAAAGGAAGGAGTGAACATTAAAAAAGTGGTTTCACTCCTCATTTTTTCTGTTTCATCTACGTTGAACTCATTTATTTATACCTTCAGAAACAACCAAGTTAAGAAAGCCTAAGGACTCAATGAAAAGAATTGCCTTGCTCTCATCTAAGTATGAAAAAAATATTTTTAAAATATCATCTCAAAAGGATAGGAAAGAGACATTTTTGAAGCTTATAATTTACTATTAGCAAAATACATACTATTACACTGAACACACATATATATTAGATAAAATTTAATATTCTTTTGAAACTATGGTAAAAGTTGTCAATAGAATGTATCAGAAATAATGATTTAACTGGTTAGAGCAATAATCTATAAAAACATGTGGATAATCAGGAGAATATAGGCAGGCATATGGGAGCAGAGGTTGCACCATAGATCACAGAGACTTAAGGCTGAAGTCTCAGGATTACTGCAGTAAGAGCACTTGTGACAAAATAGATGCACATGTAATGAAAGTTTGAATTAGTAAATCATACTTATTTTCATGGAAAAATTACATTTTTTCCTGAGAAGTATTATCTGCAGCTTACACAGCTGTGAGTCAAGGGAAAAACATTCCCCAGTATATTTGAACCTGTGCCAACATCTAACATCAATTAAGCTTTTATATTCCAGATTCTATCATAATAATCTAAATTATTAGATACAACAAGTTGAAAAATCCACGCAAATGTAATTCTTTGGAAATTATAGCTTTTACACCAAATCAACTAATTACTATCAGGAAAGCAATGAAATACAGATATAACATCACAAATTTGGGACACTGAAAAAGCTATGGTCAATAGGAATTCTGTTAACTTAAATTATTCATTATTTACAAAAATGTAAACTAGTCCCATGGAGAAGGCAATGGCACCCCACTCCAGTACTCTTGCCTGGAAAATCCCATGGATGGAGGAGCCTGGTAGGCTGCAGTCCATGGGGTCGCTAAGAGTTGGACACGACTGAGCGACTTCACTTTCACTTTTCACTTTCATGCATTGGAATAGGAAATGACAACCCACTCCAGTGTTCTTGCCCGGAGAATTCCAGGGAAGGGGGAGCCTGGTGGGCTGCCGTCTCTGGGGTCGCACAGAGTCGGACACGACTGAAGCGACTTAGCAGCAGCAGCAGCAGCAAACTAGTCCCAAAGAGGGGAATTTGTACTCATCTGAAAAAAATGAAAAAAATGAAGAATTTACAAAAGTAAATGGAAAATGTAACTTACTATGGGTAGAAAATGAAGTCAGTTAAGTAAGCTAAAGAGATTAAAAACCACTTATTTGAAAATTCCAACAGCATAGCTAAATCCCACTCCAATGAATGTAATGAGTGAAAAACAAATACTCGATATGTTATTGGGAGATCTGGGACAAACAATAACATAAAGAAACAAAATAATTAGAAAAAATATGAGGGAGAATAAATAAATGATTGCATTTGATTGATATCAAAGTCTTATTCAAATTTTGCTTTTCTGAAATGGAGTTATTATATGTCATACAATGAATGATATCAATCACCGTTTAATCAGCAACATTTTGTTTTCAATAGTAATACACAATAAAATTGTATGTCTTAAAGTGATGTCTTAAAATTAATGAAATTTGATATTTTTAAGAAAATCTTGAGGAAATTCTTACATATTCAGAAAATGCAAGAAACTCTAATAGGGAAATAGTGCAATTAATGAGGGAATTTGGTTTCTAGATGAAAAAATGGAAAATATTTAAAAATCAGTAGACAATCATAGCAATAAGCAATGGGAAATTTGTAATATGAGCATGTACACATGTATTTATGTATTTTGGAATAAGCAGTCTATAAGTAATTATAGATTATGTATTGTAGAATTAAATATTACTTTATTTGTGTACACCCATTAATCGAAGTAGAACATTGAAACAAGACAAATTTTAATACAGGATATCTGAGGCAGAAACTAAATGATGCAATCAGAAAGAAGAATGGGTAGAACAAGACAAAAAAATAAAAATGAAACATTGATCATAAAATCACATGAAATATGCGTTTCAGTAAATATATATACATATATATGTATACATATATTTGAGTATAAACAAACTTTTTTTTCAAATACATTTAATCCTACATTTGAATGATAGATGATTAAATATCTGTTGGCAAGTGAAAGAAATGAAGTTGCAGTTTATTTTCTTAATATTAGTTCAATAAAAATACAAATGTGAAAAGATAAGCTCTTTGAATGTGTAAATATTATACAATGGAGTGTTATTCATCCATAAACAGTGGGAAATCATATCACTTGTGACAGCATGACTGGACCTTGAGGGTATTATGTTAAGTGAAATAAGTCAGAAATAGAAAGACAAATACTGTATAATCTCATTTTTTTTGTGGAATTAAGAAACAAAAACAAAACAAAGAAGCCAGCCTCATAGAGAAAGAGATCATATTTGTGGTTACCAGAAGAGGGAGGGCAGAGGCAAATGAAGAACATAATGCTAACACTGCTGTAAGGTATATTTGAAAGTTAAGAGAGTAATCCTAAGAGTTTTCATCAAAAAGGAGAAAACATGTTTTGTATCTATATGAGATGGATGTTCACTATACTTTTGTAGTAATCATTTCACAATGTATGTAAGTTATTATGCTGAATGTCATAAACTTGCCATCCAGTGTGGCATATCAACTGTATCTCAATAAAACTATAAAACATTAAACATAAAAATCCCATTAAAAAGAAGAGCACTGTAAACTCAAACAAGTGGAGGCTATCTGAAAAGACCAAGGTGGAAGTTAGTAAAATAGAAAAATATTTGAGAAATCATCAAGATTAATGAAGGCATGCCAATAATGTGACATTGGTATAAGAATAAACAAATATATAAATATTTGAGAGAATAAAGAGTGAAGGAATAATCTATACAAGTATGGTAAAATGAGGTATGACAAAGCAGTACAGATAGAGTAACATTTTCAAAAATCCTGGGCTGTCAGAAATATTTTAAACTTTATCCTGGTTATTTTGCTTGTTTATTCCTGGTAAACTTATGAAAATCAATCTTGAAATTCAGGCAATATATGTTAACTTTTAATATGCATATATTTCAGTACAAATATTTAAATAAAAAATAGCGTAGAATGAAGAGCATACAGCTAATATCACAATTAATAGCAAAAACATTAAAAAGGGCAATGTTTTCTACCTAAGATCAGGAATAAGAAAAAGAGAGCCATAGCAAAATTTCATAAAAATAAAAATTAAACACATGGAGATTTTTTTAATAAGTGGAACTATTATTAAATAACATGCTTGTTTATGTAGACAAGAATACCAAAAAAAAAAAAAACTGCTAGAACTAAGAAAACATAGCAAGGGCACAGAATAAAATGTCAGTGCACAAAAATTAACTGTATTTCTACATACTAGCAACAAACAATTGGAAAACAAAATTCTGAAAATTCAAAATAACCTAAAATGCCTTTAGGATGAATTTAACAAAAAGCATCTAAGCAATGACATCACTTTGCTGACAAAGGTCCATAGAGTCAAAGCTATGGTTTTTCCAGTAGTCATGTACGGATGTGAGAGTTGGATCATAAAGAAGGCTGAGCACCAAAGAATTGATGCTTTCAAATTGTGGTGCTAGAGAAGAGTCCCTTGGACAGCAAGGAGATCAAACCAGTTAATCCTAAAGGAATCAATTCTGAATATTTATTGGAGGGACTGATGCTGGAGCTGAGCTCCAATACTTTAGCCACCTGATGCAAAGTGCTAATTCATTGGAAAAGACCCTGATTCCGGGAAAGAGTGAAGTCAAAAGGAGAAGAGGGAGGCAGAGAATGACATGATTAGATAACATCACCAACTCAGTGGACATGAATTTGAGCAAACTCAGAGAGATAGTGAAGAACAAGGAAACCTGGTGTGCTGCAGTTCATGGGTTCGCAGAGTCAGATACAACTTAGTGACTGAACAAAAACAAAATCTACACAGAAAATACAAAACATCACTAAGATAAGTCAAACCTAAGGAAATGGAGCTGCAGACCACTTCCTTGGGTTGAAATAGTTTATGAGTGTTTTTTTTTTTTTTTTAATCCATAGATTCAAAGCATCCTCATTCAAATTCCAAGCAGGATTTTTGTCAAAATTGATGAATTGATATTAAAATTCACACAGAAACTGCAAGGACCCAGTAAAATCAAAATAATTTTAAACATGATTAACATATTTGGGGAGTATACACTACCTGATTAATGTAAGCTACAGTAATTTCATCAGGTTTTGCCGGGTGGCTCAGTGATAAAGAATCTGCATGCCAATGCAGGAGACATGAGTTCAGTCTCTGGGTTAGGAAGATCCCCTGGAGAAGGGAATGGCAACCCACTCCAGTATTCTTGCCTGGGAAATTCCATGGACAGAGGAAGCTGGCAGGCTATAGCCCATGGAGTCTCAAAGATTTGGACATGACTTAGTCACTAAACACCAACTTCATAGAAGGTGAAACTTCCAGAATGGCTGTGTGAGAAGATCAGCAAAAATTCTCCCTGAAAAACAAGAATAAATATGGACCAAAATTGGCAGATTTTTTTCCTACTGATGCTTTTTAAAATATTCATTTCCGAAACACACGTTTAATGAACTCTATCTGCAGGGTTCATTATAACATGAAAATTTGCAGTCACAAAGTAAGGGCTCTGAGACAGGAGAAGGAAAAAGAGAGAGGGAGCTCAACATGTTTAAAAAATCAAGAAACCTGAGTGAAGGTTACATGTTCTTGTAACTTTTCTTGTATATCTAAAATGATTTCAAAAATTTAAGATTTTCAAAATATTAAAGAAATATATGCCAACTAAATCCAAAGATTGTGAGACTGGATTGAAAGATAAGACTCAACCATATGCTACTTACCGGAGACAATCTGTAGGAAGAGATAGAAGGAAAAATATGGATAGAGAGATTTACCCATGCAAATACCAGCAAAAGAAAGCTGATTGAGGTGTATAAATATGAGATAAGGTAGACTTCAAAGACATATTATAATCAATAAAGAGATACTTTTCATGATATACAATGTTCAACTCAATAAGATTACATAAGTTATTTTTTTGCAGTTAACGTTGAAATACATGAAATTAAAATTGATAGAATAAAAGATAAAAATAGAAAGATCCAGAATTATAAAGATTTATAGCTGATGAAGCAGACACCTGTACTGAATTCAGTGCAGACATAGGAAGTTTGAACAACACTGAAACCTACTATTATGATTGACATTTAGAGAACTCCCTATCAGTAATTGTATCATATATATATTTTTTAATTTCACAAAGAACACTCATAACATAGAATATTTGTTGGAGCTTTGTCTCAACAAATATCCAAATATTGAAGTAACTTAGATTACATTATATAACCAAAATGGAATTGAACTAAAAATTAACATTTCAATAAAAGATTACTAGAAAGCCATGAAACATTTGAAATTATGTAACCACTTACACATAGCTTGTGGATTAGTAGGAGAAAAGAAGGTGGGAGGATAGAAACTGTATTGAACTACATGAAAATGCCGTATTTGTAAGAAAATTCAAGTTTTAAATGCATATATTTTCAAAAAGAAATATTAACTACTTAAACTTCCATCAGTATGTACATTGGGGACTACCAATATAAGATATTCAAAGCCAAAGATGGTTTTAAAAACTAATGAAGTATTCAGAAAATGAATACTATACACCAGGAATTTTTCTGCTGAAACTGGTAGAAATTATTGAAGTGATACTTAGTTCCTGGTGTTTATAAGTCTGAAAAGTCACAGTTTATGATTCACTTCTACAAACGTTTCCTACTTTAAATGTTCTTAGTAAATCTGCATGCTGCTGCTGCTGCTAAGTCGCATCAGTCATGTCTGTGTGACCCCATAGACGGCAGCCCACAAGGCTCCCCCATCCGTGGGATTCTCCTGGCAAGAATACTGGAGTGGGTTGCCATTTCCTTCTCCAATGCATTAAAGTGAAAAGTGAAAGTGAAGTTGCTCAGTTGTGTCTGACCCTCAGCGACCCCATGGACTAGTAATGTATAAAAATAATATATCTATGTGTATACATACAGATGTCAACAACAGCTAACTGTTCACCATGTATGATCATACATGTATTTTCTTTGTATTTATTTTTACAATTAAAATTAAAGTCGTTCCCTGTAATTAAAAGAGTCTATGATGAAGTTCATGTTTATTTCTGTTTCTAAGAACTCTGTCCCCATTGTTCCTTCAGCAGTATTTCTTTCCCCCAAAGTTAATTACATGCTAAATTCCTTAATGACTTTTGAACCAGTCACCAAGGACCTAAGTGTTTATTCACTTAGTTATGATACATTAAAAAAATGATAGTATTTCAAAGGAATCATATCATCAAGCTCTCTAAAAAACAGAGTGAGATCTTGTGCATACCAGCCTTTTTACTTAGAGTACAAGTAAACATTGTTTGATTTCAGTGGGACCAAAATCTTGAGGAAATCTCAAAATGTTTTATTTTTTTTATTATTATTTTTTTAATTAAAAAAAAATCAAAATGTTTTAGAGATAGAAAACTTGGGAATCTTTGCCTGTGAATGTGTTAGTGTTGTTTCCTAAAGAAACAGTGATTGGCAGTGTACCTACCTATTTCTACTCCTTGGAATTTGACACATTCCTGCTCAGCTACTGTCACCTTGAGGCATTTGGGAGTGAAATGACTATCTGAAGCTATCATTACCAGAAGTGTGTTCATCTTGGTCACTTATCCTCAACTTATCAGAAAGATAGACTGATGCTTGCCTCTGAGAGCTAAGATGATTTCATATTTTCTGAAAAGATCTTTTTACGAAGTTAAGACAAGTAATGAAATAAACATATGAAAATCGTGTTGGCCTGCTTATGCACTGGTAAAACTAAGTTATCTCAGTGTAACATTATTTTTGAACATCCAAAGCAAACTTTCTTGGTATCCCAAGCACATGTGAAAAAATACAGAGACTAACATACATGGTAGTTGTGTCTTGAGCTCTAACATTTTAGAGGAAAATCTTGGTGAGTGAGAAGAAGCAAAATAGTGAGTTAAAAGTGAATTGAAGAATAATTGGAAAAAAAAGGGCTATCAGACTACCAGTGAAATCACCTACATCAACAGTCTCTTCTGCTTCTATGGCTGAGACAGAATTAAACAAGTGTATTGCAAAGTAAAACAAACTGAAAAAAAGAATTTGAGAATGTGGAAAGAGTTATAAAAATAAGCTCTCTCATACAGTAAAAGCAATTTTGAGAAAACATTCCCTTAATCAACCATGGAATACATATCAGTTAGAGGTGAGGATAGATATCTGTTCACAATTCATTGTTAAGTTCAAGATGAAAATCTCTGCAAACCACTTTACAAGAAGTAGTTTTGCTAATACCCACCGATAACATGATTTTGATACTATTTTTTCAATATTAATCTCAATTTTATAAACAGACAGGCTGAAATCAGGAGCCTGTGATGAGAAACCATACAAGACTAACAGCATTTATCCTGATGGGATTGACCAATGACCCACAATTCCAAGTTCTAGTATTTATCTTTCTGCTTAAGTTACATATGTTGAGTGTAACTGGCAATCTAACAATCATCTCCCTCACCTTAGTGAATTCACAGCTTAAATCTGCCATGTGGAACCTTCTCCAGGATAGATCACATCCTGGGCCATAAATTTAGCCTTGGTAAATTCAAAAAAATAGAAATCATTCCAAGCATCTTTTATGACCACAATGCAGTAAGATTAGATCTCAATTACAGGAGAAAAACTATTAAAAACTCCAACATATGGAGGCTGAACAACACGCTGATGAATAACCAACAAATCATAGAAGAATACAAAAAAGAAATCAAAATTTGCATAGAAACGAATGAAAATGAAAACACAACAACCCAAAACCTGTGAGACACTTTAAAAGCAGTCCTAAGGGGAAAGTTCATAGCAATACAGGCATACCTCAAGAAACAAGAAAAAAGTCAAATAAATAACCTAACTCTACACCTAAAGCAAGTAGAAAAGGAAGAAATGAAGAACCCCAGGGTTAATAGAAGGAAAGAAATGTTAAAAATTAGGGCAGAAATAAATGCAAAAGAAACAAAAGAGACCATAGCAAAAATAAACAAAGCCAAAAGCTGGTTCTTTGAAAGGATAAATAAAATTGACAAACTATTAGCCAGACTCCTCAAGAAACAAAGGGAGAAAAATCAAATCAATAAAATTAGAAATGAAAATGGAGAGATCACAACAGACAACACAGAAATACAAAGGATCATAAGAGACTACTATCAACAATTATATGCCAATAAAATGGACAACGTGGAAGAAATGGACAAATTCTTAGAAAAGTACAACTTTCCAAAACTGGACCAGGAAGAAATAGAAAATCTTAACAGACCCATCACAAGCACGGAAATTGAAACTGTAATCAGAAATCTTCCAGCAAACAAAAGCCGAGATCCAGACGGCTTCACAGCTGAATTCTACCAAAAATTTAGAGAAGAGCTAACACCTATCCTACTCAAACTCTTCAAAAAAATTGCAGAGGAAGGGAAACTTCCAAACTCATTCTATGAGGCCACCATCACCCTAATACAAAAACCTGAAAAAGATGCCACAAAAAAAGAAAACTACAGGCCAATATCACTGATGAACATAGATGCAAAAATCCTTAACAAAATTTTAGCAATCAGAATCCAACAACACATTAAAAAGATCATACACCATGACCAAGTGGGCTTTATCCCAGGGATGCAAGGATTCTTCAATATCCGCAAATCAATCAATGTAATACACCACATTAACAAATTGAAAAATAAAAACCATATGATTATCTCAATAGATGCAGAGAAAGCCTTTGACAAAATTCAACATCCATTTATGATAAAAACTCTCCAGAAAGCAAGAATAGAAGGAACATATCTCGACATAATAAAAGCTATATATGACAAACCCACAGCAAACATTATCCTCAATGGTGAAAAATTGAAAGCATTTCCTCTGAAGTCAAGAACAGGACAAGGGTGCCCATTTTCACCATTACTATTCAACATAGTTTTGGAAGTTTTAGCCACAGCAATCAGAGCAGAAAAAGAAATAAAAGGAATACAAATTGGAAAAGAAGAAGTAAAACTCTCACTGTTTGCAGATGATATGATCCTCTACATAGAAAACCCTAAAGACTCCACCAGAAAATTACTAGAACTAGTCAATGATTATAGTAAAGTTGCAGGGTATAAAATCAACACACAGAAATCCCTTGCATTCCTATACACTAGTAATGAGAAAACAGAAAGAGAAATTAAGGAAACAATTCCATTCACCATTGCAACGGAAAGAGTAAAATACTTAGGAATATATCTACCTAAAGAAACTAAAGACCAATTTTAGAAAACTATAAAATACTGGTGAAAGAAATCAAAGAGGACACTAATGGATGGAGAAATATACCATGTTCATGGATTGGAAGAATCAATATAGTGAAAATGAGTATACTACCCAAAGCAATTTATAGATTCAATGCAATCCCTATAAAGCTACCAATGGTATTCTTCACAGAGCTAAAACAAATAATTTCACAATTTGTATGGAAATACAAAAAACCTCGAATAGCCAAAGCTACCTTGAGAAAGAAGAATGGAACTTGAGGAATCAACCTACCTGACTTCAGGCTCTACTACAAAGCCACAGTCATCAAGACAGTATGGTACTGGCACAAAGACGGAAATATAGATCAGTGGAACAAAATAGAAAGCCCAGAGATAAATCCAGGCACCTACGGACACCTTATCTTTGACAAAGGAGGCAAGAATATACAATGGATTAAAGACAATCTCTTTAACAAGTGGTGCTGGGAAAACTGGTCAACCACTTGTAAAAGAATGAAACTAGACCACTTTCTAACACCATACACAAAAATAAAGTCAAGATGGATTAAAGATCTAAATGTAAGACCAGAAACTATAAAACTCCTAGAGGAGAACATAGGCAAAACACTCTCCGACATACATCACAGCAGGATCCTCTATGAGCCACCTCCCAGAATATTGGAAATAAAAGCAAAAATAAACAAATGGGACCTAATTAAACTTAAAAGCTTCTGCACAACAAAGGAAACTATTAGCAAGGTGAAAAGACAGCCTTCAGAATGGGAGAAAATAATAGCAAATGAAGCAACTGACAAAAAACTAATCTCAAAAATATACAAGCAACTCCTACAGCTCAACTTCAGAAAAATACATGACCCAATCAAAAAATGGGCCAAAGAACTAAATAGACATTTCTCCAAAGAAGACATACAGATGGCTAACAAACACATGAAAAGATGCTCAACATCACTCATTATCAGAGAAATGCAAATCCAAACCACTATGAGGTACCATTTCACGCCAAGTCAGAATGGCTGTGATCCAAAAGTCTACAAGCAATAAATGCTGGAGAGGGTGTGGAGAAAAGGGAACTCTCTTACACTGTTGGTGGCAATGCAAACTAGTACAGCCACTATGGAGAACAGTGTGGAGATTCCTTAAAAAACTGGAAATAGAACTGCCTTATGATCCAGCAATCCCACAGCTGGGGATACACACTGAGGAAACCAGAATTGAAAGAAACACGTGTTCCCCAGTGTTCATCGCAGCACTGTTTATAATAGCCAGGACATGGAAGCAACCTAGATGTCCATCAGCAGATGAATGGATAAGAAAGCTGTGGTACATATACACAACGGAGTATTACTCAGCCATTAAAAGGAATTCATTTGAATCAGTTCTAATGAGATGGATATAACCTACAAGGGAAAAGAGGCTAAAAAAAAAGAACATATGTAACTTAATTATTTTGCTGTTCACCTGAAACTAATACATTATAAATTAACCATGCTTCAATTTAATAGGAAATTATTCTTGTTTACTAAGCTGACAAAAATTTTAAAATTGATTCAAAAAACACTTTACAAAATAATACTCTACAATACACTTTTAAAGAATAAGGTCTCCTGGAGCTTCTTAAGCATATTTAATAATTCAGTTTAAGAATTTTTAAAACTATGGCTTTTAATGAATCATGGAACATTCATTTAAATTACTTAAGAAATACAATACTCCAAAAATTTATATTCCATAATACAACCAAATCCCTCTATTCATTTTATTGTAACATTTTATTAGAGAAAATAAATTTTGCAATTTTATATTTCTAACACAGAAATACTTCATTTTGAAGAACAGAAAGTTAAATTCAGATGTATAGAATGGAAAGGTTTTCTAAGCTCAAGTAAGCACAAGTTATATAATAAATTAAATATTAGAGATCAATTCTTGTACTAGAAACATCAAAAGAGTTTTTGTTCAATGTTTCTTTTATGCTTTCATGTTGATTATTTCAATAAACAGTATTACTTGTCTGAAGCAGAAAATATCTTTCTAAATACATCTCTTAAGGCTTGTTTAACTTGCTGGTTCCTCAGAGTATAAATGAATGGGTTCAACAAAGGAGCAATTGAAGTATTTAATACAGCCACTCCTTTGCTTAAAGTGATCCTTTCATTTGGTGAGGGCTTTATGTAGATGAATATACAACTACCATAAGTGATGGATACAATAATCATGTGAGAAGAGCAGGTAGAAAAGGCTTTTTTCTTTTGTTGAGCTGAAGGAAATTTTAGAATTGTCTTGACGATATAAGAGTAAGAAAGAATTACCAATAGCAATGTGACCACGAGGATTATTACAGCTAATAAAAATGCAATCATTTCTAGTAAATGTGTGTCTGAGCAAGAAAGTTGTAGGATAGGAGAAATATCACAAATGAAATGATCAATGACATTTGAATCACAGAAATCCAGGTGAAGACCCAAAATTAGTGGAGGGAAAATAACCAAGAATCCAGTTGCCCAAGAACTGAGTACCAGATGATGACAAATTGTGCTGCTCATGATGGATGTATAATGCAAAGGCTTGCAAATGGCAACGTAACGGTCCTAGGACATAGCCACCAGAAGGAAAAATTCTGTAAGTCCCAAGAATATGTAAAAAAATAACTGAGACATGCAACCAATATGAGAAATCATCTTTTCTCTGTTTACAGTGGTGATTAGGAATCTGGGGATGCAAGCACTTGTGAATGAAATTTCCAGGAAAGAGAAATTATGGAGAAAGAAATACACTGGGGTCTTGAGATGGGAATCCAACAGAGTGAGGGTAATGATGGTTAAGTTTCCAATCATGCTCAACGTGTAATTTAGAAGCAGAAACAAAAAAATTAGGATCTGTAACTGAGAATCATCTGTCAGTCCCAGAAGGATAAACTCTGTGTGCTTTGTATGGTTCCTCATTTCTCCTCTGTAATTTCAAACAATTTATTGTAATAAAAAGGTATAAAAATAAGAAACTACAGGAATAGTTTTATCTTTAAGATATTATATATTAAAGGATACATGTGCACAAATATACCCATTTGCCTGAGTTTGAAGATATGCTCTAGAACTGTGCTGCAAATACTAATATTACCAAAGTCAACTCAGTTTTGGAAATTGACCTATAATACCCATAATAGTTATTTTTCACCCTTATTTACAAACTCCCAGTCAATTACAACTGCTTCCAATTTGTCCATTGTTAAATAATTAAATAAATCCTCGGTTCAGATTTCAAAATTAATTCATTCATTTTAATTAACTTTATCAAAATAAAATTATGCAAGTGAAGTGAATTAAAACCTACAGTTAAATTCTGAAACTTTAGATTTAATATTAAAGAGACATTTGATTCAAGCCCAATTAGTCACCTAGAGAAGCAACTTCTCTAGGAACTACTCATGAAGGCATAGAAAGGACAACAAGAGAAAAAGAGAATATAAGTGTGTAGTACCCCAGCAAAATAAATACAAGTCGAATCTAGGAAAACTTGAAATTGAATATAAAGCAGATATAATCACATTTATAAAAAATTAACAATGCATTTAGAACTTCAACATTTTGCCACATGTAATAGAGAACAAATAATAAAAGAGAAAACACAGAAAAGACAATCACAATCTCCACCCAGTTACACATATTCAGAGTCTAACGTCACTTGCCATTAAATTATCTTTTAATCAGATATTAAATTAGAGTGCATATATGTTTTTCATAAAAAGGAAATCTTTCAATAAAATGTATTTTTATTCTCTAATTTTTTATAAAAGCAAAACAATTTTAGTGAAATCAGAGTACTAATTGGTTATATATTTTAGAGGCATATTTTCAACTAAAATATACCCAATGATGCACTTCATTTTCCTCTTACTCTGAAGAAATGTTTGTCAACCATTTGTGAAATAGGTAGACTATTTCCAAATAAACATAGTATATAAGCACTGAAAGAAACGGAAAATAGACTGCATCATAGAGTATACAATGTTTTCTTCATTTTAAAATAAAATAATGTACTTTGCATTCCTTCTCAGCAATTATTTTGCCAATCAATATCTTTGCCTGTTCTAAAACTTTTCTTTTTCTTATTGAATACATAATGTTTTTCCTTCTACATGATTTAGCCTGTTACTTCACATAGGAATTCACAAACCCCACATTATTTAGATAAATAATTTTATTAATAATCATTAGCACATCTTTGTTTTTCATTTCATGTATATTAGCATATTCTTCTCCTCTTAGATTAATACTCCAATGAATTAGCTCCAGGCTGTTAATGGAAAAGGCAGCTCTTAGAGAACCATAGATGAATCTCAACCTTCCTTCCTTGACCTGGTCTTCATTTGGCCCTGTTTATTTTGTTAACATGCTCTTTCCCTAATTTCTTTTTCCTGAAAAATATATTGAACTTTCTTGTAGGTTAATTGTTGGTATCAGAGTAATTTCAAAATCAAGCAGCAGATATTTGTTCTGCAACCAGTGCAGATTTGAAAATCCATAATTATCAGTGATAAATTGTCATATATCAAAGTGTTGGTCAGAATTAGTACTCCTCAGGGAGTTAATTTTTCTGTTTTTTCAAAAATGTATTAAAACGTGAAATAAACTCTCCAAGAAAAACATCCCCCAACCTCGTAATGTTTGATTGACATCTAGAGTTTCCAAGGTTCTCTTTGTCTAGAGCAGTAGAATAATTATCATTCCCTTCACATTCCCACAGTGTCTGGTGTAAACCATGAAGTACTGGAAATGTAAGTGCAAATACATATTGCAAGCTTCATATTCTTGAATTTAGAGATTCATAAATAGATGAGAAATAATCAATGCTTTATTCAAAGAGAATTAATATCAGCTTTAAATCACTGTTATTTATTTATATGTTATTTACATGGTAGCAATAATTATTCTTAAATATTTAAGAGAAAAGTAAGACACTACTTACTGCCATTAGTAGAATATGTTGGTATCTTTTTTTTCTCTAGACTATATAAATAAACATCAACCATAATAGAGTCAAACATATTTATTGGAAAATAATATTAAATAAACTCTCATGTTAATTCCAATTAGAGAGTAAAGTGTGACTATATTAGTAATGGAACTTTCTTCACTATCACATGATACTGAATGTATGTCTTGAATAATAAAATTTCTAGTAAACTTCTCTCTGTTACTATAAAATTTATATCTGTTCAACCAATCCCACCTTACCAACATCCATAATGATTATCACAGCTGAGATGACTAGCTAGTTTAGTACTTGGGAAATATCTGCCAGGTTCAAATTATTTAAAGAGTGAGTGCTTCTTTACAAGAAACCTAAGGGGATTGTGTCTCTAAGGGAAAGTAGACAAGATGAAACAACACTCAAAAACCCACACCAAACACCATTTATCCCTTGTCTTTATCATTTAATTAAAAATAAGCTTATTGATTCAAGCATGCTGATATGAAGTATTATGAGACTCATCACATTAAAAAAATACTCATTTCAAAAGAATCATGTATACTCTGCAAACCAACAGACGTGCCAAGATACAAGGATAAATCCTCTTGAGGTTTTTGTTTTTTCCAAAATGTGAATTGTCACTAGAAGATCAGCATGTTGCTACCTACCACAAATACTTATTGTTTTTTTTAAAAAACAACTCTATTCAATATTAAAAAAACTGAACTTCTGTTTATTACTATGATTTGAGAATGGATATTTTATTTGGTGATTTGAGGGTGTGCACTTACATTCAAGCTTTTTGAAATATTACTAATTATTATAATGTCCACCTTTTGTTGAAAATTTAGTATGCATGAATCACTGCTAATTTTTGTGTTTACAGTATTTAAATTAGTCATCAATAGACAAAGTACACATATTTATGACCTTTGCTTTTGTAAAAACTAATACTTAGGGAAGTCATTTCACTAATTCACACTCGTGACAAAGTTTAAAAACTACAGAGACATGATCACAATCAGATTCATGATTCCAAAGTGTAGCTTGTTACCCATTATGCAATACTTCAAATTAAGTAAATGAGTGGTTAGTTGACAGGCAGACTACAGCTAGATGATGATGATGATAGGTAGGTAGGTAGATAGATAAATAATCTAATGGTTTAATCCATACCCAGAATTTGAATGCTTAACTTTTTTTGAGTGAATAAATATATGATAAAAAGATTGACATTTTCATACCACTGTCAACGGGAAAAAAAAATGCACATGAGTGTTGTGAATTAAGTTTTACTTGAGGCAGAATGAGGACAATAGCTCTGGAAACAGTATTTCAGATAGCTCTGAAAAACAGCTCCAGAGAGGTAGGGATGAAGGTCATCATTATATATGATTTTAGTGAAGAGTGATACCTGCAGTCAAGTACACATTTTGAGCAAGGCTTGCTGCTAGTCACAAGGAACAGATGCCATCAATAATGATTTTAGTGCTGTCTAGACAACCCACTCAAGTACTATTGCCTGGAAAATCCCATGGATGGAGGAGCCTGATAGGCTGCAGTCCAAGGGGTCGCACAGAGTTGGACACGGCTGAAGCGACTTAGCAGCAGCAGCAGCAGACACAAGGAGACACATACACACAAAAAATGAGCTCATAAAATCTTTTGAAAATATCTATCTGAAGGCCTGTTCTATTAGTTTAGGCCCCCACCGCCCCCCACACCCCGCAGAGCACAGAGTGCCTCATTCCTGATCTCCACCCTGAAGTCCTTTCAGGGGTGTTGAAGGTCAGCAGTTGTAGTGGCTCATGATTTAATCCTTGTAGAGGTAAATTGCAAATGCCAGTTTGCAGTTGGCATCATATATGCAAATATTTTGTCAAGAAAATGGTTGCTCCCTTTTAAACAAAACTTGTACTTTTCAACCATATCATTAATTTATGTAAAATTTAAAGTATCATGTTACCAAAAAAAATAACACTGAAATTGAATTAAAAAATCAAATGAAATAACAATATTATGCTGTGAATAAAAGAACCACAAGAGTTAAAAACAAAGAAAGAAATAAAAATAATTTAGTGTGTGATGATTTAAAATATCATGCTCTGATCATGGACCCTCTGTGGGACAGTCTAAAGGGTAAAAGGATTACAAACATAGCTTTAAATTCATACAGTTTGTGTTTTATCACTGATAGTACTGACTGAGTAATTCTGATTTCACCTTGTCTGAATTTTAGCATTGGGTAAACTAGTAAATATACGAATGTTGAGAACTAGGAATTTCACTGAAGGGATAAGGGGTGGGGAGAGAATCAAATATGATGAAGAAATAATTCAGTAATGCTGAATTAAAATTAGAAGCAGTAGTGTAAACTAATGAATCTTAACATGTTTTTTTCCTAGCTTTGTCTTTTGAAAGATTGACAACACTACTATGCTCCAACACTGAGTGGGAAATTCCAAGATGACACAGAAGACTTCTTGAAGATCAAATTTGCAAACTAGTGAATGCCGAAAAATAATTACCTTAGAAACAAAGAATCATAACACCTAAGAATTCATAGTAACACCATTACTAATATACATAATGGTATGGCTAGTAATGTGTATATGAATTTATAATGAAGAGGGGAAACTCTATAGAATTATAATACCAAATTTTTCACATATAAAGAATTAAAAATTTTTAAATCAACATTTCCAAACCTCATGGAACATGAAACCCTTTACATTTGTTTTCCATGATACCATGTTCATCTAGTGTTTGTCCCTCCTACCTCACTATGGCCTGTTTCTATATATTTTCTTTTGATACCACCTTATTTTGTTGACTTCTGCATGTTGGATACAGATGTTAATGTAAAGAAAATAAATAATAAAATAATAGGAAGAAAATGTAAGCAAATATATGACAACATCAGAATCAGTAAAGCCATAATGGCAAAAGATTCAGAAACAATAAAACAAAAGGAAGCATATTTTACTACAATTCAACTAAATTTTCAGTGTACCACCAGCACCATAAGTACTGGTTTGGCCAAAGCATTCAATTTTTTTTTTTTTTTTTCTGTGAGCTGACTCTACTAATGCTTAGTTATCTTTAACATCATTCAAAACAATTTTTTTTTAGATTGTGTTGTGAAAGCTATTATATCAATGTTCATTAAAAAAAAACATCAAAATAATGAATTTTTGTGAGGCACTTTAATACGGAAGATGGAAGAAAAAACCATTTTCAGCATATTATGCTTTATTATATCAAGAAAGGTAAAAATGCAACTGAAGCACACACACAAAAAGGTTTGTGCAGTGTATGAAGAAGGTGCTGTGACTGACTGAAGGTGTCAAAAGTGGTTTGCAGAGTTTTGTGCTGGAGATTTCTCACTGGATGACATTCCACAGTCAAGTATACCAGTAAAGTTGACAGCAGTCAAATAAATACAATAATGGAGAGCAGTGAATGTTACACCAACAGGAGACAGCTGACATACTCACAATATCCAAATCAAGCACTGAAAATCATTTGCAACAGCTTGGTTATGTTGAAATGAAGTGAAAGTCACTCAGTCGTGTCTGACTTTTTGTGACCCCAGGTAAAGTAGCCTGCCAGGCTCCTCGGTCCATGGGGATTCTCCAGGCAAGAATACTGGAGTGGGTTGCCATTCCCTTCTCCTGGGGATCTTCCCAACCCAGGGATCAAACCCAGGTCTCCTGCTCACACTATAGGTGGATTCTTCACCATTTGAGCCACTAGGGAAGTCCATATTGGTTATGTTAATCATTTTAATGTTTGGGTTGCACATAAGTTAAGCAAGAAAATCTTCTGACCATATTTCCACATGTAATTCTCTACTTAAAAATAATGAAAATTAAAACAAATTGTGGCAGATGATGAAAAGTGAATAGTGTACAATAATATGGAATGAAACAGATCATAGGACAAGCAAAATTAACTACCACCAACCACATCAAAGGCCTGTTTTCAAAGAAGTTGATGTTGTGTGTATGGTGAGACTGGAAAGGAGTCCTTCTATTATGAGCTTCTTTTGAAAAACCAAACTATTAATTCCAACAAGTTCTGCTCCCAGTTAGATCAACTAAAAGCAGCATTCGATGAAAAGTATCTGGAAGTAGTGAACAGAGAACCCATAATATTCCATCAGGATAATGGAAGACTACATGTTTCCTTGAATACCAGGCAAAAACTGTTGCAGCATGGCTGGGAAGTTCTTATTCATCTGACATATTCCCTGGATATTGCACCCTCAGATCTCAATTTATTTCAGTCTTTATGCAACCCTCTTAATGGAAAAAATTCCAATTCCCTGGAAGACTGTAAAAGGCACCTTGAACAGCTCTTTGCTCAAAAGTATCAAAAGTTTTGGCAAGGTAGAATTATGAAATTACTTGAAAAATGGTGGAAGTAGTGAAACAAAACAGTGAATATGTTGTTCAATGAAGTTCTCAGTGAAAATAAAAAATGTGTCCTTTATTTTTGCTTAAAAACTGAAAAAACTTCTTAGCCAACACAATAGTATTAAATGTTAAATAACAAATAGTGAAACAGGATTTACAACATAAGACTTGCAAAGATTGATATCCTTGAATGTATACAAATATCCTAGAAAAACATAAGGAATCACTTTTATTCAAAAACAGTGAAAGGACCATAACAGCCTGTTCATAAACAAAGCATAAATTATCAATAAATATTTGAAAACTATGATTTTTAGAAATTTAAAAATGTGAAATAACATGAAAAAGTATGATCTGGATCATCATTTTGCAAAGATTTAGTACCATGAAGATACTTCCTTACCTTGGTGTTTTTAATGCACCTCCCATCTCATAGGACTGTCCCAGTTCGTAAGTGTATTTGTTAGCTTTTGTTTTGCTTTTCTATATTATATTTTACATTCATTAGTGATTTTTAAGCATAGTCACCAAGGACACTTTTTTATTTATTTTTTTCCCAAGGACACTTTTTTCTAACTTTATTTATCTTACCTGTTACAGGTTGACCACATAAAGAAAGCATCCTCCATCATATCTTTAGTGAAACTTTTCAGGGAACCATTCTCTGTTAAAAAATTGTTGGACCAAAACATCAACTTCTCAACAATCAGAGAATTTCTGATTTTCTTTAGCCTTTTTACTAGTCTTTCCTTCTATCTAACTCTTCAGATTATATGGAAATAGATCATTTATAAATTTAGACTCATATTGTCATTCACAGTAAATGCTACACATATGGATATAAAAATTGATACTGCCTGTTTTTGTATTTCCATTGCTGTCTTTGAGTGCAAGTAAGAAAGAAACACTAGACTCTATCTATGTCACTACTAACAATTCTTGTTTAATTGTGAGACTATGTGGGGAGAAAACAAAAACTGAAGCCTGAATGAAAGACTAAAATGTAAGTATGTGTATATTTCTCAAATCAATATTTTTCTATTCTGAAACTTGGAAAACTAATTAAAATGGTTCCTATAAATTTCCTAAGGATACATAAAAACATTTATATATAAACATATACTTATATGTAAGATATATATAACGTGTGTGTGTGTGTGTGTGTTTTTTTTTTTTAATTTGGATAGTTCACAGGATGTGAGAAATTCATTTCAATACTTGAAAGTCATCATGGATGTCTCTGGGCCTGTGGTAAATGAGGAAGTCTCTAGGCCTATCTTATAAATTGGTTAAGATTGGGACAATAGATGTTATATTATACATAAACACACACACACATAAACACAACCTCGAATATATAAGTAAATCTTGTATACAAATAGTGTGCTTGTATATAACATCCAGGTAGGCAATTTTTTTAATGCATTCTTATAAACTCTTTTAATTAGTGTGGTATGCTTTGAACATTTATAGGCGGTGCATCATCATTTATGTTTGGACTTTGGCGTATCACTTTGTTACTTGATATTTGTTTGTTCCCATTGCTGTTCATTCTTTTGTTTCTCCTTTCCTGTATTCAATTGAATAACTTTACTGTTCAATTTTAATTTATGTAATTTATACAATGTGCTTTTTACTGTATCAACTCTTACAAGTTTGTGCATGGTCTGTGAATGATAATCTACACAGTGAACATTTCACAAATGACTTGGAAACAATATTTACCACTGGGGGTAGAATGTAAAAAAAACTTTTTTGCCTTTACACTTCTACTTCTCATGAGAGTTATCACATATCTTGACTATTTACATTGGCAATCACATCAGATAATACTATGATTTTGGCTCTCAACAACTGTATGAAAGGATTTGTATCATACAGGCTTTTTCCTGTTTTTCAGTGTTTGATAGAAACATACAATTAAACCACCTGAGGCTGCAGTTCTCTTTGTTGGATGATTTGTGTACCTGTTTAATATTAGGGATAGAGATATATAGGTTAGATATTTCATCTTGAGTTAGCTTTGGTAGACTGTATCTTTCATAGCATTGATTCATTAATTTAAGCTGTCAAATCTACTTTGTAGAGACATGATATTTTTCTGTTTTAATATACGTGTAATCTGCAATGATGTCATACCTCACATTGCTGATAAATTTCACCTTTTCTTTTTTCTTCCAGACCAGCCACAATAACAGTTTATCAATATTAAACATCCTCTCCAAGAATCAGCTTTTGATTATATTCATCTTCTCTCTTGTTTCTCTTTTCCATTTCACTGATTTTTTTTTTTTTTTTTTTTTTTTTGCTTATTATTTCTTTTCATCTGTTTGGATAACTTTTCTTTGACTTTTTTACATGTAGATTGTATAAAACATCAAAGCTGGTAATGAGAAATCACACAGTCATAACAACATTCATCTTGTTGGGATTTACAGAGGACCCACAGCTGCTAGTTCTGATTTTTGTCTTTTTATTTCTTACGTATATAATGAGTGTTACTGGAAATCTGACCATTATCATTCTCACATTCATGGATTCTCATCTTAAAACACCTATGTATTTTTTCTTCAAAAACTTTGCCTTCTTAGAAGTCTCATTCTCAACAGTGTGTATTCCCAGATTCCTGTACAGCATATTAAGTGGGGACAATATCATTATTTGTAACACCTGAAGAAGTGAAGTGAAATTTGCTCAGTCGTGTCCAACTCTTTGAGACTACATGGACTGTAGCCCGCCAGGCTCCTCTGTCCATGGAGTTCTCCAGGCAAGAATAATGGAGTGGGTTGCCATTTTATTCTTCAAGGGATCTTCCCAACCCAGGGATCGAACCTGGGTCTCTCGCATTGCAGGCAGATGCTTTGTCATTTGAGCCATCATGGGCTTAATGCCTGTGCTGGTCAAATATTTTTTGTTGGACTCTTTGGAGTCACAACATTTTTCTTCTGGCAGTAACGTCCTATGACCACTACGTGGCAATCTGTAAACCCCTTCATGAACAGTGGAGTCTGCATCATCTTTGTGCTCTGCTGCTGGATCTCTGGGTTGATGACTGTCATCACACCATGCAGTATGGGCCTCCAGGTAAAATTCTGTGACTCCAGTGCCATTCATCATTTTGGGTGTGATGCAGGTCCCCTCCTAAAGATCTCAAGCTCAGATACATGGTTCATAGAACAGACGATTATAATCTGTGGGGTGGTGACATTCATCATCACACTGATAGGTGCATTCATCATTACATTGATAGGTGTTTTCCTTTCATATATATATATATGTGTGTGTGTGTGTGTGTTCAGTTTAGTTTCTCAGTCATGTCTGACTCTTAGCGACCCCATGAATCGCAGCACACCAGGCCTCCCTGTCCATCACCATCTCCCAGAGTTTACCCAAACTCATGTCCATTGAGTCAGTGATGCCATCCAACCATCTCATCCTCTAGTGTCCCCTTCTCCTCCTGCTCTCAGTCTTTCCCAGCATCAGTTCAGTTCAGTTCAGTACAGTGGCTCAGTCATGTCCAACTCTTTGCAACCCCAAGAATCAGAGCATGCCAGGCCTCCCTGTCCATCACCATCTTCTGAAGTACACTCAAACTCATGTCCATCGAGTCGGTGATGCCATCCAGCCATCTCATCCTCTGTCATCGCCTTTTCCTCATGCCCCCAGTCCCTCCCAAGTTCAGAGTCTTTTCCAATGAGTCAACTCTTCGCATGAGGTGGCCGAAGTACTGGAATTTCAGTTTAGCATCATTCCTTCCAAAGAAATCCCAGGGCTGATCTCCTTCAGAATGGACTGGTTCAATCTCCTTGCAGTCCAAGGGTTTCTCAAGAGTCTTCTCCAACACCACAGTTCAAAAGCATCAATTCTTCAGCGCTCAACCTTCTTCACAGTCCAACTCTCACATCCATACATGACCTCTGGAAAAACCATAGCCTTGACTAGACGAACCTTTGTTGGCAAAGTAATGTCTCTGCTTTTGAATATGCTACCTAGGTTGGTCATAACTTTCCTTCCAAGGAGTAAGCGTCTTTTAATTTCATGGCTGCAATCACCATCTGCAGTGATTTTGGAGCCAAAAAAATAAAGTCAGCCACTTTTTCCAATGTTTCCCCATCTATTTGCCATGAAGTGAAGGGACTGGATGCCATGATCTTCATTTTCTGAATGTTGAGCTTTAAGCCAATTTTTTTTCACTCTCCACTTTCACCTTCATCAAGAGCCTCTTTAGTTCTTCTTCACTTTCTGCCATAAGGGTGGAGTCATCTGCACATCTGAGGTTATTGATATTTCTCCTGTCAATCTTGATTCCAGCTTGTGCCTTATATATATATCTCCCTACAAACTTCCCTGAAAAAGTACATTTAGTTACAACTCTCAAAATTGTATACCTACAATTCAGAGTCAGCTCACAGGTGTATACTCCCTATGCCTACTGATCTCTAGGTATGGCCAACTATATGAAATGCCCATCATTTGGCTAAACTCTTTCATGTGCCATAAATGTAAGACTTTGTCCCTGAAGTTGACAGTGTCTCTCAGGTGCTATTTTGCTGAGTCATCACAAGTGCAGTTTGCCCTGGATTCGCCTAAAGGTAGCCTTTCATTTCTGAAAACAAAATTTTCATATAAAAACATATAAAAATTATATGTTTATAATTAAATAGAATTGCCATAGGTTGTATGTAAATGGTAGATTATAAGTTCTTACAGATTTAGTTATGTACTTTTGGTTGAGGGGAAAAATCTCTGATGTTACTTTTATAACATAATTTATGCTGGTAAATACTATGTCATTTTTTTTCCTTTTTATGTTCATATTTTTATAGTATCCATGAGTTGTTTAAGGAAAGTGGATAAAGGCTTGTTATGCCTATTTAATTGCCTTAGACACTGTGAAAAAGAAAATCAAACATTTTATCATTTGACTTTTATTATCCTGCACCATCAGTGTGTCTAATGGTATTGTTGCATTTTCTTGTCCTCAAAGACAATGTTCCCACTGCTACCTTGTGGAAAGTTGATTGCCAAAACTTATATTAACATTCCTTAGTGACTTTTAATCATGGGTCTCCACAGACACTTTTGTTTGTTGATTCTATTGACTCATTATAGGTGGGATACATGATTAAATAGCCATAACATTTGGTGCCAAATATGTTTTCCTGATTGGTTGATGAACCAACAAGTTCATCATATCAACTACTCCTAATCAATTGTTCTCCCATGTTATACCTTTAACCCTTTAGAAAAGACATTCCTTTATTTGAGCTAGTAAGAGAGGAACATATATTCTCAGTGTAAAATGGCACAGGGCCTCTCACAGAGGGAGCTCTGTATGATATAGAAGGGCTCTGGGCATTTTCAGGGATTTCCTAGCTGAATGCGATTCCCTGAGAAAACATGTCTCCTCTAGCATATTCCTTTTCAGCATGTGTATCATTATGAGTATCTTCAAATGAACTGTCAACAGGTGCCATGAAATAACTTAATGGTGACAGGGTAAGTATGAAAATGTTTGCTCCTTCAGTCATTTACACACTATGTGTGCATGTTTTCTGGCAGAAGGTGGGAGGTGGATGGGGAACGTCATGATAGATTTCTCTCTTTAAGCAAAGTGTCAGACATTTTTAATTGATATTTAAAATTTTTACTGGAGTACAGATTTACATTGTCATGTTAGTTTCAAGTGTACAGCAAAGTGAATCAGTTACTGTGCTCATTGTGTTCAGTGGCTCAGTCATGCCCAACACTTCCAAAACCCCACGGACTATAGCCTGCCAGGCTCCTCTACATGGGGTTTTTCAGGCAAGAATACTGGAGTGGGTTGCCATTTCCTCCTGCAGGGTATCTTCCTGACCTAGGGATCAAATCCATGTCTCCTGCGTCTTCTACATTAATAGACAGATTCTTAATCACTGAGCAGTCTGGGAAGCCCTGAATCAGTTATACACATACATATATCCCCCCCTTTTTTTTCTCTTAGATTCTTTTCCCATATATGCCATTACAGAATATTGAATAGAGTTCCCTGTGTTATATAGTAACACAAGGAATGGTTGTCTATTTTATATACACTACTGTGTATACATCAGTCCCAATCTCCCAATTTATCTCTCCCCCTCCCTGTGTTAGACTTAAATAACCAACCAATAAGGTGAATACTAATGTTAGCATTTGATGGGAATATCCCACAGTCATTTTTCTAGAATGATGGCCCCTAAAAATCATTAGCAGATTTGGTTGGGGAATAACATACACACATACACACATCAATAGCAGAGATTTTATTCATTTTTTAACCTTTTTCAAAATTAAAATTAAATACTTTATGTTAAATGTTAACTTTTAACTAAATGTTAAAGTTAAATACTTAAAGCAGGATTTTGTGAATTTGAATATGTCAGCATTATTAAATATTTATCTATGAACAGCTGGACTCAGAGAAAAACAATATATTGATTACTAAAGCTAAGATCATTTCAAGACCCAAGCAAATCTGAATCAGATATGAAGGGAACTACTGGGTGGTGAACTGCATTCATGAAAAGAAGGAAACAAGACAGGGACTCTGAGTGTGAGCTACAGTCACCATCAGATGACAATGAACTGTTCAAGAGAGTATCACCCTTTCATCCAACTTTATCTACCCTGAACCTCAATGAATATCCCTCCCTTTGATGGAGTCTCTCAGCCAGTGCACCTGTAGTAGCAGAAGACAGGGTTTAGCTGCTTAAACTAAAGAGAAAGATCTGGCTCAAAGCATTGGAAACTAAGTGAAGACAAACACTACATGATGTCACATACACGTGGAATCCAAAAACAGAAACAAAAACACACCAAAAAACCCCAAGCTCAGAGACACAGAGGACAGACTGGTGGTTGTCAGAGGTAGGGTGGGGGCAGGGGAACAATGAATGAAGGGGCTCAAAAGATGCAACCTTCAATTATAAAGTAATAAGTTCTTGAAATGTAATTTACAGCTGGGAGACTAAGATAATTACTGCATTACATATTGAAACTTACTATGACAGTAGATATTAAAAGGTCTCATCACAAGGAAAGTATTTTAGGTAACTAAGTAAAGTGGTGAATGTTGGTTAGACTCATTATGATGATTATTTTACAATGTATACAAACACCAAGTTGTTATGCTGTACACCTTTAACTGAAATGGGGTCTTCCTGCTTGCCACTCAAAAGTCAGTAAATAGGCCATGTTGGTAGAAAGAAAAGTTTGTTTTATTTTGGATGCCAGGAACAGGGTGGGGAAATGATGATACATGTCCAAAGACTGAGTCTGTCTCACTGACCATCAACTAGTTAGAGCTTTTATACATGAGGAAGAGGGGCTACTGGCAGAAAGAGCACAGTTAGCTCTGATAGTCATATTGATATTGGTCACTGGTGATTTGATCAGCATTATCTTGATTGTTGGCTTAAAGCTCAACATTCAGAAAATGAAGATCATGGCATCCGGTCCCACCACTTCATGTGAAATAGGTGGGGAAACAGTGGAAACAGTGTCAGACTTTATTTTTCTGGGCTCCAAAATCACTACAGATGATGACTGCAGCCATGAAATTAAAATACACTTACTCCTTGGAAGGAAAGTTATGACCAACCTAGATAGCATATTCAAAAGCAGAGACATTACTTTGCCAACAAAGGTCCGTCTAGTCAAGGCTATTGTTTTTCCAGAGGTCATGTATGGATGTGAGAGTTGGACTGTGAAGAAGGCTGAGTGCCGAAGAATTGATGCTTTTGAAGTGTGGTGTTGGAGAAGACTCTTGAGAGTCCCTTGGACTGCAAGGAGATCCCACCAGTGCATTCTGAAGGAGATCAGCCCTGGGATTTCTTTGGAAGGAATGATGCTAAAGCTGAAACTCCAGTACTTTGGCCACCTCATGTGAAGAGTTGACTCATTGGAAAAGACTCTGATGTTGGGAGGGATTGGGGGCAGGAGGAGAAGGGGACGACAGAGGATGAGATGGCTGGATGGCATCACTGACTTGATGGACGTGAGTCTGGGTGAACTCCAGGAGTTGGTGAGGGAAAGGGAGGCCTGGCATGCTGCGATTCATGGGGTCGCAAAGAGTCGGACACGACTGAGTGACTGATCTGATCTGATCTGATCTGGTCTTGATTGTTTTAAGTACAACTAGTCTTCAGTTCCAAGGTTGGTTTGTTTCAATGTCCTTGAGGCTAATTCTTAGAATGTAATGGCTTATGTCATGGCTACATGGCTCGTCATCATGTAGTTACTTCTTCACTTGGTGAGGATTCAGTATTTGTAAGACAGCTCATGGGACATGGCTCAGAATATTATCCACAGCCCCAGAGAAGGAATTAAATGTCCTTGACAATGCTTAATGACTGAACTATTGTTATTTGGTCTCCTTTGACTTTTCCTTTGTTTCTTCATTTTCTCACTTCTCTGATTAAACTTATTCATTGGCTAAAGTTTTTACACAGACAAAAGGCAGGCTGAGGACATGAGGGTGAAGGACCATACGGTCCTGCTCTGTTTCACAGTTGAAACTAATATAAAGCTAAATATTGACTATACCTTATTTTTTTTTAATTCCTTTGGTTCTGTGCGGGATGCTAGGAAAAATGACAAACTGTTTTGAAAATTATAAAATATAAAAAAGAATCAAAAAAGCTCTGGTAGTACATGTCTCAAGGCTTTTTGAAAGGAATATACTAAAAACACAAGAACGTGCATTACTCGCAGAAAATCCATCTTTCATTTAGTAAAATAAGAAAACTTGGAGCACTAAAGACATTACTTGCAAGTTAGAAACCTATAATTACCTATCAATAAAATGGAGGACATATGAAAAAGAACTCTCACATAGATTGATCTTAACCCAGAATAATACAGTCCTTAGTCTTCAGCCTTAGTATTTCTGGAGAGAAATATTAAACAAACATGGAAATATCAACATACTAACAGGAAAAAAGAATAAAATGGAAAATTAACCAGTTGCACTTTGTAATCTCCATCAGTTCTGATATTACACATGAACTGAGTGGTTGCATATAAACTGAGTGGCATACATTTAGTTTTTGTTCTAAATATCCCATTTATACCAGGTGTAGCAACATAATTATTACAACTGTCCCTCTTTGCTTCTCAAGTTTCCTTTGTTTGACAATAAATATTATAGTAACACTACCTTTTTTAAAAGATTAGCAATACAAATACTGTTCATGAAACCAAGATATTCAGGTAAATGTGCATCAATAATCAGAATGCAGTGATTCAAGCCTGGGACTCTGGAGTCACTCTTTGTGGCTACTTAATATCAGAAAACCTTAAAAATAAACTTTATCTCTCTGTGCCTCAGTTCTCCCACTTTTAAAGTGGAGACAATATACTCCTGGATAAGGAAATGGCAACCTACCCCAGCATTTTTGCTTTGAGAATCCCATGGACAGAGGTGCCTGCTGGGTTACACTCCATGGGGTTTCAAACAGTTGGACACAACTGAGTGACTAATATCTTAATATATCTCCTACTTCATAAGATATTTTATATAGATAACATATGTAATAGACAATTGCATGGAGCATAGAAAGAAAGATAAGTATATAGTAGTATCAATTCAGTTTAGTTCAGTCATTCAGTCGTGTCCAACTCTTTGTGACCCCATGGACTGCAGCACACTTACTCCTTGGAAGAAAAGTTATGACCAACCTAGACAGCATATTAAAGAGCAGAGACATTACTTTGCCAACAAAGGTCCATCTAGTCAAGGTTATGGTTTTTCCAGTAGTCATGTATGGATGTGCAAGTTGGCCTGTAAGGAAAACTGAATGGTGAGGAATTGATGCTTTTGAATTGTAGTGTTAGAGAAGACTCTTGAGAGTCCCTTGGACTGCATGGAGTTCCAACCAGTCCATCCAAAACGAGATCAGTCCTGAATGTTCATTGGAAGGACTGATGCTGAAGCTGAAACTCCAATACTTTGGCCACCTGATGCAAAGAACTGACTCATTTGAAAAGATCCTGATGTTAGGAAAGATTGAAGGCAGGAGGAAAAGGGGACCACAGAGAATGAGATGGTTGGATGGCATCACAACTCAGTGAACATGAGTTTAAGTAAACTCTGGGAGTTGGTGATGGACAGGGAGGCCTGGCATGCTGCAGTGCATGGTATCACAAAGACTCAGACACAACTGAGCAACTGAACTGAATCCAACCATTTCATCTTCTGTGGTCCCCTTTTCCTCCTGCCTTCAATCTTTTTCAGCATCAGGGTCTTTTCCAATGAGTCAGTTCCTTGTATCAGGTGGCCAAAGTATTGGAGTTTCAGCTTCAGCATCAGTCCTTCCAATGAATATTCAGGACTGATTTCCTTTAAGATTGACCAGTTGGATCTAATTGCAGTCCAAGGAACTCTCAAGAGTGTTCAACATCACAGTTCAAAAGCATTAATTCTTCGGTGTTCAGCTTTCTTCACAGTCCAACTCTAACATTCATACATGATACTGGAAAAAACATAACTTTGACTATATGGACCTTTGTCTGCAAAGTAATGTCTCTGCTTTTTAATATGCTATCTCGATTGGTCATAACTTTTCTTGCAAGGAGAAAGAGTCTTTTAATTTCATGTATTCAGTCACTATCTGTAATAACTTTGGAGCCCAAGAAAATTAAGTCTGTCACTGTTTCCATTGTTTCTCCATCTATTTGCCATGGAGTGAGGGGACCAGAAGCCATGGTCTTTGTTTTTTGAATGTTGAGTTTTAAGCCAGCTTTTTCACTGTCTTGTTTCATTTTCATCAAGAGACTCTCTAGTTCCTCTTCTCTTTCTGCCATAAGTGTGATGTCATTAGCATATCCTAGGTTATTGATAATTCTCCCAGCAATCTTGGTTGCCTCTTGTGCTTCATCCAGCCTGGCATTTTGCATGATGTACCCTTTATATAATTTAAACAAGCAGGATGACAATATACAGCCTTGACATACTCCTTCCCAATTTGGAACCAGTCTGTCATTCCATGTCTGGTTCTAACTATTGCTTCTTGACCTGCATACAGATTTCTCAGGAGGCAGGTAAGGTATTCTGGTATTCCTATCTCTTGAAGAATTTTCAACATTTTCTTGTGATCTACACAGTCAAAGGCTTTGACATAATCGAGAAAGCCAAAGCAGATATTTTTCTGGAGCTCTCTTTGTTTTTTTATGAACTAACAGATTTTGGCAATTTGATATCTGGTTCCTCTGCCTTTTCTTAATCCAGCTTGAAAATCTGGAATTTCATGGTTCACATATTGTTGAAGCCTGGCTTGGAGAATTTGTAGCATTACTTTGCTAGCATGTGAGATGAATGCAATTGTGCAGTAGTTTGAGCATTCTTTGGCATTGCCTTTCTTTGGGATTGGAATGAAAACTGACCTTTTCAAGTGCTGTGGCCACTGCTGAGTTTTCCAAATTTGCAGTCATATTGAGTGCAGTGCTTTAACAGTATTATCCTTCAGGATTTGAAATAGTTCAACTGGAATTCCATCACCTCCACTAGCTTTGTTCATAGTGATGCTTCCTAAGGCATGTAGTATTGTAATTATATTTAATTATATGGATATATGACTTAGATTGAAGTAAGTCCTAGGGAGATACATGATAGAGTGCTTTATAATGGCTGCTGAGGTTCAAATCCAGACTGTAAGTGTCTGAGAAATAAATGCAACATATAAAAGTGAAGGCAAAATGTGTATTTGAAAGAAATGAAAATGGAAGAAAGAGAGTTTCATGTTGAGGATAATCATCAACTTTTGTATTGATTTTTTAACCATAATAGAATATATAAATGTTCTTCAATCTGTGTTAAATGAAAGCATCAAGTTCACCTTTTACATCCTTCAGCAGTTCATTCATTGCACTCAGCGTTACCTCACAATGTGATGAAGGGTGCAACAAAATAGTCAGACTGTACCACACAGTGTTATCCAATGAGAAGATCCAAGATACAGGTAGTTAAGCTTAGACTAGAAACTTAAGATTACAAATGTAAACGCTTTAGAATAAAGACATGTTTTGCCATTATAATGAATTCTCAATATTTAGAAAGCAAAAATTGTGTTTTAGAGAAAATTAAAAGTTAAAAATCCCAGGTCGAACAGTGCTAAAGAACCTGCCTGCCAATGCAGGAAATACAGAGATGTAGGTTCAGTCCCTGGGCCGGGAATATCTCCTGGAGGAGGAAATGGAAATCCATTCCAGTTTTGTTGCCTGGAAAATTCCATGGACAAAGAAGCCTGGTGGGCTACAGTCCATAGAGTCACAAAGAGTCAGACACAACTGAGTGAGCACACGAAATTTTATTTTAGGATTTTAACATTTCCCAAATTATAAAGCAAAGGAATGAAATTGAAGTTAATATTTTTTTTAATTTACCCTATGAGTTAAAGGAAACATTTGGCCATATAAAAATAGCTATAATACACAAAATGAAAAATTAATGTAATTAGTATGCCACCCAGGCTAAAAGTTAAATGCTTAATGAATTATAAATTAATTTAGGAGTTTACTAAAGGAAACGTTAGGCTGTAAATCAGCAATTTAAACATATTTAAAAGTTTCACTTCATCATTAGGTACAAACAGATGGGGAAACTCAGCTCACGTAAAACAAGAAATGTATTCCTTAGATCAACAAGTAAAGCCCATGGATCCTGGATGAGTCAAATAACCAAGAGAATTCTCATTGTTGGCTATTTTCATCACTGAATTCTGCAGTACAAATTTCTCTGACATTTACAGGTAGGTTTGGCAAAATCCAGGAGTCAATAATGAGAAATCACACCGCAGTAACACTATTCATCCTTCTGGGACTGACAGACGATCCTCAGTTGCAGATTTTGCTCTTTATTTTTCTATTTATCACCTACACTTTGAGTATAACTGGAAATCTGACCATCATTATCCTGACTTTGGTGGATCCCCACCTTAAAATGCCCATGTATTTTTTTCTCCAAAATTTCTCTTTCTGAGAAATCTTGTTTACAACCACCTGTATTCCAAGATTCCTCTACAATATATCAACTGGGGACAGAGTGATTACCTATAAGGCATGTTTCATACAACTATTTTTAACCGATCTCTGGGGTAGCTGAATTTTTTCTCTTGGCATCCATGTCATATGATCATTACGTGGCCATCTGCAAACCCTTGCGTTATATGACGATCATGAGCAACAAACTGTGCAAAACAATGGTCATCTGCTGCTGGATGGCAGCACTTATGACTATCCTCCCACCATTCAGCTTAGATTTTCATCTGGAATTCTGTGATTCAAACATCATTGACCATTTTGCCTGTGATGTATCACCTCTCCTGAAGATCTCATGCTCAGACACATGGTTAATTGAGCAGATGGTTATAGTCTGTTCTGTACTGATCTTCATCATCACTCTTCTTTGTGTAGTTCTCTCCTACATTTACATCATAAGGACAATTCTAAAATTCCCTTCTCTTCAACAAAGAAAAAAGCTTTTTCTACATGTTCTTCCTATATGATTGTACTTTCCATGTCTTATGGCAGTTGCATCTTCATCTATATCAAACCATCTGCAAAAGAAGAGGTAAGCATTAACAAAGGTGTACTACTGCTTATTTCTTCCATATCACCAATGTTGAATCCTTTTATATATACTCTGAGGAATAAGCAAGTTAAACAAGCCTTTGATGACTCACTCAAAAAAAAAAAAAAATGCTTTTCTCTTAAGAAAGTAAAATGTACCTGTCAATAAGCCAACTCAAAAGATGCACATCTATCTCATTTTCATAAATTTAAGAAAGAACTCCATAATTTTTTAGCTTGTAAACCAATCAGGTTGACTTCAGAGCCATTTAATCATTAATTTTCCCTTCCATACATTTACTGAAGAACTAATTATTGAACATTGCTCTATGAAGAACAAAATATATCACTTTTAATTCTTTAACCAGACCTACCATAATTAAGTCATTCCTTTAACTTCTTTTAAATTATACTTTCAGATATTTTATATTATTGGCATAGAGAAGACTTTCCTTGTTTAGAATTGTAGTTGATATACACTATTTATTACCTTCAAATGCACAGTGACTCTATATTTTTATACATGGTAAAATCATCGTCACAATATGTATAGTTATGGTCAGTCTGTTGTGCTTCCAGATGTCAACATATTAATAAGAGATGATTATTGGCAATGTTAAACCAATATTGTTAACATCTTAAGTGAAATAGAATAGTTACTTGAAAGATAAATATTACAAGCCTAACTCAAAAATAAATAAAGAATCTTTCTTTTAGTACCTTTCTTTCTGTTTCAGAAATTAAATTAATATCTAAAAATCTTTTCACAAAGAAAACTCCAAAATCATGTTGACTCAAAATCATGTATATGGATACTATCAAAAAGATAAATAACACATTCTATGCAAATTGTTACAGAACATACAAAAAATAACACTTTTCGATGCTTTATGAAATCCATGTAAACTTGATACAAATACCAGGCCAAGAAATCACAAGAATAAAATTGTAGATCAACACTCCTTATGATTACACATGCAAACGTCCTTAATAATTTGCTATAAAAGCTCAATGATAATTGTTCTTTTTTGTTCAGTCACTCAGTTGTGTCCAACTCTGTGACCCATGGACTGTAGGCTTCCCTGTCCCTCACCACCTCCTGGAGTTGACTCAAACCCATGTCTATTGAGTCAATGGTATCATCCAACCACCTCATCCTCCATAGCTCCCTTCTCCTCCTGCCTTCAATCCTTCCCAGCATCAGAGCCTTTTAAAATGAGTCAACTCTTTGCATCAGGTGGCCAAAGTGTTGGAGCTTCAGCTTCAGCATCAGTACTTCCAATGAATTTTCAGGGTTTATTTCCTCCTTGCAGTCCAAGGGACTCTCAAGAGTCTCCTCCAGCACCGCAGTTCTTTAGCTTTCTTTATGATCCAACTCTTATGTCACATAACTACTAGAAAAACCATAGCTTGGACTATCCAGACATTTGTCGGCAATGTGATGTCTCTGTTTTTTAGCACATTGTCTAGATTTGTCATAGTTTTTTTTTTTTTCCAAGAAGCAAGCATCTTTTAATTTCATGGCTACAATCACCATCCACAGTTATTTTGGAGCCCAAGAAAATAAATCTGTCACCATTTCCATTATATCCCCATCTATTTGCATGAAGTGATGGGACTGGATGCCATGCCCTTAGCTTTTTGAATAATGAGTTTAAGCCAGCACTATAATTACCAGATAAATTATAATTAACAGGTAAAAGATTAATTACCAGATTAAAATGACAAGAAAACTTAGCAGATGCTTCATATAGGAACTACATGAAGAGTCAGCAGGAACTTGGAAAGAAGCTCAAAATCATTATCATTAGAATATTCAAATTGAAATGAGTCAAACATTCACTCTAATGGCCACAATTAGGATATAGGCTGACAATGTAAGTCACAAGGACAGAGAGCAACTGGAACTATCATTCAGTGCTGGTGGGAATATGTGAAATGATACAACTGCTTGGGAAAATATTCTGGGAGGTTCTTAAAAAGTTAAACACAGTTACCCTATGTCTCAGCTAGTACTCTCCTATTTACCTAAGAAATATGGAAATCAACTTCCCCCAAAATGATATACATGATTTTTGGTAGCCACTCGACTCGTAGAGCTCAAAATTGCAAATATGTCAAATGCTTGTTTAAAAAAACAGAGAAACATATTTTAGTTTATTCATAAAATTAAAACCCCACTCAACTGTGCAAAGGTATAAACTGCTAAAACAAATAATATAGAAAATTTTGAAAACATTATGCTGAGTGAAAGATATCAGACACAAAACAGTATATGCTGTGTTCCCTAAATTTAACACATTAGAAAGGGAAAAACAAACCTGCAGTGACAAAAAGCAGGTCAATGATTAAATGAGATCAGATCAGCCGCTCAGTCGTGTTTGACTCTTTGCGACCCCATGAATCACAGCACGCCAGGCTTCCCTGTCCATCACCAACTCCCGGAGTTCACTCAGACTCACGTCCATCGAGTCAGTGATGCCATCCAGCCATCTCATCCTCTGTTGTCCCCTTCTCCTCCTGCCCCCAATCCCTCCCAGCATCAGAGTCTTTTCCAATGAGTCAACTCTTCACATGAGGTGGCCAAAGTACTGGAGTTTCAGATTTAGCATCATTCCTTCCAAAGAAATCCCAAGGCTGATCTCCTTCAGAATGGACTGGTTCGATCTCCTTGCAACCCAAGGGACTCTCAAGAGTCTTCTCCAACACCACAATTCAAAAGCATCAATTCTTTGGCGCTCAGCCTTCTTCACAGTCCAACTCTCACATCCATACATGACCTCTGGAAAAACCATAGCCTTGACTAGACGAACCTTTGTTGGCAAAGTAATGTCTCTGCTTTTGAATATGTTATCTAGGTTGGTCATAACTTTCCTTCCAAGGAGTAAGCGTCTTTTAATTTCATGGCTGCAGTCACCATCTGTAGTGATTTAGAAGCCCAGAAAAATAAAGTCTGACACTGTTTCCACTGTTTCTCCATCTATTTCCCATGAAATGGTGAGACCGGATGCCATGATCTTCATTTTCTGAATGTTGAGCTTTAAGCCAACTTTTTCACTCTCCTCTTTCACTTTCATCAAGAGGCTCTTTAGTTCCTCTTCACTTTCTGCCATAAGGGTGGTGTCATCTGCATATCTGAGGTTATTGATATTTCTCCTAGCAATCTTGATTCCAGCTTGTGCTTCTTCCAGTCCAGCGTTTCTCAAGATGTACTCTGCATATAAGTTAAATAAACAGGGTGACAATATACAGCCTTGACAAACACCTTTTCCTATTTGGAACCAGTCTGTTGTTCCATGTCCAGTTCTAACTGTTGCTTCCTGACCTGCATACAAATTTATCAAGAGGTAGATCGGGTGGTCTGGTATTTCCATCTCTTTCAGAATTTTCCACAGTTTATTGTGATCCACACAGTCAAAGGCTTTGGCATAGTCAATAAAGCAGAAATAGATGTTTTTCTAGAACTCTCTTCCTTTTTCCAGGATCCAGCGGATGTTGGCAATTTGATCTCTGGTTCCTCTGCCTTTTCTAAAACCAGCTTGAACATCAGGAAGTTCACGGTTCACATATTGCTGAAGCCTGGCTTGGAGAATTTGGAGCATTACTTTACTAGCGTGTGAGATGAGTGCAATTGTGCGGTAGTTTGAGCATTCTTTGGCATTGCCTTTCTTTGGGATTGAAATGAAAACTGCCCTTTTCCAGTCCTGTGGCCACTGCTGAGTTTTCCAAATTTGCTGGCATATTGAGTGCAGCACTTTCACAGCATGATCTTTCAGGATTTGAAATAGCTCAACTGGAATTCCATCACCTCCACTAGCTTTGTTTGTAGTGATGCTTTCTAAGGCCCTCTTGACTTCACATTCCAGGATGTCTGGCTCTAGGTCAGTGATCACACCATCGTGATTATCTGCGTCGTGAAGATCTTTTTGTACAGTTCTTCTGTGTATTCTTGCCATCTCTTCTTAATATCTTCTGCTTATGTTAGGTTCATACCATTTCTGTCCTTTATTGAGCTCATCTTTTTGTACAGTTCTTCTGTGTATTCTTGCCACCTCTTCTTAGTATCTTCTGCTTATGTTAGGTCCATACCATTTCTGTCCTTTATTGAGCTCATTAAAGGAGCATAAAATGTTCCTATGGTATCTCTGATTTTCTTGACGAGATCTCTAGTCTTTCCCATTCTGTTGTTTTCCTCTATTTCTTTGCACTGATAACTGAAGAAGGCTTTCTTATCTCTTCTTGCTATTCTTTGGAACTCTGCATTCAGATGTTTATATCTTTCCTTTTCTCCTTTGCTTTTTGCTTCTCTTCTTTTCACAACTATTTGTAAGGCTTTCCCAGACAGCCATTTTGCTTTTTTGCATTTCTTTTCCATGGGGATGGTCTTGATCCCTGTCTCCTGTACAATGTCACGAACCTCATTCCATAGTTCATCAGGCACTCTATCTATCAGATCTAGGCCCTTAAATCTATTTCTCACTTCCACTGTATAATCATAAGGGATTTGATTTAGGTCATACCTGAATGGTCTAGTGGTTTTCCCTACTTTCTTCAATTTAAGTCTGAATTTGGTAATAAGGTGTTCATGGTCTGAGCCATAGTCAGCTCCTGGTCTTGTTTTTGCTGACTGTATAGAGCTTCTGCATCTTTGGCTGCAAAGAATATACTCAATCTGATTTTGGTGTTGACCATCTGGTGATGTCCATGTATAGAGTCTTCTCTTGTGTTGTTGGGAGTGGGTGTTGGATATGACCAGTGCATTTTCTTCATTACGTATTCCAACGTCAAATTTGCCTGTTACTCCAGGTGTTTCTTGACTTCCTACTTTTGCATTCCAGTCCCCTATAATGAAAAGGACATTTTTTGTGGGTGTTAGTTCTAAAAGGTCTTGTAGGTCTTCATAGAACCGTTCAACTTCAGCTTCTTCAGCGTTACTGGTTGGGGCATAGACTTGGATTACTGTGATATTGAATGGTTTGCCTTGGAAACGAAGAGAGATCATTCTGTCGTTTTTGAGATTGCATCCAAGTACTGCATTTTGGACTCTTTTGTTGACCATCATGGCCACTCCATTTCTTCTGAGGGATTCCTGCCCGCAGTAGTAGATACAATAGTCATCTGAGTTAAATTCACACATTCCAGTCCATTTCAGTTTGCTGATTCCTAGAATGTCGACATTCACTCTTGCCATCTCTTGTTTGACCACTTCCAATTTGCCTTGATTCATGGACCTGACATTCCAGGTTCCTATGCAATATTGCTCTTTATAGCATCGGACCTTGCTTCTTTCACCAGTCACATCCACAGCTGGGTATTGTTTTTGCTTTGGCTCCATCCCTTCATTCTTTCTGGAGTTATTTCTCCACTGATCTCCAGTAGCATATTGGGCACCTACTGACCCTGGGAGTTTCTCTTTTAGTATCCTATCATTTTGCCTTTTCATACTGTTCAAGGGGTTCTCAAGGCAAGAATACTGCAGTGGTTTGCCATTCCCTTCTCCAGTGGACCACATTCTGTCAAAGTGAGCTATATACTGTCTGGAAGTAAATGAGGAAATGCTTTGGGGATTTGGGAGACATTATACATCTTGTGGTGTGGTAATTACTTGGATGGCTCTATTTTTCAAAATTTATCAAATTTTACAGTTAAAATGGATGCATTTCATTGTATATAATTTATATCCGAATAAAATTGATTTGAAAAGCAAGGAAAATGAGCAAAATATCTTCAACATGTACCTCACACAAATAAATATTTTGGGACTTCCCTGGTGATCCAGTGGTTAAGACTCTGTGATTTCATTGCTGAGGGCCCAGGGTTCAATCCCTGGTCAGGGAACTAAGATCCTGCATGCCTCATGCATGGTCTGGCCAAATAAATATATATTTGGGAAGTAAGTATATGAAAATAACATATGACTGCAAATACACACGGAGAAGGCAATGGCACCCCACTCCAGTACTCTTGCCTGGAAAATCCCATGGATGGAGGAGCCTGTGGGCTGCTGTCCGTGGGGTCACTAAGAGTCGGACATGACTGAGTGACTTCACTTTCACTTTTCACTTTCATGTATTGGAAAAGGAAATGGCAACCCACTTCACTATTCTTGCCTGGAGAATCCCAGGGACCAGGGAGCCTGGTGGGCTGCGATCTATGTGGTCGCACAGAGTCGGACATGACTGAAGCGACTTCGCAGCAGCAGCAGCAGCAGCATTTGCATATATGAGGTTGTTGATACCAAATACATAGAAATAAAGAGAGAGAAAAGTAAGAAATGCATTTCAGAAGAAGGAACAGGACAAAACTCCACAAAGGAAAAAAAAAAGGAGGTCTTACAAATAGCTGTGATAAGAAGAGAAGGGGAAAGCAAACGAGAAAAGGAAAGATATAAACATCTGAATGCAGAATTCCAAAGAATAGCAAGAAGAGATAAGAAAGCCTTCCTCAGCAATCAATGCAAAGAAATAGAGGAATACAACAGAATGGGAAAGACTAGGGATCTCTTCAAGAAAATTAGAGATACCAAGGGAACATTTCATGCAAAGATGGGCTCGGTAAAGACAGAAATGGTATGGACCTAACAGAAGCAGAAGATATTGAGAAGAGGTGGCAAGAGTACACAGAAGAATTGTACAAAAAGTTTTTCGTGACCCAGATAATCACAATGGTGTGATCACTCACCTAGAGCCAGACATTGTGGAATGTGAAGTCAAGTGGACCTTAGAAAGCATAACTATGAACAAAGCTAGTGGAGGTGATGGAATTCCAGTTGAGCTTTTTCAAATCCTGAAAGATGATGCTGTGAAAGTGCTGCACTCAATATGCCAGCAAATTTGGAAAACTCAGCAGTGGCCACAGGACTGGAAAAGGGCAGTTTTCATTCCAATTATAAAGAAAGGCAATGCTAAAGAATGCTCAAACTACCACACAATTGCATTCATCTCCCACGCTAGTAAAGTAATGTTCAAAAATCTCAAAGCCAGGCTTCAGCAATACGTGAACCGTGAACTTCCAGATGTTCAAGTTGGTTTTAGAAAAGGCAGCGGAATCAGAGATGAAATTGCCAACATCCGCTGGATCATGGAAAAAGCAAGAGAGTTTCAGAAAAACATGTATTTCTGCTTTATTGACTATGCCAAAGCCTTTGACTGTGTGGATGTCAATAAACTGTGGAAAATTCTGAAAGAGATGGGATACCGACCACCTGACCTGCCTCTTGAGAAACCTATATGCAGGTCAGGAAGCAACACTTAGAACTGGAAATGGAACAACCAACTTGTTCCAAATAAGAACAGGAGTACGTCAAGGCTGTATATTGTCACCCTGCTTATTTTACTTATATGCAGAGTACACCATGAGAAACGTTGGGCTGGAAGAAGCACAAGATGGAATCAAGATTGCCGGGAGAAATATCAATAACTGTAGATATGCAGATGACACCACCCTTATGGCAGAAAGTGAAGAGGAGCTAAAGAGCCTGTTGATGAAAGTGAAAGAGGAGAGTGAAAAAGTTGGTTTAAATCTCAACATTCAGAAAACTAAGATCATGGTATCTGGTCCCATCACTTCATGGGAAATAGATGGGGAAACAGTGGAAACAGTGTCAGATTTTATTTTGGGGGGCTCCAAAATCACTGCAGATAGTGATTGCAGCCATGAAATAAAAGACTCTTAATCCTTGAAAGGAAAGTTATGATCAACCTAGATAGCGTTTTCAAAAGCAGAGACATTATTTTGCCAACAAAGGTCCGTCTAGTCAAGGCTATGGTTTTTCCAGTGGCCATGTATGGATGTGAGAGGTGGACTGTAAAGAAAGCTGGGCACGGGAGAATTGATGCTTTTGAACTGTGGTGTTGGAGAAGACTCTTGAGAGTCCCTTGGACTGCAAGGAGATCCAACCAGTCCATTTTAAAAGAGATCAGTCCTAAGTGTTCTTTGGAAGGAATGATGCTAAAGCTGGAACTCCAGTACTTTGGCCACCTCATGAGAAGAGTTTGCTCATTGCAAAAGACTCTGATGCTGGGAGGGATTGGGGGCAGGAGGAGAAGGGGACGACAGAGGATGAGATGGCTGGATGGCATCACTGACTCAATGGACGTGAGTTTGAGTGAACTCCGGGATTTGGTGATGGACAGGGAGGCCTGGTGGCATGCAATTCATGGGGTCGCAAAGAGTCGGACATGACTGAGTGACTGAACTGAACTGATAGAACCGGGGCAGTAATCTAGAATCAAAAGGAGAAATAACTAGCTCGTAATTAGGTACTCTATTGCATAGTATCATAAAGGAATTGGCCCTCTTAACTAAGGTGAGGAAATTCTGAAACTCTCAGTGTTTCACTGTAGCATTCTAACTCAGGCCATAGTTCCAGATCCCCAAACTTTCTTCACTTTCTAGTCACCAATTCTTTCCGTCTGTGATCCCAGATGTTAAGTGAGTGTTCTGGTAAACCGCTTTCGTTCGTTTATTTTATGTTTAGTATATTTCAAAAAATATTTTGCACTTATTATTAGCTCACTATAAGTTGATCACTGATTTTTTCGAAATTTGGCACTTTAAGCGTATTTTAATTACATGTTGGTATAAATCTGTATTGATTCATAAGAGTGATATCATATGGAAGGTTGCTTCTCTTTGTTTCTACTGTTCTAGTGAGTACCCATGAATTCTTTCAGAACATATTGAGAACCTATGATATGTCTGGTTCTACGTAGCTACTGAGAAGTAAAAGACTGAACAGATAACTGACCCATCTATAATGATGTATGCAATAAATATTTCCAGTGAGTCCAATCATTTCGAATTTAATTTTTCTAAAGCTAAAATCTGTTAGAAATACTAATTTTCTTTTTAGATATATCCAAATTAATGTATTGCCATCTCTGAGTTTTAAATAGATAAGTCTGATAGTTTGCAGACACCAAGGAGCTAGAATGGTGAATGAAGAAAGAAACTGAAATTACCAAAGAACTTACTCCAGTGGAAGGTAATCATGAGTTTAATAAGCTGTGTAATCATAATCATTCCCAAGATGAAGTTGAAAGTATAAACGGTCTCAAACACATGCACAAAGGCCCCTCTCTTGAGGACATACATATTCACAGGCAGTTTTTGCAATGGATAGTGCTCTCTGAGTTGCCAACTGACTCTCATTAAGGTTCTATTCCATTTAGACCTATGAAGAAAGGTCTTATGTCTTAAAGCTGAAGTAAAAAAATCATTTATTTAAAATATCTGAGAAATAAAAGTTGATTCTTAGAAGATTTTGAAAATGGTAATTGCTGATGTCTCTCAGCAAGGATAGATTTTTACACAGTGAATAAAATGAATGTTTTATTGTCTCAGACTCTTATGTATGTGCAGGAGCCCGCTGTTTGGATAAGAGAGTCGTTCCTGACTTAAGCTCAAACATGAATAATGAATTTAATATGCACTGAATTTTGGCAACATACCTGACAGAGACAGCAGTGGGAATCAGGTCCTTGAAGAAAATAGGATGCTGCCATTTTATTAGACACATTCCAAGAGTAAAACAATAATGTCCTGATGAAAACATATTTCTGGATACTCTTCAACCCATAGACAACAAGGTATTAAGAAAACACAACAAAGTGGCTTTATGTCTATGTTTTCAATGGAAAAATATTTACACAAGTACATTATATATATATATATATATATATATATATATATATATATGAAAGTTGTATACTTAAGTCAATTTCTAAGACAAAAACTGTAAATATTTACATGGCAAAATATATATTTTATTATAATTTTTCTGTATTGTACCTCACATGAATACATAATTATTTAATAAAGCTTCTCATATTTAGCTATTATAAAAGTACATATTATGTATTTTGTATAAATGTGCTTTATTTCCTTAGTTTATTTTATCAGAAAAGGAATTTCTGAGGCACAAAACATTTCTGAGACACTTACATTTTAGAATTTTGATATGTATTTTCACATTTGGCTTCCAATTTGTAATATCACTTACATAATAAAAAAGTCTCTGGGTCTCTCTTTCACACTGTTGGGATTATGGGTTCTGAAGGAATTCCACCTTTATTTTTTTGCTTGAGTTCTGAATCAACTAGAATGTAGGTAAGTAAATGGAGATGAAAATACCAGTTTTATATAGAGGTATTGGAAACATAGCTTTGAATATCCTGTAAGAAAATCTTGAGTTATATCTCTAGGTAGGCAGTGCTAGAAATCCACATCTACCCCACCACCTGGGATAGATCCTTTTGCTAAATGACTTCAGAGAGTCTGACATCTGTCTGTAGACAGACAGTACATGACAGGAAATGGAATAGGATGGATGTAATATATCATATCCTTGTTCAAAATCCACCCATCATGCCAAGAATAGGTAGGAGGCAAGTCAGGAGTTGGCAGAACTAAAAGACTGAGAAAAATGTCCAAATCTTAGAAATAAAGCCTTACAGTGATTGCCTGTCTTTGCAATCTGATTGTAAATAGGTTCATCCAAAAATGACTTAATATACAGTAAATTTTGTAGGTATTTGACTTTACTATATATTCCAGACACTGTGAAGTGGCACATTAATTAATGATACCATAAATGTTAACCAGTCCAATATGTATTAGGTATATTCAGTTTCTTTCTTTATTTTTTTTTTTTTTGCATTTGCACCAACCTAATATTTATTTAACTTGATATAAATATGGCTACTTTTCCATGAATACATTTTATCCCCCTCTTCTAACTGAATTTTGACTTGAGCATATGGGCACAAAACTAAACAATAGTATTTCAACCTCCTCTTTTACAGATGAGTGTGACTTTAAGATTAAATAGTAGCCAAATGGATGTGAGCAAAGTGTAATGTTTCATTCTATGTTATGTTCTTCAAGGCACTGAACATGCCCTATATAATTTTTCCCAACATTGAGCAGTAGTCTTTTGATCATATATTTATTCCTTGATTTCTCCTCTGGAACAACAGACATACCATCTTACTTGTGCTACTGTTTAAATAAAAGAAAATATTTTGCATATGTTTATTAAATAATTGTACACCTCATATATGTAACTTTAGGAAAATTATTTCAAAATAGAATAAACACCCATTTGGAAAGAATATAAAGAGTAGGGACTATGTATTTCTTCCTAGTATTTACCACATTCCTATCTTAATATCTTCTCTTAATCAGATCCGCTTACTCTTAAGCCTTTGGTTAACATCACCTATCATCATATTTCTCAAGTGAGAAAATGAGTTCTTAAAACAGAACAAATTCTATCTTTCCAGCATTATTTTCCCATTGTCACTTCTTCTGAATATTTTTCTGGGACTATGGTAAACATCTTAGAATTTAGTTAAAATCAGGGTACTAAATAAATTACCAAGGCTACTCTAAACCTGGAATTTAAAATTTATTAATACTTGCTAATATTTTCCAACACCATGTTTAGATATCTAATGCAAGTCATCTAAGATCAAGTAAGATCATTACTATGCTGACAAAGGTCTGTATAGTCAAAGCTATTGTTTTTCCAGTAGTCGTGTACGGATGTGAGAGCCGGACAATAAAAAAGTCTGAGCAGCAAAGAATTGATGCCTTTGAACTGTGGTGCTAGAGAAGATTCTTAAGAGTCCCTTGGACTGCAAGGAGATCAAGCCAGTCAATCCTAAAGGAAATCAAACCTGAATATTCAATGGATGAAGTGATACTGAAGCTTAGGTTCCAATACTTTGGCCACCTTATGCAAAGAGCTGACTCATTGGAAATGACCTTGATGATGGGCAAGATCGAAGGCAGGAGGAGAAGGGGACAATAGAGGATGAGATGGTTTGACAGCATCACCAACATAATGGACATGAGTTTGAGCCAGCTCAGGGGAATAGTGAATGACAGGAAAGCCTGGCATGCTGCAGCCCATGGTGTTGCAAAGAGTTGGACATGAATGACTGAACAACAGCAAAGATCAAATGACAGTATGGATACTCTAGTAATAAAGACCGTAACTTAAAGATAAGTCTAATTTGGATGTTTAAAACCTCTCACAGGGTATAGGTTCTTACACTATATAGGTTCAGAGTTCTTAGATTGTAGTCTTAATGTGCTATTTTGTGAAATAAATTTCTCTAAAGTGTTAATCACTCAGTCATGTCTGAGTCCTTGAACCCCATAGACTGTAGCCCACCAGGCTCCTCTGCCCATAGGACTATCCAGGCAAGAATACTGGAATAGGTTGTCATGCCCTCTTCCAGGGGATCTTCCAGATCCAGGGATTGAATCCTGGTCTGCTGCATTGCAGGTAGATTCTTTCCCATCTTCATTTCTAGGAAAGTTCAAATTTCTCTAATCCCGAATGCATTAAAAGTATAAAGATGATTACAAATTCTTCCTCCCCAGTTTATAATTTTTTCAGCATCAGTTATTGGAAGATGTTGTTGATATACAAAAATGTACATGCTTAACATATGCAATTTGATGAGTTTGTACTTATGCTACATCAGTTAAACCATCATCACAGTCAAGGTAGAGGACAACCCATCAAAAATTTATTTTCAAGTAAAGGATAGTTAATGTTTGTGTAGAATTTGGATTTTTTTTTTTTTTCAAAACCTAAACCTCAACATTCAGAAAACCAATATCATGCCATCCGGTCCCAACACTTCATGGCAAATAGATGCGGAAACAGTGGAAACAGTGGCTGACTTTATTTTCTGGGGCTCCAAAATCACTGCAGATGGAGACTGCAGCCATGAAATTAAAAGACGCTTACTCCTTGGCAGGAAAGTTATGACCAACCTAGACAGCATATCAAAAAGCAGAGGCATTACTTTGCCAACAAAGGTCAGTCTAGGCAAGGCTATGGTTTTTCCAGTAGTTTTGTATGGATGTGAGAGTTGGACTGTAAAGAAAGCTGAGTGCCAAAGAACTGGTGCTTTTGAACTGTGGTGTTGAAGAAGACTCTTGAGAGTTCCTTGGACTGCAAGGAAATCCAACCAATCCATCCTAAAGGAGATCAGACCGGGGTGTTCATTGGAAAGACTAATGTTGAAGCTGAAACTCCAATTCTTTGGCCACCTGATGGAAAGAGCTGACTCATTTAAAAGGACCTTGATACTGGGAAAGATTGAGGGCAGGAGAAGGGGACGCTAGAGGATGAGATGGTTGGATGGCATCACTGACTCAATGGACATGAGTCTGTGTAAACTCCAGCAGTAGGTGATAGACAGGGAGGCCTGGAGTGCTGCAGTCCATGGGGTGACAAAGAGTCAGACAGGACTGAGTAACTAAACTGAACTGAAAGCCTGATGCAAAATCTCCTATATTGAATTCCTTCAAGAGTTTAAAAAATATGAGTCTAACTTGCCTACTTTTAAAGATTCTGAAGTAATAATAAACCAAGGAATTTATTGTACCACTCTATTTATTCTTCATTCAAGCTAAAGGAAATTTACTAAAAACCCTCAATCTTTTTAACAGTTATGCCAGAAAATATTAATTTTTCAGAAATATTTGTTGTTCTTAAAATCTCTATATATTTAAACCCTGTAAGCTGTTTTCACTATTGCAGACACTGTGTATTCAACCTCCCAATTCACTCCTTATATTAATATCTATTTTTTGTTACTTATGGCATCTTCAAGAATATACCTCATTATGTTTCTTAGCTATAAAGAACATTTTATCATTTTTTATTTTAGGTTTGATTTTTGGTGATGAATTCACTTTGATTTTTTCCTGGAAAGTTCAGGATGGGGAACACTTGTACACCCATGGTGGATGTATATTGATGTATGGCAAAAATAATACAATATTGTAAAGTAAAAAATAAAAGAAAAAAAGAAAATAAAGAGAAAAAATAATTAAAAAAGGATAATGTTTCACTTTTTAAAAGTTTGATATATAACACGTTACAATGAGGGCATGTCACCAGGTCTTCCTGTTTCCCATAACTGATAAGAATCTCTTGTATACAGTTTTTTTTTTTATGTTTACATATGTTACTCTTGATAATATACCTAAGATTTTAATTGCTGTGTATTTTACAAAGTGCATGTACCAATTACATTCCTATGGAGAGTGTATAAGAATTTCAGATTTTCACCATCTCATTTGGACTCTTTGTGGGTGCCTACATGTGTGTTTGCTGCTAAGTCACTTCAGTCGTGTCCGACTCTGTGCGACCACATAGATCGCAGCCCACCAGGCTCCCTGGTCCCTGGGATTCTCCAGGCAAGAATAGTGGAGTGGGTTGCCATTTCCTTCTCCAATACATGAAAGTGAAAAGTGAAAAGTGAAAGTGAAGTCGCTCAGTCATGTCCAACTCTTAGCGGTCCCATGGACTGCAGCCCACCAGGTTCCTCTGTCCATGGGATTTTCCAGGCAAGAGTACTGGAGTGGGGTGCCATTGCCTTCTCTGATCCTTAGACCTAGATCAAGTCATATTGGTTCCTATGTGGACTCAATATTAAAACTACCCTGACTCCTGTTTTGCCATATTTCTGATTCTAATTTAGGGGATTCTCGTTGGCATTTACATTTTGTGGAGAAAGTACCAAATGAAATCACGTTGTAGCCTGACTGCCAGCTCAGCATATACCTGGTATATTATGGCAACACAATATGTTAATACACAGGACAGCTAAGTGATTTATCCCTATGTTCAGCAGACTGAATCTTTCCTTTTATGGTTTTTATTCATGCTTCCTCGACATCCCTGCCAGAAACTTTTAAAAACAAGATTAAAGACTTGAATTCTGTATGTTGACCAATATCTGCTCTGGGATTGTTCCTCAGCCAACACCAACTAAGCACATTAATATCTATTGAAAAGATTTCAGTCTTCAATGCTTGCTCAAGGTCATCAATGGAATTGAAAGAAAACATCATTTTAAAAAACATTTATTTATTTGACCATGCCATGCAGCTTGTGGGATCTCAGTTCCTAGGGATCAAATCAGGTCCACGGCAGTGAAGATACCGAATCCTAAACACTGGACTGACAGGGAACTCTCCCACAATCATTTGTTATAGCAATTCCAATTAACTGGTGATGTGAAGGCTTTTTTTGATTGCTTTCAAATGTTCGTTTTCCTGCAGAAGAAGGAGATAGTCTCTACTCACCATGTGCCCATTTCCCATAGTAAATCTCTCAGAGCTTACATGCTCCATTAGGGAGTCAAAAAGAGGACTAACCCTTGTCAAGATTTAAGATGAGCTGGTGGTATTCCCGAGAAAATGAGCATCATACGTATAACAATAAATTCAATAAATAATAATAATTGGTTAAATAACTAAAATAATTAAATAGAATAATAGACTCCAAATATAGGAAAGGATTATATACACAACCCACCTACCTCTCCAGTCTGGAGACATGTAATTGGAGCATTACATAGCTCTGGAAATTTTAGACCATGTCCCTGCAGTCCATGGGACTCTCAAGAGTCTTCTCCAACACCACAGTTAAAAAGCATCAATTCTTCAGCACTCAGCTTTCTTTATAGTCCAACTCACATCCATACATGACTACTGGAAAAACCATAGCCTTGACTAGACGAACTGCAAGGAGATCCAACCAGTCAATCCTAAAGGAGATCAGTCCTGGGTGTTCATTGGAAGTACTGATGTTGAAGCTGGAACTCCAATACTTTGGCCACCTGAGGTGAAGAGCTGACTCATTTGAAAAGACCCCGATGCTGGGAAAGATTGAGGGCAGGAGGAGAAGGGGATGACAGAGGATGAGTGGTTGGATGGCATCACCGACTCAATGGACATGGGTCTGGGTGGACTCTGGGGATCGATTATGGATAGGGAGGCCTGGTGTGCTGCGGTTCATGGGTTGCAAAGAGTCAGACACGACTGAGTGACTGAGTTGTCCCAATATCATAATTGTTCTTATAAAAAGGATAAATTTAGATGCAAATGGACACAAATAAGGAGAAAATTATGTGACATAGAGGAAGAAGATGGCCAGGTTATAATGCAGGCAGAAACTAGAAATCTCAATTGTAGTGATGGAACACCAAGGATACTGACTGCAACAGAAGCTCAGAAAGAGACATGGAAGCGATTGTTCCTCAGCTTCCTCTACTACTACTACTAAGTCGCTTCAGTCGTGTCCAACTCTGTGCGACCCCATAGACGGCAGCCCACCAGGCTCCTCCATCCCTGGGATTCTCCAGGCAAGAACACTACCAACATCTTACTATGGAATTCTAGCATCCAGAACTGTTAGACAATGTATTTTTGTTGTCTTTTCCACCATAATTTAGATTATTACTGAAGTTCTAGCAAACTATTAATAATAGAGTACCTAACAACAAAACTTCAAAATACATGTAGAAAAAATTGACATGAGAAATGAAAACAGGCAAATCTACCGTTATAGCTTAAAATTTAAATAATCCTGGTGGCTCAGATGGTAAACATCTGCCTGCAATGCAGGGGACCTGGATTCAATTCCTGGGTCAGGAAGATCCCTTGGAGAAGGAAATGGCAACCCACTCCAGTATTCTTGCCTGGAAAAGTCCATGGACAGAGGACCCTGGTAGGCTACAGTCCACGGGGTTGCAAAGAGTTGGACATGACTGAGCAACTTCACTTTCACTTTCAGTTTCACTTAGTAGCAGAAAGAAATACTAGACAGAAAACCAGCAAGAATACAAAAGATACGTATAATCCATCAACCAACTGGAACTGTCATTTATAGAAAACTCTGTACAATAACAGAATACAGGGGAAAGTATTGGGCAGGTCTGAGATAGATGCAGGAATTCACCAAAGAGTCAGAGAAGAGCATATCCTTAATAACATATATAAGCATACACACATTTCAGGATGAACCTGGAACCAGATAACCATGATTCAAACACCAACAAAAAGAAAAATAGTTTTACCAAAGGTTTAAATTACTAAACTGATAGTTCATTCAGCACTGAAAAAAATGAGACTGAGCTTGTAGTTTGAGTTTCACAGAGCTGACTGCCAGCTTAAAGAAATTTATTCACATTTTCAAGGTGAATATAACATAATCCAGAGTTTTAACAATGTAATAGTCAAAGTGTGAGACAATTCAAAATAACTGCACATACAAAGAATAGGCAAAATGTGATCCACTCCGAAGATAATCATCAACTGAAATGATAATCTGTAGGTGCCAAGGCCAAGATGACTCAGTAATTAGCAGTATTATACAAAAGTGTTGAGCTTCCTAGGTGGCACAGTGGTAAAGACTGCCTGCCAATAAAGGAGACACAGGAAATTCCGGTTCAATCCCTAAGTTATAAAGATCTCCTAGAGAAGGAATGGCAACCCACTCCAGTATTCTTGCTTGGAAAATTCCATGGACAGAGGAGCCTGGCAGGCTACAGTCCATGGGGCCACAAAGAGTCAGATACGACTGAGCACACACACACACACACACAGCACCACCATACAAAGATATTAAATCAGTCACACAACTGTGCTATATGAGATAAAGGAAGATGAAAAGTTAAGAACTCTCAGAAAAGACAGAGAAAATAGTATTAAAGGGAAAATGTTAGAAATGAAAAATATTATGTTTCTGCAGAAAGTCACACTTCAGCTTAATCACTGGATTGAGATTACAGAAGAAAGAGGTATGACTTTGAAATTAGATTTGAAGTATGAAACCCTTGTAAAACAGAGAAATAGAATTATTTTTCAAGATATTCTGGGACCAATGGTACAGTGTTAAATTCTATTGTGTGTGTAATTTTAAGCCCAGTAAAAGAGAAAGAATGGGGCAGAAATTATAGGAATAATTTATGGCTGGAAATTTCCAAAATATTGGGAAATATTATATATATACACTTAAAAAGTTAAATGAATTCACAAAAGTGATATTCAAAGAAAATTACACATAGACATATAAAAATTAAGCCATACAGAAAGCATTTTAAGATGTGAATATATAACAAACTAAAAATATATAATCATGTAATATGGGGGCTTCCATGGTGTCTCAGAGGTTAGGTGTCTGCCTGCAATGCAGGAGACCCGGGTTTGATCCCCGGGTTGGGAGGCTCCCCTGGAGAAGGAAATGGCAATGCACTCCAGTATTCTTGCCTAGAGAACATATTAAAATTAAGCCATACAGAAAGTGTTTTAAGATGTGACTATATAACAAGCTAAAAATATATAATCATGTAATATAGTGACTATCAATGCAAAAATATAGATTAAAATTTTAATGAAATAGAATAAGTTCATAAATAAATATAGAAATAAAAAGTCTCATGAGAAACAATCTAATGTCCATCAACAAATGAATGGATGAAGATGTGGTACATACATACAATGGAAGAATGAAATAATGCCACCTGCAGCAACACAGATGCAACTAGTGATTATCATAATAAATAAATCAGAAAGAGAAAGATAAATACATGTAATATCACTTATATGTGGAACCTAAAATATGAAACTTATCTACAAAGCAGAAAAAGACTCACAGACATAGAAAACAGCTTTGTGGTTGCTGGGGGATTGGAGGAGTGAGAGTGTGTAGATTTGGGGTTACCTGGAGCAATCTCATATAAATAGAATGGGTAAATAACAAGATCACACTGTATAGCACAGGGAACTATATTCAGTCTCCTGTGATAAACCATAATGGAAAGTAATATAAAAAATAACATATGTGTATGTGCAACTGAACTACTTTGCTGTAAAGCAGAAATTAACACAGCACTGTAAATCAAATATGGCTCACTTTTTCTAAAAAGCCCCATAAAAAACAGAGATATAAAAACAGAAGAATTATGAAGATCTGGGAGATATTTCTGAAAACTATCAATAGTAAGCTGTCACTTTGTCTGTTGTTTTGATAAAAGGTGTTTTTCTATTATTATCAAATTGAATAGTTTTACTGATACTAAAAATTAATTACAAACTTTACAGGGTTAATAAATTGGAAAACTTGTCTTTATCAGGTTACAAATGCCTAACATAGTGTTGAAATCAAATAACAGATAGTTGCCTCTTGTCTTGTAATCTAATACTGATTTTCACATACTTGGCCTTCTTCTGATGCTAATGTTATTTACAAGTGCCTCTCTAAAGACATTTTGTCCAGGTCTGTGTTTCCTGTTCTATCCCCAAAGTCTATTGCATAAGAGATTTATTAGTAACATTTAAGACAAAACCACCAAGGACATGTTTGTTTGCTCACTTAACTGATAATTAGATCAGTTTCTTTTTTTTTTTTTTTTTTAAGAAAAATTACATCGGTTTAGAAATATGCCCTTCTGCCAGAAATATCAGAAAATCACTCTTCCTCAACAACAGAAAGAGATTCCTACTTAGCTATTTAAGCTACTATTAGCTCTGTAGTTCCAGAGTAGAGATTCCCTGGGCTCAGGGAGAGGCACACTTTCTGTTGAGAAAATCTTCCTCTTGTGAGGGTGGAGGACGACTTAGTGAAAACTCTTCAACTACAGAGCCTTCTGTGAGTATGTCTGTGCTCCTAAAAATGGTCAGAGACCACCCACATCTCTCCACCATAACGCCCTCCTGGACAACTTTTGTCACCCTTTATCACTTTGGGGTTCAGCAAATATCTGAAGTTATGAGCATGAGAAAAGTATTTTTATAATTTTCTGTGCCTTTCATAAACTCTAAAATGGTGCTTTCCTCTGAGGAAAGTATCTATACCAAAACGACTTATATAATCTGTCGGTTTAACATTTCACAAACAGTTTCAACAGCCACTTATGAAATATGACTTCTCAGTCTTTGAGTAGCTGTTTTCATGTATCAATATGAAGAAGTTCTTCTAAATGCAGTGGAATTTCAGAAGGATGCTCTTAAGTATTCTCTGCCTTAATATGACCTTCATTAAAAAAAAAAAAAACTATGTATAAAATAAGTGAATGTAGCTCCATTGAGTAACTTATTTGCTTATGTTTTATAAGACTATGACCCCATCTTCTAAAAGTCTCCCACATTTTAATAAAAACTCATTTTTCAATATATAAATCAATGTCAATGAATTTCATGAGAGTGTTATTAAGAAGGTGGAACACAAATGACTGAAGAAAATAGTGGCATTTTTGGAAGAAAAGTTTAGTCTCCTCAGGACATACAGGCTGCCTGAGATTCTTGGGAGAGTCAGATACCTGGAGTCCTTCTAACAGGACTTGAGGGAAGGGATATGGGCTGCAGAGACAATTCACTCCTGTCCCACCACTGGAAATACTATACTATCCCTTTATGAACTTTAACCTGGTGTTGAGATAGGGAGACTAACTTTTAGGCAAAACATTCCCTGTGCTTCCCTTATTCTGTTTTTCTATGAATACTTTAGGCTAAACAGTGGGACTAGGCACCAAGTGGGAGCTGATATCTGCATTTCCTATGATTCAGTTCAGTTCAGTCACTCAGTCGTGTCCGACTCTTTGCAACCCCATGAACCACAGTATGCCAGGCCTCCCTGTCTATCACCAACTCCCGGAGTCCACCCAAACCCATGTCCATTGAGTCGGTGATGCCATCCAGCCATCTCATCCTCTGTCATCCCTTTCTCCTCCTGCCCTCAGTCTTTCCCAGAATCAGGGTCTTTTTAAATGAGTCAGCTCTTCACATCAGGTGGCCAAAGTATTGGAGTTTCAGCTTCAACATCAGTCCTTCCAGTGAACACCCAGGACTGATCTCCTTTAGGATGGACTTGTTGGATCTCCTTGTAGTCCAAGGGACTCTCAAGAGTCTTCTCCAACACCACAGTTCAAAAGCATCAGCTTTCTTTATAGGCCAACTCTCACATCCATACATGACCACTGGAAAAACCATAGCCTTGATTAGACAGACCTTTGTTGACAAAGTAATGTCTCTACTTTTTAATATGTTGTCTAGGTTGGCAATAACTTTCCTTCCAAGGAGTAAGAGCATTTTAATTTCACGGCTGCAATCACCATTTGCAGTGATTTTGGAGCCCGTAGAAATAAAGTCAGCCACTGTTTCCCCATCTATTGATTAGGAAGGGAATTCTTTTTTTTTCTTTTTTTTTTTTTAAGCAACCAAGTGAAACTCCAAGTAATCATTTACACGAAGCCTCTAAGGCAAATGTCTTGTGATTCAGCATGGAGGAAAACAAATTATTCAGTCAGTGACAAGGATAGGAAATATTTGAGTTAGCTGCTGGGTATATAATGAAAGAAAAGACCAAATACATAATAATTTTAATCAAAACAAAAAAATTTCAAATGACTTTCTTTTTAATCTAAGATGAAATATGACAGGTAGACTTTTTTTGCACTTCCAAGAAGCAAGGGATAGTTTTTTATATTTTAAAGACCTCATTTTTTAAAATGAAGGAAAATGGACAACAGAGGTTAAATATAGCATATATATTAAGTGTGTACATTCTTATGTCATTTATACCCCAAGAAAGTTAAAACATGAAAGAATCTAAGTGACTTTTTGAAGGCAACAAATTGAAGACCATCAACTGGGATTGCATACTTATTGAAAAGTTACCCATAAAAGAAAATGGAAGTGAAAGTGAAAGTCTCTCAGTCATGTCCAACTCTCTGCAACCCCATGGACTATACAGCCCATGGAATTCTTCAGGCCAGAATGCTAGAGTGGGTAGCATTTCCCTTCTCCCGGGGACCTTCCCAATCCAGGGATGGAACCCAGGTCTTCCAGACTGAAGGTAGATTCTTTACCACCTGAGCCACAAGGGAAGCCCAAAAGAAAGTGGAAATGTCACTAAATGAGAAAACAGATCGCTTGTTCTGAGTCAAAAAAGCACATATAAAATTTATGAATTTTACACTAAACATATTTATTGAGCTCTTGATAACCACTGAATAGTTCGAAGTGTTGTGGAATCTCAAAGAACAAGGAATAGCTCAATGCTAGTAAAATCACACTCACATATTTAGTGGTAACAAAGAGATAAACACAGTGGACTAGAGGGGCAAAAAATAGAAGCCAATAACTTGCACAACGAAGTTTCAAGAAAGTTTTTTGCTAGAAGTGACACTAAGCCAAGACTTGAAATACCTACAGGTATCAGTATCAGTCTTGCAAAGGGAAGCACATGGGTGGGAAGCTGGTAATGAACAGAGTTGTATCAGGAAACAGACTCCTCGAAAACTTGTAAAGAATGTTGTTTTGGTATGTGGAAAGTGAATGCTCCCTTTGGTGGAAGCACTCTGAAGAGCTGTTTCACAGGTAACATTCCTTTCTAAACATGAACATCCTCATCACACGAGTGTACTATCAAGGGGTCAAAGATCCCAAGCATTTTGGGTCCTATTGCTATGCTTAGTTGTTCCGACTCTTTGTGACCCCAGGACAGCAGCCCACCAGGCTCCTCTGTCCATGGGGATTCCCCAGGCAAGAATACTGGAGTGGGTTGCCATGCCCTCCTCAGAGGATCTTCCCAACCCAGGAATCAAACCCAGGTCTCCCACATTGCAAGTGGATTCTTTTCCAGCCTGAGACACCAGGGAAGCCTGAAGTTAATATTATAATTTTGGATTTTAGATATAGACAGAATCTTCACAATTCAGGTATTGCTGATTAATATTAAACCATTAGTTTTAACTGTAAATGTTAACTTCAAAGGATATTTTCCATACTTATAGATAATATAAAATGGACATCACCCCCAAAAATATGGGTGAAGAAGCATAAAATTGGAGAAAAGGACATATATACCAGACAAACCGTCCATGTGAAGATTTGCCCCGTTCTTCTGCCAGGCAGATAGAAAGTGCTCAGCAATTACTATTCGCTTTTTTGGTTCTTTCTTTTTATATATCTATTTGGTAAATTTTTAATTGTGAAATAATTCTGTACTTAACAGAATAGTTGACAAAAATAGTGCGCCAGTTCCCGGATATTCTTCACTTAGCTCTTCCTAATGGTAGCAACCTGTGTAATCATACAAGAATTATTAAAACTAAGGAATTAACACTGTGTGCAAGTAATAGAGGTTTTTTTTGATGTGGGATCTTTAACTCTATTTTTTAATTGGAGGATTATTGCTTTACAATAGTGTGTTGGTTTCAGTCATAAAATAGCATGAATCAGTCATAATTATGTATATATCCCCACCTTTTGAACATCCCTCCCCTCTCCCATCCCACCCATCACAGAGCACCAGGCTGGACTCCCTGTGTTCTATAGCAGCTTCCCACCAGTTGTCTGAATTACACATAATAGTAGGCTTCCCTGATGGCTGAATTATACCTGACTGTGGACTTCCCTTGTAGTTCAGATGGTAAAGAATCTGCCTGTAATGCAAGAGATCCACGTTCAATCCCTGGGTTGGGAAGATCCCCTGGAGAAGGAAATGGCAACCCACTCCAGTATTCTTGCCTGGAGAATTCCATGGACAGAGGAGTCTGGTGGGCTACAGTCCATGGTATCACAAACAGTCGGACACGACTGGGTAACTAACACACACAACATTGTATTGTATACATGTAGCACATCTTCTTTATCAGTTTATCTACTGATGAACATCTAGGTTGCTTCCATGTCTTGACTATTGTAAATAGTGTTGCAATACATAAGGACAGGTCTGAGTTATGGCCAGACTAAGCAGGCACTGAGAGTGTCTCCACCTCTGCCTTTTGAGTCTCATATGCTCTCTGGGTGCCCCCCTGCAAGAAGTCAATGGGAAAATAGTGGCTCCTGACTCACTTTCCAGGTGCCCAGGAACTGAGCTTGCACACTGCACTGGAGGACTTCTCTGTGAGTTCCCAGAAACACAAAGAGGAGAGTGCTAGCAGCTCCAGCTTGGAGGGTCTCAGAGGCCAGAAGGATTCATTGAAAAAAGAATTAAATAAGATTAAAATAAATACATTTAAATATAGATTTTATTTGGAGCTTCACAGTTTTCCACCTATGTCATTTTTCTGTTGCTGGATCCAATTCAAATACTACCTGAAAAGGGATTGTCATGTGTCCTTGGTCTCCAACCTGTGTCTCATCCTGTCTCCCCTTCTCCTTCATGACCTTGGAAGTACAAACAACTGAGGTTAAATTCTTTCAGGATTTTCTTTTCCTTGTCATAATTTCTTTGCCCAGTATTGCATCAGGTAACTTGTTTATGTTGTATTTTTCCAACACTGTGTTCTATCAGAGTGCAAATGGAGGGAAGGTCAGATATAGATGTAGAAATTTCAAGGTAATAGCAATATTGGAAAGCTATGTTATTTAGATGACAATTCTGATACCAAAAGTAAAATATGTAAAATGAGATAACTCTTTGGTGACTCCAGTAAAAGCATTCAGATGCTGCACACATGGCCTCCAGTTTGACACTTTATACAAATGCTATTAATTTCCATTTAACAGGAACCCACACTTCAAGCAACTTGTGAACTCATTCAAACCTGTGAGTAGTGAAGAATTACTACTCAGGAGAAAAAGAATACTATCAAATCCACAAAATTTTATGGCCCAGATGATCCTTTCTAATTCTATAGCTAAATACATTTCAGAATATAAGGGACAAAATTTAAATTGAAAAAATAGAGAGATGAGAACATGCAAAGAGTATAAACATATGGACTCTAGTACAAACTTATTTCAGAAAAACCTGAATTTGAGGATACCTATAATGATCACCAAAGAAGCTGACAATTCCAAAGTTTTGATCTGTCATTGTCGTCAAAGAAGAAAATGACTATTCATTGCATTGATTGGATTTTTTTACCCGGTAGCCATGGCCTTATAATTTCATACAGGTTTTCTCAGTTCAGTGTCACTTGACTTTGTGAGGAGCTTGCGAAGTACAAGTCAGTGATGAAAAACCATACATCATTACCTACATTCATTCTCCTGGGACTAACAGATGATCCTCCAATGCAGGTTCTGATCTTTATATTTCTATTTGCTTCCTACACATTGAGTGTCACTGGGAACCTGACCATCATTATACTCACTTTAGTAGATTCCCACCTTAAAACTGCCATGTACTTTTTCCTCAAAAATTTCTCCTTTTTAGAAACCTTATTCACCACCGTCTGCATTCCCAGATTCTTATACAGCTTATCAACTGGGGACAAGACTATTTCTTATAATGCTTGTTTTAGTCAAATATTTTTTATCTTCGTTTTTGCAGCAACAGAATTTTTTCTCCTAGCCATCATGTCCTATGACCGCTATGTGGCCATCCGCAAACCTTTACAATATGCAACCATCATGAACAGTAGAGTCTGTGGAGGACTTGTTATTTGCTGTTGGATAGCAGGTTGTCTGGTCATATTTCCACCAGCTTCCCTGGGCTTAGAACTGGAATTCTGTGACTCTAATATCATCGATCATTTTCTCTGTGATGCTTTTCCTGTGTTAAAAATCTCTTGTTCAGACACATGGTTCCTAGAACAGATGGTTTTTACCGTTGCTGTGTTGACTGTCATTGGGACATTTCTGTGTGTGTTTCTGTCTTATACATACATCATCAAGACTATCATAAAGTTGCCTTCAGCTCAGCAAAAAATGAAGGCCTTTTCTACCTGCTCTTCTCACCTGATTGTGGTTTCTATCACCTATGGAAGCTGTATTTTCATTTATGTCAAACCTTCAGCAAAGGATGAAGTGGCAGTTAATAAGGGTGTATTAGTGCTTACTACCTCAGTTGCTCCCATGTTAAACCCATTTATTTATAGCCTGAGGAACAAACAAGTAAAACAAGCTTTTGCTGACTTAATCAAAAGAATTTCATTGATTTTAAGGAAGTAAAGGAATGTTAAAATGAAGTATAAATTAATAATATAAATTTGAAAAGGTCATTGAGACTTGAAGTCACAATCTTCATCTTAACTGTTGTGTTCTGGTCTATTTTCTATTGGTATTAGCATGCTTATATCACTGTTATTATTAAATCCTGGATTTTAAATCATATTTTAAATATTTGATATAAACAAGTTATGTCAACTCCTGTTGAAAATAAACTTTATCCAAGATAATATCTCAAATCAAAAGAACATGATATTATATTTCCATGAGAAAAGTCTTTCCTGAATTCTAACCTGCCTTTGATCAATAAAAGAAATATTATCTTATGTGGAAAAAATCGAATCTTTTAACTCATAGGAAAATAGTGGAGTAATAGTATCAATTCTCTTCTAAGTACAAATATCCAAAAAGTGTGTGTGTTTATATATATCAGTTCAGTTAGGTCAGTTGCTCAGTCGTGTCTGACTTTTGCGACCCATGAATTGCACCATGCCAGGCCTCCCTGTCCATCACCAACTCCCAGAGTTCACTCAGACTCACGTCCATCGAGTCAGTGATGCCATCCAGCCATCTGATCCTCTGTCGTCCTCTTCTCCTCCTGCCCCCAATCCCTTCCAGCATCAGAGTCTTTTCCAATGAGTCAACTCTTCCCATGAGGTGGCCAAAGTACTGGAGTTTCAGCTTTAGCATCATTTCTTCCAAAGAAATGCCAGGACTGATCTCCTTCAGAATGGACTGGTGGGATCTCCTTGCAGTCCAAGGGACTCTCAAGAGTCTTCTCCAACACCACAGTTCAAAAGCATCAATTCTTTGGCACTCAGCTTTCTTCACAGTCCAACTCTCACATCCATACATGACCACAGGAAAAACCATAGCCTTGACTAGACGGACCTTTGTTGGCAAAGTAACGTCTCTGCTTTTGAATATACTATCTAGGTTGGTCATAACTTTCCTTCCAAGGAGTAAGCGTCTTTTAATTTCATGGCTGCAGTCACCATCTGCAGTGATTTTGGAGCCCAAAAAAATAAAGCCTGACACTGTTTCCACTGTTTCCCCATCTATTTCCCATGAAGTAATGGGACCACATGCCATGCCCTTAGTTTTCTGAATGTTGAGCTTTAAGCCAACTTTTTCACTTTCCTCTTTCACTTTCATCGAGAGGCTTTTTAGTTCCTCTTCACTTTCTGCCATAAGGGTGGTGTCATCTACATATCTGAGGTTAATGATATTTCTTCCAGCAAAATATATATATATTGCTCTTCTCAAGTAGGAGTTAGCTATTCAAGAAAAATTGTGGGTTAGTTTGGGACTTCCCTGGTGGCTCAGACAGTAAAGCGTCTGCCTGCAATGTGGGAGACCTGGGTTCGATTCCTGGTTTGGGAAGATCCCCTGGAGAAGGAAATGCAATCCACTCCAGCATTCTTGCCTGGAAAACCCATGGACAGAAAAGCCTGATAGGCTACAGTCCATGGGGTCGCAAAGAGTTGGACACGACTGAGCGACTTCACACTGAGCAAAAATGAAAGGATTTTAATGTTGGAGAAGAAATATATAAGCTTAGACATATGGAGATCCACATATACCTTGTAAAAAAAAAACTTCAAAGCCCAAAGTTTTAGGATTTAGATTCATTAGATTCCCTCTAAAGTAAAGATCACAGTCTATATTAATTCATCACCCAGGTGGCAGTGATCGGATACAATCTGCTGAGACACTAAAACCATCTTTATGATGATGAAGTAAAACTAGTGCTGAAATACATAATACAATTCACATCCTAAAGATAGCTAAATTAAGCCAAAAGGGGCCATCAAATCCCAGTAAATTAAAGTTCTATACATCAAGAAAATTAAACCAGCAAAATACAAGGAAGCCCTGGGTTATAAACAAAGAATCCAATATGAAGACATAATTGTCTCCAGAAAGATTATCTTTACCATTAAAAAATCAGGAGGTACATCCTTCACTAATATTTCTCAAATAAAGATATTATACATATGGTTATTTATTCCTTTCCACATCTCACATTTCTCACCATAAAGCTCAATGGTCCAGACTGGAATGCTTTTGACTTTCATTTCTAGGCCATGCTCAAGGCATCACCTTATACAAAGATTTCCTTTCCTATGTCCCTCCCTAGCCCTCTGTGTGGAGGCCGTCATATATGTACGTGTCACATCCTGCAGTTAGTTATTATGCAATGAAAAATCATCCCTAAATCAGTGGTTTAAACCTTGAGTTTGTGTTTTTTTCCAGTTTACACAAACATCAGCTGATCTTAGCTGGCTAGGTTTATAGGACTGTCTCACAGCTGATTGAGTCTTGCTGTCAAATAGGGCCTCATTCTCATACTTAGAACCGAACAACGCCTTATTAAGATAAATGAACCCTCTTCCAGATGATGTTTTATCACTTAGCTAACACTGGTTCACATGGTAAGATCACAAGGCCTTAGGGGAGAGAGTGGAAGCAAGCAAGGCCTCTGGATTCCTAGGCACAATATGCCTTCTACCGCACACATTCTATTAGCCAAGGAAGTCATAGGACCAGTCAACATTCAAGGAAGAAAAACAAAATCACCTGTGCTTGGAAGGAACTAGGGGCACACACTGCAGAGGGTATAAACAGCAAGAAAAGAGGTAGCCATTTTGGGTACCCTGTTTTCTGTAGACACTATGCTTCCCTTAAATGTCATGAATTTCCTATTTATTTTGTCTCAAGTTTACTATTATGTGTTTAGTGTGTATATGAATCTATGGAAAGCCAATGGTGATTAGTTTTGCTTTGTTTAAAAAAAAAAAAGCTGAATAAATACCTTAGAAAACACTAAAGAATAACCTTTTACAGAGGAGACATCTATAACAACTGAAGGAATTCTTTGATCTGAATGAAATTGATCACTTTTACTGTGATGTTTATCATATCCGGAAGATCTCTTGCTCAGACATGTGACTGATAGAACAGATGTTTATTTTGTGTGCTGTGCTGACCTTCATCATCAATTCATGTGTGTAGTTCTTTCCTATATTTATAGCATCAACACTATTCTAAGATTTCCCTCTGCCCAGCAAAGGAAGAAGGCCTTCTCCACTTGTTATTCCCACATGATTGTTGTCTTCATCACTTATGCTAGTTGCATCTTTATTTATGTGATGTCTTCATCCAAGAATAAGGTAGTTATTAATAAAGTAATTTTTCTCCTTATTAGTTCCATTTCACCAATGTTAAATCCCTTTATTTAACACACTGAGAAGCAAGCAAGTAAACGAAGTTTTTCTTAACTCAATTAGAAACACTGCACTCATCTCAAAGACATAAAAGAAAAAGGAGTCAATGAATCCAACTAATAGGAAGGGTGAATCGTCACAAAACCTGAATTCTGATACTATTTGTATCTACACAATTTATTCTCCAGTCACAATGGCTTTCTCGATTTCTCTTTAAACTTGCTTACTGGGAACCCTGACTGTTCCATCTATTGTTGTTCAATCGCTTAGTCATGTCCAACTCTTTGTGAACCCATGAACTGTACTCTGCCAGGCTCCACCATCCATGGCATTTTCCAGGCAAGGATACTGGAGTGGGTTGCCATTTTCTTCTCCAGGGGATCTTCCCAATCCAGGAATTAAACCCGGGTCTCCCATACTGCAGGCACACTCTGTACCCTCTAAGTCACCAGGGAAGCCCCAACCTATTCCATTTCCTCTTTTGAACTATCTTTTCAGCAGACAGATTTCAGACTCCTTGAAGTCATTTAGCAAAAGGATCTGTCCAAGGTAGTGGGGGTAGTTCTGGTTTTTTAGCACTGCCTACCTGGAAATGAGACTAATCAAGATTTTCTTACTGGGGTATTAAAAATCATGTTTTCAATACCTTTATAATAAAACTGGTATTTTCATATTCATTTACCAGCTAGTTGACTCAGAACTCAAGCAAAAGATAAGAGTGGAATTCCTAGAGATCCCATAATCCCAACAGTGCCAAAGGGAGACCCAGACACTTTTATGTTATATGTTATTACACATTGGGGCAAATTTGTCAGTACACTCAAAATTCTAACATATAAGTGGAACTTGCCTTAGAAATTCCTCTTCTGATAATATAAACTAAGGAAATAAAGGAGGTTTATATAAAATATTTAATATGAAATTGTCTAAGAGTTAAATATGAGAGGGCTTCCCTGATGGCTCAGATGGTAAAGAATCTGCCTGCAATGTAGGAGACCCAGGCTCCATCCCTGAGTAGGAAAGATTCTCTGGAGACAGGAATGGCTACCCACTCCAGTATTTTTGCCTGGAGAATTCCATGGGCTGAGAAGCCTGGTAGACTACAATCCAAACGTCACAAATCGTTGGAAATGACTGAGAAACTAACACTTCTTTAAAAAAGGACAAGCTTTATTAAATAATGATTTATCCATTAAAAAATATAATGCAGAAGTGATAATGAAAATATGTACTTTACCACATAAATACTTAGTTATTGAATTAGAAAAGGGTCATATGTATACAACTTTCATTCAGTTCATTTCAGTTCAGTCACTCAGTTGTGTCTGACTCTTTGTGACCCCATGGACTGCAGCACACCAAGCCACCCTGTCCATCACCAACTCCTGGAGTTTACTCAAGCTCATGTCCATTGAGTCAGTGATGTTATCCAACCATCTCATCCTCTGCCATCCCCTTCTCCTCCCACCTTCAAACTTCCCCAGAATCAGGGTCTTTTCAAATGAATCAGCTCTTTGCATCAGGTGGCCAAAGTATTGGAGTTTCAGCTTCAACATCAGTCTTTCCAATGGATATTCACTACTGATTTCCTTTAGGATGGACTGGTTGGATCTCCTTGCAGTCCAAGGGACTCTCAAGCATCTTCTTCAACACCACAGTTCAAAAGCATCGATTCTTCAGCACTCCGATTTCTTTATAGTCCACCTCTCACGTTTATACATGACTACTGGAAAAACCATAGTGTTGACTAGAAAAACCTTTGTTGGCAAAGTAATGTGCTGTCTAGGTTGGTCATGAGTTATATTCCAAGGAGCTAAGCATCTTTTCATTTCAGGGTTGTGGTCACCAACTGTAGTAATTTTAGGGCCAAAAAAATAAATTCTGTCACTCGTTTCACTGTTTCCCCATCTATTTGCCATGAAGTAATGGGACCAAATGCCATGATCTTAGTTTTCTGAATGTTGAGCTTTAAGCCAACTTTTTCACTCTCCTCTCACTTTCATCAAGAGGCTCTTTATTTCTTCTTTACTTTCTGGCATAATGGTGGTGTCATCTACATCTCTGAGGTTATTGATACTTCTCCTGGCAATCTTGATTCCAGTGTGTGCTTCATCCAGCCCAGGATTTCTCATGATGTACTCTGCATATAAGTTAAATAAGTAGGGTGACAATATATAGCCTTGAAGTACTCCTTTTCCTATTTGAAACCAGTCTGTTGTTTCATGTCTAGCTATAATGGTTGCTTCCTGACCTGCATACAGATTTCTCAAAAGGCAGGTCAGATGATCTAGTATTCCCATCTCTTGAAGAATTTTCCACGGTTTGTTGTGATCTACACAGTCAAAGGCTTTGATGTAGTCAATAAAGCAGAAGCAGATGATTTTCTGGAACTCACTTGCTTTTTCAATGATCCAACAGATGTTGACAATTTGATCTCTGGTTCCTCTGCCTTTTCTAAAACCAGCTTGAACATCTGGAAGTTCACAGCTCACATACTGGTGAAGTCTAGCTTGCAGAACTTTGAGCATTACTTTACTAGCGTGTGAGATGAGTGCAATTGTGCGGTAGTTTGAGCATTCTTTGACATTGCCTTTCTTTGGGATTGGAATGAAAACTGACCTTTTCCAGTGCTGTGACCACTGCTGAGTTTTCCAAATTTGCTGACATATTGAGTGCAGCACTTTCACAGCATCATCTTTTAGGATTTGAAATAGCTCAGCTGGAATTCCATCACCTCCACTAACTTCGTTCATAATGATGCTTCCTAAGGCCCACTTGACTTCACATTCCAGGATGTTTGGCTCTAGGTGAGTGACCACAACATTGTGATTATCTGGATTATGAAGATCTTTTTTGTATAGCTCTATATTCTTGCCACCTCTTCTTAATATCTTCTGCTTCTGTTAGGTCCATACCATTTCTGTCCTTTATTGAGCCCATCTTTGCATGAAATGTTCCCTTGGTATCTCTAATTTTCTTGAAGAGATCTCTAGTCTTTCCCGTTCTAGTGTTTTCCTCTATTTCTTTACACTGATTACTAAGGAAGGCATTCTTGCCTCTCCTTGCTATTCTTTGGAACTCTGCATTCAAATGGGTATATCTTTCCTTTTCTCCTTTGCTTTAGGCCATGGTAACCCACTCCAATACTCTCGTCTGGAAAATCCCGTGGTCAGAGGAGCCTGGTAGGCTGCAGTCCATGGGGTCGCAAAGAGTCGGACACGAGTGAAGTTGCTCAACTTCACTTTCACATTTCCCTTTCATGCATTGGAAAGGAAATGTCAACCTACTCCAGTGTTCTTGCCTGGAGAATCCCAGGGCTGGGGGAGCCTGGTGGGCTGCCATCGATGGGGTCGTATAGAGTCGGACACGACAGAAGGGACTTAGCAGTAACAGTAGCAGTCTCTTCTTTTCACAGCTATTTGTAAGGCCTCCTCAGACAGCCATTTTGCACTTTTGCATTTTTTTCAGGTGCATATGTAAACATACAAATGTAAATATTTTCACATTGAAAACATAGACATAAAGCAACCTTGTTGTGTTTTCTTAACACTTTGTTATCTGTGGATTCAAGAGTCTCTTTGCATCAGAAAATTATAGTTTTGCACTTGGAATGTGTCTAATAAAGTCATTGCATTCTACAGTTTCCAAAGACCCACTTCCCATTGCTGCCTCTGTCAGGTGTTTTGTCAAAATTTACTGCATATTATGTTCATTAGTCATGTTTGAGCTTTAGTCAGTAAGGACTCTATATTTATCCAAACATCGGGCTCCTGTACATCCATAAGAGTCTGAGATAATAAAGCATTCATTACATTCACTGTGAAAAATCTGCTCTTGTTGAGAGAAATCAGAAATTATCACTATCAAATCTTCTCAGAATCACTTTATATTCTCAGACACTTAAATTATTTTTAATTTCAGCTTTAAGTTATAAGACATTGTTTTCTACGTCTAAGTGGAAAAGAATCTTAATGAGGGTCAGTTGGCAACTCAGAGAGCACTATCCACTGCACAATACTGTCTGTGAATGTGTATGTCCTCATGAAAGGGGCATTTGTGCATACATTTGAGACCATTTATATGTTTGATTTCATCTTGGGGATGATGAAAATTACACAGTCAACTGAAGCCATAATCTTCCATTAGAATAAGTATTAATATGTTCTTCTTTGGTAACCACTTTCTTTCTTCATTCACCATTCATGTTCCTTGATTTGTGAAACCTATCAGACATATATACGTAAACTCAAGGATGGCATTACATTAATTTGTATAGATCCAAAAAGAAGAAAAGAAGAAAAGGAAATGGCTACACACTCCAGTATTTTTGCCTAGAGAATCCCATAGGCAGAGGGGCCTGGCAGGCTACAGTCTATGGGGTCATAAGAGTCGGACATAACTTAACTACTAAACCATGATCAAAAAGCAAATAATTATTTCTAATGATACTTGGTCACAGAAAAAGGAAATTTGAAAGGATTAGTCTCATTCAAAATATATACATCCATTAGAGATGGGTCAGATATCTCTTCACTCTTTTTATTCTTAGTATCTACAGCATAACCAGCCATATCATAGGTTCTTCAATTCAGTTCAGTTCAGTCCCTCAGTCATCTCCGAATCTTTGTGACCCCATGAATTGCAGCATGCCAGGCCTCCCTGTCCATCACCATATCCAGGAGTTTACCCAAACTCATGTCCATCGAGTAGGTGATGCCATCCAGCCATCTCATCCTCTCTTGTCCTCTTTTCCTCCTGCTGTCAACATTTCCCAGCATCAGGGTCATTTCCAATGAGTCAACACTTCACATGAGATGGCCAAAGTATTGGAGTTTCAGCTTCAGCATCAGTCCTTCCAATGAACACCCAGGACTGATCTCCTTTAGAATAGACTGGTTGGATCTCCTTACAGTCCAAGGGACTCTCAAGAGTCTTCTCCAACACCACAGTTCAAAAGCATCAATTTTTTGGCACTCAGCTTTCTTCACAGTCCAACTCTCACATTTATACATGACCACTGGAAAAACAACAGCCTTGACTAGATGAACCTTTGATGGCAAAGTAATATCTCTGCTTTTGAATATGCTATCTAGGTTGGTCGTAACTTTCCTTCCAAGGAGTAAGCGTCTTTTAATTTCATGGCTGCAATTACCATCTGTAGTGATTTTGGAGCCCCAAAAACTTAGGTCTGACACTGCTTCCACTGTTTCCCCATCTATTTCCCATGAAGTGATGGGACCAGATGGAATGATCTTCGTTTTCTGAATGTTGAGCTTTAAGCAAAAATTTTAACTCTCCTCTTTCATTTTCATCAAGAGGCTTTTTAGTTCCTCTTCACTTTCTTCCATAAGGGTGGTGTCATCTGAGGTTACTGATATTTCTCCCAGCAATCTTGATCCCAGCTTGTGCTTCTTCCAGCCCAACGTTTCTCATGATGTACTCTGCATAGAAGTTAAATAAGCAGGGTGACAATATACAGCCTTGACGTACTCCTTTTCCTGTTTGGAACCAGTCTGTTGTTCCATGTCCAGTTCTAACTGTTGCTTCCTGACCTGCATATAGGTTTATCTAGAGGCAGGTCAGATGGTCTGGTATTCCCATCTCTTGAAGAATTTTCCACAGTTTATTGTGATCCACACTGTCAAAGGTTTTGGCATAGTCAATAAAGCAGTAACAGATGTTTTTCTGGAACTCTCTTGCTTTTTCCATCATCCAGCAGATGTTGGCAATTTGATCTCTGGTTCCTCTGCCTTTTCTAAAACCAGCTTGAACATCTGGAAGTTCACAGTTCATGTATTGATGAAGCTTGGCTTGGAGAATTTTGAGCATTACTTTACTAGCATGTGAGATGAGTGCAATTATGCGGTAGTTTGAGCATTCTTTGGCATTGCCTTTTTTTGGGATTGGAATGAAAACTGACCTTTTCCAGCGCTGTGACCACTGCTGAGTTTTCCAAATTTGCTGGCATATTGAGTGCAGCACTTTCACAGCATCATCTTTCAGGATTTGAAATAGCTCAACTGGAATTCCATCACCTCCACTAGCTTTGTTCGTAGTGATGCTTTCTAAGGTCCACTTGACTTCACATTCCAGGATGTCTGGCTCTAGGTCAGTGATCACACCATTGTGATTATCTGGGTAGTGAAGATCTTTTTTGTACAGTTCTTCTGTGTATTCTTGCCACCTCTTCTTAATATCTTCTGCTTCTGTTAGGTCCATACCATTTATGCCCTTTATTGAGCTCATCTTTACATGAAATGTTCCCTTGGTATCTCTAATTTTCGTGAAGAGATCTCTAGTCTTTCCCATTCTGTTGTTTCCCTCTATTTCTTTGCATTGATCGCTGAGGAAGGCTTTCTTATCTCTTCTTGCTATTCTTTGGAACTCTGCATTCAGATGTTTATATCTTTCCTTTTCTCCTTTGCTTTTCACTTCTCTTCTTTTCACAGCTATTTGTAAGGCCTCCCCAGACAGCCATTTTGCTTTTTTGCATTTCTTTTCCATGGGGATGGTCTTGATCCCTGTCTCCCAGACAGTGTCACAAACCTCCATCCATAGTTCATCAGGCACTCTCTCTATCAGATCTAGTCCCTTAAATCTATTTCTCACTTTCACTGTATAATCATAAGGGATTTGATTTCGGTCATACCTGAATGGTCTAGAGGTTTTCTCTCATTTCTTCAATTTAAGTCTGAATTTGGCAATAAGGAGTTCATGATCTGAGCCACAGTCAGCTCCTGGTCTTGTTTTTGCTGACTGTATAGAGCTTCTCCGTCTTTGGCTGCAAAGAATATAATCAATTCTATTTTGGTGTTGACCATCTGGTGATGTCCATGTGTAAAGTCTTCTCTTGTGTTGTTGGAAGAGGGTGTTTGCTGTGACCAGTGTGTTCTCTTGGCAAAACTCTATTAGCTTGTCCCTGCTTCATTCCATATTCCAAGGCCAAATTTGCCTGTACTCCAGGTGTTTCTGGACTTCCTACTTTTACATTCCAGTCCCCTATAATGAAAAGGACATATTTTTGGGGTGTTAGTTCTAAAAGGTCTTTAGGTCTTCATAGAACCGTTCAACTTCAGCTTCTTCAGCGTTATTGGTTGGGGCATAGGATTTGATTTACCATGATATTGAATGGTTTGCCTTGGAAATGAACAGAGATCATTCTGTCGTTTTTGAGATTGCATCCAAGTACTGCATTTCGGACTCTTTTGTTGACCATGATGGCTACTCCATTTCTTCTAAGGGATTCTTACCCACAGTAGTAGATATAATGGTCATCTGAGTTAAATTCCCCCATTCCAGTCCATTTCAGTTCACTGATTCCTAGAATGTTGACGTGCACTCTTGCCATCTCCTGTTTGACCACTCCCAATTTGCCTTGATTCATGGACCTGACATTCCAGATTCCTATGCAATATTGCTCTTTACAGCATCAAACCTTGCTTCTATCACCAGTCACATCCACGGGTGGGTATTGTTTTTGCTTTGGCCCCATCCCTTCATTCTTTCTGGAGTTATTTCTCCACTGATCTCCAGTATCATATGGGCACCTACCGATGCTGGGAGTTCCTCTTTCAGTATCCTATCATTTTGCTTTTCATATTGTTCGTGTGGTTCTCGAGGCAAGAATACTGAAGTGGTTTGCTATTCCCTTCTCCAGTGGACCACATTCTGTCAGATCTCTCCACCATGACCCGCCCGTCCTGGGTGACCCCACAGGGCATGGCTTAGTTTCATTGAGTTAGACAAGACTGATGTTCATGTGATCAGATTGGCTAGTTTTCTGTGATTTTGGTTTCAGTGTGTCTGTCCTCTGATGCCCTCTCACAACACCTATCATCTTACTTGGATTTCTCTTACCTTAGACTTGGGGTATCTCTTCACGGCTGCTCCAGCAAAGCACAGCTGCTGCTCCTTACCTTGGATGAGGGATATCTCCTCACAGACACCCCTCCTGATCTTTAACATGGAGTAGCTCCTCTTGGCCCTCCTGCGCCCATGCAGCCACTGCTCCTTGGAGGTTGGGTTGCTCCTCTTGGCCGCCTGCCCTGACCTCAGGCATGCTATGACCAACCTAGACAGCATATTAGAAAGTGGAGACATTACTTGCTGACAAAGGTCCGTATAGGCAAAGCTATTTTTTTTTCCAGTAGTCATGTATAGATGTAAGAGTTGGACCATAATAAAGGCTGAGCACCAAAGAATTGATGCTTTCAAAGTGTGGTGCTGAAGAAGACTCTTGAGAGCCCCTTGGACAGAGGAGATCAAACCAGTCAATCATAAAGGAAATCAACCTTGAATATTCATTGAAAGGACTGATGCTGAAGCTGAAACTGCAATGTTTTGGCCGCCTGAAGTGAAGAGTCAACCTATTAGAAAAGACCTTGATACTGAGAAAGATTGAGGGCCAGAAGTGAAGGGGGCAACACAGGACAAGATGGTTGGATGGCATCTTTTTTTTTTTAATTTTTTTATTTTTAGAATTTACAATATTGTATTAGTTTTGCCAAATATAGAAATGAATCCACCACTGGTATACCTGTGTTCCCCATCCTGAACACTCCTCCCTCCTCCCTCCCCATACCTTCCCTCTGGGTCGTCCCAGTGCACCAGCCCCAAGCGTCCAACATCGTGCATCGAACCTGGACTGGCGACTCGTTTCATACATGATATTATACATGTTTCAATGCCATTCTCCCAAATCTCCCCACCCTCTCCCTCTCCCACAGAGTCCATAAGACTGATCTATACATCAGTGTCACTTCTGCTGTCTTGTACACAGGTTTATTGTTACCATCTTTCTAAATTCCATATATATGCGTTTGTATACTGTATTGGTGTTTTTCTTTCTGACTTACTTCACTCTGTATAATAGGTTCCAGTTTCATCCACCTCATTAGAACTGATTCAAATGTATTCTTTTTAATGGCTGAGTAATACTCCATTGTGTGTATGTACCACAGCTTTCTTATCCATTCATCTGCTGATGGGCATCTAGGTTGCGTCCATGTCCTGGCTATTATAAACAGTGCTGTGATGAACATTGGGGTACACGTGTCTCTTTCCCTTCTGGTTTCCTCAGTGTGTATGCCCAGCAGTGGGATTGCTGGATCATAAGGCAGTTCTATTTCCAGTTTTTTAAGGAATCTCCACACGGTTCTCCATAGTGGCTGTACTAGTTTGCATTCCCACCAACAGTGTAAGAGGGTTCCCTTTTCTCCACACCCTCTCCAGCATTTATTGCTTGTGGACTTTTGGATCGCAGCCATTCTGACTGGCGTGAAATGGTACCTCATAGTGGTTAGGATTTGCATTTCTCTGATAATGAGTGATGTTGAGCATCTTTTCATGTGTTTGTTAGCCATCTGTATGTCTTCTTTGGAGAAATGTCTATTTAGTTCTTTGGCCCATTTTTTGATTGGGCCATTTATTTTTCTGGAGTTGAGCTGTAGCAGTTGCTTGTATATTTTTGAGATTAGTTTTTTGTCAGTTGCTTCATTTGCTATTATTTTCTCCCATTCTGAAGGCTGCCTTTTCACCTTGCTAATAGTTTCCTTTGTTGTGCAGAAGCTTTTAAGTTTAATTAGGTCTCATTTGTTTATTTTTGCTTTTATTTCCAATATTCTGGGAGGTGGGTCACAGAGGATCCTGCTGTGATGTATGTCGGAGAGTGTTTTGCCTATGGTCTCCTCTAGGAGTTTTATAGTTTCTGGTCTTATGTTTAGATCTTTAATCCATCTTGACTTTATTTTTGTGTATGGTGTTAGAAAGTGTTCTAGTTTCATTCTTTTACAAGTGGTTGACCAGTTTTCCCAGCACCACTTGTTAAAGAGATTGTCTTTTCTCCATTGTATATTCTTGCCTCCTTTGTCAAAGATAAGGTGTCCATATGTGTGTGGATTTATCTCTGGGCTTTCTATTTTGTTCCAGTGATCAATATTTCTGTCTTTGTGCCAGTACCATACTGTCTTGATAACTGTGGCTTTGTAATAGAGCCTGAAGTCAGGTAGGTTGATTCCTCCAGTTCCATTCTTCTCTCTCAAGATAGCTTTGGCTATTCGAGGTTTTTTGTATTTCCATACAAATTGTGAAATTATTTATTCTAGCTCTGTGAAAAATACCATTGGTAGCTTTATAGGGATTGCATTGAATCTATAAATTGCTTTGGGTAGTATACTCATTTTCACTATATTGATTCTTTCCATCCATGAACATGGTATATTTCTCCATCTATTAGTGTCCTCTTTGATTTTTTCACCAGTGTTTTATAGTTTTCTATATATAGGTCTTTAGTTTCTTTAGGTAGATATATTCCTAAGTATTTTATTCTTTCCGTTGCAATGGTGAATGGAATTGTTTCCTTAATTTCTCTTTCTGTTTTCTCATTATTAGTGTATAAGAATGCAAGGAATTTCTGTGTGTTGATTTTATATCCTGCAACTTTACTATAATCATTGATTAGTCCTAGTAATTTTCTGGTGGAGTCTTTAGGGTTTCCTGTGTAGAGGATCATGTCATCTGCAAACAGTGAGAGTTTTACTTCTTCTTTTCCAATTTGGATTCCTTTTATTTCTTTTTCTGCTCTGATTGCTGTGGCCAAAACTTCCAAAACTATGTTGAATAGTAATGGTGAAAGTGGGCACCCTTGTCTTGTTCCTGACTTTAGAGGAAATGCTTTCAATTTTTCACCACTGAGGATAATGTTTGCTGTGGGTTTGTCATATATAGCTTTTATTATGTCGAGGTATGTTCCTCCTAGTCCTGCTTTCTGGAGAGTTCCTATCATAAATGGGTGTTGAATTTTGTCAAAGGCTTTCTCTGCATCTATTAAAATGATCATATGATTTTTATTTTTCAATTTGTTAATGTGGTGTATGACATTGATTGATTTGTGGATATTGAAGAATCCTTGCATCCCTGGGATAAAGCCCACTTGGTCATGGTGTATGATCTTTTTAATGTGTTGTTGGATTCTGATTGCTAAAATTTTGTTAAGGATTTTTGCATCTAGGTTCATCAGTGATATTGGCCTATAGTTTTCTTTTTTTGTGGGATCTTTGTCAGGTTTTGGTATTAGGGTGATGGTGGCCTCATAGAATGAGTTTGGAAGTTTACCTTCCTCTGCAATTTTCTGGAAGAGTTTGAGCAGGATAGGTGTTAGCTCTTCTCTAAATTTTTGGTAGAATTCAGCTGTGAAGCTGTCTGGACCTGGGCTTTTGTTTGCTGGAAGATTTCTGATTACAGTTTCAATTTCCGTGCTTGTGATGGGTGTGTTAAGATTTTCTATTTCTTCCTGGTTCAGTTGTGGAAAGTTGTGCTTTTCTAAGAATTTGTCCATTTCTTCCACGTTGTCCAGTTTATTGGCATATAATTGCTGATAGTAGTCTCTTATGATCCTTTGTATTTCTGTGTTGTCTGTTGTGATCTCTCCATTTTCATTTCTAATTTTATGGATTTGATTTTTCTCCCTTTGTTTCTTGATGAGTCTGGTTAATGGTTTGTCAGTTTTATTTATCCTTTCAAGGAACCAGCTTTTGGCTTTGTTGATTTTTGCTATGGTCTCTTTTGTTTCTTTTGCATTTATTTCTGCCCTAATTTTTAAGATTTCTTTCCTTCTACTAACCCTGGGGTTCTTCATTTCTTCCTTTTCTAGTTGCTTTAGGTGTAGGGTTAGGTTATTTATTTGTCTTTTTTCTTGTTTCTTGAGGTATGCCTGTATTGCTATGAACTTTCCCCTTAGGACTGCTTTTAAAGTGTCCCACAGGTTTTGGGTTGTTGTGTTTTCATTTTCATTAGTTTTATGCAAATTTTGATTTCTTTTCTGATTTCTTCTGTGATTTGTTGGTTATTCAGCAGCGTGTTGTTCAGCCTCCATATGTTGGAATTTTTAATAGTTTTTCTCCTGTAATTGAGATCTAATCTTACTGCAGTGTGGTCAGAAAAGATGCTTGGAATGATTTCTATTTTTTGAATTTACCAAAGCTAGATTTATGGCCCAGGACGTGATCTATCCTGGAGAAGGTTCCGTGTGCACTTGAGAAAAAAGTGAAATTTATTGTTTTGGGATGAAATGTCCTATAGATATCAATTAGGTCTAACTGATCTATTGTATCATTTAAAGTTTGTGTTTCCTTGTTAATTTTCTCTTTAGTTGATCTATCCATAGTTGTGAGTAGGGTATTAAAGTCTCCCACTATTATTGTGTTATTGTTAATTTCGCCTTTCATACTAGTTAGCATTTGTCTTACATATTGTGGTGCTCCCATGTTGGGTGCATATATATTTATAATTGTTATATCTTCTTCTTGGATTGATCCTTTGATCATTATGTAGTGACCATCTTTGTCTCTTTTCACAGCCTTTATTTTAAAGTCTATTTTATCTGATATGAGTATTGCTACTCCTGCTTTCTTTTGGTCCCTATTTGCATGGAAAATCTTTTTCCAGCCCTTCACTTTCAGTCTGTATGTGTCCCCTGTTTTGAGGTGGGTCTCTTGTAGACAACATATATAGGGGTCTTGTTTTTGCATCCATTCAGCCAGTCTTTGTCTTTTGGTTGGGGCATTCAACCCATTTACGTTTAAGGTAATCACTGATAAGTATGATCCCATTGCCATTTACTTTATTGTTTTGGGTTCGAGTTTATACACCGTTTTTGTGTTTCCTGTCTAGAGAATATCCTTTAGTATTTGTTGAGAGCTGGTTTGGTGGTGCTGAATTCTCTCAGCTTTTGCTTGTCTGAGAAGCTTTTGATTTCTCCTTCATATTTGAATGAGATCCTTGCTGGGTACAATAATCTGGGCTGTAGGTTATTTTCTTTCATCACTTTAAGTATGTCTTGCCATTCCCTCCTGGCTTGAAGAGTTTCTATTGAAAGATCAGCTGTTATCCTTATGGGAATTCTCTTGTGTGTTATTTGTTGTTTTTCCCTTGCTGCTTTTAATATTTGTTCTTTGTGTTTGATCTTTGTTAATTTTTTATTTATTTATTTTAAATTTATTTATTTTAATTGGAGGCTAAACCAATACATTTTATTTATTTTTAAATTGGAGTACAAATGCTTTACAATGTTGTATTAGTTTCTGTTTTACAACAACGTGAATTGACTGAACTGAACTGAACTGATACATATATCCCCTTCCCCTGAGCCTCCATCCCACCCCACTAGGCCATCAAAGAGCACGGAGTTGAGCTCCCTGTACTGTACAGCAGCTTCCCAGTAGCTGTCTATTTACCACACTTTGCTGTTGTTTACTTGCTCAGTCATGTCCGGCTCTTTACAACCCCATGGACTGCAGTATGCCTGGCTTCCCGGACCTTCAGTATCTCTGAGAGTTTGCTCAAACTCATGTCCATTGAGTTGGTACAGCAACATGAATCTGCCACGGTGTACATGTGTTCCCAGTCCTGAACCCCCCTCCCACCTCCTTCTCCATGCCATCCTTCTGGGTCATCCCAGTGATGTATGACAAAACCAATACAATATTGTAAAGTAAAATAATATTAATAATAAAATTTTTTTAAAAAAGAAAAAGACAAAAAAAAAAAAAAAAAAAACCCAAAAACCTCAGATCCTGGTATCCAGTCTCATCACTTCATGGCAAATAGATGGGAAAAAAGTGGAAGCAGTGACAAATTATTTTCTTGGGCTCCAGAATCACTGTGGATGGTGACTGCAGCCATGAAATTAAAAGATGCTTGCTCCTTGGAAGAAAAGCCATGATGAATCTAGACAGCATATTAAAAAGCTGATCTTTGTTAATTTGATTAATATGTGTCTTGGGGTGTTTCACCTTGGGTTTATCCTGTTTGGGACTCTCTGGGTTTCTTGGACTTAGGTGATTATTTTCTTCCCCATTTTAGGGAAGTTTTCAACTATTATCTCTTCTAGTATTTTCTCATGGTCTTTCTTTTTGTCTTCTTTTTCTGGGACCCCTATGATTCAAGTGTTGTAGTGTTTAATATTGTCCTGGAGGTCTCTGAGATTGTCCTCATTTCTTTTAATTCGTTTTTATTTTATCCTCTCTGATTCATTTATTTCTTCCATTCTATCTTCTAATTCACTAACCCTATCTTCTGCCTCTGTTATTCTATTTGTTGCCTCCAGAGTGTTTTAATTTCATTTATTGCATTATTCATTATATATTGACTCTCTTTTATTTCTTCTAGATCCTTGTTAAACCTTTCTTGCATCTTCTCAATCTTTGTCTCCAGGCTATTTAACTGTGATTCCATTTTGATTTCAAGATTTTGGATCAATTTCACTATCATTATTCGGAATTCTTTATCAGGTAGATTCCCTATCTCTTTCTCTTTTGTTTGGTTTGGTGGGCACTTATCCTGTTCCTTTATCTGCTGTGTCTTCCTCTGTCTCTTCATCTTGTTTAAATTGCTGAGTTTTGGGTGTCCTTTCTGTATTCTGGCAGTTTGTGGCGTTCTCTTTATTGTGGCATTTCCTCGCTCTGTGTGGGTTTGTACAGGTGGCTTGTCAAGGTTTCTTGGTTAGGGAAGCTTGTGTCGGTGTTCTGGTGGGTGGAGCTGTATTTCTTCTCTCTGGAGTGCAATGAAATGTCCAGTAATGGGTTATCGATGTCTATCGTTTTGGGCTGCCTGTATCTTGGAGCTCAGGACTGTTCCTTGCTGCTGGAGAATTTGCTTGGTATGTCTTGCCCTGGAACTTGTTGGCCCTTGTGTGGTGCTTGGTTTCAGTGCAGGTATGGAGGCATTTGATAAGCTCCTGTCAATTAATGTTCCTTGGAGTCAGGAGCTCCCTGGAGTGAGGGTTTGGACTTAAGCCTCCTGCTTCCAGTTATTGGTCTCATTTTCACAGTAGTTTCAAAGCTTCTCCTTCTATACAGCACCATTGATAAAACATCTACGTTAAAGATGAAAAGTTTCTCTACCGTGAGGGTCACCCAGAGAGGTTTACAGCGTTATATGGAGAAGAGAAGAGGGAGGAGGGAGTTAGAGGTGACCCGAATGAGATGAGGTGGAATCAACAGAGGAGAGAGTGGGCTATTCAGTAATCTCTTCCTTATGTGCACCCCACAACTGGACCGCTCAGAGTTGTTCACAGAGTTATAGAGAAAAGAGAAGAAGGAGAAAGTTGACAGAGGTGGCCAGGAGGATAAAAGGGGGGAATGAAAAGGAGGGAGACAGATCCAGCCAGTAATCAGTTCCCTAAGTGTTCTCCACCGTCTGGAACACACAAAAATTCACAGAGTTGGGTAGAGTAGAGAGGGGTTAGGGAGGAGACACAGGTGACCTGGTGGAGAAAAAGGAGAGTCCAAAGGGAGAGAGAGCAGTTAAGCCAGTAATCTCGCTCCCTAGTGAAAAATGGGTCCTGAAGATTGGGTTCTTAAAGGTACAAAATTGGTAACAAATACATAAAAGCAAAAATTAAAAATCTAGAGTAGAGTTTGGAATTTCAAAAATACGATGTAAAAGAAAAGAAGAAGGAAAAGAAAGAGAGAAAAAACGAACAAACAAAAACAAACAAGGTCGCGAAAATTATAAAGAAAATATAGGTACAAAATTGATAACTACTACCAAAAAGCAAAAGTTAAAAATCTAGAGTATATTTTGGAATTTCAAAAATACAATGTTAAAAACAGAAGAAGAAAAAGAAAGAGAGAAAAAAAAAAAAACAAAACAAGAACAAAGTCGCATAAATTATAAAAAAAAAAATACAGGTACAAAATTGATAACAAATACCAAAAAGCATAAATTAAAAATCTAGAGTAGAGTTTGGAATTTCAGATATACAATGTTATTTAAAAGAAGAAGAGAAAGAAACAGAGAAAAACAAAAAGAAAAAAGAAAAAAGGGTCACAGAAATTATTAAAAAAAAAAAAAAAAAAACTATAGGTACATAATTGATAACAAATACCAAAAAGCTAAAATTAAAAATTTAGAGTAGAGTTTGGAATTTCAAAAATACAATGTTAAAGAAAAGAAGGAAAAAAAAAGGTCAAAAAAATTATAAAAATATATATATATGAAGTTTGCTTTAAAAAAATAGCATCTTTTTTTTTTGCAAAGTAATCGGTTATAAAAGTGAAAATTAAAGGAATAATAGAGGACTTAAATTTTTTTTAAATTAAAAAAAATAATAAAAAAAAAAAGAAAGAATGAATGATCGTACAAATAGTAAAAATATATCTAGGACTTTCTCCAGTTTTGTTGTGAGTATTGTGGGTTCAGTTCATTTTTGGCTAGTTCCTTGGTCCGACTTATATTTCTCAAGATCTATAGGGCCCTTCCTATGCAGTTGGTAGTAACCACAGGGTTTTAATATGCCTGTAGCTTCCAAGGCGGTACCCTCTGTTATAGCTGCTTCTGTTTGCTGGTCTCCTCAGTGTCTGGTTTCCACCCTGACACAAAGGGGACGGTGGAGGACACTTTTTTTTTTTTTTTTTTTTTAAGGCTCACTTGTTCAGTCCCGCTGAGGGGAGGTAGGGACGGATGCTGCAAACAAATAACACTGGCATGTGCTCGCAGTGCCTCAGCCACACTGGGTCTGCTCCCCGTTCACGGTGCCTGTAGCCTCTCTGCCCACACTGCTCAGGCTCTAGGTTGTTCCAACGGGAACTATCCATGGCCAGCCCTGGGCTGCCTGCACTTCCCAGGTCCAAGCCGCTCAGGTTCAGGCACTTGGGTAGCCCTCAGAGGCGCAGGCTCTCAGTTGGGCCTGCGTTTTGTGCCCTTCCCAGATCCGAGCAGCTCAGGTGATGAGTTGTTTGGCGCGCATGATTGCTGTGACTTATCGCCTCCCCGCCGCTCCGTTATCTAGGTGTGCACCGGCACACCTTCTCAGGCAGATGTTGACTGTCCAGACCCCCAAGAAGTTTTAGTTAGCAAAGAAGCCTGCTTACAGTTTTATAGATAATGTCTCTCTGGGGCTGCGATTGTCCCCTTCTGGCTCTGGCTGCCTATCACCGGAGGGGTATGGCCTGCCACCAGCTATCCCTGTTCAGTCCTTTGTTCCGTGCGCGGGCCTGGCGGTGTCTTAGGTTAGGGCTGGCTTTTCGCGTGGTAGATATCCCACAGTCTGGTTTGCTAGCCCAAATTATTTCACTCAGATAGCGCTCGGGGTATTCAGGCCAGATCCTTGCGATGCAGCCCGCGCCGCGCCTCCCTGCCCAGCCCCCGCTTGCTAATGGCGGATGCAGGAGTCTGCGCTGCTTCTCCGCTGGGGGAGTTACCGTAGGGCTCGCAGTGTGCGGGTTTTAATTGTTTATTTATTTTTCCTCCCTGTTATGTTGCCCTCTGTGGTTCCAAGGCTCAGCACAGATTCAGCAGTGAGAAGGTTTCCTGGTGTTTGGAAACTTCTCTCTTTTTAAGACTCCCTTCCTGGGATGGAACTCCGTCCCTCCCTCTTTTGTCTCTTTTTTTGTCTTTTATATTTTTTCCTACCTCCTTTCGAAGACTTGGGTTGCTTTTCTGGGTGCCTGATGTCCTTTGCCAATATTCAGAAGTTGTTTTGTGGAATTTACTCAGCGTTTAAATGCTCTTTTGATGAATTTGTTGGGGAGAAAGTGTTCTCACCATCCTACTCCTCTGCCATCTTAGCTCCTCCCATCTGGATGGCATCACTGATTCAGTGGAAATGAGTTTGAGCAAACTCTGCAAGTTAGCAAAGGACATGAAAGCCTGGTGTGCTGCAGTTTATGGGGTCACAAAAAATTGGACACAAACTAGTGACAAAACAACAAAATAAAGCAAACTAAAAATTAAAAAATATAATTATGAATATAAAGTATATGTAAGCATGAATGCAAAAATACTTATTAATTTTAATGAAATAAAATAAGATCATAAATATAGATATAAGAAGACCCTTGAGATACAACCTAAATGTCCACCAATAAATGAATGAATGAAGATATGGTATATATATAGAATGGAATGTTAGCCTTAAAAAAATGAATCATTTCATTTGCAGCAACATGGATGCAATTAGAGATTATGAGAGTAAGTAAAGCAGAAAAGGAATGTCAATACATATGATATCACTTCCATGGTAAATCTAAAATATGACACAAATATACTTATCTGTACATCAGAAACAGACTCACAGACATAGAGAACAGACTTGTAGTTGCTATGAGGGACATTAAGAGGAATGGAGTGGATATTTGGGGTTAGCAGGAACAAATAAGTAGAAATAGAATGTATAAATAATACTATACCACTGTATTACAGAAGAAACTATATTCAATCTCCTGTGAAACAACCACAGTGGAAAGAACATAAAAAATAATATATGTGTATGTATAACTGAAATACTTTGCTATAAAGCAGAAATAAACACAACATTGTAAATCAACTCTACTTCAATTTTTCACAAAGCCCTATGTGATACAAAAACAAAAGAGATATAATGAAGGATCATAAGAGACTACTATCAGCAATTATATGCCAATAAAATGGACAACGTGGAAGAAATGGACAAATTCTTAGAAAAGCACAACTTTCCACAACTGAACCAGGAAGAAATAGAAAATCTTAACACACCCATCACAAGCACGGAAATTGAAACTGTAATCAGAAATCTTCCAGCAAACAAAAGCCCAGGTCCAGACAGCTTCACAGCTGAATTCTACCAAAAATTTAGAGAAGAGCTAACACCTATCCTGCTCAAACTCTTCCAGAAAATTGCAGAGGAAGGTAAACTTCCAAACTCATTCTATGAGGCCACCATCACCCTAATACCAAAACCTGACAAAGATCCCACAAAAAAAGAAAACTATAGGCCAATATCACTGATGAACCTAGATGCAAAAATCCTTAACAAAATTTTAGCAATCAGAATCCAACAACACATTAAAAAGATCATACACCATGACCAAGTGGGCTTTATCCCTGGGATGCAAGGATTCTTCAATATCCGCAAATCAATCAATGTAATACACCACATTAACAAATTGAAAAATAAAAGCCATATGATTATCTCAGTAGATGCAGAGAAAGCCTTTGACAAAATTCAACATCCACTTATGATAAAAAGTCTCCAGAAAGCAGGAATAGAAGGAACATACCTCAATATAATAAAAGCTATATATAACAAACCCACAGCAAACATTATTCTCAATGGTGAAAAATTGAAAGCATTTCTCCTAAGGTCAGGAACAAGACAAGGGTGCCCAATTTGACCACTACTATTCAACATAGTTTTGGAAGTTTTGACCACAGCAATCAGAGCAGAAAAAGAAATAAAAGGAATCCAAATTGGAAAAGAAGATGTAAAACTCTCACTGTTTGCAGATGACATGATCCTCTACATAGAAAACCCTAAAGACTCCACCAGAAAATTACTAGAGCTAATCAATGATTATAGTAAAGTTGCAGGATATAAAATCAACACACAGAAATCCCTTGCATTCCTATACACTAATAATGAGAAATTAGAAAGATAAATAAAGGAAACAATCCCATTCACCATTGCAAAGAAACAAATAAAATACTTAAGAATATATCTACCTAAATAAACAAAAGATTTATATATAGAAAACTATAAAACACTGGTGAAAGAAATCAAAGAGGACACTAATAGATGGAGAAATATACCATGTTCATGGATGGGAAGAATCAATATAGTGAAAATGAGTATACTACCCAAAGCAATCTATAGATTCAATGCAATCCCTATCAAGCAACCACAGTATTTTTCACAGAGCTAGAACAAATAATGTCACAATTTGTATGGAAATACAAAAAACCTCGAATAGCCAAAGCAATCTTGAGAAATAAAAATGAAACTGGAGGAATCAACCTGCCTGACTTCAGGCTCTACTACAAAGCCACAGTCATCAGGACAGGATGGTCCTGGCACAAAGACAGAAACATAAATCAATGGAAAAAAATTAAAAACCCAGAGATAAACCCACGCACCTATGGACACCTTATCTTTAACAAAGGAGGCAAGAATATACAATGGAGAAAAGACAATCTCTTTAACAAGTGGTGCTGGGAAAACTGGTCAACCACTTGTAAAAGAATAAAACTAGAACACTTTCTAACACCATACACAAAAATAAACTCAAAATGGATTAAAAATCTCAATGTAAGACCAGAAACTATAAAACTCCTAGAGGAAACCATAGGCAACACACCCTCCGACATACATCACAGCAGGATCCTCTATGACCCACCTCCCAGAGTGTTGGAAATAAAAGCAAAAATAAACAAATGGGACCTAATTAAAATTAAAAGCTTCTGCACAACAAAGGAAACTATAAGCAAGGTGAAAAGACAGCCTTAAGAATGGGAGAAAATAATAGCAAATGAAGCAACTGACAAAAAACTAATCTCAAATATGTACAAGCAACTCCTGCAGCTCAATTCCAGAAAAATAAATGACCCAATCAAAAAATGGGCCAAAGAACTAAATAGACATTTCTCCAAAGAAGACATACAAATGGCTAACAAAAACATGAAAAGTTGCTCAACATCACTCATTATCCGAGAAATGCAAATCACAACCACAATGAGGTACCATTTCACACCAGTCAGAATTGCTGTGATCCAAAAGTCTACAAGCAATAAATGCTGGAGAGGATGTGGAGAAAAGGGAACCCTCTTACACTGTTGGTGGGAATGCAAACTAGTACAGCCACTATGGAGAACCGTGTGGAGATTCCTTAAAAAACTGGAAATAGAACTGCCATACGCCCCAGAAATCCCATTGCTGAGCATACACACCGAGGAAACCAGAATTGAAAGAGACACGTGTACCCCAATGTTCATTGCAGCACTGTTTATAATAGCCAGGACATGGAAGCAACCTAGATGTCCATCAGCAGATGAATGGATAAGAAAGCTGTGGTACTTATACACAATGGAATATCACTCAGCCATTAAAAAGAATACATTTGAATCAGTGCTAATGAGGTGGGTGAAACTGGAGCCTATTATATAGAGTGAAGTAAACCAGAAAGAAAATCACCAATACAGTATACTAATGCATATATATGGAATTTAAAAGATGGTAACAACAACCCTGTATGCGAGACAGCAAAAGAGACATAGATGTATAGAACAGTCTTTTGGACTCTGTGGGAGAGCGGGGTGGGGGTGGGTCGGAGTATGATTTGGGAGAATGGCATTGAAACATGTATAACATCATTTAAGAAACGAATTGCCAGCCCAGGTTTGATGCAGGATACAGGATGCTTGGGGCTGGTGCACTGAGATGACCCAGAGGGATGGTATGGGGAGGGAGGTGGGAGGGGGGTTCAGCCTTGGGAACATGTGTACACCCATGGTGGATTCATGTTGATGTATGGCAAAACCAATACAATATTGTAAAGTAAAAAAATTAGATATAAATACCTGGGATACATTTCTGAAAATGTTCAATGTAAGTTATCACTTTGCTTTTTCTTTTGATAAAATATTTTTCTCTATTATTATGTGAATATTTATACTGACACTAAATATTAAGTACAGCTTTATAGGATTAATAAATGGATAAATTGTCTGTATCATATTACAAATGCCTAACATACTGTTGAAATAAAATAACACATGGTTGCCTTTTGTCTTGTAATCTGATACTTATTATTGCATACCTGCACTGCTTCTGGTGCTAATGTTACTTACACCTGCCTCTCTGAGGACATTTTCCCCACATCTGCATTTCCTCCTCTATCCCCAAAGTCTACTACACCAGAGATTCATTGATAATGATAAAATAAATCCAAGGACATGTTTGTTTGTTGCACATAATTAAAAATTTGCTCAATATTTTTTTAAGAGAAATTCTCTCAGTTTAGAAATATGTTCTTCTGCCAGAAACAATTGAATATCTATTTTCCCAACTACAGAAAAAGATTCTTTCCTAACCATTTAAACTACTGTTAGCTCTGTAGTTCCAGGGTAAAGACTCCCTGGGCTCAGGGGGAGACAGGCTTTCTCTTGAGAAAATCTTCATCTTGTGTGAGTGGGGGATGACTTAGTGAAACGCTCCAACTATGGAGACCGCTATGAGTTTTGTATGTGCTCCTACGAATGGTCAGAGTCCACCTTCCTCTCTCCATTATAAGGCGTTCCTGGAGGACTTTTTTCACTCTTTGCAACTTTGGGATTCAGCAAACATCTGAGGCTACAAGTATCAGAGATGTGTTTTTTTTTTTTTTTTTTTTTTTTAATTTTCTGTCTATTTTCTGAACTCTAGAATGATGCTTTCTTCTGAGCAATGTATGTATACCAGCATAACTTATATGATTTGTCACTTTAAAATTATGTGAAAGGTTTCAACAACCACTTATGAAGTGTGGCTTCACAGTATGAGTGGCAAGTACAAGACAGTCATTGATTAGCTGCTTTCATGTATGAATATGATGAAGATCATCTGAATGCAGTGGATATTAGAGGGACACTCCCATGTGTTCTCTGCCATAACTTCATCCTCATTTGAAATAAAAATTGTATATAAAATAGGTGACCTATATCTCTATTAAGTGACTCATTTGCTTATGCTTTATAACTCAATGACCCCTTCCTCTAAAAGTCTTTCACATTTTAATGAAAACTCAATTTTAACATCTCTATCTGTATCATGAGTGTTGTTAATATGACATGAATGAATGACTGAATAGAAATATGAATGACTGAAAAAAAAAGTGGCATTTTTGGACAAAAAGATTAATCTCTTTCCTCAGGACACACAGGCTTCCTGAGGTGCTTGGGAGAGTCAGGTACCTGGAGTCATTCTGACAAAACTGAGGGGAGGTGCCTGGGCTACAGACAATTCATTCCTGTCCCACCACTGGAAACTCTATGCTGTCCCTGTGTGACCTTTAACCTGGTATTGAGGTGGGGAGGCTAACTTTTAGGCAAAACATTCCCTGTACTTCTCTTATTCTGTTTTTCTATATGCACTTTAGGCTAAACAGTGGGACTAGGTACTAAGTGGGAGCTGGTATCTGCCTTTCATAAAGATTAGGAATGGAATATTTTATAGTAACCAAGTGAAACTCCAAATATTCATTTAAGTGAAGCCTCTAAGGGCAAATGCCTTTTGATTCAGCAATGGAAGAAAGTGACAAAGTATCCTGACAATAACTGAGGGATAAGGAATATTTGATTTAGCTGCTATGTAAGTAATGAGAGAGAAGACCAAGTATATAATACATTTGGTCAGATCAAAAGAATTGTAACGACTTTTTTTTTTGGTCTAGGACTAAATATGAAAGGTAGCATTTTTTTGTATTGCCAGGAAACAAAGAATGATTTTAATATTTAAAAGCCCTCATTTTTAAAGTGAAGGAAAATAAACAAGAGAGATTATATATGGTATATATATTAAGAGTGGGCATTTTTTATATCATTTATACCTCAAAAAGTTTAAAACACAAAGGAATCTAATTGACCCCCATGCACAACCCCCATGCACGATTGCATACTTTCATTAAAGAATGTACCGTAAATGGGAATGAAAATTTCACCACATGAGAAAACTGACTTTTTCTGAGTCAGAAGAGTACATATAGAATTCATGGATTTTACAATAAACATATTTATTGAGCTCTTAATAAACTCTGAATAAGGCTAGCTGCTGTGGTATCTCAATAAAGAAAACATTACCCAGTCTCAAACATTACATTCACATATTTACTGGTAAGAAAGAGATAAGCATAGTGAGCTAGAGGGACAAAAAATAGAAGCCAAGATCATACAAGATGAAGTTTCAAGAAAGTGTTTCATAGCAACTGACACTAAGCTGAAACTTGATAAACCTACAAGTATCAGTATCAGGCTAGTGAAGGGAAAAACAGGAGTGGGAAGCTGGTAATGAACAGAGATGTATCAGGATACAGACTCCTCTCAAACTGGCAGAGATATTGTTTCAGTTTGTGGAAAGTGAATGCCCCACTCTGGTGGAAGCACTCTGAAGAGCTGTTCCACAGGTAACATTCCTTTCTGAACATGGACATCTTCATCACATGAGTGTACTATCAGTGGGTCAAAAACTGCATGCACTAGTAGCTGAAGCCATAATTTTGGCTTTTAAGTATACACAGAATCCACGCAATTGAGGTACTGCTGATTAACATTAAACCCTAAATGTAACTGCCAACTTTTATTTCAAATGGTATCTTATATACGCATAGATATGATAAAATGGATATCACCACAAAAATACAGCTGAAGCGGCAGAAGGGACTGGAGGAGAAGACATGTATACCATACAAATAATTCATGTGACCATATGCCCCAGCATACTGCCAGAGGTAAAGTGCTCAGCAACTGCCGTTTACTGTTTTGGTTTTCTATCTTTTTTATTTCTAAAATTTGGTAAACTTTTAATTATAATATAATTTTGTACTCATACAAGTGTAGAAAAAATAGTGAACTGTACCCAAATAACCTTCAACCAGCTCTCCCAAAATGTAAATTCCTAATAATCACAATGGAATTATTAACACTAAGGAATTAACACTGTATACTAATAATTAGTAATTAAATATTAATAATACTAGCACTAATAATTAAAAGAGAGATTTAAGGACAGATGGATCCAAGTCGTGGCCAGGTCAGGGGACAGGGATACACAGTGTCACCACCGCCACAGCAGATCCCTCGCGCGCTCTTGGCTCCCCCTGCCGACCGAGTCGCACACTGGCTCCTGGCTCGCTATCCTGGCACATCAGACTGAGCATGCGCGGTGCAGCCAACCTCATCACCAATCCCCAGTGGCGCTGGGAGGAGTGCACTTGTGGCTCTGGCTTGGAGGGTCTGTCTCTCTCTCTCCTTAGTCTCTAAGTCGTGTCCGACTCTTGCAACCCATGGACTGTAACCTGCCAGGCTCCTCTGTCCATGAGATTCTCCAGGCAACAATACTGGAGCGGGTTGCCGTTTCCTTCTCCAGGGGATCTTCCCGACCTAGGAATCTAACCCGAGTTTCCTGCATTGCAGGCAGATTCTTTACCAACTGAGCTATGAGGGAAGTCCTTGGACGGTCACAGAGGAGCAAAAGAATAGCTGGAAAAGAAATAATAATAATAATATAAAATAAATTTAAAATAATTAACTACAGATTTTATTTGGATTTTCCTAGTTTTTGCACTGACATTTTTATGTTGCAGGACGCAATTCAAGTTACTATTTGTTAAGAAAAGGTCATGTGTCCTTGGTCTCCTCCAACCTGTGTCACATACTGTATCCCCTTGTCTTTTGTGACCTTGGAAGCACAAACAATTGAGATTAAACTTTTCAGGTCTTCTTTATTTTCTGCTTATACTAATTTCTTTACCCAATACTGCAGGTGGTTGCTTATGTAGTTCTAGTCGAACACTGTTCTATCGGAGTGAAAATGGAAGAAAAGTCGGGTACTGATTAGAACCTTTAAGATAAATAGGAAAACTGGTAAGTAATGATGTTATTTGGATGGCGATTCTCACACCAAAACAAAATAAAGTGAAATAACATTTTAGTCATTGCAATATCAGCAAACATTGAAATACTCCATGTGTGGCTGATATGCTCTGTATAAATGTCAAATTCAGTCATTTATTTGCATTTAAGAGGAAGCCACTCCTCAAACAGCTTGTGAGTTCATTCAAACTTGGAAATAATGAAGAATTATTAGGACCAAAGAACATTATAATACTCACAAAATCGTATCACATAGACAATGCTTTCTAATTCTATAGACAAATACATTTCAGAGAATATAGGGCAGAATTTAGATGAACTGAAAAACAGAGATCTGAGTGCATGAATGGAGTATAAAAGTATGAACTGTAGTAAATTTATTTCAGAAAAATATGATCTTGAGGATTTATATATGTACATCAAAAGAGCTGCTGCTGCTGCTGCTGCTGCTAAGTCGCTTCAGTCGTGTCCGACTCTGTGCCACCCCATAGATGGAAGCCCACCAGGCTCCCCCGTCCCTGTGATTCTCCAGGCAAGAACACTGGAGTGGGTTGCCATTTCCTTCTCCATCAAAAGAACTGAGAACACCACAATTTTGACCAATCATTATCAAGTTAAAGAAGAAAATGACTATTCATTGCATTGATTGGATTTTTTCCTACCCCATGGCTATAGCCTCATAATTTCATACAAGTTTTTCAGTTCAGTGTCATTGACTTTGTGATGAGTTTGAGAAGTACAAGTCAATGATGAGAAACCATACATCATTGTCTATATTCATACTTCTGGGACTGACAGATGACCCTCCAATGCAGGTTCTGATTTTTACATTTCTGGTTGTCTCCTACTTACTGAGTGTCACTGGGAACCTGACCATCATTATACTCACTTTAATAGATTCTCACCTTAAAACTGCCATGTACTTTTTCCTCAAACATTTCTCCTTTTTAAAAACTTTATTCACTACGATGTGCATTCCCAGATTCTTATACAGCTTATCAACTGGGGACAAGACTATTTCCTACAATGCTTATGTTAGTCAACTGTTTTTTATTTTCCTTTTGGAGGAACAGAATTTTTTCTCCTCACCATCATGTCTTATGACCACTATGTGGCCATCTGCAAACCTTTACATTATTCAACCATCATGAACAGTAGAGTCTGTGTTTGGCTTGTTATCTGTTGTTGGATAGCAGGTTGGCTGGTCATATTTCCACCACTCTGCCTGGGCTTAAACCTGGAATTCTGTGATTCTAATGTCATTGATCATTTTCTCTGTGATGCTTCTGCTATGCTGAAGATCTCTTGTTCAGACACATGGTTCATAGAACAGATGGTTGTTACCCTTGCTGTGTTGATTAACATCATGATATTTCTGTGTGTCGTTATGTCCTACATATACATCATCAATGCCATCCTAAAGTTCCCTTCCTCCCAGCAAAAGATGAACGCCTTTTCTACCTGCTCTTCTCCCTTGTTTGTGGTTTCTATCACCTATGGCAGTTGTATTTTCATCTATGTCAAACCCTCAGCAAAAGATGAAATGGCAATTAATGAGTATGTGTTAGTGCTTATGATTTCAGTTGCCCCCATGTTAAACCCATCTATTTATAGCCTGAGAAACAAACAAGTGAAAGAAGCTTTTACGACTTAATCACAAGAATTTCACTGATCTCAAGAAAGTAAAGATATGTTGAAACTATGTGTAAAATATAAATTTAAAAAGAATAGTGGCCCAGAAGGCCACAATTTTCATTTGTTAGACTAGTACACTAGTCTATTGTCTGTTCATACTAACAGGCTTATACTCTGTTATTATGAAATTTCAGCCCTCAAATCATAATTTCAGTTCTTATTAAAATAAACAAATTGAGGCATATCAATTATTGTTGAAAATAAATTTTCTCCTACATTATATCTCTTATCAAGAGAATATGAAATTAGATTTCCAAGAAAAAGCCCTTGTGTGTGTGTTAAGTCACTTCAGTCATGTCCACTTCTTTGTGACCTATGGACTGTATTCCACCAGACTCCTTTGTCCATGGGATTCTCCAGGCAAAAATACTGGAGTGGGTTGCCTTGCCCACCTCCAGAGGACCTCCTGACCCAGGAATAGAACCCATGTCTCTTTGTCTATCTGCATTAGCAAGTGGGTTATTTACCACTAGCACCACTTGGGAAACCCAAAAAGGTCCTTACCTAAACTCTAACCTGGCTCTGATCAATAAAAGAACTATTAAATCTATTAAATCTTATGTGGAAATATTGAATTCTTGAGCTCATAGGGAAATAATGGAGTAATAGTATCCTTTTTTTTTTCAATGCAAATATACAAAAAGTGTTTAGATCATTACAGTTACTCTCCTCAAGCAGGAATTAAATATTCAAGATAATGATTAATTATTTTGAGCAAAAAAACGAATGAGTTTTAACCCTGGAGAGGAAAAAACATGAGTTTAGATCCCTGGAGATCCACATCGACTTTGGAAAAGGAACTTTAAAGCCCAAATATATAGGTTTAGATTCATTGTATTATCTCTAAAGTGAAGAGCACAGCCTCTACATTAACTTATCACCCAGGTGGCAGTGATCTGAAAATCTGCTGAGATAATAAAACCATCCATATGGTTCAAATTTGGAAAAGAGTGTATCTAGCTGTATATTGTCACCCTGCTTATTAAACTTCTATGTAGTGTACATCATGCGAAATGCCAGGCTGGATGACTCATAGGATGGAATCAAGACTGCCAAGAGAAATATCAATAACTTCCGATATGCAGATGACACCACCCTTATGGCAGAAAGTAAAGAGGAACTAAAGATATAAACAGCCTCTTTTTTTTCCCTTTAAAAAACTTTTTATTTTATATTGGAATAGAGTTGATTAACAGTGTTGTGGTAGTTTCAGGTATAACAAAAGTGACTCAGTTATGCATGTACATGTATATACTTCTAGTCAAGTTCTTTTCCTATTTAGGTTGTCACTAAATAGAGCAAAGTCTCCTGTGCTAACAGTAGCAGTAAATTGTCACTAAATTAAACAAAGTTCCCCATGCTAACGGTAGGTCCTTGTTGGTTATCCTTTTTTTTTTTATTAAATTTATTTATTTTAATTGGAGGTTAATTACTTTACAATATTGTCTTGGTTTTGCCATACATCAACATGAATCCACCACGGGTCGTGATGAGGATGAAAGAGAACAGTAAAAAAGCTGGTTTAAAATTCAACATTCAGAACACTCAGTTCATGGCAGCCAATCCCACCACTTCATGGCAAGTAAATGGGGGAATGAAACAGTGACAGGTTTTATTTCCTTGTGCTCCAAAAATAACTGCAAGCTGTGACTGCAGCCATGGAATTAAAAGACACAAGCTCCTTGGAAGAAAAGCAATGACAAACCTAGACATCATATTAAAAAGCAGAGACATTACTTTGCCTACAAAGATCCATATAGTCAAAGCTATGGTTTTTCCAGTAGTCATGTATAGATGTGAGAGACAGACAATAAAAAAGGTTGAGTGCCGAAGAATTGATGGTTTCAAACTGTGGTAATGGAGAAAACTCTTGAGAGTCCCTTGGACTGCAAGGAGATCAAGCCAGTCAATTCTAAAGGAAATCAACCGTGAATATTCACTGACAGTGTTGCAGTGAAAAGGAAAAAAGCAGAATGAGTTTTTATGTCTTCATTTCCTGAGAACAAAGAATATAAACAGAACAGTGAGCAGGCCTGAACATTTTTTTTTTCTTTAATGCCTAACTCTGAAGGCAACTGTTCACTTTTGAACAGTGTAACTGTTCACTTTTCTGCCCTCTTCATGGCAGAAGCTAGACTTTGCACCTAGTTTCCTTTGTTGTGGTGGTGGTGGTTGTTGTTCAGTCACCCAGTTGTGCCTGACTCTTTTCAACCCATGGACTGCAACATGCCAGGCCTCCCTGTGAAGGACTGGGAAGCCTGACATGTCGCAGTCCACCGGGTTGCATAGAGTCGGACATGACCTAGTGAGTTACCAGCAACAATATGCTCATACAGCACAACTAGTGCTGAAATACATAATACAATGAAATTTCTAAATATAGCTAAATTAAGCCAACAGAAGCCAGCAAATCTCAGCAAATTTCTCCTAGACATTGAGAAAGTTAAACTAGCAAAATACAAGGAAGCCCTGGGTTATGGACAAGGAATTCAATAAGAAGGCATATTGTCTCCTCAAAGATTATCTGTAACATCAAAAAAACAGAAGGTATGACCTTCACTAATGCTGGAGTCCAGCCCCGGTTGGATCCAGGGATTCCCTCAGGATGACGGCGTCGGCGATTAAGGGATAGAAAAGGCTGAGAGATTTATCAGATGCTCAATAATAACTGGTTTATGCGGTAAATCAATAAAGTTCATGACACCAAACTTGCTCTGACCACAGAGGCCGCAGGCGCCCTCTTGAATAGCGGAAGGTGCCCCACCTTAGGCACCTTCTCGAGTGGGTCTTAGAAGCCCAGGCAAATAAGTGGTCGCAGAGGATCCCTGTGCTCCAAATTATTTTGGTATGAAGGAAGAACAGAAGAGAAAAGGAGGAAAAGGAAACAAGAAAGAATGACACAGGGAGACCAAGCTTCGGTGAGCAAGGCCCGTAGCTTTATTTTCAACAGGGGCTTTTATACCATAAGTTGTACATAGAGGATAATAGGGGATGTGAAATCATGCAGTCAGCAGTCTTTGATCCTTATTGAAACCAGGGTTTCTTTCCTGCAAATTTATTGTATACAAATGGTTTAGGTGATTTACATCATCTGCTGGCCAGAAGGCCTATTAACATTTTATGACTCTTGACAAAGGTTTGTCAACTGTAAGACTTATTTTCTCTAAGAGTAATTATTTTAAGGTTTGGTGCCATCCTCCGAAGGTGTTAGATAAAGTTGTATTCCTATAGGGCAGAGGTGCAGTGGGTTTACAACAAAGGAAAGAATTCATTACCTTAAAGGGTCTAAAGTTGCTAACACCAAGGCCACTACTTATTTTTTCTACATGCCAACTATATTAATTAATACACATTCAAGGATACAATACAGGGGATGTGGAAACTTGGCAGCAAGCATTGGCTCATCAATGAAATCCTTTACTAGTTTTATTCTGACAGTTTCTAACTCTCTGAGAGGCTCTAAGCTATTTGAATATCTTAAGTTTCCCGAGCCTCTCGAGGCTGGGAGACTGTAAACAATTGTATGCATAGCTGTAGGAGTCCGAGTAAACTTGTCAGGCGAGTTAGAGAGCTATCTGAGGGGTTTGGATTTAAACACTCCTAATGCCCAGGACTTTTATTAACTGGAGCTGTAAGCTAACTCTTTATCAGAGAGAGCGAGATGGTGGTCAGGGACAGCCCCCAGTGAAGTCAGAGGTGAGGGCACAAAGCAGTAAAGTAGGCAGACTCTGGTTTTGGGGGTTAGATGCTCGAGAATATCCAGGGGGACTCCTGAGGCTCAATCCCGCCTTTGCTTTTGCCGAGCCTCCTTCCTTATGACCTTTGCCAAGGCTGGAGTTCCTCACGCCGGCTCCCGGCACACTAATATTTCTAAGAAAGATGTTCTACATTTGTTTATTTTATACCTTACTATCTTTCACATTTTTCACCATAAACCTCAATGGTCCAGACTGGAACGTTTTTGACTTTCATTTCTCGACCTGTATTCAAGGCATCGCCTCCTACAAAGACTTCCTTCCCTGTATCCCTCCCTAGCCCTCTCTGTGGGACCCTCATGTGCACCTGTCACTTTCTATAGTTAGTTATCATGCAATAACAAATCATTCCCAAATCAGTGGTTTAAAACTTGAGTTTCTGGACCAACTGGGTATTTCTGCCAGTTTGAGCAGACATCAGTTGTTCTTGGCTGGGTTTGTTCATAGGATTGTCGTTATGAATGACTGGGTCTTGCATTCTAGTTAGACCTCATTCACAACTCTAACAGTTTAATTACTATTACCTTAAATAATTGAGCTTTCTTCCAGATGGTGCTTTATCTGATCTCATATAAGAACATTGAACTCCAAGGAAGAGAATGGAAACATGCAAGGCTCCAGAGTCTTAGGCTCAATATCCCTTCTACCACATTCTATTCACCGAACTAGTCACAGGACCAGCCAAGACTCAGAGAGACAAATAGAATTATTTATTGATGGAAGGAATTAAAGAACACATTGCAGTGACTGTGGATAGAAGGAGGATCAGTTGTTTTTGCTATCTACCTTCCATAAACATGACACTTCCCTGTAAATTCAAATATTGTATTTTACAATTCCCTGTCTATTTTATTCTTAGTATGCTAGTGGATCCCAGGTAGTAAATGATCATAGTGCTGCTTTTCAAATTAGATTTTAATGAGCTATAGTTTAATAAATCCCCCAGAAAATAATAAAGAACAAAATTTTACAATGAAAAAAGTTTACAATGACTCTAACTTTGGTCAATAATGATATATAAGTAAATAACATAGGTGTCATTTACTTGAATTTTAAACTGAAATTTGACTCATAACTAAAGTGCTATGGAAACTTTTCATAGAAAGAAATAAAACCCTTTAATTCTCAGTACTCATAATGTTTCAAGTTGCAGTTTTAATATTAGTTTTACTGTTCTTTCTTTTTTTATACAGTTTCATGAAAGTCAGGTCATTTTAATGTTTTGAGAAATTTCTTAGCTAACAATATAGATTTATTACCAAGAAGCTCCATTTTCAACATTTGTTCCAGTTTTAAATACCTTGACCTTTTCTAAAAGAACTTCCGTAAAAGCCCAGTTTAAAAAAAAAAAAAAATATTATAAACAGTGCTGTGATGAACATTGGGGTACACGTGTCTCTTTCCCTTCTGGTTTCCTCAGTGTGTATGCCCAGCAGTGGGATTGCTGGATCATAAGGCAGTTCTATTTCCAGTTTTTTAAGGAATCTCCACACTGTTCTCCATAGTGGCTGTACTAGTTTGCATGTTTATAATAGCCAGGACATGGAAGCAACCTAGATGTTCATCAGCAGATGAATGGATAAGAAAGCTATGGTACATATACACAATGGAGTATTACTCAGCCATTAAAAAGAAAACATTTGAATCAGTCCTAATGAGGTGGATGAAACTGGAGCCCATTATACAGAGTGAAGTAAGCCAGAAGGAAAAACACCAATACAGTATACTAACGCATATATATGGAATTTAGAAAGATGGTAACAATAACCCTGTGTGCGAGGCAGCAAAAGAGACACTGATGTATAGAACAGTCTTATGGACTCTGTGGGAGAGGGAGAGGGTGGGAAGATTTGGGAGAATGGCATTGAAACATGTAAAATATCATGTTTGAAACGAGATGCCAGTCCAGGTTCGATGCACGATACTGGATGCTTGGGAATGGTGCACTGGGATGACCCAGAGGGATGGTATGGGGAGGGAGGAGGGAGGGGGGTTCAGGATGGGGAACACATGTATGACTGTGGCGGATTCATTTTGATATTTGGCAAAACTAATACAATTATGTAAAGTTTAAAAATAAAATAAAATTTAAAAAAGATTAAAATAAAAAGAAACTATATATTTATTTCCTTATTGAGATAAAAAACACATAACATCAAGTTAGCATTCTGACCATTTATAAATGTATGGTTCAATACCGTTAAGTATAATCACACTGTGAAACAAATCTCCAGTATTTTATGTTTTTCAAATTTGAAAGTCTACTTCCATTAAACAACTGCCCTTTTCTCCTTTTCCCCAGGCCCTGATAACCATTCTACTTTCTTTTTCCATGAATTTGAATTTTTTAGATACCTCATATAAGTAGAATTATACAGTAGGTGTGGTTTTGTTTACTTCACTTAGCATAATGTCCTCAAAGTTTCTTTATACTGTGCTTGTGACAGGATTTCCTTTTTAGCCTGAATAAAAGTCCACTGTATGCATTTACCACATTTTGTTTATGTATTAGTTTGTTAGCAAATGTATGGGTTGTTTCCACCTCTGGGAAAATTGAATACCTCTACTGTTAGTATTTAGAGAGTCAATTCCTCAATTCAGTTCAGTCCCTCAGTAGTGTCGAATTCTTTACGACTCCATGAACTGCAGCATGCCAGGCTTCCCTGTCCATCACCAACTTCCAGAGCTTACTCAAACTCATGTCCATAGAGTCAGTGATGCCATCCAAACGTCTCCATTCCTAGACAGGTTAATAAGAAGTCCAGGGTCCCCCAAGGAGGAGAAGGGGGTCGGGGACTCTCAAGGAGCAGATAGAAGTCTGAAATTATCAAGGAGAGAAAACGATACATTTTTTTTCTACATTCCTTAGGAAGGATTATGACTTCCATGGTGGCTCAGATGGTAAAGCCTCTGCCTGCAATGCGGGAGACCAGGGTTCGATTCCAGGGTTGGGAAGATCCACTGGAGAAGGAAATGGCAATCCACTCCAGCGTTCTTGCCTGGAAAATCCTGTGGAGAGAGGAGTCTGATAGGCTACAGTCCATGGGGATGCAAAGAGTCAGACACGACTGAGCGACTTCACTTCTTTCACTTTAGTAAAGATTCAGTTCACTTCAGTTCAGTCACTCAGTCGTGTCCGACTTTTTGCAACCCCATGAATCGCAGCATGCCAGGCCTCCCTGTCCATCACCAACTCCCGGAGTTTACTCAGACTCCCGTCCATCTAGTCAGTGATGCTATCCAGCCATCTCATCCTCTGTCGTCCCCTTCTCCTCCCACCCCCAATCCCTCCCGGCATCAGGGTCTTCTCCAATGAGTCAACACTTCACATGAGGTGGCCAAAGTACTGGAGTTTCAGCTTTAGCATCATTCCTTCCAAAGTAATCCCAGGGCTGATCTCCTTCAGAATCCAATCCTTCAGGGTTGGATCTCCTTGCAGTCCAAGGGACTCTCAAGAGTCTTCTCCAACACCACAGTTCAAAAGCATCAATTCTTTGGCACTCAGCCTTCTTCACAGTCCAACTCTCACATCCATACATGACCACTGGAAAAACCATAGCCTTGACTAGACGGACCTTTGTTGGCAAAGTAATGTCTCTGCTTTTGAATATGCTATCCAGGTTGGTCATAACTTTCCTTCCAAGGAGTAAGTGTCTTTTAATTTCATGGCTGCAATCACCATCTGCAGTGATTTTGGAGCCCAAAAAAATAAAGTCTGACACTGTTTCCACTGTTTCCCCATCTATTTCCCATGAAGTGGTGGGACCAGATGCCATGATCTTCGTTTTCTGAATGTGGAGCTTTAAGCCAAGTTTTTCACTCTCCACTTTCACTTTCATCAAGAGGCTTTTGAGTTCCTCTTCACTTTCTGCCATAAGGGTGATGTCATCTGCATATCTGAGGTTATTGATATTTCTCCCATCAATCTTGATTCCAACTTGTGCTTCTTCCAGTCCAGCGTTTCTCATGATGTACTCTGCATAGAAGTTAAATAAGCAGGGTGACAATATGCAGCCTTGACGTACTCCTTTTCCTATTTGGAACCAGTCTGTTGTTCCATGTCCAGTTCTAACTGTTGCTTCTTGACCTGCATACAGATTTCTCAAGAGGCAGATCAGGTGTTCTGGTATTCCCATCTCTTTCAGAATTTTCCACAGTTTATTGTGATCTACACAGTCAAACGCTTTGGCATAATCAATAAAGCATAAATAGATGTTTTTCTGGAACTCTCTTGCTTTTTCCATGATCCAAGGGATGTTGGCAATTTGATCTCTTGTTCCGCTGTCTTTTCTAAAACCAGCTTGAACATCAGGAAGTTCAAGGTTCATGTATTGCTGAAGCCTGGCTTGGAGAATTTTGAGCATTACTTTACTAGCATGTGAGATGAGTGCAATTGTGTGGTAGTTTGAGCATTCTTTGGCATTGCCTTTCTTTGGGATTGGAATGAAAACTGACTTTTTCCAGTCCTGTGGCCACTGCTGAGTTTTCCAAATTTGCTGGCATATTGAGTGCAACACTTTCACAGCATCATCTCTCAGGATTTGAAATAGCTCAACTGGAATTCCATCACTTCCACTAGCTTTGTTTGTAGTGATGCTTTCTACGGCCCACTTGACTTCACATTCCAGGACGTCTGGCTGTAGGTGAGTGATCACACCATCATGATTATCTGGGTCATGAAGATCTTTTTTGTACAGTTCTTCTGTGTATTCTTGCCACCTCTTCTTAATATCTTCTGCTTCTGTTAGGTCCATACGATTTCTGTTCTTTTTCAAGCCCATCTTTGCCTGAAATGTTCCTTTGGTATCTCTGATTTTCTTAAAGAGATTCCTAGTCTTTCCCATTCTGTTGTATTCCTCTATTTCTTTGCATTGATCACTGAGGAAGGCTTTCTTATCTCTTCTTGTTATTCTTTGGAACTCTGCATTCAGATGTTTATATCTTTCCTTTTCTCCTTTGCTTTTCGCTTCTCTTCTTTGCACAGCTATTTGTAAGGCCTCCCCAGACAGCCATTTTGCTTTTTTGCATTTCTTTTCGATGGGGATGGTCTTGATCCCTGTCTCCTGTACAATGTCATGAACCTCATTCCATAGTTCATCAGGCACTCTCTCTATCAGATCTAGGCCCTTAAATCTATTTTTATACAACAACAAATTATCCTCCTTGAGGACAGTTTCTCCTTTCTGAAAACCTTTTGACGAATCCTGTTATCTTACAATGTATATTATGGGAGTGGGTCTGGTAAAATCTTTCTATTATTAAGTTATAATCCTGTTATCTTAAAATATAAACTATGAGAGTCTCTTGTCTTTCTATTGTTAAGTTCTAATCCTTTTATCTTAAAATATAAATTGTGGGAGTCTCTTAAGATCTTTACAACCTTGAGACATTCTTTTGATTTATTGTAATGACCTATTGAAAAGTATATTACTCCCACACTTAGACTAGTGGGGGCGTTCTCCACTCCCCCCCCATCTAACGTCTATGTCAGAAGCTTTCTCTGTCCCTTTTTATATTTTATATTTTATATTTATATTTTATATTTATATTTTATATAAAACTCTGATACACAAAAGGTCTTGAGTGATCAATTCTGTTCTCTGGGCCTGAAGCTAAATCTTCTTTGGAGATCACAAATCTGCAAATATCTCTTGTAAAGATTCTTTTGGATATCTGCCCAGAAGTATAACTGCTAGATCATTTGGTAGTCCTATTTTTTTGAGAACACTTTATACTTTTTTCCCCAGAGGCAATCCCACCATTTTCACAATCCCACCAACAGTGCACAAATGTCATATTTCTTCACACCTTACCAACAGTCATCATTTTTTTTATATTTTGAAGAGTAGCCATCCTGATAAGCATCATCTTCCAGCCTTGCCAGGGATTCTTTTCATTTTAAAGGTAAGTAATAATTTGAGAATGACTATATATATCCTATTCCATGGAGCATTTAATTACTCATTTTCACATCTATTGAGATTTTCTAACTTCCTCATTACATTTATTCTAGTTAGTTCACAGATGACTGTAAGAAAAATTGTTTTGTCGTCCTTTATATATTTATTCATTTTACATCATATATTTTTCATCTTAGTCTAAGAGTTTTAAAGCATTCCTTTACCTTATGATTTCCAGTTTGTTCCAGATATGTTCAACTGAAACCCCTTTAAGCCTGCTCTGTCTTTTTGATAAGCTTCCATCATTTAATCCTGAAGAGACTAGCAGAGTCTAAGTTTACTCAGGCATGTGTGAGTCCACAGACCTACACTCCTGGCATCTTGAGGTTGCTGCTGAGTTACAATTCCTGCACCCACGCCTTCTACCTGTGGTAAATTCCTGCATCCGGGTGAGAGTTCCAGAAGCTTGACCACTTGGCTTTTGGGTCGGAGTCCACGGTTCGTTTTTGATTAAAATCTTTCTGAGGCCTACCCCGCCCATGAATTTTGGGCCTTCAGGCCATTAGACCTGCCCGCTGTGTTTTCCTGTAGAATCCTTCACTGACCACCCCTCCCACATCCCGCTGTTTAGATGGACTTTTGAGATCGATTCAAAGACTTTGCGCCTCATTGCTTTTGGCCCACAGGGTCCTGGCTTCTCTCCTGGGCCCTGGGATTCTGCAGACTGTGCTGTCTTCCTGAGAAATCGCCCCACCCCACCACCGCCTTGATAAAAGGCCCAATATCCCCCTGATGTTCAGTTGCTAAGTTGTGTCTGACTCTTTGCGACCCCTTGAAACTGCAGCTCGCCAGGCTTCCTTGTCCCCTAAGAATACACTTTTCAGAAGGATGGGATTTAAGACTGAAGAACTCCCAAGAGCAAGTCACCTCCCCTACTCAGGGATCTGGGGCTTTGCAGAAGTGAAGATTCCAAAGGGGAGGTCGGCAAAGTTGCTGACAAGGAAGTGAGGAGGATGCAGAGAAAGAGAGCTAGAGGAAGAATGAGGAGAAATGAAAACGTGAGGGGAAAAGATCAGTGAGGCGGCGCATAAACAGAAGACAAAATAGAGAATGTGGGAGGAATTTGCAAAGAGACACAGTGAAAGGAGGGTTTCCCAGGTAGCTCAGCTGGTAAAGAAACTGCCTGCAATGTGAGTGACCTGCCTTTAATCCCTGGCTTGGGAAGATCCCCTGGAGGAGGGCATGACAACCCACTTCAGTATTCTTGCCTAGAAAATCCCCATGGACAGAGGAGCCTGGTGGGCTGCAGCCCATGGGGTCACAAAGAGTTGAACAGGAATGAGTGACTAAGCACACATATTACTTACAAAATTATTCAATATACTGAGAAGTTTAATACTGCATCCTCTGCTGAGTTCTACCTATTGTTTCCACATGCAAATCAGTCCCATGGGTTGATCCAGAGTTTCACTGAAAGAAGAGAAATACATTTTGTGTGGAAGTAAAACAAATTGATGCTGCCTTTATGAAAGCTTTAAAGAACTCAAGTAAAAATTATAGCATTAACCCGTACAGCTACTGACACTAATCTATAACAAAGGAGGCAAGACTATAAAATGGAGAAACAACTGTCTCTTCAATAAGTGATACTGGGAAAACAACTGAATGTAAAAGAATGAAATTAGAACACTACACATAAAAATAAAAGTAAAATGGATTAAAGATCTACATGTAAAACTGGATACTATAAAATTCCTTGATGAAAACATAGGCAGAACAGTCTTTAATATAAATCACAGCCAGGTCTTTTTAGATCTGTTTCCTAGAGTAATGGAAATAAAAACAGAAATAAATTAAGGGAACCTAATTAAACTTGCTTTTCCAGAGCAAAGGAAATCATAAGCAAAAGGAAAATCCAACTTAAGGAATAAGAGAAAATATTTGCAAATGTTGTGACAATGTATGCAACCACCTCAAACACCTCAAAATCAAAAGAAAAAAAAAAAACAGTAAAAATATAGGCAGAAGATCTAAATAAATACTTCTCTAAAAAAGACATATAGATGACCAAAACAGGTACATGAAAAGATATTCAACACCACTAACTATTAAAGAAATGCAAATCAAGACTACGAGATATCACCTCATGTCGATCAGAATGGCCATCATCAAAAACAATACAAATAATAAATGTGGAGAGGATGTGGGGAAAAATGAACTCTCCTACACAATTGGTGGGAATATAAACTGGTGCAGTCACTAGGGAAAATAGTATGAAGTTTCCTTAAATAGCTAAAAATAGACCTACCATATGATCCTACATTTTCACTCTTGGGCCTATATGGAAAGAAAACTGTACTTGGAAAAGATGCATACATATACCACAATATTCATCACAACACTGTTTACAGTAAGACCTGGAAGCAACATAAATGTCTGCTGAAAGATGAATGGATAAAGAATAAGTGGTACATATATACAATGGACTATTACTGACCTATAAAAAAGAATGAAATGTGTCATTTGTAGCAACATGAATGGACCTGGAAATTATCATAGTAAGTGAAGTAAGCCACACAGATAAAGACAAATATATAATATTGCTTATACACAAAATTTTCTTTAAAAAGTATACAAATAAACTTACTAACATAATATAAATAGACACACACACATAGAAAACAAACACAGTTACCAAAGAGAAAAGAGAGGAAGAGATAAATTGAGTTTTCATTAACATATATACACCATTACAAATAAAATAGATAATTAACAAGGATTACTGTATAGCATAGGGAATGAATGCTATATATTATCTCAATATTTTGAAATAATCTGTAAGGGAAAATGTGTCTTCACAGGTGGTGCTAGTGATATAGAACTCATCTGCCAAGGTAGGAGACATTAATAGAGGTGGGTTCAATCCCCGGATCAGAAACATACCCTTGAGGAGGGCATGGCAACCCAGTCCAGTATTCTTACCTAGAGAATCCCATGAACAGAGGAGTGTGGTGGGCTGTAGTCCATGTGATAACAAACAGTTGGACGTGACTGAAGCAACTTAGCATGCATGTATAAGGGAAAATAAACATAAATAATCTATAAGGGGAAAGAAACAAAAAAGAAAAAAATATATGTATAGATCACTTTGCTACACAACTGAAATTATTAATCCACGATCTTTCAATTTAAAAACTGGAAAGTATTATTTTTTAATATGTCTAAAATTGATTTTTCAAAGAATCACCTTACAAAATAATTATGTACATTACACTTTTAAAGAATAAGTTCTCTTGGAGCATCTTAAGCTTATTTGATAATGACAAAATTCAATTTAAGAATTTTTTAAAATATGGCTTTTAAATGAGTCAAGGTAAGTTCAGTTCAATTGCTCAGCGGTGTCTAACTCTTTGCAACCCCATGGACTGCAACACGCCAGACTTCCCTGCCCAACACCAACTCCTAGAGCTTGCTCAAACTCATGTCCATCACATTGGTGATACCATCCAACCACTTCATTCTCTGTTGTCCCCTTCTCATCCTGCCTTCAATCTTTCCCAGCATCAGGGTCTTTTCCAATGAGTCAGTTCTTTGCATCACGTGACCAAAGTATTGCAGTTTCAGCTTCAGCATCAGTCTTTCCAATGAATATTCAGGACTGATTCCCTTTAGGATGGAATGGTTGGATCTCCTTGCAGTCCAAGGGACTCTCAAGAGTCTTCTCCAACACCACAGTTCAAAAGCATCAATTCTTTGGCGCTCAGCTTTCTTCACAGTGCAACTCTCACATCCATACATGACTACTGGAAAAAACATAGCTTTGACTAGATGGATGCTTGTTGGCAAAGTAATGTCTCTGCTTTTTAATGTGCTGTCTAGGTTGGTCATAGCTTTTCTTCCAAGGAGCAAGTGTTTTTGTTTGTTTGTTTGTTTGTTTGTGTTTTTTTTTTTTTTTTTTTTTTTTTTGAGTTCACATGTGACATAATTTTTATTTGAACTCTTCACATGAACCTTGGTGACAGTCAAGATGTAACAGAGCCTTTGTCACCAGTAGAGTTATTTTTTCAAATCACATAGTATAGTTTCCTAGAGTCTGTTGCCATCATTTTGATTTCATGTTTTTTTTTTTTCTTTTTTTTTTTTTTCCTCCAATTTTATTTTATTTTTAAACTTTACATAATTGTATTAGTTTTGCCAAATATCAAAATGAATCCACCACAGGTATACATGTGTTCCCCATCCCGAACCCTCCTCCCTCCTCCCTCCCCATACCATCCCTCTGGGCCGTCCCAGTGCCCCAGCCCCAAGCATCCAGCATCATGCATCGAACCTGGACTGGCAACTCGTTTCCCACATGATACTTTACATGTTTCATTGCCATTCTCCCAAATCTTCCCACCCTCTCCCTCTCCCACAGAATCCATAAGACCGTTCGAGACAGCAAAAGAGACACTGATGTTTGTTTGTTTTTAATTTCATGGCTGCAGTCAACATCTTCAGTGATTTTGGGACCCCAAAAAATAAAATCTCTCACTGTTTCAATACTCCCCATCTTGTCATGAAGTGATGGTACCAGATGCCATGATCTTAGTTTTCTGAATGTTGAGTTTTAAACCAACTTTTTCACTCTCCTCTTTCACTTTCATCAAGAGGCTTTTTAGTTCTTCACTTTCTGCCATAAGTGTGGTCTCATCTGCGTATCTGAGGTTATTGATATTTCTCCCAGCAGTCTTGATTCCAGCTTGTGTTTCATCCAGCCTGGCATTTCACATGATTTACTCTGCATATAAGTTAAATAAGCAGGATGACAATATACAGTCTTGACATATTCCTTTCCTGATTTGGAACCAGTCTGTTGCTCCATATCCAGTTCCAACTGTTCCTTCTTGACCTGCATACAGATTGCTCAGGAGGCAGGTCAGGCGGTCTGGTATTCCTATCTCTTGAAGAATTTTCCACAGTTTGTTGTGATCCACACAGTCAAAGGCTTTGGCACAGTCAGTGAAACAAAAGTAGATGTATTTCTGGAACTCTTTTGCTTTTTCTATGATCCAATGAATGTTGGCAATTTGATCTCTGGTTCCTCTGGCTTTTCTAAATCCAGCCTTAACATCTGGAAGTTCACAGTTCAAATACTGTTGAAGCCTAGCTTGGAGAATTTTGAACATTACTTTGCTAGTGTGTGAGATGAGTGCAATTGTGTGGTAGTTTGAGCATTCTTTGGCATTGCCTTCCTTTGGGAGTGGAATGAAAATTGACCTTTTCCAGTCCTGTGGCCACTGCTGAGTTTTCCAAATTTGCTGGCATATTAAGTGCAGAACTTTCACAGCATCATCTTTCAGGATTTTAAATAGCTCAACTGGAATTCCTGCACCTCCACTATCTTTGTTCATATGTATTTAACAAACACAGTACTCTAAAAATTTATGTTCTATAATACAACCAAATCCCTTCATTCATTTTCTTCTAACATGCTATTAGAGAAATTAAATTTTGCAATTTTATGTTTCTCACACAAAAAATGTTTCATACTGAATAACAGAAAGGTAAATTTAGATGTATATTAGTAATATGGAAAGTATTTCTAAACTCAGGTTAGCTAAAGTGATCTAACAAATTGAATATTAGAGATCAGTTCTTAAACTAGAAGAGTCAAAATAGCTTTTGTTAAATGTTCATTTTATGCTTTCAATTTATTATTTCAATAAATAGTATTACTTCTCTGAAGCAGAAAATATCTTTCTAGATAAATCTCTGAAGGTTTATTTAACGTACTGGTTCCTCAGATTATTAAAAATAAAAACAAAAGATAGGTTCAACAAGGGGCAATTAAAGTATGGAGCACAGCTACTCCCTTGCTTAAAATGATCCTTTCATTTGCTGAGGGTTTCACGTATTAGGTTGGTAAAACAAAGTAATTGCAATTTCAGGCAGTGAATTTTAAATCTTTATAATGATGTTCAAATACATCTTTATTAATCAAAGTAGGAACCATTACAATCAACACATCTTTAGCAATGAGAAACAAGTTTGTTTATTCCTGTAGCATAAAAATTCACCCTTTCAAATTTGACAAAATCTTGGAAAGCATTTTCTGCCTCCTACTGGTTGTGGAAACATTTTCCCTGCAAAAAGTTATCTAGATGCTTGAAGAAGTGGTAGTTGGTTGGTGAGTGGTCAGGTGAATATGGTGGATGAAGCAAAACCTCATAGCCCAATTCATTCAATTTTTGAAGTGGTTGTGTGACCTGCAGTCCAGCGTTGTTGTGGAGAATTGGGCCCATTCTGTTGAAAAGCTGTGGTTTTCATCTGCATCTGATTGATTTGCTGAGCATACTTCTCAGATGTAACAATTTCGCCAGGATTCAGAAAGCTGTAGTGGATCTGATAGGCAGCAGACCGCCAAACAGTGACCATGACCTTTTTTGGTGCAAGTTTGAGTTTGGCTTTGGGAAGTACTTTGGAGCTTCTTCTTAGTCCAATCACTGAATTGGTCACTGCTGATGGCCATATATAATCCACTTTTTGTCACATGTTACAATCTGATCAAGAAATCATTCATTGTTGTTTGTTGCATAGAATAAGAGAAGTTGACACTTCAAAACAACAATATTTTGAATTTTGGTCAGCTCATGAGGCACCCATTTACCAAGCTTTTTCACCTTTCCAGTTTGCTTCAAATGCCAAATGATCATAGAATGGGTGACATTGAGTTCTTCAGCAACTTCTCGGGTAGTTGTAAGAGGATCAGCTTTGATGATTCTCTCAATTGGTCGTTGTCAATTTCCACTGGCTGGCCACCATGTTCTCCTTCTTCAAGACTCTTGTCTCCTTTGCAGAATATCTTGAACTACCACTTCATTATATGTTCATTAGCAGTTCCTGGGCCAAATGTGTTGTTGATGTTGCAAGTTGTGTCCTTGTTTTATGACTCATTTTGAACTCGAATTAAAAAAATTCTCAAATGTGCTTTTTGTCTATAATCATTTCCTTAGTCTAAAATAAATATAAAATACACAGCAAGTAATGTCATTAGCAAAAAACATGAAGTGAGAAATGTGCATTAAAATATTGTATAACATAACCACATTTCTTTGAGTATATTCAAATATCAAACAGCAAAGTTCATCAATGCAAAACCACAAATACTTTTGCAACAACCTAATAGATGAATATACGACCACAATAACTGATGCATAGAACAATCTTAGGCAAAGAGCAAGTAAAAATGAATTTTTTTGTTGTTGAGCTAAATGGGAAATTTATAATTGTCTTGATAATGTAAGAGTAAGAAAGAATTACCAATAGCAATGTGATCCTGAGGGTCACCACGTCTAATAAATATACCACCATTTCTAGTAAATGTGTGTCTGAGAAAGAAAGTTGTAGGATAGGAAAAATATCACAAATGAAATGGTCAATGACATTTGAATCACAGAAATCCAGGTGAAGATCCAAAATCACTGGAGAAAAATGACCAGAAAGCCAGTTGCCCAAGAATTGAGCACCAGCTGATGACAGATTGTGCTGCTCATGATGGATGTATAATGCAAAGGCTTGCAAATATCAACAGGTCATAGGACTAGTCCCCAAAAGGAAAAATTCTGTAACTTCCAAGAATATGTAGAAAAACAACTGAGACATACAACCAATATAAGAAATCATATTTTCTCTGGTTACAGTGGTGATTAGGAATCTGGGGGTGCAAGCACTTGTGAATGAAATTTCCAGCAAAGAGAAATTATGGAGGAAGATATACATTGGGGTCTTGAGATGGGACTCCAACAGAGTGAGGGCAATGATGTTTAAGTCTCCAGTCACATTCAACATATAATTTAGAAGCAGAAACAAAAAACTACTATTCATAATGGAGAATTATCTGTCAGTCACAGAAGAATAAACTCTATGTGTCTTGTTGTATGGTTCATCATTTACCTTTCATGATTTCAAACAACTTCTAGTAATAAAAAGGTATAAAAATAAGAAAATACATGAGTAGTTTTATATTTAATACATGACATATTAAAAAATCAATGTGCACGATATACCAATTTGCATGAGGTTGAAGATATGTTCTAAAACTGTGTTGCAAAAACTATTATAAAGTTAACTCAGTTTTGGAAATTGATCCATAACAGTTTTTTTTTTTTTCACCCTCATTTACAAACTTCCAGTCATATATAAAAATTTTTCCATTGTTAAATAAATTAGATAAACCCTTGGTTCAGGCTTCAAAAATAATTCATTAATCTTTAATTATTCACTTCATCAAAATAAAATTATGCCAGATCATGAATTAAGACCTAATAGTTAAATTCTGAAATTTTAAATTTCATATTAAAGTGACATTTGATTCCAACCCCATTATAGCCTCTAACACAAACTATTGATGAAGATGTAGAAAATGACAATAACAGAAAAAGAGAGTGTTAGTGTGTAAAAGCACAACAAAATAAATAGTGATTGAATATAGGAAAAACTGTAACTGAATATAAAGCAGATATAACCACATTTCGGAGAAGGCAATGGCATCCCACTCCAGTTCTCTTGCCTGGAAAATCCCATGGATGGAGGAGCCTGGTAGGCTGCAGTGCATAAGGTTGCTAAGAGTTGGACATGACTGAGTGACTTCACTTTCACTTTTAACTTTCATGCATTGGAGAAGGAAATGGCAACCCACTCCAGTGTTCTTGCCTGGAGAATCCCAGGGATTGGGGAGCCTGGTGGGCTGCCATCTATGGGGTTGCACAGATTCAGACACGACTGAAGCGACTTAGCAGCAGCAGCAGCAGCATGACCACATTTACAAAAAATATAATAATGTATTTAGGACTTGAGCATTTTGCCACATGTAATTGACACCATGAGAATAAAAAAAAAAAAAAAACACAGAAAAGGTCATCACAATCTCCACCCAGTTACAGATAGCCAGAGTCTAACACCACTTGCCAGATGCAGCTCTGTGATGGTGAAAAATTACTGTTTTCTTGTCACATTGCTTACATCCTCACGTCCCCAGTAAGCACTCATACACCTAATTGTGTGTGTGTTTGTATATGTGCTCATGTCTGACTCTTTGTGATCCCATGGACTGTAGCCCACCATGCTTCCCTGTCCATGAGATTTTTCAAGCAAAAATACTGGAGTGGGTTGTCATTTCCTCCTCCAGGGAATCTTCCTAACCCCGTCTCCTACATCTCTTACATTGACAGGCAGATTCTGTACCACTGGGAAGCCCATACCTAATCAGTAAATATTAATCTAAGTAAATACTAGTATACTACTATATCAAATACTAGTATTGATGTGTGTGATGATTTGGATGGGACAAATGTATTTGTAATTGCAGGTTTTCAGAATCTCCAGTAGCCCAGGATGAAAAGAGTATGACTAATGGAGCAGAAGCATAGCAATGGGGGAACTTGTTAGGCACTCAGTAGTTTCCAACTCAGTGCAACCCCATGGACTGTATGTAGCCCACCAGACTCCTCTGTCCATGGAATTCTCCCAGCAAGAATACTGGAGTTGGTAACCATTCCATTCTCTGGGGAATCTTCCCAACCCAGGGATCAAGCTCTGGTCTCCTGCACTGCAAGCAGACTCTTTACCATCTAAGCCACCAGGGAAGCCCAGAGCCTGTTAACAGTTAGATTTTGGACTTAAGAACTTCCCTGGTTGTACTATGATTAGGAATTCACCTGCCAATGTAAGGGACACTGGTTTGATCCCTCGCCAGGAAGATTCCACATGCCACAGAGTAACTAAGCCTGGGTGCCACAACCACTGAATCTGTGCTCTAGAGCCTGTGAGCAACAAATGCTGAGCCTGTGCACTGCAAGTACTGAAGCCTGCATGCCCTAGAGCCTGTATGCATCAACTACTGAGCCCGTGTGCTGCAACTGTTGAAGCCCATGTGCCTACAGCCTATGCTCTGCAACAAGCAAAGCCACCACAATGTGAAGCCTATGAACTGCAAAGAACAGTATCCCCACTTGCCACAACTGGAGAAAGCCCACGCACAGCAATAAAGATCCAATACAACCAAGCTGATGCACATACAACCCAACTATGGATCTGAAGAAGAAGAACTCATTAATGGCTACTGAGATGAAGAATAATCCATTTTTAAGATTAGAATTTTAACAGGCTTTTATTTTTTCAAATGAATTTTTAAAGACTATTCAAGATAATAAATTGAAGCTATTGCATCACTAAGATAGTTCAAAAATGTGAGCAGACCAAAATATTTCTAAAAAGGAAAATTTATGTAAACATTGCAAATTAGCAGATTATTTTCTATCATATATAACACATATATGTCAACATACCCAAGATAATTTTTTGTTTATTTTTTCCAATATGTGAATTATCACTAGGAGAAGAGCATATGGGTACCTACCACAAACTACTCCTACTTATATTTCTGAAACAACTCTATTCAATATTAAGGAAAAAATTAGTATTTCTGCATAATATTATGATTTAGAAATAAATATTTTCTTCAGCGGATTTAAGGATGTAAATGCATGCATGCTAAGTCACTTCAGTAGTGTCCGACTCTTTGCGACCCTATGGACCATAGCCCAACAGGGAACTCTGTGGGATTCTCCAGACAAGAATACTGGAGTGGGTTGTCATGCCTTCCTCCAAGGGATCTTCCTGACCTAGGGATCCAAACCACATCTCTTTTGTCTCCTGCGTTGGCAGGTGGGTTCTTTACCACTAGTACCATCTGGGATGTGCACCCTCAATTTAACATTTTGAAGTATTACTAATTATTATAATATGCCCATTGTGTGTTGAACATTTACTATGCATGAATTACTGTGTTAATTGTGTTTATAATATTTAATCATCATATAAAGCAAGGTACACATAATTACAAACTTTTCTTTTTTACTTTTGAAAAAAATTGAGGCTTAGAGACATTATTTTTCTTGCTCACACTATGACAAAGTTCAGAGTTTATGAAGACAGGGCTGTAATAAGATCTAACTGTAGCTTGTTAACTGTTATGCAGTACTTCCAACTAAATAAATAAATCACTAGATAATATGTAGATGAGAGCCGCCTAGCTAGCCAGATATTGAATGCCTCAAACTATACCTAGGATCCAAACGCTCAACATTTTTTGAGTAAATAAATATATGATTGAAATATTGATATATTTATACCATACATGCAAAAAACTTTGTCAAGAAATGATCTCATGAACCTTTATAAGAATACCTTTTATTTATTTTTATTATTATTTTTTTTTTAATTTACAATATTGTATTGGTTTTGTCATACATAGACATGCATCTGCCACGGGTGTATACGTGTTCCCAATCCTAAACCCCTCTCCCATCTCCCTCCCCATACCATCCCTCTGGGTCATCCCAATGCACCAGCCCCCAGCTTCCTGTATCCTGCATCGAACCTGGAATGGTGATTCATTTCTTATATGATATTATACATGTTTTAATGCCATAAGATTACCTTTTAAATAAAATTTTATTTTTCAACCATACCATTGTTTTATATGCATTAAACTTTAAAGTAACATAAACAATAAAATTGAACATAAATAAAATCAAAAGAAATGACAGTATTTCAGAGTGAATAAAAAATCACAAAGGTAAAAAGCAAAAAAACAAAAATAATGTAGTGTGTAACTTAAAATCTTCACATTCTTATCATTGACTCTCTGTAAAAGGATTACAAATACATTTGTAACTGCATTTAGTTTGGATGTTATCATTGGTGGTATTGACTGAGTAATTCTAATTTCTTTTTGTGTGGATTTTAGCATTGGTCAAACTTATATTAATGTTGAGAATATCACTACAGGAAAAACAGAAAGGGAGAATTAAATATGATAGGAAAATAATTCAGTAGAAAAATTAGAGGCAACAGTATAAAACAATGGTTTCTTAATGTGTTATATTCCAGGTTTGTCTTTTGAAAGATCCAAACATTTTGACAGCATTACAATGCTCTAAGATTAAGGAGATAATTCCAAAATGACATAGAAGCCTTCTTAAAGGCCAAATTTGTACAAGAGTACTGAAAAGACTATGCCAAAGCCTTTGACTGTGTGGATCACAATAAACTGTGGAAAATTCTGAAAGAGATGGGAATACCAGACCACCTGACCTGCCTCTTGAGAAACCTCTATACAGGTCAGGAATCAACAGTTAGAACTGGACATGGAACAACAGACTGGTTCCAAATAGGAAAAGGAGTTCGTCAAGGCTGTATATTGTCACCTGTTTATTTAACTTATATGCAGAGTACATCATGAGAAACACTGGGCTGGAAGAAACACAAGCTAGAATCAAGATTTTTGGGAGAAATATCGATAACCTCAGATATGCAGATGACACCACTCTTATGGCAGAAAGTGAAGAAGAACTAAAGAGCCTCTTGATGAAGGTGAAAGTAGAGACTGAAAAAGTTGGCTTAAAACTCAACATTCAGAAAACGAAGATCATGGCATCCGGGCCCACCACTTCATGGGAAATAGATGGGGAAACAGTGGAAACAGTGTCAGACTTTATTTTTGGGGGCTCCAAAATCACTGCAGATGGTGACTGCAGCTACGAAATTAAAAGACGCTTACTCCTTGGAAGGAAAGTTATGACCAACCTAGATAGCATATTCAAAAGCAGAGACATTACTTTGCCAACAAAGGTTTGTCTAGTCAGGGCTATGGTTTTTCCTGTGGTCATGTATGGATGTGAGAGTTGGACTGTGAAGAAGGCTGAGCGCCAAAGAATTGATGCTTTTGAACTGTGGTGTTGGAGAAGACTCTTGAGAGTCCCTTGGACTGCAAGGAGATCCAACCAGTCCATTCTAAAGGAGATCAGTCCTGAGTGTTCTTTGGAGGGAATGATGCTAAAGCTGAAACTCCAGTACTTTGGCCACCTCATGCAAAGAGTTGACTCATTGGAAAAGACTCTGATGCTGGGAGGGATTGGGGGCAGGAGGAGAAGGGGACGGCAGAGGATGAGATGGCTGGATGGCATCACTGACTCGATGCACGTGAGTCTGTGAACTCCGCGAGTTGGTGATGGACAGGGAGGCTTGGCGTGCTGCGATTCATGGGGTCGCAAAGAGTCAGACACGACTGAGCGACTGATCTGATCTGATCTGATCTGACTGAAAAGAAAAACTACCATAGAAACAAAGAATCAGAGCATTTTGAGAAAGGATGCATAGTGCCACCACTGTAAATATAAATAATGCTATGGATAGTGATGTGAATATGAATGCATCACGAAAAAGGGAAGCTCTATAAAAGAATTGTAATGCCAAATCAGTCACATATAAAAAAGGGGGAAAAATTAATAGTCAATGTATCAAAACCTCATGGCATAGGAAACACTTTACACTTGACTTCCATGATACCATGCTCACCAGCTGTTTGTCCCTCCTATTTCACTGTATGTTCTTTCTACATATTTGTCAATACCACCTGGTTATTACCTTCTGGATGTTGGATGCAGATATTAAAGTAAATAAAATAATTGGAAGAAAATATAAGTAAGTATATGGCATGGTTAGGACTATTAAAGCCTTTCACATAATAATAGATTCAGAAACAAACAAACAAAAAAGGTAAATGATTTTACTGTGATTTAACCAAATTTTCTGTATACCATCACCACAAATTGCATTAAATATTAAATAACAAACTGTGAAAAAGGATTTATTACATATGAGATTTGCACAGACTTAATATCCTGAATATATGCAAATATCTCAAGAAAGCATAAGGAATTACTTCAACAACAGTGAAAGGGTAGTAATATTATGTTCAAACATTACTGATAAATATATGCAAATTATGACATGTTATTAGCGATTACAAAATGTGCATTAACATGAACAAAATGTTCCTTGGTTCATCATTTTAGCAAAGATTTAGTATCCTCATGACACATAACCTTTAGTACCCTCATAACACATAATAACATGACCTTGATGTTATTAATACATCTTTCCAGTCTCCAAGGACACTGTCCCAATTCCTAGGTGCATTAGTTAACTTTTGTTTTGCTTTGTTTTTTCCTATATGAATATTTTACATTCATTAGTGACTTTGGAGCATGGTCACCAAGGACACATTTTTTTAGCATAGTTAATCTTACCTGTTACAGGTTGACCATATACAAAAAGCATCCTCAATCATATCTGTGGTGAAACTTCAGGGAATCATTCCATGTTAAATTGTTGGGTCAGGCCATCAACTTTGCAAGAATGAAAGACAATTTTTGTTTTCCTTGGCCTGTTTACTAATCTTTCCTTCTATCTATAATTTGTGGAAATAGGTCATTTTTAAATTTAGACTGATTTTTGTCATTCATGGTAAATGTTAGGCACAGGGATATAAAAAAGGATATAACTTGTTCATGCATTTTCATTGCTATCTTTGAGTGAGTGTTAAGTGGAAAAGAATCACTAGACTAAATCTATGTCACTACTAATAACTGGTTTAATTGTGAGACTATGTGGGGAGAAAAAAAATCTGAAGCCTGAATGAAAGACTAAAGTGTAAGTATTTGCATATTTTTCAAATAAGTATTTTTTTTCTATTCAAAATTTGGGGGGAAAAAAAAAACAGTTCCTTTTCTGGAGAAGGGAATGCTACTTCTGTGATGGAAAAGATCTGGTTATTTGGCCTGAGGGCATAGAATGTACCTTGATTTTAGGAAAGAGTGTATTTCCTCTATTTCATAGAAAGATGCCTGCTAGCCATTTGTATGACCTTGAAGAATTCACTCTCCCTCTCTGAACTTTGTTTTCCTTCTTCATAAAACTTGCCATGCTTTAGATATCAGTGACATGACTGAAAATTCTCCTGTCCAAAGTAGGTTAAAGCATCTCTGTTTTTTTCTTTGCTTGATGACCTTTTACAAGGAATTAACAGTGGAGCAGAATGTGGCTCTGGAGGGGAAAAATTGCTGGCCATGGGCCTGAGCCCATCAGATGAAAAATTCTGTAGATCTGAGGAAGTCCCTAGGCTTCCCTGGTGGCTCAGTGGTAAAGAACCTGCCTGCCAGTGCAGCAAATACTGGTTCAATCTCTGGTTTGGGAAAATCCCCTGGAGAAGGGACTGGCAACCCATTCCAGTATACTTGCCTGGAGAATCCCATGGACAGAGGAGCCTGGCAGGCTATAGTTCACAGGGTCACAAAGAGTTGGACACAACTGAGCAACTAACACTCTTAACACTTTCAGTGTTACACTGAATACATGCACATATATGCTGACCAGAAGAATTTATTATTTTAAAGCTTCGCTTAAATGGTATGTGTGTTCACTCAGTCCTGTCCGACTCTTTGTGACCCCATGGACTGTAGCCCGCCTGGCTCCTCTGTCCAAGGGATTTCCCAGGCAAGCATACTGGAGTGGGTTGCCATTCCCTTTAGCTTCTTTAAATGGTATGATCTTTGACATTCAGTGATTGAGTGGATGTTAACCCTATCTATGTGAATATAACATGTGTGAAATCATACTACAATAGTCCAGATGTATTTTTTAAAAGGTTTTCTGAATTAAGCATTGAGGAAAACTGTAGAAATAAAGCAGTGTTATAGAATACTACAATGTCAGGTAATATGGCCAAATTTCAGAGTTCGCCTTGATTTTCTAAAAATTATAAAGGTTTCTGGAGAAGGCATGGCACCCCACTCCAATACTCTCGCCTGGAAAATCCCATGGATGGAGGAGCCTGGTAGGCTTCAGTCCATGGGGTCGTGAGGAGTCAGACACAACTGAGCGACTTCACTTTTACTTTTCACTTTCATGCACTGGAGAAGGAAATGGCAACCCACTCCAGTGTTCTTGCCTGGAGAATCCCAGGGATGGCAGAGCCTGGTGGGCTGCCATCTATGAGGTCGCACAGAGTCCGACACAACTGAAGTGACTTAGCAGCAGCAGCATAAAGGTTTCCCATAGTTTAACATTACAGAAAAGTTAACAAATGTCATGGGCCCACTGCTGTGGATAGGAATAGAGCATTAAGAGTACCTTATAAGCTGTAGATATACCTAGACCTTCATGCTGCTACCTGAATAGAGTTACTGTCCTGACTTCTTCTTTTTTAATGTAAATTTTTTATATTTCCCAAAATGAAAAAGGTGAGGAGTGGCATTGTTTTCCACTTTTGCAAATCACAATGTTTGCCTTAACACAGGACAATGAGTTCTCATATTTGTTTCTAACAACATGTGCTCAGGCCTTCAGTTGTGTCCTACTCTTTGCAACCCCATAGCCCTCCAGGGTCCCCTGTCCATGGACTTCCCCATCCAAGAATACTGGAGTGGGTTGCCATTTCCTTCTCCATGATGTCCTGGTTTCTAACTCCATAGATTTGCTGTGCTTATCTTTGAAATTACTGTGAATGAAATTCTTTTATGTCTTCCTTCTTCACTCAAAATTTTGTTAGAACTCTCCATGCTATTGCATGTAGCAGTATTATTATTACTGTCATTGTTTTACTCTTCCATTTTATGAATATAATTACAATTTAAAAATTGATTCTATCATTGGAGGTCATTTTAGTGTTTTGAGCTTTTGGATTATTAAAAACAATGCCACTTTGAATTTTCTTAAACATTCATTTACTTGGAGTACATATGTATGCATTTCTATTGGGCAAATACCTAGAATAATAATATCCTGTTTCATATATATCTGGACATTCAACTTAATAAACATATTCAAAAAGTTTTGATAGTGTCTTTAAAAATGTACACACCAACTAAGATTACAATACATTCTTAAAGATACTTGGTATGGTCCATCCATTTAATGTTAGTTATCCTCATAGTTTGGAGAAGGCAATGGCACCCCACTCCAGTACTCTTGCCTGGAAAATCCCATGGACCACAGAGCCTGGTAGGCTGCAGTCCATGGGGTCACTAAGAGTCGGACACGACTGAGCAACCTCCCTTTCAGTTTTCACTTTCATGCATGGGAGAAGGAAATGGCAACCCATTCCAGTACTCTTGCCTGGAGAATCCCAGGGATGGGGGAGCCTGGTGGGCTTCCATCTATGGGGTCACACAAAGTTGGACACGACTGAAGCAACTTAGCAGCAGCAGCAGGAGCAGCATCCTCATAGTTGTACACTAGTTGTGAATTTCATTTCCTTTTCCCTAAACCCTAAAAAGATTACATTTCATATGTGCACTGGTATTTAGATGTCCTCTTTTTTGAAGAAACTTGTCTAATTTTTATTAGGCTTGGTTTTGTCTTATTGATTTGTAGTAGAGTTTTATAAATGCTGGGTTCTGTCTTTGAGAGTTTTTGCAAATATCTTCTCTTACTCCGTGACTAGTCTTCTTTAATCAATTGTATGCATTGTATATAAAACCTACATATGTAACATTCTAGTGAATTATGAAAAATCTATATATGTATCCTCATAACCACTACTGAAATCAAGATATATAATGCTATGTAACATTCCATGTTTATAAATATCACAATTTGTTTATTTATAATCTCTTGATGCTTCTTTATATTGCATTCCACTTTTAGTTATTTTGAATAAAAATCCAATTATCAAGTTTTTCTGTGAAATATATATATATATATATATATATATTTTTTTATCCTCATAGTAAATTCTTAGGGACAGAGTTGATATGTCATATTTGGTGCTGCAGAACACTCTTTAGAATCCCTTGGCCTGCAAGGAGATCAAACCAGTCAATCCTAAAGGAAATAAACCCTGAATATTCATTGGAAGGACTGATGCTGAAGCTGAAGCTCCAATACTTTGGTCTCCTTGTGCAGATGACTCATTGGAAAAGACCCTGATGATGAGAAAGATGGAAGGCAAAAGGAGAAGGGGATGGCAGAGTCTGAGATGATTAAATAGCATCATCGTCTCAATGGACATTGATTTAAGCAACCTCCAGCAGATGATGGAAGACAAAGGAGCCTGGCATGCTACAATCCATGGGGTTGCAGAGAGTCAGACATGACTTAGTGACTGAACAATGTCTTCTCTAGGCAATCCTTTCTTTCATTTCACCCTCTCTCTAAGAGGCTGTCCTAAATAAGGTGACTTCACTTAGGCTGATAATCCCCAAAGTTATATCTGCATGAAGAGTGCATCCTATCATATTCTGACTTCAATATTCAATTTTTGGGGGCATCTAGATCAGACTTGGAGAAGGCAATGGCACCCCACTCCAGTACTCTTGCCTGGAAAACCCCATGGATGGAGAAGCCTGGTAGGCTGCAGTCCATGGAGTCGCTAAGTCAGACACGACTGAGCAACTTCACTTTCACTTTTCATTTTCATGCATTGGAGAAGGAAATGGTAACCCACTCCAGTGTTCTTGCCTGGAGAATCCCAGGGATGGGGGAGCCTGGTGGGCTGCGGTCCATGGGGTGGCACAGAGTCAGACACGACTGACGCGACTTAGCAGCAGCAATAGCAGCAGCAGATCAGACTTAGAGGGTTTGAAATTAGACTTTTCCTTGGACAAGTCTATGTGGCTTTAATTTTCACTTTTTAAAAAATGTCTTTCTAAAGGCAGATAATTTTTTGTTAGGTCTATAATCTATTTCAAGTTCATTTTTTGTTGTGTTCATTTTTATGTCAGTTATATGGAATCGACTGAAGATGCATTTAGTTCTTGTATATGTCTGTGGATTTTCAGTCAATTCTATCAATTAATTAGTAAGAGAATCTCCAACTATAATTGCTAATTTATCTATTTCATCTTTCATTTATGGCAGTTTGTGCTGTTCTGTCGCTTCAGTAGTGTCTGACTCTTTGCGACCCTATGGATTATAGACCACCAGGTTCCTCATCCATGGGGATTCTCCAGGCAAGAATACAAGAGTAGGTTGCTGTGTGCTCTTCCAGGGGATCCTCCAGACCCAGGGATCAAACCTGTATCTCTAAAATCTCCTGCATTGTCAGGCAGGCTCTTTACCACTGGTGCCACTTTAGAAGCCTGTAGCCAGTTTATTCTTCATATATTTTGATACATTATTAGATACATAAATAATTAGAATCTATGTTCTTGGTTATTTGACTCAATTATCAGTATGTAATTTTCTTTTGTATGCTTGTTAATTTTCTTTGGTGGCAATATGCACTCCAGCATTCTCTTGATTATGCTTTGGATGATATAATTTTTCTACTATTTTATTTTTAATCTATACATGTTATTATATTTGAAGTGGAGTGCTTGTATATAGCATTCAGAAAATTAATTTTCTTAATTGTTCTTATAATCTCTTTTGATTACCATGATATGTTTTGATCACTTATAGGCAGTGTATCATCATTTATGTTTGGACTTCTATCATTTTGTTAGTTGATTGTTCTTTGTTCCCATTGCTGTTCATTCTTTTGTCTCTACTTTCCTGCCTTCAATTGAATAGTTTAGTGTTCCATTTTAATTTATAGAATGCTTTTTTACCATATCATTTCTTAAAAGTTTGTGTGTGATCTGTAAATTATAATCTATGCATTGAACATTTCACATGCCACTTTGATATAATATTTTGCCACTGGAGGTAGCATGTTACAGAAAAAATTGTTATCCTTTACTTTTCTCCTTTTCATTATGATTATCATATTTTGTCTATATACAGTGTCAGTTCCATCAGATTATGTTATGAATTTTGCTTTCAACAGATGTTTCAAAGGATTTGTATAGTATGGTATTTCCCTATTTGTTTTTAAATGTTCAGTAGGAAACTACAATTAAGCCATCTGAGGCTGCAGTTCTCTTTGTAGAATAATTTAAATATGTATTTGGTTACTTTGGGCTTCCCTGATGACTCAGATGTTAAAGAATCTGCCTGCAAAGCAGGAGATCTGGGTTCAATCCCTGGGTTGGGAATATCCCCTGGAGAAGGAAATGGCTACTCACTCCAGTATTCTTACCTGGAGACTTTCATGAACAGAGGAGGCTGGTGGGCTACAGTCCATGGGATTGCAAAGAGTTGACACAATTGTGTGACTAACACTTTTACTTTTCACTTGTTTACTTTAATGTTAAAAATAGAACTATATAGGTTAGATATTTAATCTTGCATTAACTTTAATAAATTGTATTTTTCGTAGAATTCACTCATTCATTCAAGTTGCTGAATCCATTTAGCAAATTTTTTCAAAACATGACATTTTTATCTTTTCAATAGCTGTATAACTTATATTGATGCCATACCTCACATTTCTGATAAATTCCATCTTTTTTTTCTTTCAAGATCAGTCTCAATGACAGTTTTATCCACGTTATTAATCCTCTCCATGAATCAGCTTTTGATTATATTCATCTTGTCTCTTGTTTCTGTTTTCTATTCCATTGATTTTTTTAAATTACTTTTTTTTATCTATTTGGATACCTTCTCTTAGACTTTTTACATATAGATTACCTAAAACATCAAAGGTGGTCATGAGAAATCATACAGTCATAACAACATTCATCTTGTTGGGACTTACAGAGGACCCACAGCTGCAAGTTCTTGTTTTCGTCTTCTTGTTTCTTACTTACCTGCTGAGCATTACTGGAAATCTGACTATTATCATTCTAACATTCCTGGATTCTCATCTTAAAACACCTATGTATTTTTTTCTTAGAAACTTCTCCTTCTTAGAAATCTCATTCACAACTGTCTGTATTCCCAGATTCCTGTATAGCATATCAAGTGGGGACAATTCCATTACTTATAACGCCTGTGCTAGTCAAATATTTTTCATTGGACTTTTTGGGGCCACAGAGTTTTTTCTCCTGGCAGCCATGTCTTATGACCGATATGTGGCCATCTGTAAACCCCTTCATTACATGACCATCATGAATGGTAGAGTCTGCACCATCCTTGTGTTCTGCTGCTGGATCTCTGGGCTGATGATCATCATCACACCACTCAGTATGGGCCTCCAGCTAGAATTCTGTGACTCCAATGCTATTGATCATTTTGGCTGTGATGCAGCTCCTCTTTTTAAGATCTCATGCTCAGATACATGGTTCATTGAACAGATAGTTATAATTTGTGCAGTGGTGACATTCATCATTACATTGATAGGGGTTGTTCTTTCTTACATGTATATCATCAGGACAATTCTAAGATTTCCCTCTGCATCACAGAGAAGAAAAGCTTTTTCCACCTGTTCTTCTCACATGATTGTTGTTTCCATTACCTATGGCAGCTGTATTTTTATCTACATCAAGCCTTCAGCCAAAGAAGAGGTGGACATTAACAAAGGGGTGTCTGTGCTCACTACATCTGTTGCCCCGCTGTTGAACCCTGTTATTTATACTTTGAAGAACAAGCAGGTGAAACAAGCTGTCAGTGACATAATCAAAAAAATTGCATTTTTCTTACACAATTAAGAGCATACTGGATTTAAACCATCAGATAAAAATAATGTATTGCTTGCTTAAACATTTTTCTCTGGAAATCCTAATTGTGAAACTACTTAGAACAAATTACTTATCCCTCTCTGTAATCTCAATCAAAAATGATTTATGTCATTAAAAGAACATGAGAATTTCTCAGAAACAAAATCTTCCTTCACCTCTCACTACGTTTTTCTAATATTATTCAAAAAAAGAATTGTATACCATGTTAAATATATTATCTATGATTCCTGGGAAAATTTCAGAACAATAGTTTTGCTGGACTCCTTTAACTTGCATTTGTATAATAAATACACTCTGGAGAAGAAAATGGCAACCCACTCCAATATTCTTGCCTGGAACATTCCATGAACAGAGAAGCCTGCTGGGCTCTACAGTCCATAGGATCACAAAGAGTCAGACACAACTGAGGAATTTTCACAATCACACTCAATAAATATGCTGAAACATGTGACATATAGGAAGAAATATTTCATCTTTGTTTAAAGTATTAACAAGATAAACATTAAAATAAAAGAACTCAAAATAGGCTTGTCAACTAAATCATATTGTAAGCCAAACATGAAAATAAATATCAAACATCTGAAAACAAAAATGATCCACAAAATATACGAGAGTTTACTTCAAGAAACAGGTGAAATTTTTAAACCACACCTGTATAACAATAGCGTGTTAGCACTCATACACACATGCACACATAAAAACAAAAAGAATAAAACAAAAATTAGTACTTTTGCTTCCATCTCTGTCAGAAAAGGAGTTTGAAACCATATTTTCTTTCTTAAATAATCATGAAACTGAATTGAGTATATGAGAAAATTTTTGACAAGCAGCTCAAATTTCCCTCTATAAAAGGGAAATTATGTAAATGGACTCCACAATTAGCACTAGTTCAGTTCACATTATGAGACAGAGACTAAGCTCAACATGACTGTCTCTCTGAGTTTAGTTGTCAAGATCAGGTCAGCTGAAATGGTCAGTATCCTCCAGTCAGGCCTGCATTGAACTGGAATCTGGACACGAGTTCCTCTTGTGTCCTTGGCTGAGCAACTGACTAAACACATGTAGGGAAAGTTTAATCCATGTTCACCGGTGATAACGCTGAGCATTCGACAGAGATAGTAGAGGCTAAGCAGTACTTTGGCCACCTCATGCCAAGAGTTGACTCGTTGGAAAAGACTGATGCTTGGAGGGATTGGGGGCAGGAGGAGAAGGGGACGACAGAGGGTGAGATGGCTGGATGGCATCACCGACTCAATGGACGTGGGTTTGAGTGAACTCCTGGAGTTGGTGATGGACAGAGAGGTCTGGCTGTGCTGCAATTCATGGGGTCGCAAAGAGTCGGACATGGCTGAGCGACTGAACTGAACTGAACTGAAGCAGTCACTGGGCTTGGACTTTTGGCCCAGCCAAAGTAAACAGCCCTTGTGAATAAATGTCTCCTCAATGATAGGATTCTAGCTGAACACTGGAAAAGCTACTTAGGAGTAAGGCCCACATTCTGGAGCAAGACACAGAAACTTAAGGCCTGAGGGTAGAATCTACCCACACTGGTTCTTATAAAAAAAGATTGTATATCTCACTATTTGCATGATATCTATGTCTACTTTTATGGCAGAGTTGAGTATTTAAAAGACACCTTTAGGGCCCAAAAAGGTGAAAATGTTTACTATCTGACCTTTTGCAGAAAATGTTTGTCCACCTCTGGTGTAGAATTCACTTTGCCATTTTTGTATTATTTGGGAAGAAATAATGAGAGGCTGGAGAAGGCAATGGCACCCCACTCCAGGACTCTTGCCTGGAAAATCCCATGGACAGAGGAGCCTGGAAGGCTGCAGTCCATGGTGTCACTGAGGGTCAGACACGACTGAGCAACTTCACTTACACTTTTCAGTTTCATGCATTGGAGAAGGAAATGGCAACCCACTCCAGTGTTCTTGCCTGGAGAATCCCAGGGATGGGGGAGCCTGGTGGGCTGCTGTCTGTGGGGTCGCACAGAGTCGGACACGGCTCAAGTGACTTAGCAGCAGCAGCAGCAATGAGAGGCAGTTTTCTCAGAAGTTGTTAATCTCTTCATCTTCCCAGATGTCTTCCAGGTGTAACTCTTAAACTTGACCAGCTAATAGAATCCAATTAGTCCATCCCCCTATATCTTCCCTTTTGCCAGTGAATTCACTTCAAAGTAGACTTTGAAACGACGAGAATTTGGGAAAGTCTGTCTATTTCATCTAGCTGGAACTCCTATGTGTGCATGCTTAGTTGTTTAGTCACTTCTGCCTTTCATGTGACCCTGCCAGGCTCCTCTGTCCATGGGATTCTCCAGGCAAGAGTACTGGACTGGGCAGCGATTCCCTTCTCTACAGGATCCTGAGACTGAACTCAGATCTCCTGCATTGCAAATGGATTCTTTACTGCCTTAGCCACCAGGGAAGCCCAGAACTCACACTAACAACTGAAGTTAGAACCACTTCAGTGTTTTATAACAAATGGGAAACTCAATTGCTTTGCTACTTAATAGAAAATTTTGTTCAGCACAAAAAATTCTATAAATCTTGAATCTCATCCCAATCTTCCCTGGTGAAAAAGAAAACAGACTTATTTGCAACTCCCAAATGTGTATATGTGTAATTCATACTCAAGCCACAGGAGTGTTTGCCCTCTGCCTACTGAATTCTAGAGAAGGCCACCTGTATGAAATGCCAGTCATTTGGCTAAATTCTTTCATGTGTCATAAATATAAGACATTGTCCCTGAAGTTGGACGGTGTCTCTCAAATGCTATTTGGCTGAGTCATCACAAGTTGTGGTCTGCCCTGCATTCACATAAAAGTAGCCTTTCATTTTGGGATAAAGCCACCATTACCTGAAGAGACATAGGGTACAGAATATAAAATAAGTTCTCAATAAGTGTTGACAGGATAAATTAACAAGGGTGTTTTAGAAATTGTTTAAAAAAAAAAAGTGATAGTGTTGTAGTGTACAAAAGAAGAAAGAGAATTCAATGAGGTTTGGGCCAGTTTATTTGGAATTGTGTCTATGTGCACACCCCTAGTTTTTTCTTAAGGTCTCTCTCACCCTCTCAGTAGTGGAGAGGGTTGTCGTTACTGCAGTGGAGTTGGTTTTTCATTTATTTTCTGATTCCTATAATTGTAATTGGAGGAAATTCTTCCCAGGACCCTCTACAGATGTCCTCTTAGACTAAGGCAAACAAAATTGTGAACTGAACTGTCTACTGATCATCTATTTTTCTGTAGTTGAAAGAACTCTTTCTGGTACAAAGAAAAATGCTGAGTTTTTTTTTCTAAAACAATCTATGAAGGTTATCCACCAAATCACATTCATTCTAATGATTTATTTTCCCACACTGAGATTACAAATATTTTTAACACATCTGGTAAAAAAAATATATCAAAGCCATAAATTGAAAAAATGTTTCTACCTAAAACTAAGAATGTCATGTATATAAGTGGTTATATGTGCAAAAATATTTATATAGGAAATTTAGAGAAATAATTTTTATCATAAATAGAAGAAATATAAATAAGTTTCTAAACTTACTAATTATTCAGTTCAGCTCAGTTCAGTTCAGTTGCTCAGTTGTGTCTGACTCTTTGCGACCCCATGAATCACAGCACGCCAAGCCTCCCTGTCCATCACCGACTCCCGGAGCTCACTCAGACACACGCCCATTGAGTCAGTGATGCCATCCAGCCATCTCATCCTCTGTCATCCCCTTCTCCTCCTGCCCCCAACCCCTCTAGCATCAGAGTCTTTTCCAATGAGTCGACTCTTCGCATGAGGTGGCCAAAGTACTGGAGTTTCAGGTTTAGCATCATTCCTTCCAAAGAAATCCCAAGGCTGATCTCCTTTAGAATGGACTGGTTAGATCTCCTTGCAGTCCAAGGGACTCTCAAGAGTCTTCTCCAACACCACAGTTCAAAAGCATCAATTCTTTGGTGCTCAGCTTGCTTCACAGTCCAACTCTCACATCCATACATGACCACTGGAAAAACCATAGCCTTGACTAGATGGACCTTTGTTGGCAAAGTAATGTCTCTGCTTTTGAATATGCTATCTAGGTTGGTCATAACTTTTCTTCCAAGGAGTAAGCATCTTTTACTTTCATGGCTGCAGTCAACATCTGCAGTGATTTTGGAGCACCAAAAAATAAAGTCTGACACTGTTTCCCTATCTATTTCCCATGAGGTGATACCATGATCTTCATTTTCTGAATGTTGAGTTTTAAGCCAACTTTTTCACTCTCCTCTTTCACTTTCATCAAGAGGCTCTTTAGTTCCTCTTCATTTTCTGCCATAAGGGTGGTGTCATCTGCATATCTGAGGTGACTGATATTTCTCTCAGCAATCTTGATTCCAGCTTGTGCTTCTTCCAGCCCAGCATTTCTCATGATGTACTCTGCATGTAAGTTAAATAAGCAGGGCGACAATATACAGCCTTGACGTACTCCTTTTCCTATTATGAACCAGTCTGTTGTTCCATGTCCAGTTCTAAATGTTGCTTCCTGACCTGCATACAGATTTCTCAGGAGGTAGATCAGGTGGTCTGGTATTCCCATCTCTTTCAGAATTTTCCACAGTTTATTGTGATCCACACAGTCAAAGGCTTTGGCATAGTCAATAAAGCAGAAATAGATGTTTTTCTGGAACTCTCTTGCTTTTTCCATGATCCAGCAGATGTTGGCAATTTGATCTCTAGTTCCTCTGCCTTTTCTAAAACCAACTTGAACATCTGGAAGTTCACGGTTCACATATTGCTGAAGCCCGGCTTGGAGAATTTTGAGCATTACTTTATTAGCGTGTGAGATGAGTGCAATTGTGCGGTAGTTTGAGCATTCTTTGGCATTGCCTTTCTTTGGGATTGGAATGAAAACTGACTTTTTCCAGTCCTGTGGCCACTGCTGAGTTTTCCAAATTTCCTGGCAGTACTTTCACAGCATCATCTTTCAGGATTTGAAAGAGCTCAACTGGAATTCCACCACCTCCATTAGCTTTGTTCATAGTGATGCTTTCTAAGGCCCACTTGACTTCACATTCCAGGATGTCTGGCTCTAGGTATTAAGTGGTACTAATTATAAAGAAAGTTTAAAGTTATATAAATTTAGTTATTAAAAATATTAGATATCTCTGTATGTTGATAATTAAAGATGGACCCATGGAATTATCTAGGCCAGAATACTGGAGTGGGTAGTTCCAAACATTGGGAATGAAGTAAATTTATATATTAAGACGTTCAGTGAACTCATAAAAGTGATATTTGAAGAAAATAACACATCGATATATTAGAATAAAATCACAGAGAAAGCATCATTAAATGTGCTTATAAAGCAAACTAAATATAAGATATATGCACATGAATAAATATAAAGCATATGTAAACATATCCAAAAATATGTATTGAAAATTTTAATGAAATAGAATAATACCATAAATAAGTAAAGAAATACAATGAACCATGATAAACAACCTAAATGTCCATCAAAAATGAATGGATAAAGAAGATGTGGTACATATATACAATGAAATACTATTCAGCCATAAAAATAAATAATGCCATTTTCAGCAACATGGATGCAACTAGAAATTAATATACTAAGTGAAGTAACTCAGAAAAAGACAAATACCATTTGATATTACTTATATGTGGAACCTAAACTATGTCACAAATGAACTTATCTACAAAACAGAAACAGACTCACAGACATGGAGAACAGACTCAGTTCAGTTCAGTTGCTCAGTCGTGTCCGACTCTTTGCCACGCTATGAATCGCAGCACTCCGGGCCTCCCTGTCCATCACCATCTCCTGGAGTTCACTCAAACTCACGTCCATCAAGTCGGTGGAGAACAGACTAGTAGCTGCCAAAAGAAGATACAGTGGAGGATAGATGGAGTGGGAATTTGAGGTTTGCAGGTGTAAACTAGTGTATGTAGAATGGATAAACAACAAGGTCCTGCAGTATATTGCAGGAAATATACTCAATCTCCTGTGATTAACTCTAATAGAAAAGAATATATGTGTATGTAAAACTGAATTGCTATAAGGCAGAAATTAATACAATATTGTAAATCAACTTTACTTCAATTTAAAACAAAAAGTCCCATGAAATGTAAAAACAAAAGAATTATAAAGATCTGGGAAATATTTTTAAAACTATCAACAATAAGTTATCACATTTCCTTTTCTTTTGATAAAAGATTTTTTCTTTATTATTATTGGAATACTTGAAAATGAAAATGTTAGTCACTCAGTCATGTCTGATTCTTTGTGACCCCATGGACTGTAGCCCACCAGGCTCCTCTGTCCATGGCATTTTCCAGGTGAAAAAGTGGAGTGGGTTGCCGTTCTCTGCTTATACTGAAGCTAACCACCAATCATATTTTTACAGGATTAACAAATGGAAAAAATTGTGTTTATGATCTTACAAATTCCTAGAATAATATTGAAATAAAATAACAGAAGGCTGCCTTTTGTCTTGTAATCTGACACTAATCATTGCATACCTGGACTCTTCCAATGCTAATGTTATTTACAGGTACCTCTCTGAGGACATTTTCCCCAGGTCTGTGTTTCCTGCCCAGTCCCAGAATCTATTACACAAGAGATTCGTTAGTAATGTTTAAGACAGGACCACCAAGGATATGTTTCTTTGTTTCACTTAATTAAAGATTAGGTCAATTTTTTTAAAAGAGAAATTCTGCCAGTTTAGAAATATGTCCTCTGCCAGAAATAACAGAATATCAACTTTCCCAACAGCAGAAGGAGATCCCTACCTAGCCATTTAAACTACTGTTAGCTTTGCAGTTCCAGAGTAGATTTCCAGAGCTCATTGGGAGGTAGGTTTTCTATTGAAAAAATCATCTTGTGTGGATGGAGGATGACTTAGTGAAAAGTCTCCAACTTCAGAGCCCTCTGTGAGTAGGAGTCTGTGCTCCTAAGAATGGTCAGAGACCACCCACATCTCTCCCCGCCTCTCTCCCCACCATAAGATCTTCCTCGATGACTTTTTTTTTCACCCTTTGCAACTTTCGGATTCAGTGGACATCTGAGGTTACAACTATCAGAGAAGTATTTTTTTTAATCATTTTCTTTCCCTTTTCTGAACACTAGAACAATAGTTTCCTCTGAGGAAAGTATTTCTACAAAAATAACCAATATGATTTGTCATTTTAATATTTTATGAAAGGTTTCAACCACCCCTTATGAAGTGTGGCTTTTCAATATGAGTAGTAATTATAGGAGAGTCATTGATTAGCTATTTTTATGTATCAATATGATGAATTTCATCTAAATGAAGGGGAATTTTAGAAGGACACTCACCCTCATTTTAAACAAAAACTGTGTATAAATTATGTGAACTGTATCCCCATTGAGTGGTTTATATGCTTATGTTTCATCAGTTGGTGACCAAATTCTCTAATAGTCTTAGACATATTAATGGAAACCCAGTTTTTTAATATCTGTATCAATATCAGTGTCAATTAATTTCATGAGAGTATTGTTTAAAAGGCTGACTATGAGTTGCAGAAGAAAATAGTGGCATTTTTGGAAGACAAAATTAGTCTCTGTCCTCAGTACACACAGGCTGACTGTGGTGGTTGATACGGAGTCAGATAACATGGAGTTGTGCTGACAGGACTGAGGGGAGGTACCTGGGCTGCAGAGACAGTTCATTCCTGTCCCACCACCAGAAATGCTCTGGTGGCCCCTTTATGACCTTTAACCTGGTGTTGAGGTGAGGAGGTTAACTTTTAGGCAAAACATGCTCAGTACTTCCTTGTAATGGAAGCCTAGTTTAGGCCGCACTGGGGGACTAGGCACCAAGTAGGATCTTATATCCAACTTTCTTAGTGATAAGAAAAGAACTTTTTAAAACAACCAGGTGAAACTCCAAGTAACCATTTAATTGAAGCCTCTAAGCCAAATATTATCTTTTGATTCAGCAACATAGGAAGGTAACAAGGTATCCTGACAATGACTGAAGGATAGGAAATATTTGACTTAGCTGCTATGTAAGTTATCAGAGAAAAGGCCAAATATATAGTACTTTCTGGTCAAAGCAAAAAATTTCTAAATAGCTTTTTCTTTTAGTCCAGGACTAAATAGGACAGAAGTCTTTTATTATGCTGCCAAGTAGCAAAGAATGATTTTTATATTTTAATGACCTCATTTTTAAAATGAAAGAGAATGGACAACTGAGATTATATATAGTGTGTATTAAGTATGTGCATTTTTAGATCATTTATAGCTCAAGCTAAAATATAAAAGTATCTAATCAACCCTTGTTAGAAAAAAAAAGGGGGGGGGAACCTCAAGTGGAATTACATACTTAAAGGATGTATCATAAAAGAGAATGGAAATTTCACTATATGAAAAAACACACTCCTTGGTCTGAGTCAGAAGAGTACATCAAAATTTATGAATTTTAAAATAATGTATTTATTGAGCTTTCAATAAATGCTGAATGAGGTTAACTGCTGTGAAATCTTGATGAACAAGACAGAGCCCAGTCTCAATAAAATTACATTCACATATTTAGTTGTAACAGAGAAGTACAGTGGGCTAGAGGGGAAAAAGAGAAGCAGAGAATTTACACAATGAAGTTTCAAGAAACATTTTTGTAGGAAGTACACTAGCCAAAACTTGCTAAACTTGCAGGTATCAGTATCAGTTTAGTGAAGGGAAAAGCAGGGGTGGAAAGCTGGTAATGAACAGAGCTGTATCAGGAAACAGACTTCACTTAAACTTGTAGAGAGATGTCATTTTGGTTTGTGGAAAGCAAAGGTCCTTCTTTGGTGGAAGCACTCTAAAGAGTTGCTTCATAGGTAACATTCCTTTCTAAACATGAACATCCTCATCACAGGAGTGTGTTATCAATGGGTCAAAAACTGCAAGCACTTCAGGTCCTATTAGTCAATATTATAATTTTGCCTTATAAGGTATAGACAAAATCCATGCAATTCACACATTTATGATTAACATTAAGACATAATTTAACTATAAACATTAATTTCAATGGATAGCCTATATAGTCATAGATGGCATAAAATGAACATCACCACAAAAATATTGCTGAAGAAGCACAAAGGATTGGTAGATATTGTACTAGACAAATGATGCGTGTGAAGAACTGCCCCCAACATACTGCCAGAAAGAAAAAAAGTGCTCTGCAACTGCTGTTCACTTTTCAGTTTTCTTTTTTATTTCTATTTGGTAAATTTTGTAATTATGAAAAACTTTTGTACTTAGAAAAGTGTTGACAAAATAGTGGAGCCAGTTCCCAGATATCCTTCACCCAGCTCTCCCTATTGGAAGCATCCTGCATAATCACAGCATAATTATTACCACTAAAGAATTTATACTGTGGGCAAATACTAATAACTAAAATACAGATTTAAGGATGGGTCTCGGTCATGGCCAGGCCAGGCAGGCAGTGAGGGCGCCTCCTCCATCACTGTCATGAGTCTGTGTGCACTCTCTGTGCATCCCGCGCCAGCGAGTCAGTGGCAGAGCAGCACACCGTCTCCTGCCAAGAGTTCCCAGTGCCCATGGCCTCAGCTCGCATGGAGCATCAGGTGACCCACTGTGGTAGGCAAGTCCACAGAGGCACAGAGAGGAGATAGTCTCAGAAGAGACAAAGATTCACTGAAAAAGATAATTAAGTAAAATTAAAATAAATTAAATACAGATTTTATTCAGAGTTTCCTAGTTTTTCCTCTAATGTCATTTCTCTGTTGCAGGATCCAATTCAAGTTAAATAATTGAAAAGGAATTGTCATTTGTCCTTGGTCTCCAACTCGTGTCTCATCCTGTCTCCCCTTGTCCTTCATGACCATGAAAGTACAAACAATTGAGGTTAAATTCCTCAGGATGGGTTTGTTCAGTTGCTTATAATAATTTTTTAATGTCATACAGCAGCAGGTAACTTGTTTATGTTCAGTTCAATCACTCAGTCACGTCCGATTCTTTGTGACCCCATGAACCGCAGCTCGCCAGGCCTCTCTGTCCATCACCAAATCCTGGAGTCTACCCAAACCCATGTCCATTGAATCGGTGATGCCAGCCAACCATCTTATCCTCTGTCATCCCCTTCTCCTCCTGCCCTCAATCTTTCCCAATATCAGGGTCTTTTCAAATGAGTCAACACTTCGCATTAGTTGGCCAAAGTATTGCAGTTTCAGCTTCAATATCAGTCCTTCCAATGAACACCCAGGCCTGATCTCCTTTAGGATGGACTGATTGGATCTCCTTGCAGTCCAAGGGACTCTCAAGAGTCTTCTCCAACACCACAGTTCAAAAGCATCAATTCTTCGGCGCTCAGCCTTCTTCACAGTCCAACTCTCACATCCATACACGACCACAGGAAAAACCATAGCCTTGACTAGACGGACCTTTGTTGGCAGAGTAATGTCTCTGCTTTTGAATATGCTATCCAGGTTGGTCATAACTTTCCTTCCAAGGAGTAAGCATCTTTTAATTTCATGACTGCAATCACCATCTGCAGTGATTTTGGAGCCCAGAAAAATAAAGTCTGATACTGTTACCACTCTTTCCCCATCTATTTCCCATGAAGTGGTGGGACCAGATGCCATGATCTTCATTTTCTGAATGTTGAGCTTTAAAACAACTTTTTCACTCCTCTTTCACTTTCATCAAGAGTCTCTTTAGCTCTTCTTTGATTTCTGGCATAATGGTGGTGTCATCTGCATATCTGAGGTTATTGATACTTCTCCCAGCAATCTTGATTCCAGCTTGTGCTTCATCCAGCCCTGCATTTCTCAAGATGTACTCTGCATATAAGTTAAATAAGCAGAGTGAAAATATACATCCTTGATGTACTCCTTTTCCTATTTGGAAACAGTTTGCTGTTCCATGTCCAGTTCTAGCTGTTGCTTCCTGACCTGCATACAGATTTCTCAGGAGGCAGGTCAGGTGGTCTGGTATTCCCATCTCCTTCAAAATTGTCCACAGTTTATTGTGTTCCACACAGTCAAAGGCTTTGGCATAGTCAATAAAGCAGAAATAGATGTTTTTCTGGAACTCTCTTGTTTTTTTGACAATCCAGCAGATGTTGGCATTTTGATATCTTGTGCCTCTGCCTTTTCTAAAACCAGCTTGAACATCAGGAAGTTCACGGTTCATGTATTGCTGAAGCCTGGCTTGGAGAATTTTGAGCATTACTTTACTAATGTGTGAGATGAGTGCAGTTGTGCGGTAGTTTGAGCATTTTTTTGGCATCGCCTTTCTTTGGGATTGAAATGAAAACTGACTTTTTCCAGTCCTGTGGCCACTGCTAAGTTTTCCAAATTTGCTGGCATATTGAGTGCAGCACTTTCACAGCATCATCTTTCAGGATTTGAACTAGCTCAACTAGAATTCCATCACTTCCACTAGCTTTGTTTTTAGTGATGCTTTCTAAGGCCCACTTGACTTCACATTCCAGGATGTCTGGCTCTAGGTGAGTGATCGCACCATCATGATTATCTGGATCGTGAAGATCTTTTTTGTACAGTTCTTCTGTGTATTCTTGCCACCTCTTCTTAATATCTTCTGTTTCTGTTAGGTCCATACCATTTCTGTCCTTTATTGTGCCCATCTTTGCATGAAATGTTCCCTTGGTATCTCTAATTTTTTGAAGAGATCTCTAGTCTTTCCCATTCTATTGTTTTCCTCTATTTCTTTGCACTGATCACTAAGGAAGGCTTTTTTATCTCTCCTTGCTATTTTTTGGAAGTCTGTATTCAAATGGATATATCTTTCCTTTTCTCCTTTGCTTTTTTATTCTCTTCTTATCACAGCTATTTGTAAGGCCTCCTCAGACAGCCATTTTCCTTTTTTTACATTTCTTTTTCTTGGGGATGATGTTGATCCCTGTCTCCTGTACAATGTCATGAACCTCCATCCATAGTTCATCAGGCACTCTGTCTATCAGATCTAGTTCCTTAAATCTATTTCTCACTTCCACTGTATAGTCATAAGGGATTTTATTTTGGTCATACCTGAATGGTCTAGTGGTTTTCCCCACTTTCTTCAATTTAAGTCTGAATATGGCAATAAGAAGGACTTCCCTGATGGCTCAGATGGTAAAGCCTCTGTCTACATTGCAGGAGACCTGGGTTCGATCCCTGGGTCGGGAAGATCCCCTGGAGAAGGAAATGGCAATCCACTCCAGTACTATTGCCAGAAAAATCCCATGGACAGAGGAGCCTGGTAGGCTACAGTCCATGGGGTCACAAAGAGTCGGACACAATTGAGCGACTTCACTTTCACTTCACTATCACTTTCATGGCAATAAGGACTTCATGATCTAAGCCACAGTCAGCTCCAGGTCTTGTTTTTGTTGACTGTATACGTATATGACTAATTGTTTATGTAGTACTCATTAAACACTCTTTCTACCAGAGTTACAATGGAGGGAAAATTAGGTATTGATATAGAAACTTAAAGATAAATAGCAAAATGGAAAAGTATCAGTGATATTTGGATGACAATTCTGATACCAAAAGTAAAATATATAAAATGAAATAATTTCTTTGGTCATTGCAGTAACAGAAAACATTCAAGTACTGCACATGTGGCATATAGACTCTGTATAAAATGTCAAACTCAGCCATTTATTTGCATTTAACAGGAACCAAAATTTTAAGCAGCTTGTGAGTTCATTCAAACTTTGGAGTAGTAAAGAATCAATAGGAGAAAAATAACACTATAATAAACAAAAAAATCATGTCGCATAGATGATCCTTTCTATTTCTATAACTAAATACATTTCAGGCAGTAGAAGACAGAGTTTGGGTGAACTGAAAAATAGACATTCAAGAGCATGCAAGGAGATCTAAAAATATGGACAGTAGAACCATCTTATTTCAGAAAACCATGATAGTGAGGAGACTTATAACACACACTGAAAGACCTGATAATCCCAGAGTTATGATCAGTCATTGTCAAGTAAAAGAATAAAATGAATATTCATTGAATTGATTGGATTTTCTTTTTTACCCAATGTCCACGGGCTCTTAATTTCATACAAGTTAATTTCATACGCTGGACTGAGAACACAGTCCAGTGTCACTTGACTTTGTGAGGAGCTTGAGAAGAAGTACAAGTCAGCAATGAGAAACCATACATCATTACCTACATTCATACTCCTGGGACTGACAGATGACCCTCCAATGCAGGTTCTGATTTTTATATTTCTGCTTGTCTCCTATTTATTAAGTGTAACTGGGAATCTTACCATCATTATACTCACTTTACTAGACTCTCGCCTTAAAACTGCCATGTACTTTTTCCTCAAACACTTCTCCTTTTTAGAAACCTTATTCACCTCAGTCTGCATTCCCAGATTCTTATACAGCTTATCAACTGGGGACAAAACTATTTCCTATAATGCCTGTGTCAGTCAACTATTTTTCATCTTCCTTTTTGCAGTAACAGAATTTTTTCTCCTGGCCATCATGTCCTATGACCGCTATGTGGCCATTTGTAAACCTTTACATTATGCAACCATCATGAACAGTAGAATCTGTGGAAGACTTGTTATTTGCTGTTGGATAGCTGGTGGGCTGGTTATATTTCCACCACTTTGCCTGGGCTTAAATCTGGAATTCTGTGACTATCATGTCATTGATCATTTTCTCTGTGATGCCTCTCCTATGCTGAAGATCTCTTGTTCAGACACATGGTTCATAGAACAGATGGTTGTTGCCCTTGCTGTGCTGACTAATATTGGGACATTTCTGTGTGTAGTTCTGTCATATATATACATCATCAAGACCATCATAAAGTTCCCTTCTGCCCAGCAAAAGATGAAGGCCTTTTCTACCTGTTCTTCTCACATGATTGTGGCTTCTATCACCTATGGCAGTTGTATCTTTATCTACGTCAAACCTTCAGCAAAAGATGAAGTGGCAATTAATAAGGGTGTGTTAGTACTTACTACTTCAGTTGCCCCTATGTTAAACCCCTTTATATATAGCCTGAGGAACAAGCAAGTGAAAGAAGCTTTTACTGACTTAATCAAAAGAATTTCAATGATTTCAAAGAAGTGAAAGAATGTTGAAATTAAGCATAAAATATGAATTTAAAAAGAGCATTTGTCCTTAATGTCATAATCTCATTACTTAACTTATGTACCCTGGTCTATTGTCTGTTTATATTAACTTTCTCATACCACTGTTATTATTTAATCTCTGATCCAAAATCATCTTTTCAATGCCTGTTGAAATAAACAGTTGAAATAAACCATTTCAACTCCTGTTGAAAATAAACTGTCTGCAAGATGACATCTCATATCAAAAGAATATGAAATTAGATTTCTAGGAGAAGGGATTTGCCTAAACTCTAGTCTGGCTACGATTAATAAAATAACTATTAAATCTTGTGTGGGAAAAAAAAATTGAATTCTTGAACTGATGGGAATATTAATGGAGTCATAGTATCCATTGTCTTGCTTTAAATGTAAACATCCAAAAAGCAGAAAGTGAAGAGGAACTCAAAAGCCTCTTGATGAAAGTGAAAGTGGAGAGTGAAAAAGTTGGCTTAAAACTCAACATTCAGAAAATGAAGATCATGGCATCTGGTCCCACCACTTCATGGGAAATAGATGGGGAAACAGTGGAAACAGTGTCAGACTTTATTTTTGGGGGCTCCAAAATCACTACAGATGGTGACTGCAGCCATGAAACTAAAAGACTACTCCTTGGAAGAAAAGTTATGACCAACCCAGATAGCATATTCAAAAGCAGAGACATTACTTTGCCAACAAAGGTTCGTCTAGTCAAGGCTATGGTTTTTCCTGTGGTCATGTATGGATGTGAGAGTTGGACTGTGAAGAAGGCTGAGCGCCAAAGAATTGATGCTTTTGAACTGTGGTGTTGGAGAAGACTCTTGAGAGTCCCTTGGACTGCAAGCAGATCCAACCAGTGCATTCTGAAGGAAATCAGCCTTGGGATTTCTTTGGAAGGAATGATGCTAAAGCTGAAACTCCAGTACTTTGGCCACCTCATGCGAAGAGTTGACTCATTGGAAAAGAGTATGATGCTGGGAGGGATTGGGGGCAGGAGGAGAAGGGGACGACAGAGGGTGAGATGGCTGGATGGCATCACTGACTCGATGGACGTGAGTCTCAGTGAACTCCAGGAGTTGTTGATGGACAGGGAGGCCTGGCGTGCTGCAATTCATGGGGTTGCAAAGAGTTGGACATGACTGAGCAACTGATCTGATCTGATATCTCATGTGAGAAGAACAGGTAGAGCAGGCCTTCATCTTTTGCTGGGCAGAAGGGAACTTTATGATGGTCTTGATGATGTATATATATGACAGAACTACACACAGAAATGTCCCAATATCAGTCAGCACATCAAGGGCAACAACCATCTGTTCTATGAACCATGTGTCTGAACAAGAGATCTTCAGCACAGGGTTTCTTTATATGAATGTCACTAAGGATGACTAGGTCTTGTTGTCAGGTAGGGCCTCACTCACAATATTAGAAGTTGAATGACTCCTTACTAAGATAAATGAACCCTCTTCTAGATGATGCTTTATCTTCCAGCTAACAAATGTTCACATGGTAAGATCTTGAGGCTCCAGGGAGAGAGTAGAAGCAGACAAGGCCTCTGGAGTCCTAGGCACATATCCCTTCTACATCACACATTCTATTAGTCAAGAAAGTCACAGGACCAAGCAACATTCAAGGGAGAAATACAGAATCACTTGTGCATGAAGGAGCTGGGACACACACTGCAAAGGGTGCAGATACAGAGAGAGCAAGCCATCTTTGCTATCTAATTTCCACAGACACTATGCTTCTGCTAAATGTCATGAATTTCCAATCTATTTTGTCTCAAGTATTACTATTATTTAGTGTGCATATGAATCCCTGTGAAGACAAATATGATCAGTATTTTTTTCTAAAGAAATATTACTTGAATAAATCCTATATAAAACATGAAGGACTAAACTTTCAGAGAGAGAACATCTATAAAAATTCTAACTTTGAATAAGAATCATATAGAGAGAATGAGTATAATTTTGTGAAATAAAAAAAAGTTATTCATAACACAGTGTTCCACAATATCTTTTAATTTTAAAATCATTTCACATTATTCACTGAAAGCAATGCTAATCATACAATGATAGTAATAAACTTTTTCACATAAGATGTGTTTGCTAATTCTCAAACCATGTCTCCTAGGTAAATTTTTGATGAATGGCAAAACTGAAGTTTAATGACTCCCATTTCTTTCTTCTGTGTAAACAGTTGAAAGTCATTTCTCTTGGGCCTTTCTGTATAATAATTATCTTTAGGTATTCCCATTCCCTTATTTTTTTTTTAATTTTTCTCTTGTAGGTCCATTTCTCATTCCCATTCCTTCACTGGCAACCATCTTTATTATTTTTAAAGTTTAATTTTTATTTACATGTGTTTTTCTACAAAATATGTTTGAATACATCTAGGAAAGCTATGTATTGCTAGTAATTAGTGGAGAATATTATTTGCACCCAGTAGCATTAATCTCCAATATATATGGCTATTCCACTATATGGCACAGCTCCTCCAGTATAAGTGTAATTTCAAGGAAACTATTTTATTTTTGCACTCTTCCTTTTTTTAAAATTTTTTATTATTATTATTATCATTTTACTTTACAATATTGTATTGGTTTTGCCATACATCAACATGCATGTGCCACAGGTGTACACGTGTTCCCAATCCTGAACCCCCCTCCCACCTCCCTCCCCATACCATCCCTCTGGGTCATCCCAGTGCACCAGCCCCAAGCTTCCTGTATTCTGCATAGAACTTGGACTGGTGATTCGTTTCACATATGATACTATACATATTTTAATGCCATTCTCCCAAATAACTCCCCCCCCCTCTCCCACAGAATCCAAAAAACTGTTCTATACATCAGTGTCTCTTTTGCTGTCTCACATACAGGGTTGTCATTACCATCTTTCTAAATTCCATATATATGCATTAGTATACTGTGTTGGTGTTTTTCTTTCTGGCTTACTTCACTCTGTATAATCGGCTCCAGTTTCATCCACCTCATTAGAACTGATTCAAATGTATTCTTTTTAATGGCTGAGTAATACTCCATTGTGTATATGTACCACAGCTTTCTTATCAATTTATCTGCTCATGGACATCTAGGTTGCTTCCATGTCCTGGCTATTATAAACTGTGCTGCGATGAACATTGGGGTACAGGTGTCTCTTTCCCTTCTGGTTTCCTCGGTGTGTATGCCCAGCAGTGGGATTGCTAGGTCATATGGCAGTTCTATTTCCAATTTTTTAAGGAATCTCCACACTGCTCTCCATAGTGGCTGTACTAGTTTGCATTCCCACCAACAGTGTAAGAGTGTTCCCTTTTCTCCACATCCTCTTCAGCATTTATTGCTTGTAGACTTTTGGATCGCAGCAATTCTGACTGGCATGAAATGGTACCTCATAGTGGTTTTGATTTGCATTTCTCTGATAATGAGTGATGTTGAGCATCTTTTCACGTGTTTGTTAGCCATCTGTATGTCTTCTTTGGAGAAATGTCTATTTAGTTCTTTGGCCCATTTTTTGATTGGGTCAATTATTTTTTTTCTGGAATTGAGCTGTACGAGTTGCTTGTGTATTTTTTGAGATTAGTTGTATGTCAGTTGCTTCATTTGCTATTATTTTCTCCCATTCTGAAGGCTGTCTTTTCACCTTGCTTATAGTTTCCTTTGATGTGCAGAAGCTTTTAAGTGTAATTAGGTCCCATTTGTTTATTTTTGCTCTTATTTCCAATATTCTTGGAGGTGGGTCACAGAGGATCCTGCTGTGATGTATGTCGGAGAGTGTTTGCCTATGTTCTCCTCTAAGAGTTTTATAGTTTTTGGTCTTATGTTTAGATCTTTAATCCATTTTGAGTTTATTTTTGTGTATGGTGTTAGAAAGTGCTCTAGTTTCATTCTTTTACAAGTGGTTGACCAGTTTTCCCAGCACCACTTGTTAAAGAGATTGTCTTTTCTCCATTGTATATTCTTGCCTCCTTTGTCAAAGATAAGGTGTCCATAGGTGCTTGGGTTTATCTCTGGGCTTTCTATTTTGTTCCATTGATCTATATTTCTGTCTTTGTGCCAATACCATACCGTCTTGATGACTGTGGCTTTGTAGTAGAGCCTGAAGTCAGGCAGGGTGATTCCTCCAGTTCCATTCTTCTTTCTCAAGATTGCTTTGGCTATTAGAGATTTTTTGTATTTCCAAACAAATTGTGAAATTATTTGTTCTAGCTCTGTGAAAAATACCGTTGGTAGCTTGATAGGGATGGAATTGAATCTATAGATTGCTTTGGGTAGTATACTCATTTTCACTATATTGATTCTTCCGATCCATGAAGATGGTATATTTCTTCATCTATTAGTGTCCTCTTTGATTTCTTTCATCAGTGTTTTATAGTTTTCTATATATAGGTCTTTAGTTTCTTTAGGTAGATATATTCCTAAGTATTTTATTCTTTTCATTGCAATGGTGAATGGAATTGTTTCCTTAATTTCTCTTTCTATTTTCTCATTATTAGTGTATAGGAATGCAAGGGATTTCTGTTTATTGATTTAAGCAAATTCTTTAAAAGAAATAAAATAAAATAAATGCTAGTGGGGGAAAAAAGTATACATGTATAATTTTTAAAAAATATCACTTAAGACTCTAATGCATAAAATAGTCTACAATGACAACATAACTATAAAAATATAGTGGGGTGTTTTAATTGAAAAAATACATTTGAATCAGTTCTAATGAGGTGGATGAAACTGGAGCCGATTATACAGAGTGAAGTAAGCCAGAAAGAAAAACACCAACACAGTATAATAATGCGTATATATGGAATTTAGAAAGATGGTAATGATAACCCTGTATGTGAGACAGCAAAAGAGACACAGATATATAGAACAGTCTTTTTGACTCTGTGGGAGAGGTCGAGGGTGGGATGATTTTGGAGAATGGCATTGAAACATGTATATTATCGTATGTGAAACAAATCGCCAGTCCAGGTTCAATGCATGATACAGGGTGCGCAGGGCTGGTGCACTGGGATGATCCAGAGGGATCGGATGGGGAGGGAGGCAGGAGGGGAGTTCAGGATGGGGAACACATGTACACCCGTGCTGGATTCATGCCAATGTATGACAAAACCAATACAACATTTAAAGTAATTAGCCTCCAATTAAAATAAATAAATTTATATGAAAAATAAATAAAATAAAACAAAATGATGGCTATTCTAAAAAAAAACAATGTAAATGTATTATTTGGGCTAACCAGGAAGCACAGTGGTAAAGAATCTGCTTGCCAATGCAGGAGACACAAGAAATGCATGTTCAATCCCTGGATCTGGTAAATCCCCTGGAGTAGAAAATGGCAGCCTGCTCCAATATTCTTGCCTGAAAAATTCCATGGACAGAGGAGCCTGGCAGGCTTCAGTCCATAGGGTCATAAAGAATTGAACATGACTGAGTGCACACACACACAAGCACATCCATGCACACAATCATATACAAATGTATTATTTAGCAATGTGATTACAGTGTGAACATACACACTTCACACTGTTGAAGATCTGAAATTTCAAAATGCAAAATAATGCTTCATAATAGAAATAAAGCAATACAAATTGAGAGAGGAGAGAGTTAAGACAGTCGTATATCACCACTCTCTTAACACCAAAACTTGTCCTCTGTACACTGGTGGGAGGGGATATATGTATACCTATGGCTGACTCACATTGAGGTTTGACAGAAATAACAAAATTTTGTAAACCAATTATCCTTCAATTAAAAAATAAATTTAAAAAAAAGCATTAGTGTGAAGATGGCTTTAAAAAAATATTTAGAGACAGAGTTTTGGATGAAGTAGAAATAGCTCATTGCTTTTTCAGGTAAAGGGGATTCAGTTCAGTTCAGTTGCTCAGTCATGTCCAACTCTTTGTGACCCCATGAACTGCAGCACACCAGGCCTCCCTGTTGATCACCAATTCCCAGAGTTCACCCAAAATAATGTCCATCAAGTCGGTGATGACATCCAGCCATCTCATCCTCTGTCGTCCCCTTCTCCTCCTGCCCCCAATCCTTCCAAGCATCAGAGTTTTTCCAGTGACTCAACTCTTTGCATGAGGTGGCCAAAGTATTGGAATTTCAGCCTTAGCATCAGTCCTTCCAAAGAACACCCAGGACTGATCTCCTTTAGAATGGACTGGTTGGATCTCCTTGCAGTCCAAGGGACTCTCAAGAGTCTTCTCCAACACCACAGTTTAACAGCATCAATTCTTCAGCTCTCAGCTTTCTTCACAGTCCAACTCTCACATCCATACATGACCACTGGAAAAACCATAGCCTTGGTTAGAAGGACCTTTGTTGGCAAAGTAATGTCTCTGTTTTTAATATGCTGTCTAAGTTGGTCATAACTTTTCTTCCAAGGAGTAAGCGTCTTTTAATTTCATGGCTGCAATCACCATCTGCACTGATTTTGGAGACCCCAAAAATAAAGTCTGACACTGTTTCCCCATCTATTTCCCATGAAGTGATGGGACCAGATGCCATGATCTTAGTTTTCTGAATGTTGAGCATTAAGCCAACTTTTTCACTCTCCTCTTTCACTTTCATCAACAGGCTTTTTAGTTCCTCCTCACTTTCTGCCATAAGGGTGCTGTCATCTGCATATCTGAGGTTATTGAGATTTCTCCCGGCAATCTTGATTCCAGCTTGTGCTTCTTCCAGCCCAGCGTTTCACATGATGTACTCTGTATGTATGTTAAATAAGCAGGGTGACAAAATTCAGCCTTGATGTACTCCTTTTCCTATTTTGAACCAGTCTGTTGTTCCACGTCCAGTTCTAACTGCTGCTGGCTTACTATTCTCAAAAGTGTGTGTCCCCACCTGAAGAGGGTAGTAAGGAGTTTTATAGTAAAATTTCAAAGAGCAATGAATGATCAGCTTGTGGACTTTCTTCTGATTGGATGGTGGTGGAGTAATGGGGAATTAGCATTGTCAACCTTCTGGTTCTAAGGAGTCACGTGAAGTCAATGTGCTTGTGAGCAGCACACAGTTAAATTCTTCCACATGGTGGGGGTTTCAGTATCTGAACAACAGGTCAAAGGACATGGTTCAAGACTATTATCTATAGTCCTTCAGGAAGAACTAAAGGTCCTTGACTTTGTTTAATGGGTAAAGTATCATTATTTCATCTTGTTGACTGTTTTTCTTTCATTCTCATTTATTCACTGCTCTGATTCAATTTGTTCTTTGACTAATTTTTTCTACAGACAAAATGTAGACATAGCACGTGGGTGGGGTTTTTCTCAGAAGGTCTCATAACTTAAGTGACACTCTTAAGTTTTATGTCAAATTGGAATGAGCTAAAAATTGATTGAAGAAATATATACATTAATTTGAAGATTATGTTTTCCCCAAGCACAACCTATAAATTCTAGACTTAGAAAGGGAAAAGTTAAAAAAATCAGTAGTGGGTGGCTGATTCTTCTGTGGCTTATTGGTTTCTATTTTGTGTTGTTTAAAATATTCACATATTTGTAAATTTTTCATTTTCATTTTCATTAATATCTAGCTTCCCCTCATTGTAGTCAGAGAAGATACTTTATGTGATGTCAATTTATTAAGTTTGTTGAGACTTGTTTTATGACCTCAGATGAAAGTGAGTAGAGAGGCCACTACCTCTGGGGCTGCAGATGCCACTGCCACTGAGGGTAGAGAGGCAACTTTTGTTGGATCAGATTCTGCAGTTAACCTTCAGCAATTTCAGCCCTGAAGCTATAGAGCAAAATGAAATCTCTTAGGTCATACATGCAGTACATAAGCTGGGAATTTGAATCCCGTAACTCATCCTTTCCCTCACTACTTTTATTAATGACTTTAGGAACAACCACTCAAAGTCATTATATCCCTTAGTTTTAAAAACATGTTCAAAAATATCAAACACAGAGTCACTTGGCTTATTGTTTCTCTTTAGTGGTTTATTAAGAGTTGTTGTTCAGTCACCCAGTTGTGTCTTACTCTTTGTGACCCCATGGACTGCAGCATGCCAGGCCTCCCTGTCCCTCACCATCTTCCTCTTGGAGTTGCCCAAGTTCACTTCATTTCATCAGTGATGCTGTCCAGTCATCTAATCCTCTGTTGCCCTCTTCTTCTTCTGCCCCAATCTTTACCAGCAGCAGAAATTTTTCCAATGAGTCATCTGTGCACATCAGATGACCAAAATAGTAGAGCTTAAGCTTCAGCTTCAGCATCAGTCCTTTCAGTGAATATTCAGGGTTAATCTCCCTTAGGATTGACAGATTTGATCTCCTTGCTGTCCAAGGGACTTTCAGGAGTCTTCTCCAGCACTACAGTTCAAAAGCATAAATTCTTTTGCATTCTTCCATCTTTACCGTCCAGGTCTCACAACCATACATGATCAGTGGGAAGACTGTAGCCTTGACTAAATAGATCTTTGTCAGCAGAGTAATGTCTCTGCTTTTCAACACACTGTCTACATTTGTCATCACTTATACTGCCAAGAAGCAATCGTCTTCTGATTTCAAGGCTGCAGTCACCATTCATGGTGATTTTGGAGCCCAAGAAGAGTAAGTCTGTCACTACTTCCACCTTTTCCCCTTCCATTTGCAATGCAGTATTAGGGCTGAATGCGATGATCTTTGTTTTTTGTTTTTTGTTTTTTTTTTTAATATTTAGCCTTAAGCTGGCTCTTTCACTCTCCTCCTTCACCGTCATCAAGAGGTTCTTCAATTCCTCTTCACATTCTGCCATTACAGTGGTATCATCTGCATATCTGAGATTGTTGATGTTTCTCCTGCCTATCTTGATTTAGGCTTATAACTCATCCAGCGGGGCATTTCTGATGATGTGCTCAGCATATAAACAAACAAGGTGAGAGCAGACAGCCCTGCCCTATTCCTTTCTTCATCTTGAACCAATCAGTTGTTCCACACAGGGTTCTAACTGTTTTTTCTTGACTTGCATACAGGTTTCTCAGGATACAGGTAAGATGGCCTGGTAGTCCCATCTGTCTAAGAGTTTTCCACAGTTTTTCATGATCCACACAGTCAGAAGCTTTAGCATAGTCAATGAAACAGAGATAGAAATTCTGAAATTCCCTTTCTTTCTCTATTATCCAGCAAATGTTGGCAATTTGATCTCTAGGTCGTCTTTCTTTTCTAAACGCAGCTAGGACATCTGGAAGTTATTGGTTCACATGATGCTGAAGCCCAGCATGTAAGATTTTAAGCATGATCTTACTAGCATGGGGGATGAGTGCAATTGTTCTATGATTAGCACATTACTTGGTACTACCCTTCTTGGGAATTGGGATAAGGATTGACCTTTTCCAGTCCTGTGCCACTGCTGGGTCTTCCAGATTTGCTGGCATACTGAATGCAGAACCTTGATAGCATCCTCCTTTAGAAATTTCAACAGTTCTGATGGAATTTCATTGCATCCACTAGCTTTATTAACAGTTATGCTTCTTAAGGCCCACTTGGATTCACACTCCAGAATGCCTGGGGCTCTGGGTGACTAACCACACCATCATCATAATCCGGTTCATTAATATCTTTTTTATACAGTTCTTCCATGTATTCTTTCCATCTCTTCTTGATCCATTCAGCATTTACTGGTCTCTATCATTTGAATCGTTTACTGTGCCCATCTTTGGGTGGAATGCTCCCTTGAAGTTTCCAATTATCTCCTGAAGAGTAAACTGCACATAGGCATAACAAATAGGAGATACAAATTAGAAATAGGTATAGTTACAGGATGATATTTATTATAGAGTAGCCCATATAGATATATTACGTGATAGTGCATGCCATAGACTATCAGGGCTCTCTTTATTATGGGAAATAAAGTTATTAGCATCTTTAAATCTAATCAGCTTGGAGAGCCATTCCAGAAACCCCAGAAAAAATTCACCAACCTCATCCTTAAAATTCTGTTCATCTGGAATTTTCTTGGTAACAATATTTGTATTAATCAGTTTTCTGGAGAAAATGAACCAATAGGATATATGTAATCTGAATAAACAGTAAACTGTACATAACCATAACAAATAGGAGATATAAATTATATATAGGTATAGATATAGGTATACATGATCTCTGTTCATTTCCAAGACAAACCATTCAATATCACAGTAATCCAAGTCTATGCCCAAGCCAATAATGCTGAGGAAGTTGAAGTTGAATGGTTCTATGAAGACCTACAAGATCTCTTAGAACTAACACCCAAAACAGATGTCCTTTTCATTATAGCGACTGGAATGCAAAAGTAGGAAGTCGAGAAACACCTGGAGTAACAAGTAAATTGGGCCTTGAAGTACAAAATGAAGCAGGGCAAATGCTAATAGAGTTTTTCTAAGAGAATGCACTGGTCATAGCAAATGAATGAAGCAGGGCAAAGGCTTCCAGAGTTTTCCCAAGAGAATGCACTGGTCATAGCAAACACGATCTCTGAAAACACAAAATAAGACTCTACACACGGACCTCATCAGATAATTATAATCTTTGCAGCCAAAGATGGAGAAGCTCTACACAGTAAGCAAAGACAAGACTAGGAGCTGACTGTAGCTCAGGTCATGAACTCCTTATTGCCAAATTCAGACTTGAATTGAAGAAAGTGGGGGAAACCACTAGATCATTCAGGTATGACCTAAATCAAATCCCTAATGATTATACACTAGAAGTGGCAAATAGATTCAAGTGATTAGATCTGATAGACAGAGGGCCTGAGAACTATGGACGGAGGTTCATGACATTGTACAGAAAGCAGTGATCAAGACTGTCCCCAAGAAGAAGAAATGCAAAAAGAAAAAATAATAGTCTGAGGAGGCCTTACAAATAGCTGTGAAAAGAAGAGAAGTGAAAGCAAAAGAAGGAAAGATATACCCATCTGAAGGCAGAATTCCAAAGGATAGCAAGGAGAGATAAGAAAGCCTTCCTTTGCGATCAATGCAGAGAAATAGAGGAAAACGTAGAATGGGAAAGACTAGAGATCTTTTCAAGAAAATTAGAGATACCAAGGAAACATTTCATGCAAAAATGGGCACAACAAAGAACAGAAATGATATGGATTTAACAGAATCAGAAGATGTTAAGAAAAGGTGGCAAGAATACGCAGAAGAACTGTACAAAAAAAATCTTCATGACCCAGATAATCATGATGGTGTGATCAGTCACCTAGAGACAGACATCCTGGAATGTGAAGTCAAGTGGGCCTTAGGAAACATCACTACAAAAAAGGATAGTGGAGGTGATGGAATTCCAGTTGAGCTATTTCAAATCCTAAAAGATGGTGCTGTAAAAGTGCTGCACTCAATATGCCAACAAATTTGGAAAACTCAGCAGTGGCCACAGGACTGGAAAAAGTCAGTTTTCATTCCAATCCAAAAGAAAGGCAATGCCAAAGAATGCTCAAACTACTGCACAATTGCACTCATCTTACATGCTAGTAAAGTAATGCTCAAAATTCTCCATGCCAAGCTTCAACAGTACATGAACCATGAACTTCCAGATGTTCAAGCTGAATTTAGAAAAAGCAGAGGAACCAGAGATCAAATTGCCAACATCCGTTGGATCATCAAAAAAGCAGGCGAGTTCCAGAAAAAACATATACTTCTGCTTTATTGACTATGCAAAAGCCTTTGACTCTGGGGATCGCAACAAACTGTGGAAAATTCTGAAAGAGATGGGAATACCAGACCACCTGACCTGTCTCCTGAGAAATCTGTATGCAGGTCAAGAAGCAACAGTTGGAACTGGATATGGAACAACAGACTGGCTCAAAATCAGGAAAGGATACATCAAGGCTGTATATTGTCACCCTGCTTATTTAAATTATATGCAGACTACATCATGAGGAACGCTGGGCTAGAGGAAGCACAAGCTGGAATCAAGATTGCCAGGAGATATATCAATAACCTCAGATATGCAGATGACAACGGCCTAATGGCAGAAATCAAAGAAGAACTGAAGAGCCTCTTGATGAAAGTGAAAGAGGAGAGTGGAAAAGTTGGCTTAAAACTCAACATTCAAAAAACTAAGATCATGGCATCTGATCCCATCACTTCATGATAAATAGATGGGGAAACAATGGAAACTGTGACAGACTGTATTTGGGAGGGCTCCAAAATCACTGCAGATGGTGATTGCAGCCATGAAATTAGATGCTTACTCCTTGGAAGGGAAGTTATGACTAACGTAGACAGCATATTAAAAATCAGAGACAACTTTTTTTTTTTTAATTAAAACTTAAAAAAAAAAAAAAAAGCAGAGACATTACTCTGCCAACAAAGGTCCGTCTAGTCAAAGCTTTGATTTTTCAGTAGTCATGTATGGATGTGAGAGTTGACCTATAAAGAAAGCTGAACACCAAAGAATTGATGCTTTTGAACTGTGATGTTGGAGAAGACTCTTGAGAGTTTCTTGGACTGCAAAGAGATGCAACAGTCCATACTAAAGGAAATCACTCCTGAATATCCACTGGAATGACTGATGTTGAAGCTGAAACTGCAATACTTTGGCCACCTGATACAAAGAGTTGACTCACGGGAAAAGACCCTGATACTGGGAATGATTGAAGGTGGGAGGAGAAGGGGATGACAGAGGTTGAGATGGTTGGATGGCATCACCGACTCAATGGACTTGAGTTTGAGCAAGTTCCAACAGTCAGTGATGGACAGGGAAGCCTGGCGTGCTGCAGTCCACTGAGTCTCAAAGAGTCAGACACGACTGAGTAACTGAACTGAATTGATAGATATAGGGTGAGATTTATCACAGTAATTGAAACACATGATCATGGAGTCTAAGAAATCCAACAAGCTGCCATCTGCAAACTGGAGAACCAGGAAAATTCATGATTTAAGTTCTATTTCAAGTTTGAAAAAGTGAACGTGAACATCACTCAGTCATGTCCAACTCTTGTGACCCCATGGACTATATAGTCCATGGAATCTCCAGGCAAGAATACTGGAGTGGGTAGTCTTTTCCTTCTCCAGGAGATCTTCCCAACACAGGGATCAAACCCAGGTTTCCTGCATTGCATATGGATTCTTTACCAGCTAAGCCACAAGGAAAACAAGTTTGAAGGCTTTAAAACCTGGGGGCCTGGACATCTCTGGTGATCCAATGGTTAAGATTCTGCACTGCCACTGCAGGGGGTGAAGGTTCAATCCATCTATGACACACAGCAAGGCAAAAAATACAAATAAACAAAACCAAGGTGCCAATCTTAGAAATCCTGGTCCAAGATTGAAGCCCCATGAACCAGAACTGACAGCGCCAAAGCAAGATAAGATGCTGCCCAGTTTCAAGTGGAGACCATATTCACCTTTCTTCTGCCTTTTTCTTCTAGTCAGGCCTTCAACAAATTGGAGGATGCCCACCTGCTTTTTTGAGGGCTATTTTCTTTAACCAGTCTATAGATTCAAATGCTAATCCTTCCCAGAACACCCTTACAGACACACTCTGAAATATTTTCTCAGCTATATGGGTGTCCATTAGTTCTGTAAAGCTGACACAGGAAACTATGACACCTTCTTTTTTATTTGTTACAACTTATATGATAGAGAGACCTTAAAATTACTAATATGAAATTGTCTTACTTTCTTATTTTTTTGTACCAGTGCAAGTCTCCTAAATGTTATAATCCAAGGGCATAACTCCCTAATAAGTATTAAGCTACACCTTGTTTTATTAATATTGGCTATTAATTTAATAATATGTTATTATTGTTGCTGCTGCTGCTGCTAAGTCACTTCAGTCGTGTCCAACTCTGTGCGACCCCAGAGACGGCAGCCCACCAGGATCCCCATCCCTGGCATTCTCCAGGCAAGAACACTGGAGTGGGTTGCCATTTCCTTCTCCAATGCGTGAAAGTGAAAAGTGAAAGTGAAGTCGCTCAGTCGTGTCCAACTCCTAATGACCACATGGACTGCAGCCTACTAGGCTCCTCCATCCATGGGATTTGCCAGGCAAGAGTACTGGAGTGGGTTGCCATTGCCTTCTCTGGTATTATTGCTGAATTATTAATTTATTAATAAATTGAGTTTTGGGGCAGGAGGAGAAGGGGATGACAGAGGATAAGATGGTTGGATGAAATCACCGACTCAATGGACATGGGTTTGGGTGGACTCCAGGATTTGGTAATGGACAGAGAGGCCTGGCATGCTGCAGTTCATGGGGTCGCAAAGGATCAGACACAACTGAGCTACTGAACCGAACTGAACTGAAAGATTGTTTCAATATACAAAGTCTAACACAAGAAAAGCAGTAGCTCAAAACTGCTTCAGGCCCTTCAGTTCAGTTTAGTCGCTGAGTCGTGTCTGACTCTTTGCGACCCCATGAACTGCAGCACGCCAGGCCTCCCTGCCCATCACCAACTCCCGGAGTCCAACCAAACCCATGTCCATTGAGTCGGTGATGCCATCCAACCATCTTATCCTCTGTCATCCCCTTCTCCTCCTGCCCTCAATCTTTCCCAACATCAGGGTCTTTTCAAATGAGTCAACTCTTTGAATCAAGTGGCCAAAGTATTGCAGTTTCAGCTTCAACATCAATCCTTCTGATGAACACCCAGGACTGATCTCTTTATAATGGACTAGTTGGATCTCCTTGCAGTCCAAGGGACTTTCAAGAGTCTTCTCCAACACCACAGTTCAAAAGCATCAATTCTTCAGTGCTCAGCTTTCTTTATAGGCCAACTCTCACATCCATACATGACCACTGGAAAAACCATAGCCTTGACTAAACGGACCTTTGTTGACAAAGTAATGTCTCTGCTTTTTAATATGCTGTCTAAGTTGGTCACAACTTTCCTTCCAAGGACTAAGCGTCTTTTAATTTCATGGCCGCAATCACCATCTGCAGTGATTTTGGAGCCCAGAAAAATAAGGTCAGTCACTGTTTCCACTGTTTCCCTAATTGCCATAAAGTGATGGAACAAGATGCCATGATCTTTGTTTTCTGAATGTTGAGCTTTAAGCTCTTCTCTTTCACATTCATGAAGAGGCCCTTTAGTTCTTCTTCACTTTCTGCCATAAGGGTGGTGTCATCTGCATATCTGAGGTTATTGATATTTCTCCCAGCAATCTTGATTCCAGCTTGTGCTCCTTCCAGCCCAGCATTTCTCATGATGTACTCTGCATACAAGTTAAATAAGCAGGGTGACAATATACAGCCTTGACATACTCCTTTTCCTATTTGGAACCAGTCTGTTGTTCCATGTACAGTTCTAACTGTTGCTTCCTCATAACTCCTTTAGAAGAATGTATTTTTTCTGACTAATTCATTAAAGTCTTGTTTCACTTGTTTGTTTCTCGGGGTATAGATAAATGAATTTAGCATGGGGGAGATGGAAGTTGTTAATATTGACACACCCTTATTAATTTCCATTTCATCTTTTCCTGAATTTTTGATATAGATAAATATACAGCCTCCATAAGTAATGGAAACACAATCATGTGGGAAGAACAGGTGGAAAATGCCTTTTTCCATTGCTGGGCAGAGGGGAATCTTAGAATTGTTTGGATAATACTTACATAGGACCAAACCACAAACATGAGAGTCATTATAAGGATTAATGCAGAACAGATGATAACAATCTTCTCCATGAACCATGTATCTGAGCATGTGATCTTCAGGACAGGTTTAGCATCACAGAAAAAGTGGTCAAGAACATTAGAGTCATAGAATTCCAAGCTCAGTTCCAAGCTAAATGGTGGGATCATGATCAACACAGTGGTCATCCAACGGCAGAAGATGAGTGTTTTGCAGACCCTGTGGTTCATGATGGTCATGTAATGCAGGGGTCTGCAGATGGCTGCATAGCAACCATAAGGCATGGCAGCCAAGAGAAAAAATTCTGTTATTCCAAACAGGTCTTTAAAAAATAGTTGGCATACAAGCATTATAGGTAATGGTCCTATCACCTGATGATATACTGTACAAGAATCTAGGAATGCAGGTAGAAGTGAATGAGATTATTAAGAAGGAAAAATTTTGGAGAAAAAAAATACATCACAGTTTTAAGGTGGGAATCGACCAATATGAGGATGTGGATGGCCAGGTTTCCAATTACACTCAACATGTAGGTGTTGAGTAGAAATATGAAAGTCAGAATCTGCAGCTGTGGGTCATCTATCAGTCCCCAGAGGATGAATGTGGTAACTGTTGTATGGTTTCTCATTCCTAGCTCCACACTTCCTCACAAACTGTGTGGAAATCTGAGAGAGAAGAAACTCAGAAGAGGGAAAAATATTCTTTTGAGATGGATTTCTGGCGACAAAACCAATGAATTTTATGTTGTGCTCATAATGCATATTTCAAGATTTTAAATGTGATACTCACTGTTTTCACTCCTTCCCTGTCAGTCCTGAATTTCTTAGAGTAGCATTCTATATTTCTTTTTTTTTTTTCTCCTCCCCTTTAGTTTTTCACCTGGTCTTATTATATGTGTGCCCTTAATACCTTCCTCATTTATTCCTTTTCTTATCTCACAACATTAATTCACCTAGGTTGCCTTATATCAGTGTTGAAATATTTCAAACACATACTCACATACTCAAAATATATATTTTTGGACCCCTATCCAGTCTTTTTAAACCAATACAAACAAAATTATTTTCAAGAAAGCCCAGATATGATGAATACATCCCAATGTTTTCTTGGAGCACAAAGATTTTAAAGTACTTATAAATGACCTTTCCATGCTAGATCTTTCCTTGAACCATTTATATCATCTCTTATTTAGACAGAGCTAAATTTCAGCTTTAATCAAGAGCTGTGATGATAGAGCACACTCTTGGGATTTGTATTTCAAGGGTATAAAACTGTAAGATTAATGAAATATTTTTGATCAATATGCATTTTATTCTGTGGGCAGAATGCTTATTCATCCTCAGAGATTTTATTAAATCTCTTTAACAGAGGACAAGAGAACTGGAGAATAATTGTGAGATTTTAGTGGTTCTAAATAAGGTTGGAGGTTCTGTGCCAGCCTTCACAGATATTAACACAAGCAAAGAAGGAAACTTGACAGATTTCTGGATTTCTTTCCCATATGGATATATAAGTAGAATATCAATAGGCAATACTTAGCTGTTTCTTGAACATAGATTTTAAAAAAACTTGGAAAGCCTAATCACACTTTCCTGCTCTTAAGATTCACATATGCATGTGCTAAGTCACTTCAGTCATGTCCAGCTCTTTGTGACTCCGTTGACTAGCCTGCCAGGCTCCTCTGTACATGGAATTATCCAGGTAAGAATGCTGGAGTGGTTTGTCATTTCTTTCTCCAGGGGATCTTCCAGACCCAGGAACTGAATCAGCATCTCTTACATTTCCTGCATGAGGAGGCAGGTTCTTTACCACTAGCACCACCTGGGAAGCTCTAAGATTGACATAGATATATATTTTTTTAATTTATTTATTTTAATTGGAAGCTAATTACTTTACAATATTGTATTGGTTTTGCCATACATCAACATGAATCCGCCACGGGTGTACACATGTTCCCAATTCTGAAAACCCCTCCCACCTCCCTCCCCATACCATCCCTCTGGGTCATCCCAGTGCATCAGCCCCAAGCATCCTGTATCCTGCATCGAACAAGGACTGATGATTCATTTCTTATATGATATTATACATATTTCAATGCCATTCTCTCAAATCATCCCACCCTCTCCCTCTCCCACAGAGTCCAAAAGACTGTTCTATACATCTGCGTCTCTTTTGCTGTCTTGCATACAGGGTTATCATTACCATCTTTCTAAATTCCATATATATGCGTTAGTATACTGTATTGGTGTTTTTCTTTCTGGCTTAGTTCACTCTGTATAATTGGCTCCAGTTTCATCCACCTCATTAGAACTGATTCAAATGTATTCCTTTTAATGGCTGAGTAATACTCCATTGTGTATATGTACCACAGCTTTCTTATCCATTCATCTGCTGATGGACATCTAGGTTGCTTCCATGTCCTGGCTACTATGAACAGTGCTGCGATGAACATTGGGGTACACGTGTCTCTTTCAATTCTAGTTTCCTCAGTGTGTATGCCCAGCAGTGGGACTGCTGGATCATAAGGCAGTTCTATTTCCAGTTTTTTAAGGAATCTCCACACTGTTCTCCATAGTGGCTGTTCTAGTTTGCTTTCCCACCAACAGTGTAAGAGGGTTCCCTTTTCTCCACACCCTCTCCAGCATTTATTGCTTGTAGACTTTTGGATCACAGCCATTCTGACTGGCATGAAATGGTACCTCATTGTGGTTTTGATTTGCATTTATCTGATTATGAGTGATGTTGAGCATCTGTTTGTTAGCCATCTGTATGTCTTCTTTAGAGAAACGTCTATTTAGTTCTTTGACCCATTTTTTTATTGGGTCATTTATTTTTCTGGAATTGAGCTGTAGGAGTTGCTTGTATATTTTTGAGATTAGTTGTTTGTCATTTGCTTCATTTGCTATTATTTTCTCCCATTCTGAAGGCTGCCTTTTCACCTTGCTTATAGTTTCTTTTGTTGTGCCGAAGCTTTTAATTTTAATTAGGTCCCATTTGACATAAATGACTTTTTTAATGCCCAGCACAGAAGAATTGATGCTTTTGAATTGTGGTTTTGGAGAAGGCTCTTGAAAATCTCTTGGACTACAAGGAAATCCAACAGTCCATTCTAAGGGAGATCAGTCATGGGTGTTCATTGGAGGGACTGATGTTGAACCTGAAATTCCAGTATTTTGGCCACCTGATTCAAAGAGGTGACTCATTTAAAAAGACCCTGATACTGGGAAAGAATGAAGGCGGGAGAAGAAGGGGACGACAGAGGATGAGATGGTTGGATGGCATCACTGACTCAATGGAGATGCGTTTGAGTAAACTCCGGGAATTGGTGATAGACAGGGAGGCCTGGCGTGCTGCAGTTCATGGAGCTGCAGAGTTGGACATGACTGTGTGACTGAACTGAACTGAACTGAAGCAGTGACATGGAGGTAAAGAATCTCAGATATCTCACAATTTTTCACAGTATGTCACAGGAATATGAAAGTGTCTTAAAACTTACACAGAGAACAACTGAACTTGAAGAGGAAAATGAACAAGAGGAACAAGAGGCATCACAGAGTGATGCATGCAAATAGGTAACTGAGAACCAGAAATATGATGGATGTCTCTGTATCTAATGGATACAGACATCCCTCTACTCCAATCACATCAGAGCTACAAGTGCCATAGAATTAATACAAATTTAGACAGAGAACAGCAACACAGATATACTGAGATGACGCCCTATAATGAATTTCAATAACACATCCCCTGATGGTTCAGTCAGTTAAGAATCTCCCTGCAGTACAGGAGGGGCTTCCCTGGTGGCTTAGCTGGTAAAGAATCTGCCTGCAATGCAGGAGACCTGGAATCAATCCCTTTGTTGGGAAGATCCCCTGGAGAAGGGAATGACTACCCACTCCAGTATTCTTGCCTGGAGAATTCCATGGACTGTATTGTTCAGGTGGTCACAAAGAGTGGGACGTGGCTGAGCGACTTTCACTTCATTTCACTTGCAGTTCAGGAGAGTCATGTTCATTCCCTGGGTGAGGAAATCCCCTGGAAAAGGAAATGGAAGCCCATTCCAGCATTCTTGCATGAGAAATCCCATAGATGAAGAGTCTGGTGGGCTATAGGTATAGGTTCGCAAGAGTTGGACACAACTTAATGACTAAATCACCACCACAAAGCAAGAAAGAAATAGAAATTAAGTTTATTTATTTATTTGCAGAAGGATTCACATTTATTGGTTCAAATACAGTATCTAACATTTCCTAAACATGCATTTCACACTAATTGGTCACATTTCCACAGGTAGTAAATTCACAAAAAAGGGCCCATTCCTTGCCAGATGGCAGGGTGGGATGTAGTAGAAGTCCTGAGTAGCAGAGCCGCCAACTATCACTTGGTCATGCAGGACTGATGCAGTCAGTTTGGTGGGCAGCCCTTGGCCAACCCTTTGGGGACATGGGCTCAGAGACATCTTGTTTACTTAACTCTTGTACAGGACTGTGGGTAGAGGTGGGCCTCAGGTAGGTAGCCCAGGGGGAGGCCCATGGATGCGCATGTCACCAGAGCTCCTGAAGATGGTGTCATGGGAGATGATGCTCCCTGTGCCTTGCATCATAGGATGGAAATGTCAGCCTCTTTAAAAGCGTGGCTAGTCCATGGCTGGGCAGGCAGGAAGGACTCCCCAGACACGACCCAGACATTACAATGTAGCCAAAACCCCTTATCACAGGCCTGGGATGGCAACACAGACAAAAACACCCAACACCCCAGGGCAAGCAGGATTTCTTTCTCCACAGAGACATGTAAACAGAGCAGGAGCTACAATATTCTTTTCCCACAAGATTCCTCAGAAAGGAATAGACCAGGAGGCCTGTCACTCAAGAGATAGTTTTTGTTGTGTGTGTGTGTGTGTTTTGTTTTTGTTTTTTCATGTAAATCTGAGTCAACAACATTATCATCTAAGACATTTCAGAGAAAGAAAACAATGGTCACCAAAGGACAAAAATAATCCTTTGGCTGGCAGGGCTGGCTCCAGGATTTGGAAGACTAACCTCCACCAGTAAGACAACTCTTTTATTGGACTTGAAGCAAGCTCTGGCCTGATTCATAGCTTCCCTTTAAGCCTGCAACTGATCCCTGAGCAGGCTGTAGCCCATTGAGGGGTGTAGGCCCAGAGAAGAGAGGCCAGATGTGGTATTGGATTAGGCAGAGGAACCAGGCATCATGTGAGTCGGTAGAGGCAGGATCATGGTGGCTCATCTTACAGGACAGCCTGAAGTCTTCAAGTCTCAAGGGAGCCCAGCTCTGGTCAAAGAGGAAGCCCCAGCAGAGTCTGTGGGGCCCCTGCCTCTGAGGAAACAGTCCAGGTCTGGCTCCTTAGCCCAGAAAAGAAGCCATTGCTTGTGGTAGCCAGGAGACGGGTTTCTGGGACCCTGTAACTAAATACACATCCTGACCTGTGGCCCTAGAAACCCTTGTCTCGAGGCTAACCAGTTTCTAGCACCTGATGGAATGATTGCCATTTCTTATCCTGAGACACTGATAAGACATCACTTCACAGACACTAGACATAGATGCTCCAAGCTGAAGGAAAAGGGAGGAATGATCAAATGCAAAAGCAGAGGGGAGTGCAAGGGGACTCTCATGGATCAAGTTGGGGAAAATAAGAGTGGTAGGTTTTTTGTTTAATTTTCTTTTTTTGTTTGTTTAACTTCAAAAAATCAGTAAAGAAAAATTTAAAGTCTAATAACAGGTTGGTCTAAAAAACTGTATTGCTTAAAACAATTTCAGAATTTTAAAAAGCAACAAGTAAGGAAGATATAGACTTGGAACCACTGCTCAACTTTCTGCCCTGCTGGGAGGCCAGTCTTTCTACTTTGGCCAACCTTGAACATGGCCTAGATGTTGCCCATACTGGGTTTGCTGTTTCCATCTGCCCCACTCCCAGTAAACAGAGAACAAACAAACTAAAGTAGGAAATAGGCAGCAGAGCAAGGCAGCTAGCTCATAAAGCCCAGGGCTTTAAGGACCTGGTGACATACTGGCCACCGCAGGACTCCCTTCTGACAATGCGTGGCAGGTGAGAGGCAAGGTGCTGTGGAGTGGGTGACTGTCACGATGCCATGGAGACCCCTCAGTTTCCTCTATCCTTCCTCCTCTGGATCTGCTTTCCATCCCTGGTGGTTTGTCCATATCCTTGGGCATTGGGCCTGAGGGACTGGGTATTAAGTTTAATTTTTTTTAATATTTTATAAATTGAGCTTGTGTAACTAATTTGTAGTAATTAAACTCAAAAAAAAAAAAAAAAACAGGACTACCAAATGAATAGTCCTACTTCTGGACAGGTATCCAAAAGAATTGGAAGCAGTGTCTCAAAGAGATATTTGTACACCATGCTTACATATTCAATAACCCAAAGGTGGGAACAACCAAAATGTTCATCAATGAATGGATAAACAAAATGGGGTATATATTAATACATACAGTGGATTATTATTCACACTTAAAAAGTGAGGAAATCCTGTGTCATGTTACAGTGTGAAAAAATCTTGAGTACCTTATGCTTAGTGAAATAAGTGAGCCTCAGAACCACAGCAACTGTATGATTCCACTTATATGATGTATCTAAAGGACTCAAATTCATAGCAACAGAAAAGCAGAATGATGTTTACCAGGGCCTGATGGAAGGGAGTAAAGGACAGTTGTTTAATGAGAGTTGTTGTTCAGTTGCTAAGTCATGCCCTACTCTTTGCAACCCCATGAATTGCAGTACACCAGGCTTCCCTGTCCTTCACTATCTCCGGGAGTTTGCTCAAACTCATGTCTATTGAATCAGTGAGGCCATCCAACTATCTCATCCTCTGCTGACCTCTTCTGCCCCTGCCCTCAGTCTTTCTCAGCATCAGGATCTTTTCCAATGAATTGGCTTTTTGAATAAGGTGATCAAAGTTTTGGACCTTCAGCTTTAGCATCAGTCCTTCCAATGAATATTCAGGGTTGAAGTCCTGTAGGATTGACTGGTTTGATCTCCTTGCAGTCCAAGGGACCCTCAGGAGTTTAATGAGAACAGAGTTTCAAATTTGAAGAATGTAAATTTCTGGAGATGTCTCGTAACAGTGTGATAATACTTAACAGTACCGAACCATAAACTTATAAATGGTCAGGGTGGCAAATTTTATGTTATGTGTTTTGTATCCCAATAAGCAAATAAATAAATAAAGATTTTTATATTGGGCTTTTATGCAAGTTATTTCAAACAAAATAATATCAAAGTATCTAAAATTGGAATAAATATTGAAAATGGAGCTGTGTGGTAATAAATCTATATTGTTAGTTTGAAAAATTTGTCAAAAGATTAAAATGACTTTATTGCTATAATAAAATATAAAAATGAAAGAATAATAAAAGTAATTTTTAAACTGAATCTCAAAACATTACAAATATTGAGAATTAAAGCATTTTATTTCTTTCTAAGAAAGGTTTGCACAGCACTTTAGTTATGAATCAATTCAAGTTTTAAATTCAAGTAAATAACACCCAGATTATTGACTTATGTATCATCACTGATCAAAGTTAGAGTCACTGTAGTCTTTTCTTCTTCTAAAGTCTGTTCTTTATTGTTTTCTAGGGAATTTATTCAACCATAACTTATTGAAAACCAATTTGAAGAGCAGCCCCAGGTGCCATTTCTACCTAGGATCCACCTGCATACTAGGGACAAAATAGCATATTGCAGACAAAATAGACAAGGTATTGTAAAACATAACATCAGTTGACTGGAATATATCATGTCTATGAAAAGGAGATAGCAAAAACAACTGATCCTGCCTCTGTCTAGTCACTGCACTATGTCTCTTTAGCTCGTTTCATCAATAAGTGATTCAATTTCTTTCCCTTAGGTCCTGGCTGGTCCTGTGACTAGTCTGATGAATAGAATGTGGTAGAAGGGATATTGAGTCTAAGCCTTTGGAGCTTTGGATGCTTCCATTCTCTTCCTTGGAGGCCCATGACCTTACCATGTGATCAAACATTGTCTAGAGGATAAAGCACCATCTGGAAGAGAGCTCAGTTATCTTAGTAATGACTCATTAAAGTACTAAAGTTGTGAATGAAGCCTAACCTGTCTGGCAAAACCCAGTCGTGCATAATGAGAATCCTATGAATAAATCCAACCAAGATCAACTAATCTCTCCCCAGAGCAGCAGAGACACTCAGCTTACACAGAAAATGGTCAGTTGAACCACTGGTTTTTGGAGAGGTTTATTATCTCATGCTAGATAACAGAGGCATACATGAGAGGTTCCAAACACAGTCCTAGAGTACATAAGAAGTCTAGAGAAGCACACAAGGAAGAGAATGCTTTTAAGAACTGACACCATGAGCATAGATGTCAAAATGAAAGATATAAAAGTTGAGAATATTCCAGTCTGCACCATTGAGGACTGGGGTCTAGAGGGAGAAATGTGAAAGATTATAAAACAAAATTAACCAAATGTAAAAAAACAAAAACAAACAAAAAAAAAACTTTAAGAAATATCTGTGAAGGTTACACATTTCATTCCTTAATTTTGAAGATTTTTTTTTTCCCCTAATAATCTCATTGAAAATTTCTAATGCACTCCTCTTCTATAAACAGAAACTTCTGTATACTTTGCTGGTTGTTTTGTTGATGTGTGTTTATATTTAGCTGAGATTTTCTCACTCCTTGTTGGCTTAATTTAGCTACATTATGGAATTGGATTTTATTGTATATTTCAGTAATTGTCCTGATTTGTCATCCTAAAGATCACTTTGTTGTCTTGACAGTTTCTCAGATCAATGCAGTCTAGATTGTCAGTTTGTGAAAGATTGTGTTCTTTCATTTTGGAGGAAAGCTAGTGAGTCTAAATTCTGAATTTGGGGAATTTAGAGTTTTCTTTTCCAAGCTAGTTTTTTCCAGGTTTCAAAGCTTGTATGTTTTCCTCTTCAGTGTTAAAATACACTTATTTTTTGTACTAGATTATCCTTATGGCAGAAAGTGAAGAGGAACTAAAAAGCCTCTTGAAAGTGAAAAAGGAGAGTGGAAAAAGTTGGCTTAAAGCTCAACATTCAGAAAACTAAGATCATGGCATCTGGTCCAATCACTTCATGGGAAATAGATGGGGAAACAGTGGAAACAGTGTCAGACTTTATTTTTTGGGGCTCCAAAATCACTGCAGATGGTGACTGCAGCCATGAAATTAAAAGATACTTACTCCTTGGAAGGAAAGTTATGACCAACCTAGATAGCATATTCAAAAGCAGAGACATTACTTTGCCAACAAAGGTCTGTCTAGTCAAGGCTGTGGTTTTTCCAGTGGTCATTTATGGATGTGAGAGTTGGACTATGAAGAAAGCTGAGAGCTGAAGAATTGATGCTTTTGAACTGTGGTGTTGGAGAAGACTCTTGAGAGTCCCTTGGACTGCAAGGAGATCCAGCCAGTCCATTCTAAAGGAGATCAGTCCTGAATGTTCTTTGGAGGGAATGATGCTAAAGCTGAAACTCTGGTACTTTGGCCACCTCATGCGAAGAGTTGACTCGTTGGAAAAGACTCTGATGCTGGAAGGGATTGGGGGCAGGAGGAAAAGGGGATGACAGAGGATGAGATGGCTGGATGGCGTCACTGACTCAATGGACATGAGTTTGAATGAATCTGGGAGTTGGTGATAGACAGGGAGGTCTGGCCTGCCGCAATTCATGGGGTCGCAAAAAGTCGGATACAACTGAGTGACTGAACTGAACTGAACTGAACAGATTCTGGCTTTCTTAATTTTTAAAAATTATCTTGCTTCTGATTGACAATAAGACTAATATTTATGCTTTTTTCATGTTGTCATTTGGATATTTGAATTGCAAGAAGGTTTGAGGTATAGCACTTTGTTTTCATGTAAAGCCAATAATTCAAATTTTTTTGTTTTTGTTGTTGTTGTTCTGTTTTTAATCTAAAATAGTTTTTACACTCTTGTGAGACTAGTCTGAGTTGAGGCAAAGTCTCAATTTGGAGAAATGTCACTTTGGAAAAAGTTTATTTGCAATGACAAAGAAATGAATGATAAAATTGTATTCTTTATTCATTAACAATGATGCAATAAGTATTATAGTAGGAATACACTGAGTTCAAGGAAGAGATAAAAGAATTAATAATGTAAGATTAAACACATAAGGCCTGCTGTATCATGATAAACTTAATTCTCAGTTTTGACATTCCTTTACTTCTCTGAGATCAATAAAATTCCTTTAAATAAGGCTGTAAAAGCTTGTTTCAGTTGCTTGTTCTTCATGGTTTAAAAAAAGTGAAAAGTCAAAGTGTTAGTTGCTCAGTCATGTCCAACTCTTTGCAACCCTATGGCATAAACCCAGGCAAATATTCTAATTTGAAGGAAATTCTAAAATGCTCTACATAAGTACCAGAAAGATATTCAAAAGGTATGCTACTCAGAAGCTAAAACTGGGAAGGTGAAAACTGTTCTCTCTTATAGAAGAAAATATTCTCCCTTGAACATGAGAGCCACACCCATCATTAACTTTAGAATGCTTAAGCCTGTTTGGTTAAGCTAGGGTATCTGTTGATTACTATAAAAATAGCTATCCTCTACTCCTGATACTCTTCCATGAGGAGGTACAGCTTATTCATGTATAATTTTCAAAAAAATTAAGGAATTTGACTCATACAATTAGTAAATGAACACAAACAAAAGTTTGTAATCAACTGGACAATGGAACCAGTAGAATGGTAAAGCTGCTTCAAAGAAGCATTCATAAGATAAAGACTTGTGACTCCTGAAATTTTTTTCTAATGGATACTAAACTGGTTAAGTCACATAGAGATATAACAGAGTAATCTTTGTATGATCTTTTCTTGGGACAAAAATCTACAAGATAACATGTAATCTGGTTTCAAAACTAAGCAAATAGTGAAAAGCAAAGTCAAATGGAAGTATACTTTCCAATTTAATTAAGTACTTCTTCAACTTGTTAAGTCCAACATTGTGAGGACATGCATTGATTCTCCTGCTTCAGTTCCAAGATTATAAAATGTTTTTCTCAATATTTAATTTGTGTAGTATTTCTAACCTTTTTAAACCTTATATTTTCCCTTTAGTGCGAATACTATACTATGAAGAAAAATTACAATGCAAGTCTGTACTCATTAACATGGAAAATAGTCACTTTTTTGACTTGTAACTATGTATACTACTTTCATGTATACTTACACATTTTTCTAAGAGTTGAAGAGGAGCCAGAATTATGTCTTTCCATCAGACAATTGTTATGCTCTTGGAATATGTCCAGTAAGGTTGTTGCATCTTATTATCTCCAAGGACATGGTTTCCAGTGATGCCACTGTTAGCTTCTGTCAATATTCAGTTCATATTATATTCATTAGTCATGTTAAAACTTTGGTCACAAGGGCTCTTTATTTATTTACACAGAGGACCTCTGCTCATCTATAAGATATTGGGACAATAAAACATTCGTTTTACTTCATTGTGAAAAATCTTTCTTTGTCCAGAGAATTCAGAAATTATCTCTTTCAAAATCTTCTAAAAATAATCTTACATTTCTCAGAAATTTAAAATAAATGTGTTTTTCTTTCAGAATTGTGATGTAAGTTTTTTTCCTAGACTTAAATTGGAATAGGGTCTCTGAAGAGTGTCCAGTGTTAGTCAGTGTTAGTGACTCAGTCATGTGACGCTTTGTGGCCCCATGGACTGAAGCCTATCAGGCTCCTCTGTCCTAGAATTCTCTAGGCAAGAATATTGGAGTGGGTAGATATTCCCTTTTCCAGAGGCTCTTCCCAATCCAGGTACTGAACCTGGATCTCCTGCATTGCAGGCAGATGCTTTACTGTCTGAGCCACCAGGGAAGCCTAAAGAGCATCCATGTCTGCTAAATCAACTGAAAACTCAGATAATCATCTCTGTTCCCCAAAATGTTGTGAGAATGTGGATGGGTTCATGAAAGAGTTACTTATGAATGTACTGACTTCACTTATACATTCAGTTTCATCTTGGGACTAGAAGAATTTCCTATTCAACTAAAGCTATGATTGTCTTTCATAAGAGTAAGTATTTTCTTTTTTGGTAATATCAGTTTTTCTCTTCCTTCCCATTCTATTTACTTCATATCTATAAAATATCAGATTTATGTTTAAAGATAAAGCAATAATTAATTTGGATATCTCAAGAAAAGAAAATAATCCTGTCTGATATTATTTTTTTCTAGAAAATTAACATGTGAAGGGATTAGACTCACTGGAGATATTTATTACACCCATCAATTGAGACATGGGTTCATTCCTGTTTAGTATTTTTAAGTTCAGGAGTAGATTTGTACCAATCACATAATAAGTTTTCAAGAAATCTGTCTTGAATAATTAATGTGTACTCACTCGAACAGAATAATTGAAGGGACAATCAGAAGTGATGTGTTCGATAATGTCACTGTCACTAATCAATATTTATACCAAGATATAACTATTTTATTCTTCATTAGAATGCCAGATATCTGCAATGTTGTCATCAGTGATTACTGAGCTATTACATGTAAGTAATCATGGAAGTAAATAGGAAATATCAATTTTCTGTTAAATAGGAAATACACCTGAATTAAAACACTTCATCAACATTCATTAACATCTAGATATGACAGAAGAGAATTGTGGATGTGATGAGTTAATTAGAATGGGAGAGTTTTAAAAATTGGATACTGCTTTGAGTTTCGTTGCCACAGTGAAATCTCAAGGGCTTATGAATTTTCTAGCTTTGTTTCAGAAGTGTCACTTTCTATGGGATCTTATCTAAAAGGGTGTCAGAATATCAGATGAGTATTTCTCCCGAGCCTGGACCAGTACCTCTTTCTTTTGATGGTACCAATACACCTATAGGTACTTTCCTAAATGTAGAAGATAGATGCTGTCAGTTGTTTTGGTCTCAATGGAAAAACTTACCTAAATTAACAAAACACACACACACACAAAAAACACATTCAGTTTTTTTATGGGTGTAATTTATAGCAAATAAGTGAAAGTCATTTATATAACTAATGATGTTCTCCATGGGAAATCCTTTTCTACCTCAACATGGAGGAAAGTAAGAAAGCTTGTGATATTTACAAATGGAAGTATCTTCCCATGCTATTAATAAATAAATTGTGGCTGAGAAAGAAATGTTGAACACCTAGTACATTCTATGCAGAACTGCAGAGTTGGTAACTCTGGCATTAATTACCTGTTAACAGAACATTGCACATACCCAGTCACCAAAATTCTCCTGCTTCACGGAGAATGCAGAAAAGAAAATCCATTTGTCACAGTGGCCATTGCTTAGCGCTCAGATGCATTAACATAATTTCTGAGTAATTTGAGGGTCAAATAAAAGAATATGAGAACAGAGAGGAACATTAAAAAGAGAAAGAGAGGTTGAGGCTTTAATTTGCTTTCTGCCAAAGTCTCTGTGTGGATTATAGAATGAATGCTTAAAACATTTTTTTGAACTAGAGGTTATTAAGTAAACTGAGACTAAAAGGAGCAAAGTGGAATAAGAATTCAGGCAGTCTAATTCTAGAAACTGCAAAAAGCACAGGAAGTTTACTTTTAAAAAGTAAACTTTTACTTTTTAGTCCATAGGAAAGCAATACGGGGATTTGGGGTCATGTTTCCATAACATTAAATTTAGTCTCAAATGTCAGTGCAGTTTTTTTTTTTTTTTTTTTTCCTGACTAACTTTAATAGAAAAAAAAATCTTCTTTCTAAATGCTATTTAAAACAGTTTTGTTATTTAATTATTAAAGTTATGTTGACTTACATTATTTTAAATAGTTTTAAAATTATAACTTGTTCTTGGTCTATAAAGGCAAAAATAAAATTCACTCTTTGATTATTTCTATAAACTTTGGATGAACAGTGACTGTGCCCTTGGCAATAAGATGCTGATGAGGACATAATGCTTAAAATTAAATTTACCAACAAGGCTGGAAATCTAGTCATATAAGCTGCTGTAAGATAATCATATATAAGTTAAATAAGCAGGGTGATAATATACAGCCTTGACATACTCCTTTTCCTATTTGGAACACGTCTGTTGTTCCGTGTTCTGTTCTAACTGTTGCTTCCAGACCTGCATAAGGATTTCTCAAGAGGCAGGTCAGGTGGTCTGGTATTCCCATCTCTTTCAGAATTTTCCATTTTATTGTGATCCACACAATGAAAGGCTTTGGCATAGTCAATAAAGCAGTAATAGATGTTTTTCTGGAACTCTCTTGCTTTTTCCACGATCCAGCAGATGTTGGCAATTTGATCTCTGGTTCTTCTGCCTTTTCTAAAACCAGCTTGAACATCAAGCAGTTCACGGTTCGCATATTGCTGAAGCTTGGCTTGGAGAATTTTGAGCATTACTTTACTAGCATGTGAGATGAGTGCAATTGTGCAGTAGTTTGAGCATTCTTTGGCATTGCCTTTCTTTGGGATTGGAATGAAAACTGACCTTTTCCAGTCCTGTGGCCACTGCTGAGTTTTCCAAATTTGCTGGCATATTGAGTGCAGCACTTTCACAGCATCATCTTTCAGGATTTGAAATAGCTCAACTGGAATTCCATCACCCCCACTAGCTTTGTTCGTAGTGATGCTTTCTAAGGCCCACTTGACTTCACATTCCAGGATGTCTGCCTCTAGGCCAGTGATCACACCATCGTGATTATCTGGGTAGTGAAGATCTTTTTTGTACAGTTCTTCTGTGTATTCTTGCCACCTCTTCTTAATATCTTCTGCTTCTGTTAGGTCCATAACATTTCTTTCCTTTATGGAGCCCATCTTTGCATGAAATGTCCCCTTGGTATCTCTGATTTTCTTGAAGAGATCTCTAGTGCTTCCCATTTTGTTGTTTTCCTCTATTTCTTTGCATTGATCACTGAGGAAGGCTTTCTTATCTATTCTTGCTATTCTTTGTGACTCTGCATTCAGATGCTTATATCTTTCCTTTTCTCCTTTGCTTTTTGCTTCTCTTCTTTTCACAGCTATTTGTAAGGCCTCCCCAGACAGCCATTTTGCTTTTTTGCATTTATTTTCTGTGGGGATGGTCTTGATCCCTGTCTCCTGTACAATGTCATGAACCTCCATCTATAGTTCATCAGGCACTCTCTCTATCAGATCTAGGCCCTTAAATCTATTTCTCACTTTCACTGTGTAATCATAAGGGATTTGATTTAGGTCATACCTGAATGGTCTAGTGGTTTTCCCTACTTTCTTCAATTTAAGTCTGAATTTGATAATAAGGAGTTCATGATCTGAGCCACAGTCAACTCCTGGTCTTGTTTTGTTGACTATATAGAGCTTCTCCATCTTTGGCTGCAAAGAATATAATCAATCTGATTTCGGTGTTGAGCATCTGGGGATGTCCATGTGTACAGTCATCTCTTGTGTTGTTGAAAGAGGATGTTTGCTATGACCAGTGCATTTTCTTGGCAAAACTCTATTAGTCTTTGCCCTGCTTCATTCCATATTCCAAGGCCAAATTTGCCTGTTACTCCAGGTGTTTCTTGACTTCCTACTTTTGCATTCCAGTCACCTGTAATGAAAAGGACATCTTTTTTGGGTGTTAGTCTTCTAAAGGGTCTTGTAGGTCTTCATAGAACCATTCAACTTCAGCTTCTTCAGTGTTACTGGTTGGAGCATAGACTTGGATTACTGTGATATTGAATGGTTTGCCTTGGAAATGAACAGAGATTATTCTGTCGTTTTTGAGATTGCATCCAAGTACTGCATTACGGACTCTTTTGTTGACAATGATGGCTACTCCATTTCTTCTGAGGGATTCCTGCCCGCAGTAGTAGATATAATGGGCATCTGAGTTAAATTCACCCATTTCAGTCCATTTTAGTTCACTGATTCCTAGAATGTAAAGAAACACAAGCTGGAATCTAGATTGCCAGGAGAAATATCAATAACCTCAGATATGCAGATGACACCACCCTTAGGGCAGAAAGTGAAGAGGAACTAAAGAGCCTCTTGATGAAAGTGAAAGTGGAGAATGAAAAACTTGGCTTAAAGCTCAACATTCAGAAAATGAAGATCATGGCATCCGGTCCCATCACTTCATGGAAAATAGATGGGGAAACAGTGGAAACAGTGTCAGACTTTATTTTTCTGGGCTCCAAAATCACTGCAGATGGTGACGGCACCCATGAAATTAAAAGACGCTTACTCCTTGGGAAGGAAAATTATGACCAACCTAGATAACATATTGAAAAGCAGAGACATTACTTTGCCATCAAAGGTCCGTCTAGTCAAGGCTATGGTTTTTCCTGTGGTCATGTATGGATGTGAGAGTTGGACTGTGAAGAAGGCTGAGCACCGAAGACTTGATGCTTTTGAACTATGGTTTTGGAGAAGACTCTTGAGAGTCCCTTGGACTGCAAGGAGATCCAACCAGTGCATTCTGAAGGAGATCAGCCCTGGGATTTCTTTGGAAGGAATTATGGGAAAGCTGAAACTCCAGTACTTTGGCCACCTCATGTGAAGAGTTGACTCAATGGAAAAGACTCTAATGCTGGAGGGATTGGGGGCAGGAGGAGAAGGGGACGACAGAGGATGGGATGGCTTGATGGCATCACTGACTCGATGGATGTGAGTCTGAGTGAACTCCGTGAGTTGGTGATGGACAGGGAGGCCTGGTGTGCTGTTATTCATGGGGTCGCGAAGAGTTGGACATGACTGAGCAACTGAACTGAACTGAAGATAATCATAGGTTACAGTGGGAAGAGTTACAGGAAAGGTTAACTCCATCTTGAAGTATTAGACATGGATTGCTGGTAGAAATGGTCTCCAAATAAAAATTCAGAAAAAAAGAAAGAGGAGACTGGAGAGAGTTCAAATAGAGACATCATTAAGGAGAGAAGGACTAGCACATGGGAATTTCCACAGGGAATTTAAGCATAGCCTTTTGTGAAACGTACAACTAGATAAGTTTGATGAAAAGAAAAAAAGGAGACATAAATTAGTTGCCTGATGCTGTAGACTGACCTGTTTATAATTATGGTGTATTATATCTTGATAGTGTCCAGAATCATTATACTGGTGAGATAGGGCAAGAAATTAGGTAAATTGTATGATTTGCTACTGGAAATATCAGAAAGATTCTCATACACTTAAATTTTATTATGAGGCCAAAAGAGATTGATTGATAGGATTAATGTTACAGTAGTAATTTGATAGTGAATATATATAAGAATATATACATATATAACTATCTTGTTCCTCATCAAGCATTTACCTGTTAGCTTTCACATCTATTGAGATTTTCTAACTCCATCATTATGTCTATGCTTTTTAGTTCATACATGACTATGAACTAGTTTTCCTTTATATATTCATTCACTTTTACATCAAGCATTTTTATCTTATTCTATGAAAAATAAAACACTGCTTTATTTATCATATGATTGTCAATTCAACTGGATTTTATGTATTCATTCCTAGATGTATTCAACTGGAACCCTTTTAAACTTGTGCATTCCATTTCTCTCCCTTGAATCTTGTTTGGTCCTGTGACTAGTCTGGTGAATAGAATGTGGTAGAGACATTGAGTCTAAGACTCTGGATTCTTGCATGATTCTATTCTCTTCCTTGGAGCCCCATGATCTTCCCAAAATACTATCTAGAGAATAAAGCACCATCTAGAAGAGATCTCAGTTATCTTAGTAAGGAGTCATTAAACTACTAAAATTGTGAATGAAGCCTAACTAGATAAGAAGACTTGGGCATCCTTAACGACAATCCTATGAACCCAGCCTAGATCAGCTGATGTCTGCTAAAATTGGCAGAAACATCCAGTGACAAAGAAACTCAAGTTTAAAACCACTGATCTGGGAATGATTTGTTATTTCATAGTAAATAACTGCAGAATGTGATAGGTGCACATGTGAGGGACTCCAAACAGACAGCTAGGAAAGGGTGCAGGGAAGGAAATCTTTGTAAGAGGAGACACCTAGAACACAGGTCTAGAAATGAAAGTCAAAAACATTCCAGTCTGGACGATTGAAGTTTTTGGTGAGAAATGCAAAATTTAGTAAGGTAAAAAATAACCAAATGTAGGACATCTTTCTTTGAGAAATAGTGAAGATTATACCTTCCATTTTTTCAATGTTAAAGATGATCTTTGAGAAATAGTGAAGATTATACCTTCTGTTTTTTCAATGTTAAAGATGATCTTTGAGAGGACAATATGCTTTCATATTGGATTCCTTGTATAGCCCAAGGCTTCCTTGTATTTTGCTTGTTTAATTCTCTTTAAGTCTAGAACTTTATTTTGCTGAGATTTATTGGCTCTTGTTGGTTTAATTTAGCCATATTTATGACTTGCATTGTATTATGTATTCAGCATTAGACTTTCTTTATCAACATAAAGATTATTGCCTCAGCAGAGTTTATCAGATCATTGCTACCTTGATAATGAATTAATGTAGAGGCCCTGCTTTTCACTTTAGAGAGAATTTAGTGAATCTAAACTTTAAATCTTCGGGCTTTCATGTTTCTTTTACAGGGTATATGTGAATCTCCAGGTTTCTAAACTCATATATTTTCCCCTTCTGTGTTAAAACCCATTCCTTTTTGCTCAAATTAACTCATTATTGTTTTCAATAATTAATTCCTGCTTAAGAAGAGTGATTGAAATCATATTTACATCTTTTGAATGTCTGTACTAGAAAAAAACAATGAATAGTATCACTCTATTATTTTCCTATCAATTCAAGAATTCAGTATTTTTTTCACATAAGATTTAATAGTTGATCAGAACCAAGATAGAGTTTAGGACAGCCCATATTCCTAAAAATCTATTTTCATGTTCTCTTGATATGATTCATCATCTTGAAGAAAGGTTATTTTCAACAAGGGTTGAAATGACCTACCATGCTTATTTCAACAAGCTTTGAAAAGATTATTTGGGGTCCAAGATTCAGCAATAACTATAAAAGCATGTTACTATTTCTAGACAATAGACCAGAGTATAGTTAAGAAATGAGGATTGTGACCTTAAGGCCCACTGCTCTTTTTAAGTTTATATATTTATGCTTTTCTTCAACATTGCTTTACTTCTTTGACATCAATGAAATTCTGTTGATTAAATCTGTAAAAGCTTGTTTCACTTGCTTGTTCCTCAGTGTATAAATGAATGGGTTTAACATGGGGGCAACTGAAGTAGTAATCACTGACACACACTTATTAATTGTCACTTCATCCTTTGCTGAAGGTTTGACATAGATGAAAATACAACTGCCATAGGTGATAGAAACCACAATCATGTGAGAAGAACAGGTAGAAAAGGCCTTCATCTTTTGCTGGGTAGAAGGGAGGTTTATGATGGTCCTGGTGATGTGCATATAAGATATAACTACACACAGAAATGTCAAGATGTCAGTCAACACAGCAAGGACAACAGCCTTCTGTTCTATGAACCATGTGTCTGAACAAGACATCTTTAGCACAGGAGAAGCATCACAGATAAAATGATCAATGACATGATAGTCACAGAATTACAGATTTAAGCTCAGGCAAAGTGGTGGGAATATAACCAGACAACCTGCTATCCAACAGCAACAAACAAATCTTCCACAGACTCTGCTGCCCATGATGGCTGCATAATGTAAGGGTTTGCAGATGGCCACATAGCCATCATAGGATATGATTGCCAGGAGAAAAAATACTTTTGCTCCGAAAAGAATGACAAAAAGTAATTGAGCAGCACAAGCATTATAGGAAATAGTCTTGTCCCCAGTTGATAAGCTGTATAAGAATCTGGGAATGAGGCTGTAATTAATAAGATTTCGAAAAAGAATAAGCATTTAAGGAAAAACTACATGGCAGTTTTAAGGCGAGAATCTACTAAAGTGAGTATAAGGATGGTCAGGTTCCCAGTACACTCAATGTATAGGAAACAAACAGAAACATAAAAATCAGAACCTGCATTGGAGGATCATCTGTCAGTCCCAGGAGTATGAATGTAGATAATGTACAGTTTCTCACTGCTGACTTGTGCTTCTCCTCAAACTCCTCAGAAATTCAAGTGACATTGAACTGAGAAAACCTATATGAAATCATGAGGCCATGGCCACTGGTTAAAATAAAATCCAATCAAGTCAATGAATAGTCATTTTCCTCTTTGATGTGTCAGTGACCTGCCAAAACTTTGGAATTTTCAGTTTTTTTGATGTGCATTACAGAAATCCTCCAGATCATGTTTTTCTGGAATAAGTTTGCACTAGAGTCCATATTTTCATACCCCCCCCATATGCTCTCTAATCTCTATTTTTCAATTAATCTAAACTCTGTGCTCTATTGTCTGAAATGTATTTAGCTATATAATTAGAAAGGATCATCCATATGATATGATTTTGTGGGTTTTCTAATGACCTTTTGCTCCAAACTTCACTACTCACAGGTTCAAGTGAGCTTGCAAGCTGCTTAAAGTGTGGGTCCCTGTTAAATGCAAATCAATGGCTGAGACTGATATTTTATACAGAGCCTGGAGGCCAAGTGTGCAGTATTTGAATGTTTGTTGTTAATCTAATGAAAAAAGAGTTATTTCATTTTATTTTTGATATCAGGATTATCATGCAAATAACCCACATTGCTTTCCAGTTTTGCTATTTATCTTGAAGCTTCTACATCAGTGTCTGACTTTCCCTGCATTTCACTGTAATAGAACACAATGTTTGATAAGTACTACATAAACAAATTACCTGCCTCAATATTGAGTAAATTAGTATCAGTGAAAAAACCCTGAAGAATTTAACCTCAATTGATTGTACTTCCAAAGTCATGAAAGACATGGGAGACAGGATGAAACACAGGTTGGAGGAGACCAAGGACACATGACAACTCTGTTTCAAGTAGTAACTTGAATCCTGCAACAGAAAATTGACATTAGTGGATAAAGTGGGAAAATCCAAATCATATTTATATTTGATTTAATTATTTTAATATTATTATTTTATTTTTTCAATTAACCCTCCTCTCCACTCAGACCCTTCAAGCCAGAGCCACAAAGCTTCTCTTTCCAATGCCTCTAGGGACTCTCAGTGAGCAATGAGGTTGGCCAGCAGGTTGCACATGCTCAGTCCCCAGGCATCAGTTTCTCCGGTAGGGATCTAGCATGTGGCTCCATTGCTACAGCCCTGGTCTGGGCACCTAGAGAGTGAGGGACTTGCTGTGGAGATGGTGGAATCTTTGCTGTCTGCCCACGACCTGGACCCATCCTTACATCTGTAAGTTATTAGTTATTAGTATTTGTATACAGTGTTAATTCCTCAGTATTAATAATTCCATTAAGATTATGCAAACTGCTACTATTAGGGAGAGATGGGTGAAGGATATCTGGGAACTGTCTGTGCTATATTTTCAGTTCTTCTGTAAGTAAAAAGTTATTTCATAATGAAAAACTGACAAAACAGGAATAAAAAAGAAAGAAAATGGGTAAAGCACCAGCAATCATTGAGCACTTTCCATATGCCAGGCAGTAGGCTGAGGCAAGTCTTTACATGGATTATTTGTCTGGAATAATACATCCTCTCTTCCAATCGTTTGTTCTTCTTTAGCTGTATTTTGGCTGATGTCCATTTTATTCTATCTATAAGTATATAGGATATCATTTGAAATGAATTTTGACAATTAAAGCTGTGGATTAATATTAATCAGCAATATCTGAATTGCATGGATTCTGTCTATACCTAAAAGCCAAACTTATAATGTCAACTAATAAGACCCAACTAGTAAGACTCCAAAATTGGAGATTTTGACCCCCTAATAGTACACTCTTGTGATGAGGAAGTCCTCCTTTAGAAAGAAATGTTACCTATGAAACAGATCTTCAAAGTGCTTTCACCACAGGGGGACATTCACTTTACACACCAGAAGAGCATCTACAAGTTTGAGTGGAGTCTGTTTCATGATATGACTCTGTTCATTACCAGCTTCCCACCCCTACTCTTTCCTTCACTAGACTGATATGGAACTTGTAGGTTTTTCAACTTTTGGCTTAGAATCACTTCCTGCAAGAAAAAAAAAAAAAAAATCTTGAAAATTCATTGTTATTTGACTCTCTTTTTTGCCCCTCTAGATCACTATGCTTAAGTCTTTGTTACCACTAAATATGTGACTGTAATTTTATTGATATTGGATTATGTCTTGTTCATTGAGAATCCACAGCAGCTAGCCCTATTTAGGAAAAGGCAATGGCACCCTACTCCAGTACTCTTGCCTGGAAAATCCCATGGACGGAGGAGCCTGGTGGGCTGCAGTCGTGTAGTCGCTGTGAGTTGGACACGACTGAGCGACTTCACTTTCACTTTTCACTTTCACGCACTGGAGAAGGAAATGGCAATCCACTCCACTGTTATTGCCTGGAGAATCCCAGGGATGGCGGAGCCTGGTGGGCTGCTCTCTATGGGGTCGCACAGAGTCGGACACAACTGAAGTGACTTAGCAGCAGCAGCAGCAGCAGCAGCAGCAGCAATGGCACCCCACTCCAGTATTCTTGCCCGGAAAATCCCATGGATGGAGGAGCCTGGTAGGCTGCAGTCCATGGGGTCGCAAAGAGTCCGACACGACTGAGCAACTTCACTTTCACTTTTCAGTTTCATGCATTGAAGAAGAAAATGGCAACCCACTCTAGCGTTCTTGCCTGCAAAATCCCAGGGACGGAGGAACCTGGTGGGCTGCTGTCTGTGGGGTCTCACAGAGTCGGACACAAGCCCTATTTAAAGTTTGTCAAGAGCTCAATAAATATATTTGTTGTAAAATTAATAAATTTTATATGTACAGTTGTGACTCAGAATAAGCAGTTTATCAGTTAGTGAAATTTCCGTTCTCTTTTTGGTCCATTTTTTAACAGAAGTATGTAATCCCAAGACGATTCCCCAATTTTTTCCTAAAAACAGTCAATTGAATTCTTCTGTGTTTTAGCTTCATTGAAGTATAAATGATATTAAAATGTACATTCATTATATATGCCATATATAATCTCTGTTGTCAATTCCACTTCATTTTAAAAATGAGATCTTTAAGATATTAAAATAATTATTAATAATTAATTAATAAACTTATTAAATTAAAAAAATAATAAAATAAATAAAATAATTATTTACTTTCTGGCAGTACACAAAATGCTACCTGATATACCTAGTCCTAGACCAAAAAAAAGTTATTTAAAATTTTTTTTGATCAAAAAATATTATATATGTTGCATTCTCTGATTACTCAGGGCTTCCCAGGTGGCTCATTGGTAAAGAATCTGCCTCCAATGAAAGAGACTCAAGAGAAGCAGGTGTGATCCCTGGGTCAGGAAGATTTCCTGGGGTAGGAAATGGCAACCACTCCAGTATTCTTGCCTGGAAAATTCCACTGATAGAAGAATCTGGCAGCTACATTCTATGGGGTAACAAAAAGTCCAACAAGACTGAGCACATAACACACGCACATGCACACACACACCCACAGACACACACACTCTGATTACTTCCATAACAGCTAAATGAAATGTTTTCTATCCTTCAGTTGTTATCTAGATACCTCATCACTTTCCTATGTTACTGAATCAAAAGGCATTTGACACAGAGGCTTCACTTAAATGGTTACCTGGAGTTTCACTTGGTTGCCTTACAGAATTCCCGTTCTTATCATTAATAAAGGTAAATTTAAGCTCTTGCTTGGTACCTACTCCCATTTAGCCTAAAGTGTTTATAGAAAAACAGAAAAAAAAAGAAAAAGTTTTGCCTAAAAGTTAGCCTCCCCACCTCAACAGGAGCTTAAAGGTCATACAGAAACAACACAGCATTTCCAGTGGTTGGAAAAGAATGAATTGTCTCTGCAGTCTAGATGCCTCCACTTAGTGCTATTACCCCAACTCCAGGTATCTGACTCTCTCAAGGAGCTAACCTGTGTGTCCTGAGGAAAGAGACTAATCTTTTATTCCAAATTTATCACTATTTTTTTCAGTCCTTGGTATTTCACCTTCTTAACACTTCAACGAAACTAATTGACACTTATACTGATATAGATGTTAAAATACTGAATTTTCATTACAATATGAAAGACTATTAGGGGATGGAGTCACTGACTTGTAAGCAAATAAGTCACTCAATTCACGTATATTACACACAGATTTTGTTTAAAATGAGGGAGAGCTTATGGCAGAGAACATGTAGGTGCATTTCTCTAAACTTCCTTTGTATTTAGATGAACTTCACCATATTGATACATAAAAACAGCTTATCAATGGTTGCCCTATATTTGCCAAACATATTAAGAGGCCGCACTTTATAAGTAGTTGTTGAAACCTTTCATAAAATATTAAAATGACAAATCATATGAGTTATTTCGGTAGAGATACTTACCTCAGAGGAAAGCATCATTCTAGAATTCAGAAAAGGGACAGGAAATGATTTAAAAATATTTCTTTGATAGTCGTAACCTCTGATGTTCCCTGAACCCCAAAGTTGCAAAGGGTGAAAAAAGAAGTCACCCAGGAAGGTCTTATGGTGGACAGAGAGGAGGGTGGTCTCTGCCCATTCTTAGGAGCAGAGACTCCTACTCACAGAGGGCTCTGCTGCTGATGAGTTTTCAGTAAGTTGTCCTCCACCCACACAAGATGAAGATTTTTCTCAACAGAAGGCCTGCCTCCCACTGAATCCCTGAAGTCTTTACTCTGGAACTGCAGAGCTAACAGTAGTTTAAATGGCTAGGTAGGGATCTCTCTCTGTTCTTGGGAAAGTTGATATTCTGATATTTCTGGCAGAGGAACATATTTCTAAACTGACAGAATTACCCTTTAAAAAAATTGACCCAATTTTCAATTAAGTGAAACAAAGCAAATGTGTCTTAAATGTTACTAATGAGTCTCTTGTGTAATAGACTTCGGTGACAGATAAGAGAACACAGGCCTGGGGAAAATGTCCTCAGAGAGGTGCCTGTAAATAACATTAGCATCAGAGGAGGCCAGGTATGCAATAATTAGTATCAGATTATAAGACAAAAGGTAAACATCTGTTATTTTATTTTAAAATTTTGTGAAGCATCTTAAGATGATAATGACAATGTTTCCAGTTTATTAAACTTGTAATATTTGTAATTAATGGTTGAATGTGGGCTTCCCTTAAAGCTCAGTTGGTAAAGAATCCGCCTACAATGCAGGAGACCCAGATTCGATTCCTGGGCTGGGTGAATCCCCTGGAGAAGGAAATGGCAACCCACACAAGTATTCTTGCCTAGAGAATCCCAAGGACTATAGCCTGCCAGGCTCCTCTGTCCATAGTGTTGCAAGAGTCAGACACGACTTAGCAACTAAACTATCACCAATGGTTGAAAGTGAAAGTCAAAGTCACTCAGTTGTATCAGACTCTTTGCTCCCCATGGACTATACAGTCCAGAGAATTCTCCAGGCCAGAATGCTGGAGCGGGTAGCCTTTCCCTTCTCCAGGGTATCTTCCCAACCCAGGGATCAAGGCCAGGTCTCCTGCATTGCAGGCGGATTCTTTACCAGCTGAGATAACTGAGCCTCAGGGGAAGCCCAAGAATACTGGAGTGGGTAGCCTATCCCTTCTCCAGCGGATCTTCCCTACCCAGGAATCGAACTGGGGTCTCCTGAATTGCAGGCGAATTCTCTACCAACTGAACTATCAGGGAAGCACAATTAAATGTCAGTGTAAACAATTCACATAATAATAGAGAAAAAATATTTTATCCAAAGAAAAGGCAAAGTGAAAATGTACTGTTGATAGTTTTCAGATATACCTTCCAGATCTTTATGATTCTTCTGTTTATACATTTCATGGGCCTTTTTAAAAAACTGAAGTATAGGTGATTTACTGTTGTATTAATTTCTGCTGTAAAGTGGTTCAGTTATACACACATATGCAAACTTTTTCATATTTTTTTTCCATTATGGTTTATCATAGGATATAGTTCCCTGTGCTATAAATAGGACCTTGTTGTTTATCCATTCTATGTATATACTAGTTTGTGTCTGCTAATCCCAGACTCTTGTACTATCCTTCTCCCACTCTTCTCCCCACTTGAAAACCATGTCTGCTCTCTGTGTATGTCTGTTTTTATATGGGAGATAAGTTCATAGGTGTTATATTTTTAATTCCACATATAAGTGCTATCATATGGTATTTGTCTTTCTCTTTCTGACTTACTTCACTTAGTATGATAATCTCCATCTACATCCGTGTTGCTGCATATGGCATTATTTCATTTTTTATGACTAAAATCTAATTGGATATATATGCTACATCTTCTTTATCCATTCATCTGTTAGTGGACATTTAGGTTGTTTCTCGTGGGCCTTTTTAGTTCTATATTTATTTATGATCTTATTCTATTTCATTTACATTTTAATACACATTTTTATATTTATGTTTACATATATTTTATATTTATTCATGTTCATGTATTTTTATTTCAGTTTGTTTTATAGAAACATTTTTAAATGCTTTCTCTATGAAAAGTGAAAGTCACTCAGTTGTGTCCTACTCTTTGCAACCCCATGGACTGTAGCCTGCCAGGCTCCTCTGTCCATGAAATTCTCCAGGCAAGAATACCAGAGTGGGTAGCTGTTCCCTTCTCCAGGGGATCTTCCTAACCCAGAGATCGAACCCAGGTCTCCCACATTGTGGGCAGATTCTTTACCATCTGAGCCACCAGGGAAGCCCAATGTTCTAAATCTGGTTAATAGCCTCTGTATGTGCATGCTAAGTCGCTTCAGTTGTGTCCAACTCTTTTCAACTCTATTTAGACGGTAGCCCACCAGGCTCCACTGTCCATGGGGACTCTCCAGGCAAGAATATTGGAGTGGATTGCCATTTCCTTCTCCAGGGGATCTTCCTGACCCAGGGATAGAACCCACATCTCTTATGTCTCCTGCATAGGCAGGTGGGTTTTTTACCACTAGCGCCACCTGGGAAAAGCTAAATTTTAATCATTTGGTCACACTCCAGGGCATGTGAGATCTTAGTTCCCTGACCAGGGATCAAGCCCATGGCCCCTGCCCTGACAGCTCAGAGTCTTAACCATTGAACCACCAGGGAAGTCCCTAGTGCTTTGATTTTAATATGTCTGTGTGTAATTTTATTTGAAAATCACTTTTATGAGTTGATTAAACTTCTTAAATATATAAATTTACTTCTATCCTAACATTTTGGAAAATTTCCAGCCATAAATTATTCTTACCTTTTTTCTGTCCCATTCTCACCTTCTCTTCCTCTTGTATCCAAGTTACACATATGATAGACTTCAACATTGACCATTGACCCCAGTATCTTTGTAAATTAAAAAGTTCACTTCTCCCTTTTATAAGGATTATACAGTTTCTATTGTTGTAATTTTCAATTTATCACCTTTTTCTTCTGAAATCTTTATCCAATAATTAAGCCCAAAGTGTGACTTTCTTCAGAAACATACAGCATTTTTTCATTTCTAACATTTTCCTTTTAATACTACATGTTTTCTCTTTCTATTCTGAGAAATCTTTGATTTTCATGATCTTCCTTTATCTCATAGCACAGTTGTATAGATTGATTTAAAATCTCTGTGTAATTCTATCAATATCTGAGTCCTCAGGACTTGGCACCTGAAAGATGTCACTTCAGTAAATGATTTTTTTTTTGAATACGTCACATTTTACCCATTCTTTATATAGTCTGTGGTTTTGGATTCTATCCTCATGTTTTGAATATTATACTACATAAACTCTGAATTCTATTTTATTCACCTGGAAATGTGAATGATTTTTTTTAAGCTAGCAATAAATTATTTGAGACTCAAACTACAAGTTTAGTCTTGTCTTATGTTGTATGGCTGAACATTCAGTTTAGTAATTTAAACCTTTGCTAAAACGGTTTTTCTTTGTTGCTGTTGTTGTTTGAGCCATGGGTCTCTGGTTCAGGGTTCATCTTGAAATATGCATATGCTTATATATGTTATTAAGGTCTGCTCTTCTCTAACTCTCTCATGAATTCCTGCATTCATGTCAGACCTGCCCAGAGACCTTACCATGTATCCTGTTATTATATAGCACATTCTGCTAATGACATTTAGTTTCAGTTGGTTGATGGGTTATTGGGACATTTTATATCCTTATTGACTATCTGTCTAGTATTTCTATCTGCTACTGAGTGAGTAGTACTTAATTTTCCAACTGTAAATGTAGATTTTTTTTTAATTTTTCACTTATTATGTTATTTTTTTTGCTACATGTACTTTGAAGTTCTCTTTTTAGATGCTTTATTAGGTTGCTCCCTGGAGGAAGGCATGGCAACCCACTCCAGTATTCTTGCCTGGAGAATCCCATGGACAAAGAACCCTAGTGGGCTACAGTCGATGGGGTCACACAGAGTCAGATACGACTGGAGAGACTTGGCACCTTCACACTCATTAGTTTGCTTTCATAGCAATATAACACAATGGTAGAATAAGACAACAGAAATACATTGTCTAACAGTTCTGGACGCTAGAATTCACAAATCAAGATATCAGTTTCTACTGAAGAAGAGGAAGCTGAGGAAGTGGCTCTTCCGTGCCTCTCTCTGAGCTATTGGTGCAATCGGTGTCTTTCATGTTCCCTCACCACATATCTCTAGTTTCTGCCTCCATTATCACCTGGCCATCTTCTTCCTTCATGTTTCTGTCTTTATATCATCTTCTCATTGTGTGTCTGTCTTGCATCAAAATTTACCCTTTTAATAAGACCGCTTGTGATACTGGAACAGAGCCCAGCCTAACAACCTCATCTTAACTTGGTAGAAGGTAGAGCTGGAGAAGAGGAGCTAGGGCTGGAGCCAGGTATGAGATAGGGTTTCTCTTCTGCTCAGAGGCCATCATTGCCTATTGGGAGTTGGGTCAGGTCCCAAGTTCCTGACGCAAAAGGCCCAAGGGTTGAGTCTTAGCTGGCTCATTCCCTATAAGTTTGGTCTTGCTTCTTTTCCATTCCTACCCAGTTCTGCATGGATCTGTTTTGCAACCTTGGTTGTACATGACTCCTGCCTGTCTCCAGTTAACCTTCAGAATGAGAATCATTCTATATGTTGTGTTTTCAATGTGATCCTAGTTGAGGAGGTGAGTTCCATGTCCTCCAACTTTGCCATCTGGAAACACAAGTTTGAAACGTTTTTAAGTTTGTATTTCTATACATCCTTGCCAACATTCATCATTTTGGGGCTTTTTTGAAGATTAGTCATCCTGAAACCTAGGAGGTGTTCCAGGTATTGCTATGGGTTCTTCTTATTTTAAATGTAAGCAATAATTTGAGAATGAAGAATAAGTTGTTCCTCATCAAATTATTTTTATATTGGTTTTCACCTATAGAGATTTTCTAATTCCATCATTACATCTATGTTTGTTGGTTCACATGTGACTATAAGAAAAGTTTTTGTAGTTTTTATATATTTATTCATTTCACATCATATTTTTATCTTATTCTATGAGTTATAAAGCATAGCTTTGTTTCTCATATGATTCTCATTTTGTTCTAGAGGTGTTCAACAAGAAACACTTTAAGCTTGTGCTCTGTCTTTTTGATAAGCTTCCATCATTTAAAAAATAATTTAATAAACTCAAGAAGTTTAAAACTGCATCCTGTGCTGAATTCTAGATTCTTTTCACATCCACTTCAATCCAATGTATTGATCCAGAGTTAAACTGAAAGAAGAAAAATAAATTTGGTGTGGGAGTAAACCAAACTGATGCTGTGAAAATATTTAAAGAATTTTTGAAAATATTTCAAAAATTTTTGAAAATATTTAAAGAATTCAAGTAAGAAATGTCACATTAGCCCATGTACATATTGATGTTAATCTAGGACAAAGGAGGCAAAATATACAACAGAGAAACAACTGCATGTAAAGAATGAAATTATAACATTCTCTAATACCACATGCCGGGGTCTAGCCCCAGCAGGATCCAGGGGTACCCTCAGGATGATGACCTAGGTGAAAGGATAGCAAAGCAGAGAGCAGGGCTTGATCTCCCTTGATAAGCACAGAAAGCCAATAAAGTGTCTGGCACGGAACTTGTTCTGTTCATGGAGGCCACAGGCGCCCTCTCGGTGGGGTGAGGATGCAAGACGCCCCCTCCCTAGTGAAGATGCAGGGCACCTTCTCGATCGGGTCTTAGAAGCCCAGGCAAAAAAGTGAACTCAGAGAGCCCCTGTGCCCCAAGGAGTCATCCTGAAGGAAGAACAGAGAGAGAAAAGGAGGGAAAAGGGAAAAAAAGAACGACATGGGGAGACCAAGTTATGGGTGAGCAAGGCCCACAACTTTATTTTCAAAAGGAACTTTTATACCTTGACTTATACAAAGAGGGAAATGAAAGATGCAAAGTCATACAGAGTCAGCCCAAATATTAAATCTGTTTATCAAAACCAGGATTTTTTTCTGCACACCTTTCCCATAAACAATGTTGTGTACAATATCTTCTGGCCTTGGGGGCCTGTGGACATTTTATGACCCTCTTTTGATAAAGGCTGCTCACCCAGAAAACTTATTTTCCCTTGAAGTGCTTTTTCTTTATATTTCTAACCTATGTCAGCCTCAGAAAGTGCTAAACAGAGTTACATTCTAACAGAGCTAAGGTGCAGTAAGTTACAACAAAGAAAGAACCAATTAGCTCAAAGGTCTGATGTGGTTAATTCCAAGGCTGCTACTTGTTTTTCTTACATTCCAACTATGTTAACTAATGCACTGCCAGGTGCACAATGGATAAGGGATATGGGAACTTGGCAGCAAGCATTGGCTTAGCAATGAAATCCTACACAAGCACTACTCTATATTTCTTTGAAAGGCTCTATATTTCTAGAATGCTTTAGGCTTCCCGTGTCTCTAATGGTTGGGAGGCTGTGAACAGTCACATGCGTAGCTGCAAGAGTCTAGATAAGCCTGTCAGGCAAGCTAGAAAGCCATCAGAGGGGTGCCCAGGAGACTTATTAACTAAAGCCCTAAGTTGATTTTTTTCCAGAGAAAGGTGATCGGGGATAGCCCCCTGTTAATGACAGAAGAGTTGGTGGAAGGCATAATATAATAAACAGACAGATTTTGGTTTTGGGATAGATGCTCGACCAGATTCAGGGGGTCCCTTGAGGCCTGATCTGCCTTTGCCTGTCAGGTCTCTTCCGCATGACCTTTGTCATGGGTGGGATCTCCCGTGGTGGCTATTGGCAACCACACACAAAAGTAGTATTTAAATGCATTAAACACCTAAGGGTAAAACTGGATACTATAAAACTCCTAGAGGAAAATTTAGGCAGAATACTCTGACATAAATCACAACAAGATCTTTTAAACCTGTCTCCTGGAGTAATTAAAACAAAAACAAACAAATGGGACCTAATTAAACTTAGAGTGTTTGCCCAGAAAAGAAAATCACAAGTAAGAAGAAAAGACAACCCTCAGAATGGGAGAAAATATTTGCAAATGAACCATCACAAAGTACTGACCTCCAAAATACATAAGCAGTTTATGCAGTTCAATATCAAAACACAAACAACCCAACCAAAAAATGAGAGAAGACCTAGACAGACATTTCTTCAAAGACAACACACAGATGGCCAACAAATGCATGAAAAGATGCTTAACATCACTCATTATGAGAGAAATGCAAATCGAAACCACAGTGAGGTGTCACATCACACCAGTCAAATCGTCATCATCAAAAAAAATCTACAAGCAATAAATGCTGGAGAGAATGTAGAGAAAAGGGAAAACTTTTGCTTTGTTCGTGGGAATATAAGTTGATACAACCATTGCGGAGAATAGTGTGGATGCTTCTTAAGAAACTATGAACAAAACTACCATATTACCAACAAATCCCATGACTAGGCTTATACCCTAAGAAAACCGTAATTCAAAAAGACACTCGTACACTGCTATTCATTGCCATACTATTCACAATAGCCAGGACATGATGGCAACCTATATGTCCATTAAAAGATGAATGAATAAAGAAGTTCAGATCAGACCAGCTCAGTCCGACTCCTTGCGACCCCATGAACCGCAGCATGCCAGGCCTCCCTGTCCATCACCAGCTCCTGGAGTTCACTGAGACTCACGTCCATCGAGTAAGTGATGCCATCAAGCCATCTCATCCTCTGCCGTCCCCTTCTCCTCCTGCCCCCAATCCCTCCAAGCATCAGAATTTTTTCCAATGAGTCAACTCTTCGCATGAGGTGGCCAAAGTACTGGAGTTTCATCTTTAGCATCATTCCTTCCAAAGAAATCCCAGGGCTGATCTCCTTCAGAATGCACTGGTTGGATCTCCTTGCAGTCCAAGGGACTCTCAAGAGTCTTCTCCAACACCACAGTTCAAAAGCATCAATTCTTCGGCACTCAGCCTTCTTCACAGTCCAACTCTCACATCCATACATGACCACAGGAAAAACCATAGCCTTGACTAGATGAACCTTTGTTGGCAAAGTAATGTCTCTGCTTTTGAATATGCTATCCAGGTTGGTCATAACTTTCCTTCCAAGGAGTAAGCATCTTTTAATTTCATGGCTGCAGTCACCATCTGTAGTGATTTTGGAGCCCCCCAAAATAAAGTCTGACACTGTTTCCACTGTTTCCCCATCTATTTTCCATGAAGTGGTGGGACCGGATGCCATGATCTTCGTTTTTTGAATGTTGAGCTTTAAGCCAACCTTTTCACTCTCCACTTTTACTTTCATCAAGAGGCTTTTGAGTTCCTCTTCACTTTCTGCCATAAGGGTGGTGTCATCTGCATATCTGAGGTTATTGATATTTCTCCTGGCAATCTTGATTCCAGTTTGTGTTTCTTCCAGTCCAGCGTTTCTCATGATTTACTCTGCATATAAGTTAAATAAACAGGGTGACAGTATGCAGCCTTGACGAACTCCTTTTCCTATTTGGAACCAGTCTGTTGTTCCATGTCCAGTTCTAACTGTTGCTTCCTGGCCTGCATACAAATTTCTCAAGAGGCAGATCAGGTGGTCTGGTATTCCCATCTCTTTCAGAATTTTTCACAGTTTATTGTGATCCACACAGTCAGAGGCTTTAGCATAGTCAATAAAGCAGAAATAGATGTTTTTCTGGAATTATCTTGCTTTTTCTATGATCCAGTGGATGTTGGCAATTTGATCTCTGGTTCCTCTGCCTTTTCTAAAACCAGCTTGAACATCAGGAAGTTCACGGTTCATATATTGCTGAAGCCTGGCTTGGAGAATTTTGAGCATTACTTTACTAGCGTGTGAGATGAGTGCAATTGTGCGGTAGTTTGAGCATTCTTTGGCATTGGCTTTATTTAGGATTGGAATGAAAACTGACTTTTTCCAGTCCTGTGGCCACTGTTGAGTTTTCCAAATGTGCTGGCATATTGAGTGCAGCACTTTCACAGCATCATCTTTCAGGATTTGGAATAGCTCAACTGGAATTCCATCACCTCCACTAGCTTTATTCATAGTGATGCTTTCTAAGGCCTACTTGACTTTACGTTCCAGGATGTGTGGCTCTAGGTCAGTGATTACACCATCGTGTGTACGTATATACAATGAAATATTACTCAACCATGGAAAAGAATGAAATTGGGTCATTTAGTGGTGTGGAAGAACCTATACTCTGTCACTGAGTGAAACAAGTCAGGAGGAGAAAAACAAATATCACACATTAATACATATGTGGAATCTAGAAAAATGGTACTGATGAATCTATTTGCAGGACAGAACTAGAGACACAGATGTGACGAATGAACATGTGGACACAATGAAGGAAAGAGGGGGTGGAACAAATTGAGACAGTAGCATTAACATGTATCCCCTACTATGTGTAAAATAGGTAGCTCGTGGGAAGCTGCTATACAGCACAGGGAGCTCAACTCAGTACTCTGTTGAACAGTAGGCTAGGAAATGGGTTTTGGAAAGAGGCTTAAGAGGAAGGGGATAGCTGATGCAAGCTGTTGTACAGTAGAAACTAACACAACATTTTAAAGCAATTATACTTGATATTAAAAAAACATTAAAAAAAAAAAAAAAAAAGGATCCAGCTGAAGTGGTTAGTATCCTCCAGTTAGAGCTGCTAGAATCTAAATAAGGACAGCTGGAATCTGAACAGAAGTTCCCCTGGTATCTTTGGCTAACTGAACACATGCAGAGCAAGTGTAGTCCGTGTTCACCAGTGATAAGGCTGAAAGTTTGACAGAGATAGTAGGGGCCAAACAGTCAGTGGGCTTGGAGTTTTGGCCCAGCCAAAGTAAAGACAACTTATGAATGAATATCTTCTCAACCACAGGCTTCCAGTTGAACACTGGGAGAGCCACTTAAAAGTCAGGACTACATTCTGGGCAAGTGTCAAAAATATTAAAGCCTGAGGGTAAAATCAATCCACAGTTCTTCTCATAAACAAAGTTTTATTGGATCATGTTCACTCCAACTCATTTGCTTAATATCTAAGACTGCTTTTAACAATAAAGTTGAGCAATTTTAACAGAGACCTCATGGTCCCAAAGGCCAAAACTGTTTACTTTCTGGCTTTTTACAGAAAATGTTTGCCCACCTCTGGTGTGGAAATAGGGACTTCCCTAGTGGCTCATCAGTTAAGATTCCACCTGCAATGCAGGAGAGTAGTTTGATCCCTGGGTTGGGAAGATCTCCTGGAGGAGGTCATGGCAGCCTACTCAAGTATTCTTGCCTGGAGAATCCCATGGAATGAAGAGTCTGGCAGGCTACAGTCCATAGGGCCGCACAAAGTCAGACATGACTGAAGTGACTTCTCATGCAAACAGTATAGAATTTACTTTTGCATTTTGTATTATTTGGGAAGAAATAATGAGAGGTAGTTTTCTAAGCAGTTCATGTTCTCTTCATCTCCCCAGATTTTTCCTGGGAGTTAGCTCTTACACTTTTTTTTCATTGCTTTGCTCAGTTGTTGCCATACCCTCCTTTAGGGGATCTTCCTGACCCAGGAATCAAACTCCTGGTGTCTCCTGTATCTCCTGAATTGCAGGTGGATTCTTTACCAACTAAACTTATGGACCACCTAAAAGAATCCAATTAGCTCATCCCTCTATAATCTTCCCCTTTGCTCCTGAACACTTTGAAGGGTGAGAATTTGGGAAAGACTATATATTCTGTCCACCTAGAGCTCACACTAACAACTATGTTGCTGCTGCTGCTGCTAAGTCGCTTCAGTCGTGTCCAACTCTGTGCGACCTCACAGATGGCAACCCACCAGGCTCCCCCATCCCTGGGATTCTCCAGGCAAGAACACTGGAGTGGATTGCCATTTCCTTCTCCAGTGAATGAAAGTGAAAAGTGAAAGTGAAGTTGATCAGTCGTGTCCAACTCCTAGCGACCCCGTGGACTGCAGCCCACCAGGCTCCTCCACCCATGCGATTTTCCAGACAAGAGTACTGGAGTTGGGTACCATTGCCTTCTCAGAATAACTATGTTAGATAGTTAGAATAGGAAAAAGGATTCTAGAATGGCGGTGGCTAAAAGACAAGGAAGGGAAAAGCCTACAAAAATAGAAAAAAGGAAGATCCGAGGACTGGAGTGAGGACCTCAGGTAGAACAAAAAGCACTCCTTGCTAGCCCAATTTACATAGGGCAGGCCCAGGGGGAGGAGAAAAAAAACATATAAAAAGGGAGCCAAAGGGACGGGGGTCTCTCTCTTGCTCTCTCCCGCTCTCTCCCACTCTTTCTGCTCTCCTCTCTCTCTCTCTCTCTCTCTCTCTCTCTCACTCTCTCTCTCTCTCTTCTGTTCACGTCTTTTGGGTCGGCATGCTCTCACACCTTGAGGATGTATTTTCCTTTATTTTCTAAATTAAACGGAGCTGTAACACTGATTTGTCTGAGAGCTGTGACACGATCTGTCTGGGGGCTGTAATCCTGGTCCGTCACTTCAAATTTTTGCTGTGATGAGACAGAACTGAGGAAATTATATGTTCCTCTGACATCTATGGTGCCCTGACTCCGATGTAACCTGGCTGAAACAACCTTGGCACGCCCCTGCAAGGAGGAGGCCAAGCACAGCAGGAGACCAACTCCACGAAAGCTCCCACATTGGAAGCTGAATGTGAAGAAAACCCAGTGCAGGGGAAGTGACAAGAAGCCCAGTGTGCTGAAAACCAAGACAGGGAAAAGCGAACTCAGCAGAAAGCTCACACAGCTGTCTCACATTCCAGAAGACCTCCGGTTAAGGTAGGCAGTCCTTGCTCCTGTGGCTGGAAGGACATGTATCTAGCAAAATCTTAATTCCTTTACAACCTCTTGTTTCTTGTTTCCTTGAACTACCCTGTGAACAGGCAAGTGTAAGTGGATGCAATTGAGGGACTCTGGAGAGGCTACTTCTCAGTATGTCCCAAAGGCTCCATTATCTGCTGAGCCCCGATAGCTGTTACCCAAGCCAGTGGGGGTTCTCCTATCCTTAATCTTCTTTGTGCCAAGGATCAGGCCAATGAAAACTGTGAGCACAGGTCAGGGATTTAGCAGATTTTCTGGCAGGTTATGAAGGGGATTCCTTGGCAAGTTTATCCCACTAATTTTTCCTCCCATCCTCCAGCTCCTCTCTCCCGGGACTTGAGCCCTGCCAAAACCCATGATGCCTAGCTTCAGGACCTAATGAATCTCAGGCTCTGATGTCTCATTGCAAAAATTCATGCCCTTGTGCTATGTCATTCTTTCAAAAGTTGTGCCCTGCCTCCTTCCCTCCTGTTTCATGCTCTTTTCCTGAACCCACCCAGGCTCACAATGTTGCCTCTACAATCTTCTGGAGGGACAACCAGAAAATAGCTGGCCCTTGGGAGGGAAATACTGTATAATATCCAATCCCTCTAGATAATCAGGCCTTCATCTTCCATGTTTCCTACAACATGTGCAACATCAGCATCTCTCAGTGAACCTGCTAGGGTGGGAGACAGGCACACAATGCTTGCTAGAAGTCTATCTGTTGGCATCCCTTCAAAGGCAATTGGGCTTCCAGGGATAATGTTTGCCACTTTGGGGGTTAGCCCTGCAGGCTGTTCGGGCCCAAAACCTTACCATCCTTCTCCTAATGTTACAAGCATCAGATCAGATCAGATCAGTCACTCAGTCGTGTCTGACTCTTTGCGACTCCATGAATTGCAGCACGCCAGGCCTCCCTGTCCATCACCAACTCCCGGAATTCACTCAGACTCACGTCCATCGAGTCAGTGATGCCATCCAGCCATCTCATCCTCTGTCGTCCCCTTCTTCTCTTGCCCCCAATCCCTCCCAGCATCTCCACTCCACTTTTATGGAACATCTGGTTTATTGCCTCTTATCAATTTGTTCTTAAGCCAATTACTAACTCCTACAACCAGGACCCTGCCCCCTTGTGGGCAACATTGCTTCACCCTGCTTATTATTAAAACACATTAATCCCCCTAACAGGGCCAGATAACCCACTCCTTTGTTTTTACTTCTGTTATTACCTAAAATGGGTCTATGACAATGGAATGTTTACCATTGGAGACACCCTAAACTGCTCTTATAGAGGACTATGGGAGGAAATCAGAAACTTACAATCCTTTATAGTAGTAAGAGGATAAGGCTTATGACTGTTTCACCAGGTTCCCAGTCCCTGGGCACAGGCTTGGATTGCTTTCATCATGATATCTATTCGCATCTGTGGTGAACAAACTGGCAATAAGCTAAAATTGCAACCCCTTAATCCTACCCAGCACTGGTCATGCTGGAGACCTTGGGGATGCCCAACTCCAGCCCAGGGGTTCCAGGAGGTCGATCTGCCTAGGGATCCAGTCCCCAGGAGGTTGTCACACCTCAGCCTACTTGGAGGTCCATCAGCCCAGGATCCCAGGAAGTTGACCTGCCTCAAACTTCCTAGGGATCTTGTCTCTGAGAGGTTGTCATGCCTCAACGTGCTCAGGGATCCACCAGTCCGGGGGAGGGAGGGGGTGGGCGGAAGCTGGGCCCCAGAAGGTCAAAATGCTTTGATCTGCCTAGGGATCTGGTCCTCGAAAGGTTGTCATGCCTCAACCTGCTTGGAGGTCTGCCAGTTCAGGAGTCCCAGGAAGTCAATATGCCTCGACCTGCCCAAGGATTTAGTCTCCAGGAGGCTGCCATGCCTCAGCTTGCCTGAGGATCTGCACCCTGACCCAGGGATACCCTGCTCTCAGGTTGCAACAGTACTGGGTAGGATAAGCTTCAGAAAGACTCACCCCTAAAGAAGTCCACCCATGGAAATAGAAGGAAGCCTGTTACTTGTGGGACTGTGCCCAATCTCAGCAATAACTCAGGAGCCCAATGAGAAACCCATGGCCTTTCTAGAAAGGCTAAAAGAGGCCTTCCAAAACTTTACTAATCTGGACTTAGACTCTTACAAGGGACAGGTGACTTTAAAGGACAAATTCCTGTCCCAATGTGCATCAGACATCAAGATAAAGTTATAACAGCTACAGCAGAAGGACCCTGCTGCCTCTTTAGATGAGATGGTCCAGCCAGCCACCAATAACTTTTGTAACAGAGAACAGGAGAGGGAGGCCCAGGAGAGGGAGAAAAAGAAAGAGACAAGGCATGCCCAGATGCTGACAGCCCTCCAGGGAAGTGCTATGGCAAACCCCAAGTCCTTGAAGGACAAAGTACGAAGCAAATGCCTAATCTGTAGACATGCGGGGCATTGGGTCAAAGAGTTTCCACACCTGTGACAAGTCTCCTAAAATGGCTTGTTACAAATACCACAACTGGGACACTGGGTGGCACTCTGCCCTTGGGACCCAAGAGCCTCAAGGTCAAGTGCCAAGCTTTCCCTCACGATGGTTCAACAGGACTGAAGCGGCCTGCTCCAGCCAACCCGCCTGTCACAGATAACCATCATGGGACTGGAGTGAAGGGTGCAACTGGATGTGGCAGGTAGGTCCAAGAATTTCTTGGTAGACACACAGGCTACCTACTCTGTCCTGACCTCCTACTCCAGAGCCTTCTCCTCCCAAACCTATACAATTTTGGGTGCTACAGGAAAAAACATTTACAAAAAGATTCACCTGAACACTTGTTGCTGGGATGGACAAATATTTTCCCACCAGTTTCTAGCGGTCCCTGACTGTCCTCCCTTATTGGGAAGAAATCGCTCCCTGCCTTCGAAATCTTGCAGCTATTGCAGTCCTGATGGAAGATCTTTTAAAACTCTCTTTTAAAGGCAAACTGACTATTTTTACTAGTCACCAAGTGAAACAACTCCTAAACTGGAGAGGCCATTTATGGATGTCTGATCAAAAAATCCTCAGATATCTAGTGCTGATGGAAAATCCAGGCCTCACTATATACCCTTTTGAGATTCTTAACCCAGCCACCCTTCTGCCTACCCCCAAGGGCTCTCTCCCCTTTCACTCTTGCCTAAAAACCTTGGGCCACTGAACAAAACCCTGAGAGGGATTGTCGGAAGATCCTCTGACCAATCCTGAGGAAATATGGTACACTGATGAAAGCAGCTTTGTCTTGGATGGAAAAAAGAAGAGACAAATATACAGTAGTCTCCAATTTTGAGACCATAGAGGCTAAACATTTGCCACCAGGTACTTCAGCCCAATTAGCTGAGCTCATAGCCCTGACTTGAACTTTAGAGCTGGAAAAAGGAAAAAGAGTAGCCAATTACATTGATTTCAAGTATGCCTTTCTGGTGCTACATGCACATGCTGCTATTTGGAAAGAAAGAGGCCACTTGACAACCCGAGGGTCCCCAGTCAAATATGGTGATCAAATCCTTAGACTCTTGGAGGCAGTTCATCTACCACTGAGGTTTCAGTCTCCCACTGTAAAGGACAACAAAAAGAGATCACGGAAGTGGCACAAGGGAACCAAGCAGTTGATTAGGCAGCTAAGAGACGAGCATTACAGAACAATGACCTAATAAGGATTGCCACCCTAGTTCCACAGACTAATTTGCCAGAAACTCCTTCATATACTGAAGGTGAGACTCAAAGCTAAGAGTGAGAGCTTTCAAGAAGATCATACAGGGTTGTTTCAAAAGGAGGGACTCTTTTTTCTACCTGAGAACCTCCAGTGGAATTTGGTTAACTCTTTACATGCCACCACTCTTTTAGGGGAAGAGGCCCTCCAAAGATTACTAAAAAGGTCCTTCAGAGGAACAGGCCTCCAAATGACTATAAGGCAAGTGGTCTCCTCTTGTCCCACTTCCCAATTAAACAACCCCAAAGGAGCTCGAAGACCCCAGCTGGCCCAGCCTATCCAATGACGTGGGACCTACCCAGGACAAGACTGGCAGATGCACTTCACCCAGGTATAAGTCATGACCTATTAGTCATGATAGATACATTCACAGGATGGATTGAAGACTTTCCCACCTGGACTGAAAAAGCTGAGATGGTAAAAAAAAAAAAAAAAAAAAAAAACTGCTCCAAGAAATCATTCTGAGATTTGGTCTGCCCAGGTCATTACATAGTGAAAATGGGACATCATTTACTTCTAAGGTCACCCAAGGGGTCTCTAAAGCATTAGGCATTACTTATTATCTCCATTGTGCTAGAGGCCTCTGTCTTTAGGAAAAGTAGAAAGAGCCAACCAATTCTTAAAATCAGCAACAAAAAAGATAACCCAGAGACTTCCCTGGAATGGAAGGAGGCTTTACCAATGTCCTCCACACCCATATAGCCACTAAGAAACAGGTTGGTCTTCGTCCTTATAGATGCTATATGGGAGACCTTTTGTTTATGTCAATGACCTCTTCCTAGATCCAGAGGCTCAGACCCTCTGGTCTTATACCATGGCTATTGGGCAATTCCAACAAGATATACGCTTGTGGGGTGTCAACCAGGACCCAAAAGATTCTAAAGAGTCACTGCTATATGCTCCAGGTACCCAAGTCCTAATTAAAGTCTGGAAAGATGGGTCCCCAAAGGCTCAACTCCAGCCCAATGGAAGGGCCCCTACCCTGTAATACTTTCTACCCCCACAGCAGTCAAGGTACCAGGACATGACTCCTGGATTCACTACTCACAAGTCAAGCTGTGGAAGAAAACAGAAGAGGACACTCAATACACCTATGAGCCCCTGGGAGATCTCAGATACCTATTCAGAACTACAGATGAGTGCCATTTTAATGAACACCCCCAAAATCAAGTTCTGGGGATAAGATTTCTCAGGACAGCTCTAAAGAGCCAACACAGCTTGGCAGGGGTTGCACTCCAAAACAGACAGGAGATAAATCTTCTGATCCCTGAACAAGGAGGAACTTGAGCCATCTTGAATGAGACATGTTGTTTCTGGGTAAATACCTCCAGCTAAGTTAAAGAAAGTCTCACAGTCCTCAAGAAAATCATTCAGACCTTCTGGACCTCAAAGAACGAGCTGGAGAGTTCTCGGGGTGGCTACAATCTCTCTTTGGGGGAATCCTCCTGGTGACAGAAATTTGGAGTTGGCTAATGCCCCTACTAGTGCTTGTTATCATCATATTGATGCTGCTAATGATTGCTCCATGTACTATCAATTGTCTAACCGGTTTTGTTTCTGCCCAAGTCAACAAGCTACAACATGCAATGCCCGTTCAACAAGGATATGCAGAACTACAGCTGACCACAGAAAATATCACTCACCCTTAGAAGGACACCGCTACAAGGACTCTGAGGCCTGAGACTAGCAAGAAGGGGAGGCCCAATGCCCCTCACCATCCCAGTTCAGCAGGAAGTAGCCAGAAAGACCTTGACATCCCTAATCCCAAAGAATTGGGCCTCTCACCTCTTGAGAGGGGAATGTTATGTAGTTAGAATAGGAAAAAAGAGTCCAGAATGGCAGTGGCTAAAAGACAAGGAAGGGAAAAGCCTGCGAAAATAGAACAAAGGAAGACCAAAGGACTGGAGTGAGGACATCAGGTAGAACAAACAGCACTCCTGGCTAGCCCAATTTACATAGGGCAGGCCCAGGGGAGGAGAAAAAAACATGAAAAGAGGAGCTAAAGGGCCAGGGGTTTCTCTCCTTCTCCCTTAGCTCTCTCCCTCGTGGGCGCTCTCTCTCTCTCACGCACTCTCTTTCTATTCTTCAAGTCTTTTGGGTCAGTCTCGCTCTCTTGCATGCACATGCTCTCTCTCTCTCTCTTCTTCATGTCTTTTGGGTCGGCATGCCCTAACTAATGCCTCAAGGATGTATTTTCCTTTATTTTCTAAATTAAACTGAGCTGTAACACGGAGCTGTAACATTGATCTGTCCAAGAATTGCGACATGGTCTGTCCAAGGGCTGTAATGCTGGCCCATCACTTCAAATTTTTGTTGTGATGAGACAGAACTGAGGAAATTACACACTTCCCTGACAACTAACGTTAGAACCAGTTCAATGTTTTATCACATATGGGGAACTAAATTGCTTTGCCACTTAATAGAAAATTTTGTTTAGCACACAAACTCCTGTAAATATTGAATTTCACTTCAACCTTTCCTGAGAAAAATGGATTTATTTACAACTCCCATGGTTGTATATGCATAATTCAAAGTCAAGTCACAGGAGTATACACCCTATGTCTACTATTCCTAGTCAAGGCACCTGAATGATCTGCCCATCATTTGACTAAATTTTTTCATGTGCCATAAATGCAAGCTGTTGTCCCCAAAGCTGGACAATGTCTCTCTGATGCCATTTAGCTGAGTCATCACAATGCCATATGCCCTGCATTTGCATAAAAGTAGGCTTTCATTTTCAGCCAAAGTCACCTCAACCTGAAGAGATACAGGGCACAGAATATAGAGTAGGTTCTCAATAAATATTGACAGTAAATTAACAGTGTGTTTTATAAAATGTAAAAAAAAAAAAAGCAAAGAAGTGATAGTAGCTGGAGTATACAAATAAGAAAGCATTCAATGAGGTAAGTGCACATTGCTGGTTTTTTTCTTAAAGTCACACACCCTCTCAATAGTCTGTTGCTATAGCAGTATTAGTTTTTGATTCTCTGATTCCTATAATCATTATTGGAAGCAATTCTTCCCAGGGTCCTCTATAGATATTAGACTAAGGAAGTCTAATTAGACTAAGGAAAACAAAATTATGAACTGAACTCTCTATTAATCATCTATTTTTGTGTAGTTGAAGATAACTCTTTCTGGTACAAAGATGCTAAGACTTTTTTAAAAAACTATGAAGATCATCTATCCAATCACATTCATTCTAGTAATTTCTTCTCTGAGATTGAGACCAAATATATTTTTAATACATCTAGTGTGAAATATATATTAAAAACTATGCAAATATAAAAACTTTTCTACCTAAAACTAAGAATGCCTCCTTTGGTCTTGTGTACATAAGCAATCACATGTATAAAGATATATAAAAACTTAGAGCAACATTTTTATTATAAAAAGAAGAAATATAAACAATAGAAGTTTCCAAACTCATGGTACTTATTATCAAAAACATTAAAACTACATAAATTCTGTCATGAAAAATTAGTATAAAATATCTGTATGAGGATAATTAAAGATAGATTGCATGTAAATGGTAGATCACAATAGTTTTTACAAATTTACTTATGTACTTTTGCTTGAGTTGGAAAATCTCTGACATTACTTTTGTAAAATAATCTGTGATGGCAATCTCTATGTCATTCTTTTTTCCTTTCTACCTTCATATTTTTCATAGTATCCATGAGATACTTAAGAAAGTGGCAGAAGTCTTCTTATGCCAATTGCATTGCCTTACTACTACTGCAAGGAAAACATCAAATATTATATCACTTGACTTCTATTATCCTGCACCATCTTGGTGTGTCTAATGCAATTGTTGCATTTTTTTGTTCTCAAAGGCACTGTCCTCACTGCTACCTGTGTGAGGTTGGATGCCAAAACTTTTTATCCCTTAGTGACTTTTAAACCTGGGTCTCTAAGGACTCTTTTGTTTGTTGATTCTATTGACTATTGTTATGAATGGGATACATAAATTAACTAACCATAATATTTGGCCCCAAATACGTTTTCCTGATCAACAAGTTCAGCAGATCAATTATCTCTAATTCTTTAGTCACCCATGGTACACCTAGCCCTTTAGACAAGACATTCCTTCCTTTTAGCTAGCAAGAGAAGAAGGTATATTCTCAGAGTAAAATGGCACAGGACCTCTCACAGAGGAAGCTCTGTATGGTATAGGAGAGCTCTGAGCATTTTCAGGGATTTTCTAGCTGAGTGTGGTTCCCTAAGAAAACCTAGCAGTCACACGTCTCCTCTAGCATATTCCTGTTCAGTGTGTGTATCTTCAAATAAACTATCAACAGGTGCCATGAAATAATTTACTGCTTAAAGGGTAAGTATGAAAATGTTTGCTGCTTCAGTTATATACACAGTATGTACATGTGTATTCTAGCGGAAAGTGGGAGGTGGGTGAGGAATGTTATGATAGATTTCTCTAAGCAAAGTGTTAGAATTTTTAATTCACTTTTAAAAAAATTTTTATTGGAGTACAGTTTATTTACATTGTTGTGTTAGTTTCTGCTGTACAGCAAAATGAATCAATTAAACATATACATATATCCACACTTTTTAAGATCCTTTTCTCATATAGGCCATTGCAGAGTATTTAGAAGAGTTCCCTGTGCTATACAATAAATCCTTACTACTTATCTGGGCTTCCCTGGTAGCTCAGCTGGTAAAGAATCCTCCTGCAATGAAAAAGACCCCAGTTCAATTCTTGGATCAGTAAGATAACCTGGAGAAGAGATAGTCTACCAACTCTGGTATAACTCCAGTATTTTTGGGCTTCCCTAGTGGCTCAATTGGTAAAGAATCTGCCTGCAATGTGGGAGATCTGGATTTGATCCCTGGATTGGGAAGATCCCCTGGAGGAGGGCATGGCAACCCACACCAGTATTCTTGCCTGGATAATCCCCATAGACAGAGGACCCTGGCAGGCTACAGTCCATAGGGTCGCAAAGAGTTGGACACAACTAAGCACAAGCTCATTATCTATTTCATATATAGTGGTGCATTTATGTCAGTCCCAATCTTCCAATTTATCCCTCTCTTCCATGTAATATTTAAATAGCCAAACACTGCAATGAATACTAATGTTAGAATTTGACAGGAATAACCCACAGTCATTTTACTAGAATGATGGCTCTTAGAAACCATTAATAGGATTTTTGCTGAATATTCAGAAATAAAATCCCCAAAGAAACACAAAAATAAAATCCATTGCACACCTGCACACATCAATAGCAGAGATTTTATTCATTTTTGATCTTTTGCAAAATTAAAATATTTTGTGAAAGTTAAATTCTTAAGGCAAATTTTAGTCAATTTGAATATGTGATCATTAATAAATATTTAATACTTACATTAGACTGAATGCAGATAAAAGCAAAAGATTGATTTTTAAAGATGAAATTGTTTTAAGACCCAAGCAAAACTGAATCAAATATGAAGGGAACTGCTGCTGCTGCTGCTAGGTCACTTCAGTCATGTCTGACTCTGTGCAACCCCATAGACGGCAGCCCACCAGGCTTCCCTGTCCCTGGGATTCTCCAGGCAAGAACACTGGAGTGGGTTGCCATTTCCTTCTCCAATGCATGAAAGTGAAAAGTGAAAGTGAAGTCGCTCTGTCGTGTCTGACTCCTAGCGACCCCATGGACTGCAGACTACCAGGCTCCTCTGTCCATGGGATTTTCCAGGCAAGAGTACTGGAGTGGGGTGCCATTGTCTTCTCCAATAAAGGGAACTACTGGTGGTGAAAAAGGACTTTAAAAAGACAGAGATTCGCATTGTGAGTTATGGTCACCAACAGATGACAATGCACTGCCCAAGAGGGTATCAGTCTTCCATCAAGTTTTATCTACCCTGAGCCTCAATTAATATTCCTGTCTGTGATGGGGGTCTGTCAGCTGTGGACACTTCACCCAGTCGACTAGATCAATAGTAGCAGAAGACAGGATTTACTTGCTGAGAAAAAAGTGGGAAAGACATTGTTCAAAGCTTTGTGAAATAAGTTAAACAGAGAAAGAAAAACATCCTATGCTGTCAACTATATGTGGAATCTAAAAAAAAAAAAACTTCTAAAAATATAAAATTGGACTGTAATTCAAAAGTTGACTTCAGTTTAGTCGTTCAGTCATGTCCAACTCTTTGCAACCCCATGAACCGCAGCATGCCAGGCCTCCCTGTCCATCACCAACTCCCAGAGTTTACCCAATCTCATGTCCATTGAGTCCGTGATGCCATCCAAACATCTCATCCTCTGTCATCCCCTTCTCCTCCTGCCCTCAATCTTTCCCAGCATCAGGGTCTTTTCAAATGAGTGAGCTCTTCACATCAGGTGGCCAAAGTATTGGAGTTTCAGCTTCAACATCGGCCTTTCCAATGAATATTCAGGACTGATCTCCTTTAGGATGGACTGGTTGGATCTCCAAATTCACATTTATAAAATAATTTCCTTTGGTCATTATGTATAAATAGACTGGGTGGCTCAGCTCACTGTAAAATAGGAAATGTATCATTCAAATCAACAAGTAAAAACCATGGATGCTGGATGAGCCAAATAAGCACGAGAGTGTTCATTATTGGCTGATGTCATTGAATTCTGCAGTTCAAACATTTCTGACATTTACAAGTAGGTTTGGCAAAATCCAGGAGTCAATAATGAGAAACCACACCACTGTAACAGTATTCATTCTTCTAGGACTGACAGAAGATCCTCAGTTGCAAGTTTTGCTTTTTATTTTTCTATTTCTCACCTACATTTTGAGTATAACTGGTAATCTGACCATCATTACCCTAACATTGGTAGATCCTCACCTTAAAACACCCATGTATTTTTTCCTCCAAAATTTCTCTTTCTTAGAAATCTCATTTACAACCTCCTGTATTCCAAGATTCCTATACAATATATCAACTGGGGACAGAACCATTACTTATAATGCATGTGCGATTCAATTATTTTTTACATATCTTTTTGGAGTAACTGAATTTTTTCTCTTGGCGACCATGTCATATGATCGCTATGTGGCCATCTGCAAACCCTTGCATTACATGACAATCATGAGCAACAAACTGTGCAAAACAATGATTATCTGCTGCTGGATGGTGGCACTTATGACTATCCTCCCACCACTCAGCTTAGGTTTTCATCTGGAATTCTGTGATTCTAATGTCATTGATCATTTTGCCTGTGATGCATCACCTCTCCTGAAGATCTCATGCTCAGACACATGGTTAATTGAGCAGATGGTAATAGCCTGTTCTGTACTGATCCTCATCATCACTCTCATATGTGTAGTTTTCTCCTATATATACATCATAAGGACAATTCTAAAATTCCCTTCTCTTCAGCAAAGAAAAAAAGCCTTTTCTACCTGTTCTTCCCACATGATTGTACTTTCCATCTCTTACGGCAGCTGCATCTTCATCTATGTCAAACCATCTGCAAAAGAGGGAAATATTAACAAAGGTGTGTCACTGCTTATTTCTTCCATATCACCAATGCTGAATCCTTTTATATATACTTTGAGGAATAAGCAAGTTAAACAAGCCTTTAATAACTCACTGAAAAAAGCTGCATTTCTCTTAAGAAAGTAAAATAAACATGTTGATAAATCAACTGAAAGGATACACATCTATCTTATCATTTACATAAAGCCAAGAAACTATATTGTAACTTCTTAGCTTATAACCAAGCAGATTGATCTCAGAACCATTTAATCTTTAATTTCCCCTTCCATTCTTATACTAAACAACTAATTATTGAATATTGCTTTATGAGAAACAAAATATTTCACTCACAATTCTTTAATGAGACCCTACCATGATCAAGTCATTCCTTTTACTTCTTTAAGTGATTTTCCCAGATATTTCATAATATTGGTATAGGGGGGAAGCCATTTTTACTGAATTATAATTGATATACAGTATTTATTACTTTCAAGTGTACAACAAAATGATTTTATATTTTTATACATGGTAAAATCATCACCACAATATGTCTAGCTACAATCCATCTGGTGATTCTCCAGATATCAACATATTAATAAGGGAAGATTATGAGGAATGTTAAACCAATATAGTCAAAAACTTAGATGAAATAGAATAGTTAGTTAAAAGATAAAATTTGAGAAGTGACCCAAAAGTAAACAGAAAATATGGGTACTTTTCAATTTTAGTAATTGAATTAATATCTAAAAATCTTTTCCCAAAGAAAACATCAAAATCATATTGACTCAAAATGATGTTGATGAATACCATCAAAGGGATAAATAATGCATTCTATGAATATTGTTTCAGAACACATGAAGAAATTATACATTTTTAGTCTTTTGTGAAGTTGATATAAACCTGATACAAATACTAGGCAAAGAAATTATAAGACTAAAATTGTAGGCCAAAACCCCTCATGATCACACATGCAAACATCCTTAACAATTTACTATCAAAGCACAAATAAATAAAAATTATCAGGAAAATTTAGCAGACACTTTCAAAGGAATTGCATGAATAGCAAATTAATTAGCACATGGAAAGAAGCTCAATATCATTAACATTAGAATACTCAAATTGAAACAAGTCTAACACTCATTAGAATGGTCACAATTAGAATGTAGACTGTATTGTCAAATATAAGTCATAAGGAGGACAGAGAGCAACTGGAACTATCATGCAGTGCTGTTGGGCATACATGAAATGATACAGCTTCACATAAAGTTAAACACAGTTATTGTTTCCATCTTTCTAAATTCCATATATATGAATTAGTATACTGTATGGATGGTATGGAGAGGGAGGTGGGAGGGGGGTTCAGGATTGGGAACACGCATAAACCCGTGGCGGATTTATGTTGATGTATGGCAAAAGCAATACAATATTGTAAAGTAATTACCCTCTAATTAAAGTAAATAAATTAAAAAATAAAAACTGAAAAAAAAATTAAACACAGTTATCATAGGTCTTAGCAACTTGTGGTGTGGTGATTATTTAAATAGATGTATTTTTCAAAACTTCTCAAACTTTATACTTAGAATGGTTGCAATTCATTGTGTATAAATTATACTCTAATAACATCGATTTTAAAAGCAAAGAAAATACCTTCAGCAGGTATTTCACATAAAGAAATATCTTGTGATTTTCCTGCTTGTCCAGTGGTTAAGACTGCACACTCCACTGTAAGAAGCACAGGTCCATTCTTGGTCAGGGAACTAAGATCTTTCACTCCATTGTGTTGTTCAGTCACTCAGTTGTGTCCAACTGTATGACCCCGTGGACTACAGCACGCCAGGCTTCCCTGTCTTTCACTATCTCCTGGAGCTTGCTCAAATTCATGTCCATTGAGTCAGTGATGCAATCCAACCATCTCATCCTCTGTCCTCCCCTTCTCCTCCTGCCTTCAATCTTTCCCAGCAACAGGGTCTTTTCTAATGAGTCAATTATTTGCATCAGGTGGCCAAAGTATTGGAGCTTCAGCATCATTCCTTCCAGTGAATATACAGAGTGGATTTCCTTTAGGATTGACTGGTTTGATCTCCTTGCAGTCCAAGGGACTCTAAAGAGTCTTCTCCAGCACCACAGTTAAAAGCAACAGCTCTTTGGCACTCAGCTTTCTTTATGGTCCAAATTTCACAACCATACATGATATTGGAAAAACAATAACTTTGACTATCTGGACTTTTGTTGGCAAAGTAATGTCTCTGCTTTTTAATATACTATCCAGTTTCATCATAGCTTTTCTTCCAAGGAACAAGTGTCTTTTAATTTCATGACTGCAGTCACCATCTGCAGTGATTTTGGAGACCAAGAAAATAAAGTCTGTCATGCAGGGTGTGAAGAAAAAAAAAAAAAACTAAACTAAATGGCAATTAAGCATATGAAAATGAGATATGACTATAGACAGACAAAGAGGCATCCATAAAGATTCTTAATGAGATGTGCATTCTCATGGGGATTCTCCAGGCAAGAATATTGGAGTGGGTTGCCATGCCCTCCTCCAAGGGATCTTCCTAACCCAGGAATTGAACCCAGGTCTTCAGCATTGCAGGCAGGTTCTTTACCATCTGATCCACTAGGGAAGCCCCTAGGGAGATGTGGAGAAATAAGAAACCTTACACACTTCTCACAGGAGTGCAATTGGTACTCGCACTTTATAAAATATCCTGCATGACTAACAACTGAATCTTAGGCATGCTACCACCACAAATGTACACAATTATTGGAGTTAACCAAGAGCTGGTATCTTCAGTGTACATTAACAGCAGTACCAATCAATTTTGGCATAATTGTACACTGAGATATTACACTGCATTGAAAAAGAACAACTGCAATATGCCTCAAGTATTTTTTTTTTAATTGGAAGATAAAACTTTATATACTGTTCATGGGGTTTTCCCCATGAACAATAATACTGGAGTGGTTTGTCATTCTCTCCTCCAGTGGACCACATTTGTCACAACTCTTCACTATGATCCATCCATCTTGGGTGGCCCTGAACAGCATGGCTCATAGCTTCATAGAGTTATGCAAAACCCTTTACCATGATGAGATGACTCTACACATGGATATCATCAGATAATCAATACAGAAATCAAATTGATTATGTTCTTTGCAGCCAAAGATAGAGAAACTCTATACAGTCAGCAAAAAACAAGACCTGGAGCTGACTGTGACTCAGATCATGAGCTCCTTACTTCAAACTTCAGGCTTGAATGGAAGAAAGTAGGGAAAACCACTAGACTATGCAGGTATGAACTAAATCAAATCCCTTATGATTATACAGTGGAGGTGATGAACAGATTCAAGGGATTAGATCTGATAGCTAGGGTGCCTGAAGAACTATCAATTGAGGTCTGTAACATTGTACAGGAGGCAGTGAACAAAATCATCCCCAAGAAAAAATTCAGGAAGGCAAAGTGGTTGTCTGAGGAGGCTTTACAATGAGCTGAGGACTGCAAGGAGATCAAACCAGTCAATCCTAAAGGAAATCAGTCCTGAATATTCACTGGAAAGACTGGTGCTGAAGCTCCAATACTTTGGCTACCTGATGCAAAGAACCGACTCATTGGAAAAGACACTGATGCTGGGAAACATTGAAGTCAGGAGGAGGGGAGGACAGAGGACGAGATAGTTGGATGACATCACCAACTTGATGGACATGAGTTGAGCAAACTCCAGGAGTTGGTGATGGACAGGGAAGCCTGGTGTGCTGCAGTCCATGGAGTCACAAAGAGTCGGACACAACTGAGTGACTGAACTGAACTGAGGAAAAAAGAGGATCAAAATGCAAGGAAGAAAGGAAAAGATATACTCAGTGAATGCAGAGGTCCAAAAAAAAAAAAAAAGCAAGGAGAGATTAAAAAAAAAAAAAAAAAAAACGATCTTCTTAGATGAACAATGCAAAGAAATGGATGAAAACAGTAGAATGGGAAAGACTAGAGATCTCTTCAAGAAAAGTGGAGATATCAGGGGAACACTTCCTGCAATGATGGGCACAATTAAGGACAGAAATGGTAAGGACATAAGAGGAGCAGAAGAGATTAAGAAGAGGGGGCAAGAATACACAGAACTATACAAAAAGGGTCTTAATGATCTGGATAACCTTGATGGTGTCACTCATCTACATGAGTCAGACATCCTGGAGTGTGAAGTCAAGTGGGCGCTAGGAAGCATTACTATGAACAAAGCTAGTGGAAGTGATTGAATTCCAGCTAAGATATTTCAGATCCTAAAAGATTATGCTGTTAAAATGCTGCACTCAATATGCCAGCAAATTTGGAAAATTCATCAGCGGCCAAGGGCTGGTAAAAGTCAGTTTTCATTACAATCCCAAGAAGGGCAATGCTAAAGAATGTTCAAATTTCCATACAATTCCATGCATTTCACATGCCAGTAAGGTTATGCTCAAAATCCTTCAAGCTAAGCTTCAGCAGTAAGTGAACTGAGAACTTCCAGATGTACAAGCTGGATTTAGAAAAGGCAGAGGAACCAGAGATCAAACGACCCATTGGATCACAGAAAATGCAAGGAAATCCAGAATAACATCTACTTCTGCTTCATTGACTTCCATAAATCCTTTGACTGTGTGGATCATGACAAATTCTGAAAAATTCTTAAAAGAGAATTTTAAAAAACCAGACCACCTCACTTGCCTCTTGAGAAACTTGTATGTGGATCAAGAAGCAACAGTGTGTTCAAAAGCAGAGACATACTCTGCTGACAAAGATCCAAATAGTCAAGACTATGGCCTTCCTAGTGGTCACATACAGTTCTGAGAACTGGACCATAAACAAAGCAGAATGTCAAAGAATTGATGCCTTCAAAATGTGGTGTTGGAGAAGACTCCTGAAAGTCACTTAGACAGCAAGATCAAACCTGTCAATCCTAAGGGAGAACAACCCTGAATATTCACTGAAAGGACTGATGCTGAAGCTGAAGCTCCAGTATTTTTGGTCATCTGATGTGCACAGACAACTCATCGGAAAAGTCCCTGATGCTGGGAAAGATCAAGGACAGAAGGAAAAGAGGGTGTCAGAGGATGAGATGGCTGGACAGCATCACCGATGCAATTAACATGAACTTGGGCAGACTCCAGGAGATGGTGAGGGACAGAGAGGCCTGGCATGCTGCAGTCCATGGGGTTGAAAAGAGTCAGACGTGACTGGGTAAACTGAACAACAAGAACAACTCTTAATAAATCACTAAACATAAAAAAAAAAAAAAAGAAGCTAAGTTACTCTGATATTTTTGAACATGTTTTGAAAACTAAGGGATATAATGACTTTGGGTGGTTAGTCTTAAAGTCATTAATAAAAGTAGTGAGGGAAAGGATGAGATAGGGTATTCAAATTCCCAGCTCCATGTCAAACTTAAATAAATTAAAAATTGAAGAAATATATACATGCATTTCAAAGTTATGTTTTCCACAAGCACAGCTTATAAATTCTATACTTAGAAAGGGAAAAAGTTAAAAAATCAACTGTGACTGACCGATTCTAATGATTGCAGAACCTATGACCTAAAGGTTCCATTTTGCTCTTAAGGAGAGCCTCATCTCCTATAGCTTTAAGGCAGAAACTGCTGAAGGTTAACTGCAGAATTCAATCCAGCAAAAGTTGTCTCTTCACCCTCAGTGGCAGCAGTATCTCTAGCCCCCAAGGTAGTGGCCTCTCTACTCACTTCTATCGAAGGTCACATAACAAGTCTCAACAAATTTAATACATTGACATCATATAATGTATTTACTCTGACTACAATGAGATGAAGCCAGATATCAATAATAAAATATGGCAAAACCAATACAATATTGTAAAGTTAAAAATAAAATAAAATAAAACAAAAAAATATTTTAAACAAAACAAAATAAACAACTAATAAGCCACAGAAGAAATCACAAATGAAATTAGAAAATACTTAAAGATGACTGTAAATCAAAGCATAACTTTCAAAACTGGCCCAAGTGACAAGAAAGCAGTGCTCAAAGGATATTTAGGTATGTAAATACCCATCAATAAAGAAGAGAGATCTTAAATCAAGAGCATAACCTTACAATTTGGGGAATTAGACAAAGGAAAAGCTAAACCTAAAACATGGGAAAGCAAGATAATATAGAAGTATAGGAAAATAATAAAGATTAGAACAGAAAGAAATGAAATAGAGAATAAACTGTAGAGAAATGGCTTTATTTAATCTGTGCTTTGGTCCAAGTGGAGCAGAAAATGAAATAAACAAGCAATAACAAAAACTTAAGAACCAGTTAAAAGACTATATGGCAAATTAGCACAAACAGATACCACAAAGTTCTGCAATCATTAGAATCGGTCAGTCACAGTTGATTTTTTAACTTTTTCCCTTTCTAAGTATAGAATTTATAAGCTGTGCTGGTGGAAAACATAACTTTGAAATGCATGTATATATTTCTTCAATTTTTAATTTATTTAAGTTTGACATAAAACTTAGGAGTGTCACTAAGCAAGACCTTATGAGACCTCCTGAAAAAACACCAACCTTGTGCTCTGTCTAACTTTTGTCTATAGAAAAAAAAAAAAAAAAAGTCAAAGAACAAATTGAATCAGAGCAGTGAATAAATGCAGAATTATAACAGTCAAGCAAGACAAAATAATGATACTTTACCCATTTAACAAAATCAAGGACATTTAGTTCTTCCTGAAAGACTATAGAAAATAATCTTGAACCATGTCCTTTGACCTGTTGTTCAGATACTGAAACCCCCACCATATGGAAGAATTTAACTGTGTGCCGCTTACAAGTACATTGACCTTACATGACTCCTTAGACCCACAAGGCTGATAATGCTAACTCCCCATTACCTCAACAACATCCAATCAGAAGAAAGTCCACAAGTTGACCGTGCCTTGCTCTTTGAATCTTTACTATAAAACTCCTTACATGTATAATATCATATATGAAACGAGTCGCCAGTCCAGGTTCGATGCATGATACTGGATGCTTGGGGCTGGTGCAATGGGACAACCCAGAGGGATGGTACAAGGAGGGAGAGAGGAGGGGGGTTCATGATGGGGAACACGTGTATACCTGTGGTGGATTCATGTTGATGTATGACAAAACCAATACAATATTGTAAAGTAATTAACCTCCAATTAAATAAATTTATATTTAAAAAAGAAAAAAAAATGAAACTCCTTACTACCCTCTTCAGGTGGGGACACACACTTTTGAGGACATTAGTTCCCCTTACTTGAAAAACCAATGAGCTATTTCTTTCTACTTCATCCAAGACTCTGTCTCTAAGATTTAACATGGCACCAGTGTACAGAGGCTGAGCTTTGATTTCAAGAGAGTGGTAATACATGACTGCTTTCGCTCTCTCCCTTCTCAATTTGAATTGCTTTCTTTATATTATGAAGCATCCTTTTGTGTTTTAAAATTTCATAGCTCCAAAAGTTCAGAGTGTATATTTTCCCACTGCAATCACTTATTGCTAAATAATACATTTGTGAGTGTGTACATGTGTGCTCTGAGTCATGTCTGACTCTTTGTGACCCCATGGACTATAGCCTTCCAGGGTCCTCTGTCCATGGAATTTTCCAGGGAAGAATATTAGAGCAGGTTGCCATTTCCTACTCCAGAGGATCTACCAGATCTACCAGATCCAGATCGAACCTGCATTTCTTGCACCTCCTGCATTGGCAGGCAGATTCTTTACTACTGTGCTACCTGGGAAGCCCAAATAATACATTTTACACTTTTCAATTAAAACATCCTACTATATTTTTATAGTTATGTTGTCATTGTTAAAAATAATTTATCAATATTACTGAAGACTATTTTATGCATTAGTGTCTTAACTGATGTTTTTAAAAAGTAATACACATAAACTTTTAAAAAGTTTCCTTGAAATTACACTTCTATTATATGGGAGAGGCTGTGCCATACACTGGAATGGACACATACTTTGGAGATGAATGCTGCCGGGTGCAAAGAATATTTTCCAGCAATTACTAGCAATAGATAGCTTTGCTAGATCTATTTAAATATCTTTTGCATAAAAACAAATGCAAATAAAAAATAAACTTTAAAAACAATAAAGAGGGTTGCCAATGGAAGAATGGGAATGAGAAATGGAGATACAAGAGAAAAAAATTTTTTTTAAAATAAGGGAATAGGAATATCTAAAGATGATTATAATACAAAAAGGTCCAAGAGACATGACTTTCAACTGTCTACACAGAAGAAGGAAATGGGGATCATTAAACTTTAATTTTACCCTTCTTCAAAAATTTACCTAGGAGACTGACTTGTTTTGAGAATTTGCAAATGCATCTTATGGAAAAATTTATTACTCATTGTATGATTAGCATTTCTATGAGTGAAAATGTGAAAAGACATTTTAAAATTAAAAGATATGTGGAACACTTTGTTATGAATAAAATTTCTTTCCATTTCACAAAAATTGCACTCATCTTATTCTCTATATATGATTCTTATTCAAAGTTAGAATTTTTATAGATGTTCCCTCTCTCAAAGATTAGTCTTTCAGGTTTTACATGGGATTTATTCAACTAACATTTCTTTAAAAAGCAATATTGATCATCATTGGCTTTACAGGCATTCATATGTACACTAAAGACATAATAGTAATACTTGAGAAAAAGTAGATGGGAAATTCATGACATTTAGGGGAAGCATAGTTTCTGTGGAAATTAGATAGCAAAGATGGCTTGCTCTCTCTGTATCTACACCCTCTGCAATGTGTGTCCGAGCTTCTTTCATGCACAAGTGATTCTGTTTTTCTCCCTTGAATGTTGGTTGGTCCCATGACTTGCTTGCCTATTAGAATTGTGTGTTCAGTTAAATTCAGCCACTCAGTCATGTCCAACTCTTTGTGACCCCATGGACTGCAGAAAGCCAGGCTTCCCTGTCCATCACCAACTCCTGGAGCCTACTCAAGCTCATGTCCATTGAATCAATGATGCCATCCAACTATCTCATCCTCTGTCGTTCCCTTCTCCTCCCACCTTCAATCTTTCCCAGCATCACAGGATTTTCAAATGAGTCAGTTTTTCGCATCAGGTGGCCAAAATATTGGAGCTGGGGATATTATGTCTAGGACTTCAAAGACTTTGCCTGCTTCCATTCTCTCCCTTGGAGCCTCATGTTCTTACCATGTGAACAACTGTTAGCTGGAAGATAAAACACCATCTGGAAAAGGGTTCATTTATCTTAGGGAGGATTCACTCAACCTCTAAAGTTGTGACTGAGGCCCAACCTGACAACAAGACGTAGTTATCCTTAGTGACAGTCCTATAAACAAACCCAGCCAAGATCAGCTGATATCTGCTCAAATAGACAGAAACACTCCATTGACTCAGAAACTCAAGTTTTAAACCACTGATTTGAGGATAATTTGTTATTGCATAATAATGAAATACAGAAAGTGACAGCTGCCCATACTCAGGGTTCCACACAGAGCACTAGAGAGGGATGCAGGGAAGGAATCCTTTGTAAGAGGTGATGCCTTGAGTGCAGGCCTTGAGATGAAAGTCAAGAACATTCCAGTCTGGACCATTGCAGTTAATGATGAGAAATGTGAAAGGGATAAAACAACCAGATGTAGAACATCACTCCTTGAGAAATATTAGTAAAGGCCATACCTTGTTTTTTCAATGTCAAAATAATCTATGCCTTAATATTGAATGACTTGTCTGTATCACAAGCCTTCCTTGTATTTTGCTGGTTTAATTTTCTTGATGTTTAAGGACTTTAGTTTGCTGTGATTTGCTGGCTCATGTTGACTTAAATTAGTTATATTTAGAACTTCCACTGTATTGTGTTTCAGTACTAGTCTTGATTTATCATCACAAGGATGGTTTTATTTTCTCAGCATATTTTTTATAAAATCACTGTCACCTCAATGATAAATTAGTGTATAGGATTCTTCTCTTGAATGAGAATCCAGTGAATCTAAACTAAATATTTGGGCTTTAAACTTTCTTTTACAAGGTACATGTGTATCTTCAGGTGTCTAAACTCTTATTTTCCTCTCTAGCAAAATAATCCTTTCCTTTTGCTCAAACTAATCCATTATTATCTTTAGTTATTCCTGCTTGAAAAGAACAATTCTAATCATATATATATATATACTTTTTAAACATTTACATGCAAAACAAGACAATAGATGCTATCACTGCACTAATTTTACTATCAGTTCAAGAATTCAATTTTTTTTCCACACAAGAATTACTAGTTATTATATTGGTCACAGTGGGATTAGAGTTTAAGTAAGGCCCTTTTCCTATAAATCCACTTTCATATTCTTTTGATATGAGTTGTCATCTTGTAGAAAGTTTATTTTCAACAAGAGTTGAAATGATACAACTTGTCTATTTCAACAGGCATTGAAAAGATGGTTTTGGATCCAAGATTAAATAATAACAGTGGTATAAGAATGTTAATATAAACAGACAATAGACCAGGGTACATTAGTTAAGTAATGAAGACTGTGACTTTAAAGCTAAATGCTCTTTTTAAATTTATATTTTATGCTTATAAAATAAAAGTTTCAACATTCCTTTACTTCCTTGAAACAATGAAATTCTTTTGATTAAGTCTGTAAAAGCTTGTTTCACTTGCTTGTTCCTCAGGCTATAAATTTATGGGTTTAAAATGATGGCAACTGAAGTAGTAAGCACTAACACACCGTTATTAATTGCCATGTCATCCTTTGCTGAAGGTTTGACATAGATGAAGATACAACTGCCATAGGTGATAGAAACCACAATCATGTGAGAAGAACAGGTAGAAAAGGCCTTCAGCTTCTGCTGGGCTAAATGAAACTTTATGATGGTCTTGATGATGTATATATATGACAGAACTATACACAGAAATGGCCCAATGTCAGTCAACACACCTAGGGAAACACTATGTACCATGTGTCTGAACAAGAGATCTTCAGCACAGGAGAAGCATCACAGAGAAGATGATCAATGAGATTATAGTCACAGAATTCCAGATTTAAGACCAGGCAGAGTGGTGGAAATATGACCAGCCAACCTGCAAATAACAGGTCTTCCACAGATTCTGCTGTGGATGAGGTTGTATAAAGTAAAGATTTGCAGATGGCCACATAATGGTCATAGGACATGATGACCAGGAGGAAAAAAATCTGTTCTCCAAAAAAATGACAAAAATTAGTTAGGCAGCACAAGCATTGTAGGAAATAGTCTTGTCCCCAGTTGATAAGCTGTATAAGAATCTGGGAACGCACACCGTGGTGAATAAGGTTTCTAAAAAGGAGAAGAGTTTGAGGAAAAAGTATATGGCAGTTTTAAGGCAAGAGTCTACTAAAGTGAGTATAATGATGGTAAGATTCCCAGTGACACTCAATAAGTAGGAGACAAACATAAATATAAAAATTAGAACCTGCATTGGAGGATCATCTGTCGGTCCTAGGAGTATGAATGTAGGTAATGAGGTATTGTTTCTCATTGCTGACTTGTACTTCTCAAGCTCCTCACAAAGTCAAGTGACATCGAACTGAGAAAACTTGTATGAAATTATGAGGCCATGGCATTTAGGTAAAAAATAATTCTAATCAATGCAATGAATAATCATTTTCTTCCTTGACTTGACAATGACCGATCATAACTCTGGAATTCTCAGCTCTTTTAATGTGCATCATATTAATAAGTCGCTTTCCTTGTATCTCAGTTGGTAAAGAATCTACCTGCAATGCAGGAGACTCAGGTTTGATTCCTGGATAGGGAAGATCCCCTGGAGAAGGAAATGGCAACCCACTCTAATACTCTTGCCGGGAGAATCCCTTGGACAGAGGAGCATGGTGGGCTACAGTCCATGGGGTCTCAGAGTTGGACACGACTGAGAGACTGCCACATGCACACACACATAGATAGGTAGTGATAGAAATCCAAAACTACATCATGACGTGGGAAAGATGTTTTTGCCAAATGACTTTGAAAACTGTCAAAAACACACTATAAAAGAGGAAAGTATGTAAGATGTATGTAATATATCATATCCTTGTTCCAAATCCACAGATCAGGGGAAAGATAGATGAGAGAGAGTCAGGAGATTGCACAAATAAATAATTGAAAAAAAGTTCAAATCTTAGAAATGAAGCAGGAGAGTGCCTGTCTTTACAATCTAATTGTAAATGTGTTTATCTAAAAATATTAATGGAGAGCAATTATGAATAGCTCCAGAAAAATATGAAGTGGCTGGACCAAAGTGGAAACAATGCTCAGTTATGGATGTGTCTGGCAGTGAAAGTAAAGTCCAGTACTGCAAAGAACAGTATTGCATATGAACCTGGAATGTTAGGTCTATTAATCAAGGTCAATCACACAAGGTCAAGCAGGAGATGGCAAAAGTAAACATTGACATCTTAGGAATCAGTAAACTAAAATAGATGGGAATGGGTGGATTTAATTTAGATGACCATTATATCTACTACTGTGGATAAGAATCCCTTAGAAGAAATGGAGTAGCCCTTATAGTCAATAAAAGAGTCTGAAATGCAGTAGTAGAGTACAATTTCAAAAATGACAGAATGACATCAGTTTGTTTCCAAGGCAAACCATTCAGTATAACAGTAATCCAAGTCTATGCCCCAACCACTAATGCCAAAGAAGCTGAGGTTGAACAGTCCTATGGAAGACCTGCAAGACCTTCTAGAACTAAAACCAAAAAAGGATGTCCTTTTAATCATATGGGATTGGAATGCAAAAGTACAAAGTCAAGAGATACCTGCAATAACATACAAATTTTCCTTAGAGTACAAAATGAAGCAAGGCAAAGGCTAACAGAGTTTTGCCAAGAGAATGCATAGTTCATAGCAAACACCTTTTTCTGACAACCCAAGAGATGACTCTACACATGGACATCACTTTAATGGTCAACACTGAAATCAGATTGATTATTTTATTTGCAGCCAAAGATGGAGAAGCTCTATAAAGTCATCAAAAACAAGACCTGGAGCTGACTGTGCCTCAGATCATGAGCTCCTTAATGCAAAACTCAGGCTTAAATGGAATAAGGTGGGGAAAACCACTAAGCCATTCAAGTATGATCTAAATCAAATCCCTTATGATTATACAGTGTGGGTGATAAATAGATTCAAGGGATTAGATCTGGTAGAAGAGTGCCTGTAAGACTATGGATGAAGGTTCTTAACATTGTTCAGGAGGCGATGATCCAAACCATCCCAAAGGAAAAAAAGTGCAGGAAAGAAAGTGGTTGCCTGAAGAGGATTTACAAAGCTGAGGAAAGAAGAGAAACAAAAGGCAAAGGAGAAATGAAAAGATATACCCAGCTAAATGCAGAATTCCAGAGAATAGCAAGGAGAGATAAGAAGTCCTCCTTAAGTGAACAACACAAAGAAATAGAGGATAAAAATAGAATGGGAAAGACTAGAAATCTCTTCAAGAAAACTGGAAATATCAAGGGAAGGTTTTATGCAAAGATGAGCATGATAAAGAACTGAAACGGTAAGGATGTATCAGAAGTAGAAGAGATTAAGAAGAGGTGGCAAGAATACACAGAAGAACTTTACAAAATGGTCTTAATGACCCAGATAACTACAATAGTGTGGTCACTCACCTAGAGCCAGACATCCTGGACTGTGAAGTCGAGTAGGCCTTAGGAAGCATTCTTATGAACAAAACTAATGGAGGTGATGGAACTCCAGCTAAGCTATTTAAAATCCTAAAAGATGATTCTGTGAAAGTGCTGCACTCAGTATGTTAGCAAATTTGAAAAACTCAGCAGTGGCCACAGGACTGGAAATGTCAGTTTTCTTTCCAGTCCCAAAGAAGGGCAATGCCAAAGAATGCTTCATACTACTCTACAATTGTGCTAATTTTACATGCTAGCAATGTCATGCTCAAGATTTTTCAAGCTGGGCTTCAATGTATGAGAACCAAGAACTTCCAGATGTACAAGCTGAGTTTAGAAAAAGCAGAAAACCAGAGATCCAATTGCTACCATCATAGAAAAAGCAAGAGAATTCCAGAAAAGCATCTACCTCTTCTTCATTGAGTATGCTAAAGTCTTTGTGTGGATCATAATAAACTGTGGGAAATTCTTCAAAAGTTGGGAATACCAGCCCACCACACCTGCCTCCTGAGAAACCTGAATGCATGTCAAGAAGCAGTAGTTAGAAGCGGACATGGAACAATGGACTGGTTTAAAATTGAGGACTGCAAGAGGCTGTATACTGTCACCCTGATTATTTAACTTCTATGAAGAGTATATCATGCTAAATGCTGGGCTTGATGAATCAAGCTGGAATAAAGATTGCTGGGAGAAATAATAACAACCTTAGATATGCAGGTGATACCTCTCTAATGGCAGAAAGTTAAGAGTAACAAAAGAGCCTCTTGATGAGGGTGAAAGAGAAGAGTAAAAAAGCTGGCTTAAAACTCAGCTTTCATAAACCTAAGATCTTGGCATCTGGTCCCATCTCTTCATGGCAAATAGATGGGGAAAAAGGGAAGCAAAGACAAGTTTTATTTTCTTGGTCTCCAAGAAAACTGTGGATGGTGACTGCAGCCATGAAATTAAAAGACACTTGCTACTGCCAAGGAAAGCTATGGAAAACCTAGACAGCATATTAAAAAGCAGACACATCACTTTGCCAACAAAGGTCCCTATAGTCAAAGCTATGGTTTTTCCAATAATCATGTACAGTTGTGAGAGTTGGACCATGAAGAAGGCTGAGCACCAAAGAATTGATGCTTTCCAACTGTGATGCTGGAGAAGACTCTTGAGAGTCCCCTAGCTTGCAAGGAGATCAAACCAGTAAATACTAAAGGAAATCAACCCTAAATATTCTTTGGAAGGACTAATGCTGAAGCTGAAGCTCCAGCATTTTGGCCACCTGATGCAAAGAACCATCTTATTGGAAAAGACCCTGATGCTGGAAAAGATTGAGGGCAGGAGGAAACAGGAGGACAGATGAGATGGTTGGCTAGCATCTCTAAATCAATGGTCGTGAATTTGAGCCATGAAAAAGATCAAATTTGAGTTAGTTGAACTGAGGTGGGTGAGCCTAGAGCCTATTATAAATAGTGAAGTAAGTCAGAAACAGAAAAAAATATCATATATTAATCCATATATATGGAATCTAGAAAAATGGTACTGATGAAACTATTTGCAGGGCAGGATGGCCACACAGATGTAGAGAAAGGACTTGTAGGCAAAGCTGGGGAAGGAGAGGTTTAACAACTTCTTTATCCATTCACATCTCAGTGAACATCTAGGTGGCTTCCATGTACTGGTTATTGTAAATAGTGATACAATGAACATTGGGGTACATGTGTCTTTTTGAGGTTTGGTTTTCTCAGGGTATGTGTACCCAATAGTGGGATTGCTGGGTCATATGGTACTTTTATTCCTAGTTTTAAGGAATCTCCATACTGTTCTCCATAGGGGCTGTATCAATTTACATTTCCACCAACAGTGCAAGAGGATACCCTTTTCTTCACATCCTCTCCAACATTTAATGTTTGTCAATTTTTGGCTGATGGCCATTCTGATTGATGTGAGGTGATACCTCATTGTAGTTTTGATTTTTATTTCTCTCAGAATGAGCGATGTTGATCATCTTTTCATGTGTTTGTCGGCCATCTGTATGTTTTATTTAGAGAAATGTCTGTTAGGGTCTTCCACTTTATACATAATTTTACTTATTTATTTATTTATGACTGTGCTGTCTCTCCCATGCTGTGCAAGCTTTTCTCTAGTTGTGGCAAATAGGGATTACTCTCTCATTGTGGTGTGTAGGCTTCCACTGCAGTGGGTTCTCCTGTTGCCAAGCACAGGCTCTATACACGCAAGCTTCAGTAGTTGCAGCACATTGGCTCAGTAGTCGTAGCTCCTGGGCTGTAGAGCACAGGCTTGATAGATGTGGTGAATGGGCTTAGTTGCTCCACAGCATGTGGGATCTTCCAAGATCAGGGATCAAACCCCTGTCTCCTGCATTGGCAGGCAGACTCTTTACCACTGAGCCACCAGGGAAGTCCTTGACCATTTTCTAGTTGGGTTGCCTGTTTTTCTGATATTGAGCTACATGAGCTGCTTGTATATTTTGGAGATCAATCCTTTGTCAGCTGCTCTGTTTACAGGTATTTTTCTCTCATTCTGAGTGTTGCCTTGTCTTCTTGTCTATAGTTTCCTTGTTGTGCAAAAACTTTTAAGTTTAATTGGGTCCATGGGAAATAGATGGGGAAACAGTGGAAACAGTGTCAGACTGTCCAACTCCAGCAACCAGGGATTCAACCTGAAAAAATGGACTGTGTCGGCGAGATAAGTGAGACAGCCTCTCAGTTTTCTATGGACTGCCTGTTTATTTCAAGTTTAAGATTCTCTTTTATACTTTTACTAAAACATTAGGCCAGAGGTTTGACATTTTCAGTTCCTCCTCTCCCAGATTTATCTCCATAAATCATTGTTGCTCTTCAAACAGAGTTCCTGCTTCAGTAATTCTCTTGGAATCAGCCTTATCATCTATTATCTACCTCCTCTACTGTGTCCTGTAGTTAACTTGTGATTATGCTACATTCCTCAGTTTACTACTTATCTTCATAAATCCTGTTTGCCCTTAACATCCTGGGCTCACTATCTCTTAAGAAGGCTTCTAGCTATAGTGTCTCTAAAAATTCCTAACTTCTATAAGCTATAGTAAAATATGCTAACTTTACAACATTCCTAAAATCTTTAACTTCTAACTATCTTAATTATTCCTAAGCCCTAAATTCAGTAAACTCCTTTGCCATAAACATTCTCCTCACAAATAGGCTTCAGATATCAATCCCTCCCATGGCCTCACGCTAGGGCCTATGTGCTCATCCTGGAACACTCTTTTGTAAAAGTCCTTGAACAAATGTCAATGATTAACTTTATGAATTATTTTCTGAGCACAACTGCAGAAGGCATTGTGCCTTCTCATGCTCCTCTCAAGACCAATAAGCACCTTAATATTCCTTTTCAGTCAACTCAGCTGAGGAGAGGAAAAGACAAGTCAGATTCACAAGGCCTAACTACTTCATCCCGGGATCCGTGCCTGTGGAATGAGGAGAGGGGGCTGGGGACCGTGCCTCAATTTTGTCAGTAATGCCTAACGTGGCTCCTGACATTTTTGGGCTCCAAAATCACTGCAGATGGTGACTGCAGCTCTGAAATTAAAAGATGCTTACTCCTTGGGAAGAAAGTTATGACCAACTTAAATAGCATATTCAAAAGCAGAGACATTACTTTGCCAACAAAGGTCCGTCTAGTCAAGGCTATGGTGTTTCCAGTGGTCATGTATGGATGTGAGAGTTGGACTGTGAAGAAGGCTGAGTGCTGAAGAATTGATGCTTTTGAACTGTGGTGTTGGAGAAGGCTGTTGAGAGTCCCTTGGACTGCAAGGAGATCCAACCAGTCCATCCTAAAGGATATCAGTCCTGAATATTCATTGGAAGGACTGATGCTAAAGCTGAAACTCCAGTACTTTGGCCACCTCATGCAAAGAGTTGACTCATTGGAGAAGACTCTGATGCTGGGAGGGAATGGGGGCAGGAGGAAAAGGGGACGACAGAGGATCAGATGGCTGGATGGCATCACTGACTCGATGGACGTGAGTCTGGGTGAACTCCGGGAATTGGTGCTGGACAGGGAGGCCTGGCATGCTGCGATTCATGGGGTTGCAAAGAGTCTAACATGACTGAGCGACTGAACTGAACTGAACTGTTTACTTTTGTTTTTGTTTCCATTAGTCTAAGAGATGAATGTAAAAAAATCTTGTTGCAATTTATGTCAAACTTGCCTGCCTATATTTTCCTCTAAGAGTTTTATAGTTTCTGGTCTTACATTTAGGTCCTTAATCCATTTTGAGTTTATTTTTGTGTACAGTGTTAAGAAGTGCTCTAATTTCAATTTTTTTTTTTTTTTTTACACATGGCTGTCCACTTTTCCCAGCACCGTTTACTGAAGAGGCAGTCTTTTCTCCACTGTATATTTTTCCATTCTTTGTCAAAGATAAGGTGCCCCTAAGTGGATGGATTTATTTCTGAGCTTTCTATCTTGTTCTATTGATCTATATTTCTGGCTTCTTTGCCAGTATGATACTGTCTTGATTACTGTGGCTTTGTAGTATAGTCTGAAGTAAAGAAGGTTGATTCCTCCAGCCTCTTTTTTTTTTTTTTTTCCCTTTCTCAGTAATGCTTTGGCTAATCAGGGTCTTTTGTGTTTCCATACAACCTGTAACACTTTTCATTCTAGTTCCGTGAAAAACACCACTGGTAATTTGATAGGGATTTTGGATGTCACAAACAAAACTTATTGCACAAAAGAAGATGCATACAAATACATAGTGTATTAATTATTTTAGAGGAAGTTCAAAAGCAAGCCAATGTAATATATGGTAATAGAACTTAGAATAGCAGCTACTTTTGATTGAATCTTGGCAGAGGTTAAAATAAAGTTATTTTGATTGTTGGTGGTTATATGGTTGTCTATATTTATAAAAAGTAGTTGACCAGTAAAACTCAATTTTTTGGAATGATAGTAATGTGCTATATACCAATATATTGTTAAAAGTGTAACAGAAATTTCCAGAAAAACAAAAACAAGGTGAATTCATCACCAGTATACCAACACTAAAAGAAAAAAGTAATAAAGTGTCCTTTATAACTAATAAAAATAATGATATGTATTCTTGAAAGTGCTGTAATTAATAAAGCATAAAAGATAAAATAGATTAAAAAGTTAAATACACATTTTCTGTGATAATAATAAAACCTTACAGTATTTAAATATAGAGAGAATTTTTAAAACAAGAAAAATTTCTGGGGAAAAGTAATATTTCCTGGCATAACAGTTAAAAAGATTAAGGTTTTTCTTTTCTGTAAATTTCCTTTATCTGAAAATAAAGAATAGAAAGAGTCCTATAATATTCCATTGTTTTATTATCACTTCAGACTCTTTAAGTGTGGGCAAGTTAGACTCACATGTTTTAAGTCCTTGAAGGAATTAATCCAGTTTAGAAGATACCAATCCAGGCTTTAACCTTTGAAAAGAAAAAAATCCAAATTCTATCCAAACATCAGCTACCTTTTCCTTACAAATGAGGCTGATGGATGTGTCATCTACCTTGACTGTGGCAATGGTTTCACAGATGTATGCATAAGTGCAAACTCATCAAATTGTATATGTTACATGTGCACACTTTTGTACATCAATTATACCTCCCAATAAAGCTGCTGAAAAAAGCAGAATTGAAACTTGGGGAGAATTTGTAATCTTCTTTACACTTTTAATGCACTGGTGCTAAATAATTTTATTTCACAAATTAACATTCTAGGAATATTTTCTAAGAAATCTGTACCTATAAGTTGTATGAACCTATACACTGGAAAAATATTTAATCATCTAAACTTGGGACATCAACATTATGGAGGTTTTTTTTAACTAATTTATTTACATTAATAGGAGGCTAATTACTTTACAATATTGTAATGGTTTTTGCCATACATTGACATGAATCAGTCATGGGTATACATGTGTCCCCCACCCTGAACCCTCCTCCCACCTCCCTCCCCATCCCATTCCTCAGGGTCATCACTAGAGTATCTATACTGTCATTGGATCTTAGGTGATGTGTATTAGATATAATATCTAAATACTAGGCATTGGAAAAATATTAGGACACAAATTTTAATTGATGGGTTTAGAGTGGCCTTGGCAATTTATTTAGTATCCATATTGGGAGTAAATTCTAATATGTCCACCATAGACCCAGAAAAATATTCAAAGGAACTGATGATGTGAAAATAAAATGGTAAAGGTGGAAGTTGTTTAGTCTTAAAGAGAACTGATCTTCTCTCTTGAGGGGTATAATCATATGATTTGTTAACCATTGGCTTAAATGAAGCCAATTTGATTAAGAAAAATAGTTACTGGAAATGTGGTAAATATTAGGAAGAAATATATGGTCTCTACTCTCCATATTCTCCCTAAGTGGAGGTTTTTCCTATTATATAATAATTTTCAGAAGTTAGAAAATACATGAGTCATACAATTATTCAATGAACACATGTATAGTATTTTATTTTACTAATTTAAAATAATTTAAGCAATCATATGACTGCCGTTTCAGAGGAGAAATCAAGGAACAGCATATAATCAAAAGACTGCTGCTGCTGCTGCTGCTAAGTCACTTCAGTCGTGTCCGACTCTGTGCGACCCCATAGAGGGCAGCCCACCAGGCTCCCCCGTCCCTGGGATTCTCCAGGCAAGAACACTGGAGTGGGTTGCCACTTCCTTTTCCAATGATGAAAGTGAAAAGTGAAAGTGAAGCCGCTCAGTCCTGTCTGACTCGCAGTGACCCCAGGGACTGCAGCACCAGGCTCCTCCGTCCATGGGATTTTCCAAGCAAGAGTACTGAAGTAGGGTGCCATTGCTTTCTCCGAAAAGACTGCTATTCAGTATCTATTAGAAACTGAACGGAATTTAATTAATATTAAACAGTGCCATAAGTATTTAATGTTATTTAAATAGCTATTTATTTAAGTAGCTATTTAACTATTTAAATGTTAATTCGCGCCAGTTTATGTATCACTTCACAGTGTCTGAACTTGAAGGAGAAAGTAATTTCATTTTCCTGATAATTAAATGATTTTAGATGAATATATTTACAATTAGATTGTAAAGAAAGGCAGACACTTTCCTATTTATTGCTAAGATTTGGACATTTCTTCCAATCATTTATTTGTGCAATTTCTGGACTTCTACCTATTCTGCCTGAGATGGGTGGATTTTGAACAAGAATATGATATATCCTCCGTGGAGGAGGGCACGGCAACTCACTCCAGTATTATTGACTGGAGAATCCCCTTGGACCGAGGAGCATGGTGGTCTACAGTCCTTCAGGTCGCAAAGAGTTTAACATGACTGAGCAATTAAGTACAGCACATGATATACTCTGATTCTGGGAAAGATTGAAGGCAGGAGAAGGGGACAACAAAGGACAAGATGGCTGGATGGCATCACAGACTCAACGGACCTGAGTTTGAACAAACTTCAGGAGATAGTGAAGGACATGGAAACTTGGCGCGCTGCAGTCCATGGGGGCGCAAAATGGCAGACATGAATTAGTGACTGAACAACGTGATATATTACATCCATCCTATTCCATTTCCTCTTTACATTGCCTTTTCTACAGACATATTTCAGACTCTTCAAAGTCATTTAAACGGTTTGTCCCAAGTAGTAGGATGGAATTAGATTTCTAGTACTCTCTATCTAGGGAAATAGAAAACTCACTAACTTGAGATTTTCTTACTGGGATATTCAAAGCCATCTTTTCAATACTTATAGAATAAAACTGATATTTTAATCTTCATTTACTTGCTTACTTTCTCTCTTTAGTTGACTCAGAACTCAAATAAGAAATAAGGGTGAAATTCATCAGATCCTGTAATCCCAGCAGTACCAAAGAAAGACCCAAATGCTTTCATGATAAACAAGTTGTATTACACTGGAAGCAAAATGTAACAATACACTTCAGAATTCTAAAATGTAGGCCTCAGGAATTCCTCTTCTGATAATATTAAGCTAAGGAAATAAGGATGCTTATATAAAATTTTTAATATTATATTTATAGTAATTAAATATCAGAAGCTATATTAAATAATGGTTTATCCATTAAAAGAGTATGATACAGAAAAACTGTGATGCAAATATGTGTCTTACCATGGAAATAATTACAGATATTGATTAGAAACTGACTTTATGTATACAGCTTATCATATATATAAAATATACATATGTAAATATTTTCCCATGAAAACATAGACAGAAAGCAACTTTGGTGTGTTTTCTTAATGCTTTATTATATGAGTTGAAGAGTACCCAGAAATATCTTTCCATCAAAACATTATTGTTTTACACTTAGAATGTATCTAATAAAATTGGTGCATCTTATTGTCTCCAAGGACCCAATTCCCACTGCTGCCTCTGTTACATATTTTGCCAAAATTCAGTGCATATTAGACTCATTAGTCACTTTTGAGCTTTAGTCACACTTTATTTATCCACAGAGAGGAAACCTGAACATCCATAAGACTCTAAGATAATAAAACATTCATCTTACTTCACTGTTTAAAAAACTATCTTTGCCAAGAGATATCAGAAATTATATTTTCCAAATCTACAAATGTATTTCTCAAACATTAAAAATAAATGACTTATTTCAGCTTTGAGACATAAAAATTGTTTCCTAGATTTAAAGTGGAATAGAATCCTTAATGAGAGTTTGTTGACAACTCAGAGAGTACTATCCACTGCAAAAACGGTGAATGTGTATGTCCTCATGAGAGGGGCATTTGTGCATGTATTTAAGACCACTTATAATTTCAGTTTCATCTTGGGGACAATGAAGATTACACAGTCAACTAAAGCCATGGTTACCTTCCACTAGAGTAAGTATGTTCTTCTTTGGTAGTATCAGTTTTTTTTCTTCATTCAACATACTAGTTCCTTAGTTTCTGCAAAATATCAGACTTATCTATTTAAATAAACATCAGAGATAGCAATGAATTAATTTGGATATCTCCAAAAAGAAAATAGTTATTTCTAGTGTTTTTGAATTAATGGACATGAGTTTGAGTAAACTCTGGGAGTTGGTGATGGACAGGGAGACCTGGTGTGCTGCAGTCCGTGGGGTCGCAAAGAATCGGACATGACTGAATGACTGAACTGAATGTTTTTTAGTATCAGAAGAATGAAATATGAAGGGATTAGACTCACTGGAAATACTAATTACATACATCATAGAGATGGGTTACTTATCTGTTCACTCTTTTTTATCAGTATCTACAGCAGAACTAGCCAAATCATAAGTCTCAATAAATATGTTTCAAATCAATTCATGAGTGCTCATAAGAACTAGGGTGATAAACAGAAGTGACCTATCCTACTATGTCACTCTAATGAATCAATACATATTTATGCCCATATGTAACTATAAGATACTTAAAGTGCCAAATTCCCAGCAATGTTGTCATTAGTGATCAAATTATAGTGAGCTAACTATAAAAGCAAATGATCCTTGAAATATATTACAAAGAAATTTCACATGAACAAAAGTGATTTATCAGAGCATTCACTTAACACCTGGATCACAGAAGATAAGAATCAGTAACTAGAAAGGCAGGAGAGTTTGGGAATCCTGAACTACGGTCTAAGTTAGGATGCCACAGCAAAGCACTGAGAGCTTTAGAATTTTCTCAGCTTAGTTCAGAGTGTCAATTCCTTTATGATACTATCTAAAAGTTTACCTGATTGCTAGCCAGTTATTTCTCCTCTCAAGCCAAGATTAGTGCCTCTTTTCTATAGAGATGCTTATTAACCATAGGTGATTTCCTATCTATTGCAGTCTGATGATGTTATTTGTTACTGTCTTGATAGAAATAACAAGCCTTCATTCACTAGGCCTTAACAGAACACGTCTCTAGGTTCTTGTGGAATAGACTGCAAAATAAGTGAAATCATTCACATAACAAATGAATTAATCTTTCCATTGGAAGTCCTTTTATTCCTTAGAATGAAGGGGGAAAATGGCATAAACTCCACATTTACAAAATAAAACTGCTGCCCAAATAATTACTCAATGATAGCTGAGAAAGAAATGTAGAATATCTATTGCCTTGTGTTCAAAATTTTAGGTCTCTGGAATCGGCCCTTAGTACTTCTCCACAGAGCACTGAACAGGTTGACAGAGGCATGGAAGTCCACCAACTTTATAACTTTATACAGAACACAGGAAAGGAACACAAGAGCTCTATGGATTAATGTCATAATGGTGGTTTAGTTGCTAAGTCATATCCAGCTTTTGCGACCTCATGGACTGTAGCCCACCAAGCTCCTCTGTCCATGGGATTTCCCAACAGGAATAATGGATTGGGTTGCCATTTCCTTCTCCAGGGGATATTCCCAATTCAGGGATCAAACCCAGGTCTCCTGCATTACAGACAGACTCTTTACCAACTGAGCTATCAGGGAAGCCCCTAATGTCATCATACATCAATATAAGTAACAGTTGGCATAAGTTATGAAGCAAAAAGAAAATGAGAAGAAGGAAGAAAATGAAGGAGAGAAAAAGTAGGGGAAGTGACCTTAACTCACTATCTACCAGTCACTCTGCATGGATTATCTCAATCAATATGCACAATAACTCCATATACTTGGCATCATGGGGGAAACAGGCTAAAGAGAAAAGGGGAAATAAAAATACTGCATCTCACTCCACAAGCTGTGTAAAAACCACAGGAACTAAACTTCCTCTCCCTACACATCAGTCCACAGGAAAGCAACAGAGTCACTCATATCTGCTTAATAGTAAAGGCAGTCTCAAAAGATCAGTTGAATTTTACCAATTAGGCTCATAGAAAAATTTAAAAATCTTCTTAAAGGTCGCTCTAAAAACCCACTAAATCATTTTAGAGCCTAAATGAATTAACTTCCATGAGCTTTAAGGAAATATCTAGTATAGGGTAACTTCAGATCATTATTTTCACAACACTTAGGAGAGAATTATCATATTCTGGGCTTTAGAAAAATGATTCTGATTGTGTTGCTTTTAAAATCTTGAACAGAAGAAGTAATGATATATGCTGAGCATATGTTAATATACTTTTGCAATATTTCAGCTATGAGATAAAGATACCCATGGTATAATTGTCATGGGAGAAACAGGCTAAAAAGGAAAAAGTGTGTAAGAAATGCAAGGAAAAATTTAAGGAATCACAAGACTTGATAATAAACTGAAGATGAGAGTAAAGAAAGAGGAAGAATTAAGAATGTCCTTATAAGACTAGGGATTTACAGAGAAGGAAATACTTCTCTATGATATTTAAATGAGTGCCATATTTAAAATCTCATAATGGACACATCTAGAGGTCACTCAAAAGGAAATAATGAAGAAATGAAATAGGAATGCTTAATATAGTAGATAGTAATGAGTGTTCCCCATGTTCTGGTCACAGCTACAGATATTGTAGATACTGTATGTATTATCTACATTTATCAGTACAATCCTAAAATGTATATATTATTTTCATCTCAATTTGCACTTGAAAAAAGCACAAGATACAGAAGTCAATTGTCCAAGGAAAAGTCTAAATTCAAACCCTCTATGTGTGATCTATATGTCCAAGAATAAGTTTAATGTTGAAGTCCGAATACTGTAGGAAGCATTTTCCCTGCATATATAAATTTGGGAATTATCAACCTAAAGGAAGTCACTTTATTTATGAGAATCTCTTCAAGAGAGAACAGAGTGAAAGAACAGATTGCCTAGAAAAAAAATTGCAGGTCAATCCATTAACAGAATGGTTATCAAAGAGAAGTCACCATCAAGGAGAATGGAAAACAGACCAGAACGGTAGAAAGAAACAGGAAAATATGAGATAGGGGAAATTATGCCATCATCACTTTTGCAAGTTGACAGTTTATTCTCTTACATGAAGCTGAGAGCTTGAGTGAGATGAAGACTGAATTGTGTTTAATGAGTGAAACGAGATAGACTAGTGATGACCTTGTGAGGAATAGTTTAATTAGTGCAAAAATCAGGTGAATTGATATATAAATGGTTAAAAAGAGGAAACAATTATCATATAGGTGGAAGGTAAATGTAGAAGTATCATTAAGAACTGTCAGAATTTTGTTAAACTAGATACTGCTAAATGTCATTCATAATAATGTGATTGAGTGTATTTCAAGCTGAAATAAGGTTGACCAAAAACATATTAAAAGTCATGGATATGGTTTTTCAGCTCTATGAACATACTTTTACATTCTCTCCTTTCTCTGTAATAAATTTTGAAGCAAAATATTACTAAAAAAAATACACATGGTGGGCAGATTTCATTGTCAAATGTGTTTAGGAAGAAATAATAGAATTCAGTTTATAATTTTAATATCAAAAATTGCTCTTAATGAGACCCCTTTGATGGAAAAAATGAATATTCTCATGAGCTAAGCCTTCCCTGGTAGTTCAGATGGTAAAAAAAATTCTCCTGTAATGCAGGAGACCTGGGTTCTATCCCTGAGTTGGGAAGATCCCCTGAAGGAGGGCATGGCAACCCGTTCCAGTAGTCTTGCCTGGAGAATCCCCATAGACAGAGGAGCCTGGCCGGCTACAGTCCATGGGATCACAGAGTTGGACATAAATGAATGACTAAGCACAGAACAGCACAGAGAATATGAAACTGTAGAATCTAGTTAGAAGGCTTTAATGTTTTCATTGGCAAGGGAATCAGAAATAAAGTAATCCACTCAATGATACAGTTCCAGAATACAGTTTGCAAACTGGGGAGAAATTTTTGTTGCACAAGCATATCCTAGGAAGCATGAAAATACATAATATATTTTAATCAAACAGTAGCTGGAAAGCACAGTCAAAGGCAAATATTGCAAATATACTTTGAAATAAATTTTCTATGAGGAAAAACTCTTAGTGTTTGGATTGTAACACATTTAAATACATTTTTCAGAAAATATTTCCAGTAAAAAAGTTTTAAACATGCCTTGAAGAGGCTGGACTGGATAAGCTGAAACAGGATAAACTATCCTGTGATAAGTAATTCATTTCCAGTATAATAGCTAACACACATGTAAGCTTTAATGCTAGGATTTTCTTAAACACCACAGTTTTGCTTTTTTTTTTTTGAAAGGGGTGTTAACTTAGAAGCATATATGGAGATAGGACATTCAGGAAAACAGACTTTTGATCCTCAAACAGTATATTGATAGAGGCATTTTTTCCCATTGATATTTATATGTTGAATGACCAATTAGCAGCTAAGTGTACATTCATTAGAAGCAGTAGTGTGAAATAACACAATTTAAAAATGAGTATGCAGTTTATGTGACACAAAGAGGTGATGAAACATTGTCATGTGCTATGTGCTTGCTTCTCCAATGACCAGTTGTATCAGAGTCACTCTCGGATTTACTTCTCTTGACATCAGAAACCAGCCAGGAAGCTGAAGTTCTTCATGCAAAGTCTTTATTTTTTCAAGCAGATTGGACAAGAGATAACCATCACAGATGAAAAACCAAACCTCAATAACAACCTTCATCTTGCTGGGGTTGACAGATGACATTCGACTGAAAAATTTGCTTTTCATTTTTCTATTTCTGTCCTACACTTTGAGTATATCTGGAAACTTAAGCATCATCACCCTCACTCTGATTGATTCACACCTTAAAACGCCTATGTATCTATTCCTCCAAAATTTCTCCTTCTTAGAAATTTCATTCACAACTGCTTGTGTTCCCAGATTCCTGTACAGCATATCATCTGGGGATAAGTCCATCACCTATGCTGCTTGTGCCAGTCAACTGTTGTTTACAGATCTATTTGCAGTGACAGAATTTTTCCTCCTGGCTATCATGTCCTATGATCGCTATGTGGCCATCTGCAAACCCCTACATTACACAACCATCATTAGCATTAGAGTCTGCAAGAACGTCATCCTTTTCTGTTGGGTGGCAGCACTGATCATCATACTCCCACCAATTATGCTGGGCTTAGAACTGGAATTCTGTGACTCTAATATCATTGATCACTTTTGCTGTGATGCTTCTCCTATCCTGAAGATCTCTTGCTCAGACACATGGCTGATAGAGCAGATGGTTATTGTCTGTGCTGTGTTGACCTTCATCATCACCCTCATATGTGTAGTTCTTTCCTACATTTATATCATTAGTACTATTCTAAGGTTTCCCTCTGCCCTGCAAAGGAAGAAGGCCTTCTCCACTTGTTCTTCCCACATGATTGTTGTTTCCATCACTTACGGTAGCTGCATCTTCATTTATGTCAAACCTTCTGCCAAGGATGAAGTAGCTATTAACAAAGGAATTTCACTCCTTATTACTTCTATTTCACCCATGTTGAATCCCTTTATTTACACACTGAGAAACAAGCAAGTGAAGCAAGCATTTCTTCACTCAATTAAAAGCATTGCATTCTGCTCAAAGATATAGAGAAAAAAAATGAGTCAATGAATCCAGTTAAAAGGAAGGATTGAACAGGCACAAAATCTGAAGCTGCCGATACTATTTGTCTCTATACAATTTATTCTCAGTCATATTGACATTCTCACTTCTCTTTAAACTTGCTTACTGTGAACCTTGTCTATTCCATCATTTACTCTTCATTAAAACTAAACGTGGGGCGTTCCCTGGTGGCCCAGTGGTTAAGACTGTGCTTTCACTGCAGGAGCACTCATTCCATCGTTGATCTGGGAACTAAGATCTTACATGCCACTGGGCACGGCCAAAAAAAAAGAAAAGAAAGAAAGAAACAAGAATCAACAACAAAAACTATACTCTGAGGATGTTTACTCTAATCTGGCAGAAATTGCTATTTCCAAACAGGTTGGTTGTTATCCCTGGAAACACAACAGACCACATTTTCTCCCATTTTCATATACTGTCAGATATGGCTATGTAGGCCACTTTATAGCTAACAGAGGGGTGTGGAAATATGTGGTTCATTTTTAGAACTTGCCTATGTGCTGTGTGTGCTCAGTCACTTAAGTCATGTCAGATTCTTTGTGACCCCATGGACTGTAGCTCACCAGGTTCCTCTGTCCATGGGATTCTCCAGGCAGGAGTCCTGCAGTGGGTTGCCAAGCCCTCCTCCAGAGAATCTTCCCAACCCAAGGATTGAACCCGCATCTCTTATGTCTGCTACATTGGCAGGCAGGTTCTTTATCACTAGTGTCACCTGATAAGCCCAGACCTGGCCTATAATTATGCCCAATATGTCATCCACCCCACCCTTTTTTCCTCTCCTATCTGCTAGATGCCCATGTTTAAAGTGACTTGTAAGCTTCACATGGATGATGAATGAGACTGGTTTTCCAGTCTTCACCCACAGGATGGGCAGTGACAGAAGCTTGGTGATGCTTCTCTTCTGGCCCATGTGCAAGGAGTTGTCATCACGTTTGAAAGGTAAAGTGTCACAGAAATATTCCTGCCACTTAGAGTGTGAATGCATACTAAGTCACTTCAGTCATGTCTGACTCTTTGTGACCCCATGGATTGTAGCCCACCAGGCTCCTCTGTCCATGAGATTCTCCAGGCAAGAATACTGGAGTGGGTTGTCATGCTCTCCTACAGGGCATCTTCCTGACCCAGGGATCAAACCTTGGTCTTCTGCATTGCAGGCAGATTCTTTACCATCTGAGTCACCAGGGAAGCCCATCATCACAAGTACATGCAGGTAAATTCAATGGTATAGATATTATAGTTTAACTACTGGCAGCCTCCTCCTCAGATTCAGATGCACATAGATTCAAATTTGGCCCAGCACAAACATACGAGGAAAAATCATACTAAAATTACTATATGCTAAGTTGAAAAGCTGCAATACTACCCATCCTATTTTTTATCTTCTGGTCCTATAAATCTTTCCACTGAAGTATTTGTATTACCTCCTCTCATTTCACGGTAAGTAGGCAATTTTTAAATAAAATTCTAGCCTTTCAATATTCATCAACCACTTATTTTGAATAACCAGTGTTTAAATTGCCCTTTCCAATTTTTAGTGAGTCCACTGTGATGAAGACATTATAGACTATACCATGTCTATGCAATATTTTGCTTTTCTTGCCACTTTATGTACATTGGTAATTATGGTACACTGAATTATATTATTTAATAAGAGGAAATATATTCAAGAAACCCTCAAGGGTATGTGCAAGTAGATGTTGGTTCTCAGCCAATCTCTTTTTAGGTTCTATAAAATTAACTGAGGGACTAAACTTAACCCTGTACACAAAATTTGCAGTCACAATCTTCCAGGCAAGAATAAATTCAGTAAGCCTGAATGATCTTTTTAAGATGTGTGTGTGGATCCAAAGTGACTTCTCACACCATACAATTTATATTTTACTATTATTTACTGAATCCTAATAACATCATTTTTTCATGTTATTCTCCAAAAGCTGTCTGAACTGCTTACTGATTTATCCAATTATTACATCCAACTCCATCTTTTCACTTCTTCCTTTTTACTTCTCTTTTGGGTAATATAAATCTTCTGTTTTTTCCCATCATAGGTATTTTTACCCTATGAGATAACTGAGCTAGTCATTCAATATTCAGTCTCCTGAATATTCATTTAGTTTTCTGAGACTAAGTTGATAAAAAGATTCCCATGACTGGGAACCTCATCTATTATAGCAACTGCCATGGTCTGAACAATACTAACTTAGATCTTTCTTGTCATCATAACTTCTACCTATAGTTGTCTGCATTTCTAATACCCCACATAAAAATGACTATTTTAATTGTGAGTCAAAGAGGGAATAGAAGAATTATCCCTCTCAGGGTCTGAATAATCTCTGCTATTAACCATTTAATAACTCTACCAATATAGCCTCAGACTGCTCTGCTCACAAATATTTGAAGTAACTTGGATCATTAACCTAAACAATTCCTTCTATTTCAGCCATACCTATAATTAATGAAGTAATCCATTTTTATTCATTCCAAGAATTCACACTAGTAAAGATTTATTAAGTTTTCACTGTTATTTATTCATAAAACGTTTTAAATCATTAAAAGAATAGTTTTGGAGGGAATTCCCTGGAGGTCCAATGATTAGGACTCCATGCTTCCACTGTAGAGGGCACAGGTTCCATTCCTGTTCAGGGAACTAACATCCCACATGCCACTCAGTGCAGAAAAAAAAAAAAAAAAGAATAGCTTTGGAATCTTTAGTCATCTGATCATTACCTCAGACTATTTATTATCCAGGTTAATGAGTGGTCTTAACTGAGTTCATTTGAAAATATATAATTTTTTTTCAGATGACCATGTGAGCATGTGAAGGCTTTGCCAGAAATGATGCTCAGTCACTTCAGTCATGTCCGACTCCTGCAAACCCATGTACTGTAGCCCACCAGAATTCTCTGTACTTGGAATTCTCCAGGCAAAAACACTGGAGTGGGTTGCCATTTCCTTCTCCAGGGGACCTTCCTAACCCAGGGATCAAACACTGGTCTCCTATAATGCAGGCAAATTCTTTACAAACTGAGCCACCAGGGAATGGAAAGTCTATATTTTCCTCATCTTTTATTTATTTATTTATTTACTTTACTATATTGTATTGGTTTTGCCATACACCAACATGCATCCGCCACGGATATACACGTATTCCCCATTCCAAACCCCCCTCCCACCTCCCTCCCAATACCATCCCTCTGGGTCATCCCAGTGCACCAGCCCCAAGCTTCCTGTATCCTGCATCAAACCTGTACTGGAGATTCATTTCTTATATGACATTATACATGTTTTAATGCCCTTCTCCCAAATCATCCCCCCCCCACCCTCTCCCATAGAGTCCAAAAGACTGTTCTATACATCTATGTCTCTTTTGCTGTCTCACATACAGGGTTGTCATTACCATCTTTCTAAATTCCATATACACGCATTAGTATACTATATTGGAGTTTTTCTTTCTGGATTACTTCACTGTGTATAATAGGCTCCAGTTTCATCACCTCATTAGAACTGATTCAAATGTATTCTTTTTAATGGCTGAGTAATACTCCATTGTGTAGATGTACCACAGCTTGCTTATCCATTCATCTGCCGATGGACATCTAGGTTGCTTCCATGTCCAGGCTATTATAAACAGTGCTGCGATGAACATTGGGGTACACGTGTCTCTTTCAATTCTAGTTTCTTCAGTGTGTATGCCCAGCAGTGGGATTGCTAGGTCATATGGCAGTTGTATTTCCAGTTTTTTAAGGACTCTCCACACTGTTCTCCATAGTGGCTGTACTAGTTTGCATTCCCACCAACAGTGTAAGAGGGTTCCCTTTTCTCCACACTCTCTCTAGCATTTATTGCTTGTAGACTTTTGGATCACAGCCATTCTGACTGGCGTGAAATGGTACCTCACAGTGGTTTTGATTTGCACTTCTCGGATAATGAGTGATGTTGAGCATCTTTTCATGTGTTTGTTAGCCATCTGTATGTCTTCTTTGGAGAAATGTCTATTTAGTTCTTTGGCCCATTTTTTGATTGGGTCATTTATTTTTCTGGAATTGAGCTGCAGGAGTTACTTGTATATTTTTGAGATTAGTTGTTTGTCAGTTGCTTCATTTGCTATTATTTTCTCCCATTCTGAAGGCTGTCTTTTCACCTTGCTTAGAGTTTCTTTGTTGTGCAGAAGTTTTAAGTTTTATTAGATCCCATTTGTTTATTTTTGCTTTTATTTCCAATATTCTGGGAGGTGGGTCATAGAGGAACCTGCTGTGATGTATGTCAGAGAGTGTTTTGCCTATGTCCTCCTCTAAGAGTTGTATAGTTTCTGGTCTTATGTTTAGATCTTTAATCCATTTTCAGTTTATTTTGGAGTATGGTGTTAGAAAGTGTTGTAGTTTCATTCTTTTACAAGTGGTTGACCAGTTTTCCCAGCACCACTTGTTAAAGAGATTGTCTTTAATCCATTGTATATTCTTGCCTCCTTTGTCAAAGATAAGGTGTCTATAGGTGCATGGATTTATCTCTGGGCTTTCTATTTTGTTCCATTGATCTATATTTCTGTCTTTGTACCAGTACCATACTGTCTTGATGATTGTGGCTTTGTAGTAGAGCCTGAAGTCAGGCAGGTTGATTCTTCCAGTTCCATTCTTCTTTCTCAAGATTGCTTTGGCTACTCGAGGTTTTTTGTATTTCCATACGAATTGTGAAATTATTTGTTCTAGCTCTGTGAAAAATACTGTTGGTAGCTTGGTAGGGATTGCATTGAATCTATAGATTGCTTTGGGTAGTATACTCATTTTCACTATATTGATTCTTCCGATCCATGAACATGGTATATTTCTCCGTCTATTAGTGTCCTCTTTGATTTCTTCACCAGTGTTTTATAGTTTTCTATATATAGGTGTTTAGTTTCTTTAGGTAGATATATTCCTAAGTATTTTATTCTTTTCGTTGCAGTGGTGAATGGAATTGTTTCCTTAATTTCTCTTTCTATTTTCTCATTATTAGTGTATAGGAATGCAAGGGATTTCTGTGTGTTGATTTTATATCCTGCAACTTTACTATATTCATTGATTAGCTCTAGTAATTTTCTGGTGGAATCTTTAGGGTTTTCTATGTAGAGGATCATGTCATCTGCAAAGAGTGAGAGTTTTACTTCTTTTCCAGTTTAGATTCTTTTTATTTCTTTTTCTGCTCTGATTGCTGTGGCCAAAACTTCCAAAACTATGTTGAATAGTAGTGGTGAGAGTGGGCACCCTTGGCTTGTTCCTGACTTTAGGGGAAATGCTTTCAACTTTTCACCATTGAGGATAATGTTTGCTGTAGGTTTGTCATATATAGCTTTTATTATGTTGAGGTAGGTTCCCTCTATTCCTGCTTTCTGGAGAGTTTTTGTCATAAATGGATGCTGACTTTTATCAAAGGCTTTCTCTGCATCTATTGAGAAAATCATATGGCTTTTATTTTTCAATTTGTTAATGTGATGTATTACATTGATTGATTTGCAGATATTGAAGAATCCTTGCATCCCTGTGACAAAGCCCACTTGGTCATGGTGTATGATCTTTTTAATGTGTTGTTGGATTCTGATTGCTAGAATTTTGTTAAGGATTTTTGCATCTATGTTCATCAGTGATATTGGCCTGTAGTTTTCTTTTTTTGTGGGATCTTTGTCAGGTTTTGGTATTAGGGTGATGGTGGCCTCATAGAATGAATTTGGAAGTTTACCTTCCTCTGCAATTTTCTGGAAGAGTTTGAGTAGGATAGGTGTCAGCTCTTCTCTAAATTTTTGGTAGAATTCGGGTGTGAAGCCGACTGGACCTGGGCTTTTATTTGCTGGAAGATTTTTGATTACAGTTTCAATTTCCGTGCTTGTGATGGGTCTGTTAAGATTTTCTATTTCTTCCTGGTCGAGTTTTGGAAAGTTGTACTTTTCTAAGAATTTGTCCATTTCTTCCACGTTGTCCGTCTAATAGGCATATAATTGCTGACAGTAGTCTCTTATGATCCTTTGTATTTCTGTGTTGTCTGTTGTGATCTCTCCATTTTCATTTCTAATTTTATTGATTTGAATTTTCTCCCTTTGTTTCTTGATGACTCTGGCTAATGGTTTGTCAATTTTATTTATCCTTTCAAAGAACCAGCTTTTGGCTTTGTTGATTTTTGCTATGGTCTCTTTTGTTTCTTTTGCATTTATTTCTGCCCTAATTTTTAACATTTCTTTTCTTCTACTAACCCTGGGGTTCTTCATTTCTTCCTTTTCTAGTTGCTTTAGGTGTAGAGTTAGGTTATTTATTTGACTTTTTTCTTGTTTCTTGAGGTATGCCTCTATTGCTATGAACTTTCCCCTTAGCACTGCTTTTACGGTGTCCCATAGGTTTTGGGTTGTTGTGTTTTCATTTTCATTCGTTTCTATGCATATTTTGAATTTTTTAAATTTCTTCTGTGATTTTTTGGTTATTCAGTAGCGTGTTGTTCAGCCTTCATATGTTGGAATTTTTAATAGTTTTTCTCCTGTAATTGAGATCTAATCTTACTGCATTGTGGTCAGAAAAGATGCTTGGAACGATTTCAATTTTTTTGAATTTACCAAGGCTAGCTTTATGGCCCAGGATGTGATCTATCCTGGAGAAGGTTCCATGTGCACTTGAGAAAAAGGTGAAATTCATTGTTTTGGGATGAAATGTCCTATAGATATCAATTAGGTCTAACTGGTCTATTGTATCATTTAAAGTTTGTGTTTCTTTGTTAATTTTCTGTTTAGTTGATCTATTCATAGGTGTGAGTGGGGTATTAAAATCTCCCACTATTATTGTGTTATTGTTAATTTTCCCTTTCATACTTGTTAGCATTTGTCTTACATATTGTGGTGCTCCTATGTTGGGTGCATATATATCTATAATTTTAATATCTTCTTCTTGGATTGATCATTTGATCATTATGTAGTGTCCTTCTTTGCCTCTTTTCACAGCCTTTGCTTTAAAGTCTATTTTATCTGATATGAGTATTGCTACTCCTGCTTTCTTTTGATCTCTGTTTGCATGGAATATCTTTTTCCAGCCCTTCACTTTCAGTCTGTATATGTCCCCTGTTTTGAGGTGGGTCTCTTGTAGACAACATATATAGGGGTCTTGTTTTGGTATCCATTCAGCCAGTCTTTGTCTTTTGGTTGGGGCATTCAACCCATTTACGTTTAAGGTAATTATTGATAAGTATGATCCTGTTGCCATTTACTTTATTGTTTTGAGTTCGAGTTTATACACCCTTTTTGTGTCTCCTGCTAGAGAATCTCCTTTAGCATTTGTTGGAGAGCTGGTTTGGTGGTGCTGAATTCTCTTAGCTTTTGCTTGTCTGTAAAGCTTTTGACTTCTCCTTCATATTTGAGTGAGATCCTTCCTGGGTACAGCAATCTGGGCTGTAGGTTATTTTCTTTCATCACTTTAAGTATGTCTTGTGATTCCCTCCTGGCCTGAAGAGTTTCTATTGAAAGATCAGCTGTTATCCTTATGGGAATACCCTTGTGTGTGTTTTTTTGTTGTTGTTTTGTTTTGTTTTGTTTTACTTTACAATATTATTGGTTTTGCCATACATCAACATGCATCCACCTCGGGTGTACACATGTTCCCCATCCTGAACCCCTCTCACACCTCCCTCCCCATACCATCCCTCAGGGTTATCCCAGTGCACAAGCCCCAAGCTTCCTGTATCCTGCACTGAACCTGGACTGGCTATTCATTTCTTACATGTTATTATACATGTTTTAATGTCATTCTCCCAAATCATCCCCACCTCTCCCTCTCCCACAGAGTCCAAAAGACTGTTCTATACATCTGTGTCTCTTTTGCTATCTCGCATACAGGTAGACATTACCATCTTTCTAAATTCCATATATATGCGTTAGTATACTATATTGGTTTTTTTCTTTCTGGCTTACTTCACTCTGTATAATAGGCTCCGGTTTCACCCTTCTCATTAGAACTGATTCAAATGTATTCTTTTAATGGCTGAGTTATACTCCATTGTGTATATATACCACAGCTTTCTTATCCATTCATCTGCTGATGGACATCTAGGTTGCTTCCATGTCCTGGCTATTATAAACAGTGCTGGTTAATATAAACAGGCTTTCTATTCTGTTCAATTGATCTATATTTCTGTCTTTGTGCTGATACCATACTGTCTTGATCATTGTGGCTTTGTAGTAGAGCCTGAACATTGGGATACACGTGTCTCTTTCAATTGTGGTTTCCTCGGTGTGTATGCCCAGCAGTGGAATTGCTAGGTCATATGGCAGTTGTATTTCCAGTTTTTTAGGGAATCTCCACATTGTTCTCCATAGTGGCTGTACTAGTTTGCATTCCCACCAACAGTGTAAGAGGGTTCCCTTTTCTCCACACACTCTCTAGCATTTATTGCTTGTAGACTTTTGGATCACAGCCATTCTGACTGGCCTGAAATGGTACCTCATTGTGGTTTTGATTTGCATTTCTCTGATAATGAGTGGTGTTTGGCATCTTTTCATGGGTTTGTTAGCCATCTGTATGTCTTCTTTGGAGAAATGTCTATTTAGTTCTTTGGCCCATTTTTTGATTGGGTCATTTATTTTTCTCGAATTGAGCCTCAGGAGTCGCTTGTACATATTTGAGATTAGTTGTTTGTCAGTTGCTTCATTTGCTATTAGTTTTTCCCATTCTGAAGGCTTTCTTTTCACCTTGCTTATAGTTTCTTTGTTGTGCAGAAGCTTTTAATTTTAATTAGATCCCATTTGTTTATTTTTGCTTTTATTTCCAATATTCTGGGAGGGAGGTCATAAAGGATCCTGCTGTGATGTATGTCTGAGAGTGTTTTGCATATGTCCTCCTCTAAGAGTTTTATAATTTCTGGTCTTACATTGAGATCTTTAATCCATTTTGAGTTTATTTTTGTGTATGGTGTTAGAAAATGTTCTAGTTTCATTCTTTTACGAGTGGTTGACCAGTTTTCCCAGCACCAGTTGTTCAAGAGATTGTCTTTTCTCCATTGTATATACTTGCCTCCTTTGTCAAAGATAAGGTGTCCATGGGTGCGTGGGTTTATCCCTGGGCTTTCTATTTTGTTCCATTGATCTATATTTCTGTCTTTGTGCCAGTACCATACTGTCTTGATGACTGCAGCTTTGTAGTAGAGCCTGAAGTCAGGCAGGTTGATTCCTCCAGTTCCATTCTTCTTTCTCAAGATTGCTTTGGCTATTCAAGGTTTTTTTGTATTTCCATACAAATTGTGAAATTATTTGTGCTAGCTCTGTGAAAAATACCATTGGTAGCTTGATAGGGATTGCTTTGAATCTATAGATTGCTTTGGGTAGTATACTCTTTTTCACTATATTGATTCTTCCGAACCATGAACATAGTATATTTCTCCATCTATTAGTGTCCTCTTTGATTATTATTTGTTGTTTTTCCCTTGTTGCTTTTAATATTTGTTCTTTGTGTTTGATCTTTGTTAATTTGTTTAATATATGTCTTGGGGTGTTTTGCCTTGCATTAACCCTGTTTGGGACTCTCTGGGTTTTTTGGACTTGGGTGATAATTTCCTTCCCCATTTTAGGTAAGTTTTCAACTATTATCTCCTCAAGTATTTTCTCATGGTTTTTCCTTTTGTCTTCTTCTTCTGGGACTCCTATGATTCGAATGTTGTGGTGTTTAATATTGTCCTGGAGGTCTCTGAGATTGTCCTCATTTATTTTAAGTCTTTTTTCTTTTTTTCCTGTCTGATTCATTTATTCTACCATTCTATCTTCTATTTCACTAATCCTATCTTCTGCCTCCGTTTTTCTACTATTTGTTGCCTCCAGAGTGTTGTCTCATTTATTGTATAATTCATTATATATTGACTCTTTTTTATTTCTTCTAGGTCCTTGTTAAACCTTTCTTGCATTTTCTCAATCCTTGTCTCCAGGCTATTTATCTGTTATTCCATATTTATTTCAAGTTTTTGGATCATTTTCACTATCATTATTCAAAATTCTTTATCAGGTAGATTCCCTATCTCTTCCTCTTTTTTTTTGGTTTGGTGGGCATTTATCCTGTTCCTTTACCTGCTGGGTATTCCTCTGTCTCTTCATCTTGTTTATATTCTTGAGTTTGTGGTGGCTTTTCTGTATTCTGGCGGTTTGTGGAGTTCTATTTATTATGGAGTTTCCTTGCTGTGGGTGGGGTTGTATCAGTGGCTTGTCAAGGTTTCTTGGTTAGGGAAGCTTGTGTCAGTGTTCTGGTGAGTGGAGCTGGATTTCTTCTCTCTGGGGTGCAATGAAGTTCCTAGTAACGAGTTATGAGATGTCAATGGATTTGGAGTAACTTTGGGCAGCCTGTATATTGAAGCTCAGGGCTGTGTTCCTGTGTTGCTGGAGAATTTGCGTGGTATGTCTTGCTCTGGAACTTGTTGGCCCTTGGGTGATGCTTGGTTTCAGTGTAGGTACGGAGGTGTTTGATGAGCTCCTATCACTTAATGTTCCCTGGAGTCAGGTGTTCTATGATGTTCTCAGGATTTGGAGTTAAGCCTCCTGCTTCTGGTTTTCAGTCTTATTTTTACAGTAGTCTAAAGACTTCTCCTTCTATACAGCACCACTGATAAAACATCTAGGTTAAAGATGAAAAGTTTCTCCACAGTGAGGGACACCCAGAGAGGTTCACAGAGTTACATGGAGCAGAGAAGAGGGAGGAAGGAGTTAGAGGTGACCCGAATGAGATAAGGTAGAATCAAAAGAGGAGAGAGCAAGCTAGCCAGTAATCACTTCCTTATGTACACTCCACAGTCTGGACTGCTCAGAGATGTTCATGGAGTTATACAAAGAAGAGAAGAGGGAGGAAAGAAACAGAGGTGGCCAGGAGGATAAAAGGGGGGAATGAAAAGGAGAGAGACAGTTCCAGCCAGTAATCAGCTCCCTAAGTGTCCTCCACTGTCTGGAATACACAGAGATTCAGAGAGTTGGGTAGAGAAGAGAAGGGGAAGGGAGGAGACAGAGGTGACCTACTGGAAAGAAAGGAGAGTCCAAAGCAGGAGACAGCAGTCAAGCCAGTAATCTCTTTCCCAAGTAAAAATAGGTACTTAGATTGGATTCTTAAAGGTACAAAATTGATAACAAATACCAAAAAGCAAAGATTAAAATTCTAGAGTAGAGGTTGGATTTTCAAAAATACAATATTAAAGAAAAGAAGAAGAAAAAAAACAGTCACAAAAGTTATTAAAATATATATATGAAGTTTGCTTTAAAAAATAGTCTTTTTTTTTTTTGAAAACTAATAGTAGGCTATAAAAGTGAAAAATAATTTAGTAATAGAGAACTTAAATTTTTTTAAAAAGTTAAAAAAAGAAAATAAAAAGAAGAAGAAAACAAAAGAAAAAGAAAAAAAGAAGAAAAGAAAAAGAAAAGAATGATCATAAAAATAGTAAAAATATATCTAGGACTTTCTTTTGTGTTATTGTGGGCAGTGTGGGGTCCGTTCATTTTTGGATAGTTTCTTGGTCTGGCTTATATTTCTCAAGATGTATAGGCCCCTTCCTATGTAGTCAGTACTAACTACAGGGTTTTACTCTATTGCACCTGTCACTTCTAAGGCGGTTCCCTCGGTTTTAGCTTCTCTTTGCTGGTCTCTTCAGTGTCTGATTTCCTCCCTGACACAACGGGGCGGTGGTGGACACTTTTTTAGGCTCACTTGTTCAGTCGCGCTGTGGGGAGAGAGGGACGCTGCAAAAAAATAACACTGGCATGTGCTTGCAGTGTCTCAGCCACACTGGGCCTGCCCCCACTCACAGCGCATGCATCCTCCCTGCCCACACAGCTCAGGCTCTAGATTGATCCGCGGGAACCACCCGAGGCCAGCCCTGGGCTGCATTCACCTTCCAAGTCTAAGCCGCTCAGGTTCAGGCACTCGGGTAGTCCTCAGAGGCACAGACTCCTTTGGGCTTGCATTTTGTGCCCTTCCCAGCTCAGAGCAGCTTGGGTGATGAGGTGTTTGGCGAGAGCGGTCACTAAGACTTATTGCCTCTCCCATCCCTGCCACTCGGTTTTCTGGGTGTACAACTGGTGCACTTTCTCAGGTGGATGACTGTCCAGAACCCCAAGAAGTCTTAGTAAGTAAAAAAGCCTGCTTGCAGTTTGGTAGAAAATGTCTCTCTGGGGCTGTGATTGCCCCCTTCTGTCTCTGGCTGCCTGTCACTGGAGGGGGATGGTCTGCAGCCGGCTAGTTCTGTTCCACCTTTTGTTCTGTGCATGGGCCTGGCAGTGTCTTAGGGCTTTTCACGTGGTAGCTATCCCACAGTCTGGTGTGCTACCCCAAATTACTTCCCTCTGATTACCCTCGGGGGCATTCAGGCCCGATCCTTACTCTAAGCAATGCAGCCCATACCTTCCTGCCCAGCCCCTGCTTGCTAGTGGCGAGCGCAGGCATCTGTGCTCCTTCTCTGCTGGGGGAGTTACCATTGGGCTCGTAATCTATGGGTTTTAATTATTTACTTATTTTTCCTCCCTATTATGTTGCCCTCTGTGCTTCCAAGGCTCAGCACAGACTCAGCAGTGAGAGTGTTTTCTGGTGTTTGGAAACTTCTCTCTTTTTAAGACACCCTTCCCGGGATGGAGTTCCGTCCCTACCTCTTTTGTCTCTTTTTTTGTCTTTTATATTTTTCCTATCTCCTTTCGAAGACAATGGCTGCTTTTCTTGGTGCCTGATGTCCTCTGCCAGCATTCAGAAGTTGTTTTGTGGACTTTACTCAGTGTTTAAATGTTCTTTTGATGAATTTGTCGGGGAGAAAGTGGTCTCCCTGTCCTATTCATCCGCCATCTTAGGACCGCCCCTTTTCTCACCTTTTACTCAAACTTCTTCCTTGAGATGAAGGAATAGAATATTTTGCCAATTTCAATTATACTTTGTATTCTCTGTTTTGCCTAGTTTTTCTGGGCCTCTGTTAATTTGCTTTTAAGTTTTATTAATAAGATTTTAACCCTTATCTCCTAAAGATTTTCATCACTTCATGCCAAAAATGATTTGGCAGTCAGCCTGGTATCAAATCCTCTATATCTGTTCCCATCTTCTCTCCTCTCTCTTTCTCTCTCCCCACTCCTGTTTTAACTGTCAAAACTACATTAACCATTATGATTCATAAATCAAAAAAAAATCATTCTGGAGCTAAGATAGCAGGATAGGAAGACCCTGAGTTTGCTTCTAGTTATTTCTCTAGATAGATAGATAGATAGAGATACAGATATAGAGATATAAAGAAGAAATAACAATGGTATTAGGGGCAGAGATGAGCTATAGTTAAGACCCACAACCCAGGGTAGGTGACCAACAAATGCACGTATCCTCCCAGGGAGTTAGGGGTCTGAGCCACAAAACAATGTCCCCAGTCTGGGGATCCTACACCCAGAAGATGAGCTCCCAGAATATCTTGTTTTGAAAACCAGAAGGACTTGCGTATGGGACAGCTGCAGGTATTAAAGGACATACTCTGACTCCCAAAGCAGAGGTAGTAATTTGAAAGGAACCTGGGTGACCTCCACTTGCTCTGATCTTGGAGAACCTCCAGAGGCAGAAGGCTACCACTGGACTGTCCCTGGGGACACACACACACACAGACACACACACACACACACAGGCAGGCAGCAGATATTTTTGAAAACTTGTTCTACCACGAGGACACATGTGCTGGCAAATGCCAAATTGGAATCCTCCCTTTAGCCCATTAGTGCAGAGTGCTTAACCACAAACCAACAGGTCACCACCAGTTCTGGCACCTGGCAAACTGAGGAGCCAGATGAAAGAAGACAAAGTTGTGCCCTTCAGCAATCCAGTACAGCCCCCAAAACCCCTGAGGCTAACGATCAACCACCTGGGACTCAACCCAACATCCAGTAGGCTGCTAGCAGCTTCAAACCCCCACAGCCCCTGCACCTAACTGTCCCAAAAGAAGATCCTGCACACCTGAAAGCAGGCACCAGTGAGAGTATCCAAGAAGGGCCCATACAACCCACATAGGGGGCAACTCTAGAGCATATCTCTCTGGTGACCAGAGAAGAGTGGAGACCATAGTACATCTCCTACATAAGATCATTTCTCCAAGATCTGGAAATATAACTGACCTACCAAATACATAGAAATAATAGAAAGAATTAGGAAAAATAAGGGGACAGAAAAATACATTCCAAAGTAAGGAACAAGACAAAACCCCAGAAAAAAGTTAACAATGTGGAGATAAGTAATCTACCAGATAAAGAATTCAAGGTAAAGATCACAAAGATGCTCAACAAACTCAGTAAAAGAATGGATGAACATAGTGAGAAGTTTAATAAAGAGAAAATATAAAGAAGAAACAGAGATGAAGAAAGTTGTGTGCTGTGCTTTGTCATTCAGTCCTGTCCAACTCTGCAACCTCAGGACTGCAGCCCACCAGCCTCCTCTGTCCACAGGATTCTCCAGGCAAGAATACTGGAGTGGGTTGCCATGCCTTCCTCCAGGGGATCTTCCCAACCCAGGGACCAAACCCATGTCTTCCATATTGCAAGCAGATTCTTTACCAACTGAGCCACCAGGGAAGCCCAATATGAAGAATACAATAACTGAAATTTTTAAATACACTAGAAGGAGTCAACATCACATTAGAAGTTACAAAGGAACTATAACTGACTTATAAGCAGAAACTTTACAGGCTACAGGGAGCAGCATGATATATTCAAAATAATGAAAGGAAAAGAAAACCTAAACAAGAATACTGTACCCAGAAAGAAGATGTGAAAGTAGGAGGACATGGAACTCACCTCCCCCTCCACAAACACATGAAAAATACAGCCACAGGAAGAACAGTTGTCACTGAGAGTTAACTAGAGACTGGCAGGAGTCATGTACAACCAAGGCTTCAAGAAAGATCCACATGGAACTGGGCAGAAAGGGGAAAGAAGCAAGCCCAAACTTAAAAGGAACAGACCAGCTCAGACGCAACCCTCAGGTCTTCTGCTCCAGCAACTTGGGAACCTGACCCAACCCCCAATAGACAGTGATGGCCACTGAGCAGAAGTGGCTCTGGCCCTAGCCCCCTTTATCTCCAGCCCCACCTCCTACCAAGTTAAGATGATGTCATTAGGATGGGCTCTGTTCCAATATCACAGATGCTCTTATTAAAAGGATAAATTTGGATTCAGAGACAGACACGAATAGCGAGATGATGTAAAGACAGAGATATGGAGGAAGAGGATGGCCAGGTGTCAATGGAGGCAAAAACTAGAGATCTGAAACTGCAGTGATGAAACACTACAAGGATACTGACAATACCAGATGCTCAGAGAGAGGCATGGATGGGATTCTTCCTCGGCTTCCTCTTCCTCAGAAGGAACCAATCTACCAACATCATGATTTTGGAACTGTAGCATCCATAACTGCTAGACAATGAATTTCTGTTGTCTTTCTCCACCATATGTTACATTTTTATGGAAGCAAACTAACCAAGCAATGGAATCCCCAGCAATAGAACTTCAAAGTATAGGTTGCAAAAAAATGAGATAACAAATCAAAAAAAAAGAAAAATATACAATCATAGCTGAACCCTTAAACACTCCTCACTCAGTAATAAATAGAAATATTAGACAGTAAACCAGGAGGATATAAAAGATCCCCATAACTCATCAACCAACTGGAACTAATTGTCATTTATAGAACACTCGATAGAATAACAGGATACGTGGTAAAGTATCTGGCCAGGTCTGAGACAGATGTAGGAATTCCTGAGAGAGTCACAGCAGATCAGACCTTAAGTATGTATATAAGCATGAATATTATTTAGAATGAACCCTGAACCAGATAACTATGGTCCAAACAACAAAATAAGAAAAGCAATTTTAGCCAAGGCTTAACATGTTAAACAGAGTTCAGTCAACACTAAAGAAGACAAGACAGAGCTGTAGTTTGAATCTCACAGGGTTTATTGCCTGTCAGGTGAATAAAATTTCATACCTTTAAGGTAAATAAAACAACCCAGAGTTTATGCAGTGAAATATTCACAGTGTGAGGACACAATCCAAAATCACTGAATATACAAACAATCAGTAAAATGTGACCCATTTCAAAAGACATTCATCTACCAAAATGACAATCTCTTGGTACCAAGGCCAAGATGACTCAGATATTGGTAGCATTGCACAAAAGCTTTAAATCAATCTTACACAACCATGCTTTATGAAATAAAGGAAGATAATAAAAAGTTAAGATGTCCCAGAAGAGGAAGAGAAAACACATAGTATTAAAAGAAAAATGTTAGAAATGCAAAATATAATCTGTTTCTGAAGAAAGTCACACTTTGGGCTTACTCAATGGATAGATTACAGAAACAAAATCCAACAATTTTGAAAGTAGATTTGAATTGTGTCATTCTCAAAAAGAGGAAAAATAGATTATTTTTAATTTACAGAGATTCTGGGATCTATGGCACAATGTTAAAATCTATCTAATATGTAATTTGAGTCACAGAATAAGCAAAAGAAGGAATGGGGAAGAGAAATAATTTATGGGTGGAAACTTGGCAAATATTGGGGGGAAAGTTTCCAATCAACTCATACACTTCTTACGCTTAAAAAGTTCAATCAGCTAATAAAAGCCATAGTCAAGGAAGATTACACATTGGTATATTAAAATGCAGCATAGGAGAGCATTTTAAAATGTGCCTATGCTGCTGCTAATTCACGTCATGTCTGACTCTGTGTGACCCCACAGACGGCAGCCCACCAGGCTCCCCCATCCCTGGGATTCTCCAGGCAAGAATACTGGAGTGGGTTGCCATTTCCTTCTCCAGTGCATGAAAGTGAAAAGTGAAACTGAAGTCGGTCAGTCATGTCCGACTCTTCGCGACCCCACGGACTGTAGCCTGCCAGGCTCCTCCGTCCATGGGATTTCCCAGGCAAGAATACTGGAGTAGGGTGCCATTGCCTTCTCTGAAATGTGCCTATTCAGTTTAGTTCAGTTCAGTGTCTCAGTTGTGTCCAACTCTTTGCGACCCCATGAATTGCAGCACATCAGGCCTCCCTGTCCATCACCAACTCCTGGAGTTCACTCAGACTCACGTCCATCGAGTCAGTGATGCCATCCAGCCATCCTATCCTCTGTCATCCCCTTCTCCTCCTGCCCCTAATCCCTCCAAGCATCAGAGTCTTTTCCAATGAGTCAACTCTTCGCATGAGGTGGCCAAAGTACTGGAGTTTCAGCTTTAGCATCATTCCTTCCAAAGAAATCTCAGGGCTGATCTCCTTCAGAATGGACTGGTTGGATCTCCTTGCAGTCCAACGGACTCTCAAGAGTCTTCTCCAACACCACAGTTAAACAGCATCAATTCTTCGGGGCTCAGCTTTCTTCAAAATGAACTTATCTACAAAAGAGAAACAGATTCACAGACATGGGGAAAAGACTTGTGTTTGCCAAGAGGGGGCATGTTGGAGGGTGGATGAGTGGGAATTTGTGGTTAGTAGAGGCAAATTAGTGTATATAGAATGGATAAACAACAAGGTCCTACTGTATAACACAGAGAAATATATTCAATCTCCTGTGGATAAACCATAAGGAAAAAAATATATAGAAAAGAATGTATGTGTATTTATAACTGAATCACTTTGCTGTATAGCAGGAATTAACATAACATTGTAAATCAACTATACCTGATTTTTTTTAGAAAAGGCCCATGAAATGTGAAAGCCAAAGAATTATAAATATCTGGGAGGTATTTCTGAAAACTGTCAACAGTAAGTTATCAATTTGCCTTTTTTTTTTTGATAAAAGATTTTTTCTCTATTATCCGAATAGTGATACTGACACCAACCATTTTTGCAGAATTACTACATTGGAAAAATTGTCTTTATCATATTATAAATGCCTAACAATGATGAAATAAAAAAAGAGAAGGTTGCCTTTTGTCTTATAATCTGGTAGTAATTATTGCATACTTGGCCTGTTCTGATGCTAATGTTATTTATAGGTGTCTGTCTGAAGACGTTTTCCCCAGGTCTGTGCTCCCCTCTCTATCCCCAAATCTGGTGCATTACACCAGAGATTCATTAGTAATGCTTAAGATAGGGCCACCAAGGACATATTTGTTTGTTTCACTTAATTAAAAATTAGGTCAATTTTTTAAAGGGGAAATTCTGTCAGTATAGAAATATGCCCCTCTGCCAGAAACATCAGAATATCAACTTTCCCAGCAGCAGAGAGAGATCCCTATCTAGCCATTTAAATTACTGTTAGCTCTGTAGTTCCAGAGTAAAGACTTTCTGAACTCAAGGGAAGGCAGACTCTCTGTAGAGAAAATCTTCATCTTGTGTGGGTGGAGGATGACTTAGTGATACTCTCCAACTGCAGAGCCCTCTGTGAGTATGACTGTGCTCCTAAGAATGGGCAGAGACCACCCTCCTTTCTTTCCACCATAAGACCATTCTGATGATTTTTTTTTTCACCCTTTGCAACTTTGGGGTTTGGTGACCATCAGAGGTTACAACTATCAGAGAGGTTTTTGTTTGTTTGTTTTTTAATGTCATTTTCCTTACCTTTTCTGAACTCCAGAATGATGCTTTCCTCTGAGAAAAATCTATCAAAGTAACTGATATGGTTTGACATTTTAATATTTTATGAAGGTTTCAACAACTACTTCTAAAGTGTGACTTCTCAATGTGATTAGCAAGTACAGAGCTGTCATCGATAAGCAGTTTTCACATATCAATACAATGAAGTTGATATAAATACAGTGGAATTTTAGACAGATGCTCTATATATTCTCTGCCATAACCTCCGGAGAAGGCAATGGCACCCCGCTCCAGTACTCTTGCCTGGAAAATCCCATGAACGGAGGAGCCTGGTGGGCTGCAGTCCATGGGGTTGCTAAGAGTCAGACACAACTGAGCGAATTCACTTTCACTTCTCACTTTCATGCATTGGAGAAGGAAATGGCAACCCACTCCAGTATTCTTGCCTGGAGAATTCCAGGGACTGGGGAGCCTGGTGGGCTGCCGTCTATGGGGTCGCACAGAGTCGGACACGACTGAAGCGATTTAGCAGCAGCAGCAGCAGTAGCAGCAGCAGCCATAACCTCATACACATAAAATATGTGAATTCTAGATCCATTGAGTGACTTATTTACTTATGTATTATCATTCGGTGACCCCATCCACTAATAGTATTTCACATTTTAATGGAAACTCACTTTTTAACATATATATCAAGGTCAATGTCAGTTAATTACATGAGTGTGTTCTTAAGAATGTAGAATATGAATGACTGAAGAAAATGGTGGCATCTCCTTAGGACACCCAGGCTGATTGAAGTGCTTGGGAGAGTTGGATACTCTGGAATTGTGGTGACAGGACTTAGGGGAGGCACCTGGGCTGCAGAAACAATTCATTCCTGTCCCACCACTGGAAACTCAGTGCTATCTCTGTATGACCTTTAACCTGGTGTTGAGATAGGTAGGCTAACATTTAGGCAAAACATTCCCTGTACTTCCTTTACTCTGTTTTTCTTTAAACATTTTAGGCTAAACTGTGGGACTAGGCACCAAGTGGAAGCTAATATCTGTCTTAATAATTGTTATTGTTTAGTTGCTAAGTCATATCTGACACTTTTTCAACCCCAAGGGCTGTAGCTCACCAAGGCCCACTGTCCATGGGATTCTCCTGGCAAGAATACTGGAGTGGGTTGCCATTTCCTCCTCCAGGGGAATCTTTGCAACCCAGGGATGGAACCCATGCCTCCTGCATCTCCTGTATTGACAGATGGATTCTTTACCAGGAGCCACCAAGGAAGCCCCAGCCTTTCTTAATGATTAGGAAGAGAATTTTTAAGGCAACAAAATGAAACTTCAAGTAACTGTTTAATTGAAACTTCTAAGGCAAATGCCTTTTGGTTCAGCAGCATAGAAAAATGACAGGGTATCCAGACAATGCTGGAAGGATAAGCAATATTTGACTTAGCTGCGATGTAAATAATCAGAAAGAAGACCAAATATATAATCTTTTTGATTGAAGCAAGAATTTTAAATGAATTTCTTTTAGCCTAAGACTAAATATGACATATAGCCATTTTTTTTGTATTTCAAGGAAGCAAAGAATGATTTTTACATTTTAAAGACCTCATTTTTAAAATGAAGGAGAGTGGACAACAGAGATTATATATGGCATATATTAAGTATGTGAATTTTTATATCATTTATACCTCACTAAATCTAAAACACAAAAACATCTAATTGGCCCTTTGTAGAAGAAAATTGGGGATATCCATGTGAGATTACATACTAATATTAAAGAATTCCAAGCACTTCAGGTCTTATTACCATAAAAGAGAAGGGAAATTTCACTAGTTGAGAAAGCAAGCTGCTTGTTCTGAGTCACATGTACATATAAAATTTGTAAATTTTATAATAAACATATTTATTGCACTCCCTAAACTTTGAATAGGGCTAGCTGTTTTGGAATCTCAATGAACAAAACATAGCCCAATGCTAACAAAATTACACTCACATATTTAGAGGTAGCAAAGAGACAAGCGTAGTAGGCTAGAAAGCTTTTCTCAGGAAGTCAAACTAAGCCAAAACTTGAAAAATCTACATACATCAGTATCACTTTAGTGAAGGCAAAAACAGCAGTGGGAAGCTGGTAATGAACAGAGTTGTATCAGGAAACAGACTCCACTCAAACTTGTCAAGACATTACTTTGGTTTCTGGAAAATGAACAAGTACTTTGGTGGAAACACTGAAGAGCTCTTTCACAGGTAACTTTCCTTTCTAAACATGAACATTCTCATCACAGGAGTATAATATCAGTGGGTCAAAAAAGCACTTCAGGCCTTATTCAGTTCAGTTCAGTCATTCAGTCGTGTCCGACTCTTTGCAACCCCATGGACTGCAACATGCCATGTCTCTGTCCATCACCAACTCCAAGAGTCATGTCCATTGAGTCAGTGATGCCATCCAACCATCTCATCCTCTGTCATCCCCTTACCCTCCTGCCCACAATCTTTCCCAGCATCAGGATCTTTTCAAATGAGACAGTTCTTTGCATCAGGTGGCCAAAATATTGGAGTTTCAGCTTCAGCATCAGTCCTTCCAATGTATATTCAGGACTGATTTCTTTTTGGATGGACTAGTTGGATCTCCTTGCTGTCCAAGGAACTCTAAAGAGTCTTCTCCAACACTACAGTTTAAAAGCACCAATTTTTCAGTTCTCAGCTTTCATTATAGTCCAACTCTCACGTCCATACATGACTACTGAAAAAACCATAGCTTTGACTAAATGGACCTTTTTTAACAAAGTAATGTCTCTGCTTTTTAATATGCTGTCTAGGTTGTTCATAACTTTTCTTCTAAGGACCAAGCATCTTTTAGTTGATGCTAAAATTCTGGCTTTTAGGTCAGATAGAATCCATGCAATTCAAGTATTGCAGATTAATATTAAACTGTAATTTTAACTGTAAATGTTGGTTTCAAATTACATCTTATCTATGTATGGAGAGAATAAAATGGACATCATCAAAAAATACAGCTGAAGAAGCAGAAACCACTGGAAGAGAAATCATGTTGTACCCAATAAATAATTCATGGAAGATGCTCCAGCATACTGCTGCTCGTTTTGGCTTTCTTTTTTTATTTATATTTGGTAAATTTTTAATTATGAAATAATTCTGTACTTGCAGAAGATTTTACATACTAATGCTGACAGTTCCCAGATATCTTTCACACAGCTCTCCTAAAGGTGGCATCCTGCATAATCATAGTGCAATAATTATTGCCAAGGAATTAACATTGTATTGTGTTGCTCAGTCACTCAGTTTTGTCCAACTTTTTGTGACCCCATCGACTGCAGCATGCCAGGCTTCCCTGTCCTTCACCATCTCCCAGAGCTTGCTTAAATTTATGTCCACTGAGTCAGTGACACCATCCAACTGTCTCATCCTCTGTCATCCCCTTTTCCTCCTGCCTTCAATCTTTCACAGCATTAGGGTCTTTTCTAATGAGTATGCTCTTCACATCAGGTGATCAAAGTATTGGAGATTCACTTTCAGCATCAGTCCTTCGAATGAATATTCAGGGTGGGTTTCCTTTATGATTGACTGGTATGATCTTGGTGTCCAAGGGACTCTCAAGAGTCTTCTCCAACACCACAATTCAAAAGCATCAATTCTTTGGCCTTCAGCCTTCTTTATGGTCCAACTGTCACATCCACACATGACTACCAGAAAAACCATAGTTTTGACTCTATGGATCTTTGTCAGCAAACTAATGTCTGTTTTTTAATACGCTATCTAGGTTTGTCATAGCTTTTTTTCCAATGATCTAGTGTCTTTTAATTTCATGGCTGCAGACATTATCTGCAGTGATTTTGGAACCCAAGAAAATAAAGTCTATTACTCTTTCCATTGTTTCCCCATCTATTTGCCATGAAGTGATGGGACTAGATGCCATGATCTTAGTTTTCTGAATATTGAGTTTTAAGGCAGCCTTTTCACTCTCCTCTTTCACTTTCATCAAGAGGCTCTTTTTTTCCTCTTCACTTTCTGCCATAAGGGTGATTCATCTGTATATCTGAAGTTATTCATATTCTCCTGGCAATCATGATCCCCTCTTGTGCCTCATAAAGCCCAGCATTTCACATGATGTTCTCTGCATGTAAGTTAAATAAGCAGGGTGATGATATACAGGCTTAACATACTCCTTTCCCATTTGGGAACCAGTCTGTTGTCTATGTCCCATTCTAACTGTTGCTTCTTGACGAGCATACAGGTTTTGTAGGAGGCATATAAGGTGATCTGATATTACCATCTCTTCAAGAATTTTCCACAGTTTGTTGTAATCCACACAGTCACAGGTTTTAGCATAGTCAATGAGGCAGAAGTAGATGTTTTTGGAATTTTGCTTTTTTTTCTATGATACTACGGATGTTGGCAATTTAATCTCTGGTTCCTCTGCCTTTTCTAAATTCAGCTTGAGCATGTGAAAGTTCTCAGTTCATGTACTGTTGAAACCTGGTTTGGAGAATTTTGAGCATTACTTTGCTAGCATGTGAATTGAGTGTAATTGTGAATGTGAATTGCGGTAGTTTGAACATTCTTTGTCATTGCCTTTCTTTGGGATTGGAATGAAAACTGACCTTTTCCAGTCCTGTGGCCACTGCTGAGTTTTCCAAATTTTCTGGCATATTGAGTGCAGTACTTTAACAGCATTGTATACACTGTATACAAATGTTAATAATTAAAATGGAGATTTAAGGATGGATCCAGTTCATGGCCAGGCTAGGGTGGTCACCTAGGTTGCTGCTGCTTCTGCTGCAGCAGGTCCTTTGTGCTCCCTGGCCACCCGCTACCACCGCCTAGAGCTGGGGCTGCATGCTGGCTACTGACCCTCCATCTGGGATCCCTCAGACTGAGCATGTGCGAAGTGCTGCCTCCCTCACTGGGGCCTGTGTGTCCCTAGAGACACAGGAAGAGACTTACTGGGAATCATAGGATTTCAGGGTCTCAGAGGAAAGAAGGATTACCTAGGAAATAAATTAATTAAATAATTATTTTGTTTGGATTTTCCTAATTTTACCACTGATGTCATTTTCTGTTGCAGGATCCAATGCAAATTACTATTTGAAAAGGAAATGTCATGTGTCCTTAAGTGTCCTTCAATCGTGTCTCATCCTGTCTCTTCTCTTCCTTTATGACCTTGCAAGTACTAACAGTTGAGGTTAAATTCTTCAGGGTTTTTAGTTTTGGCATATAATAGTTTTTTACCCAATATAGCAGCAGGAAACTTGTTTATGTAGTACTTATCAAACACTGTGTTCTATTAGAGTGAAAAATGGAAGGAAAGTTGGATACTGATGTAGAAATTTCAGGATGAATAGCAAGCCTGGAAAGCAAATGGGTATTATTTGGATGACAATTCTGATACCAAAAGCAAAATATATAAAATGAAATAATTTTTTAGTCATTGCAGTAACAGCAAACACTCAAATACTGCACACATGATCTCCAGACTCTGTATAAAATGTCAAACTCAGCCATTTATTCGCATTTAACAGGAACTCACACTTCAAAAAACATGTGTGCTCATTCAAACTCGTGAGTAGTGAAGAATTATTAGGAGCAAAAGAACATTATAATATCTACAAAATAGTATCACATGGATGACATTTCTAATTCTAAAGCTTAATATATTTCAGAGAATAAAGGACATAGTTTAGATTAATTGAAAAATAGAGATGTGAGAGCATGCAAGGTGGTATATGAACACTAGTAAAAACATATCAGAAAAACATGATCATAAGGATTTCTATAATGCACATCAAAATAGCTGAGAATTCTGAAGTTTTGACTCATCATTAGCATGACTCACGAAATAAAATGACTATTCATTGCTGTGATTGGATATTTTCACCCAATAGCTATGGCCTCACAATTTCATGCAAGTTTTTTCAGTTCAATGTCACTTGAGTTTCTGAGGAGTTTGATAAGTATAAGTCAGCAATGAGAAACCATACATCATTACCTACATTCATATTGCTAGGACTGACAGATGATTCTCCAATGCAGGTTTTGATTTTTATATTTCTGTTTATATCCTACTTATTGAGTGTCACTGGGAATCTAACCATCATTATACTCACTTTAGTAGACTCTCACCTTAAAACTGCCATGTACTTTTTCCTCAAACACTTCTCTTTTTTAGAAACCTTATTCACCACGGTGTGCATTCCCAGTTTCTTATACAGCTTATCAACTGGGGACAAGACTATTTCCTATAAGGCTTGTGTTAGTCAACATTTTTTGTCTTTCTTTTTGCAATAACAGAATTTTTCCTCCTAGCCATCATGTCCTGTGACCATTATGTGGCCATCTGCAAATCCTTATGTTATGCAACCATCATGAACGCCAGAGTCTGTGGATGGCTTGTTGTCTGTTGCTGGATAGCAGGTTGGCTGGTCATATTTCCACAACTCTGCCCGGGCTTAAACATAGAATTCTGTGATTCTAATGTCATTGATCATTTTCTCTGTGATGCTTCTCCTGTGATGAAGATCTCTTGTGCAGACACATGGTTCATAGAACAGATGGTTGTTGCCGTTGCTGTGTTGACTGACATTGGGACATTTCTGTGTGTAGTTCTGTCATATATATATACATCATCAAGACCATCACAAAGTTCCCTTCTGCCCCGCAAAAGATGAAGACCTTTTCTACCTGTTCTTCTCACATGATTGAGGTTTCTATCACTTATGGCAGTTGTATCTTCATCTATGTCAAATCTTCAGCAAAGGATGAAGTGACAATTAATAAGTGTGTGTCGTTGCTTACTACTTCAATTGCCCCTATGTTAAACCCATTTGTTTATAGCTTGAGGAACAAGCAAGTGAAACAAGCTTTTACAGACTTAATCAAAAGAATTTCATTGATCTAAAAGAAGTAAAGAAATGTTGAAACTAAGCATAAAATAACAATTTACAAAGAGCAATGGGCCTCAAGGTCACAATCTTCATTCATGAACTATTAAATCCTGGTATATTGTCTGTTCATATTAACAGGCTCATATCACTGTTATTACTGAATCTCGGACCTAAAACCATCGTTTCAATGCTTGTTGAAATAAACAACTTGATTTCTTTCCTTCTACTAACCCTGGGGTTCTTCATTTCTTCCTTTTCTAGTTGCTTTAGGTGTAGGGTTAGGTTATTTATTTGACTTTTTTCTTGTTTCTTGAGGTATGCCTGTATTGCTATTAACTTTCCCCTTAGGACTGCTTTTAAAGTGTCCAAAGAAACAAAAGAGACCATAGCAAAAATCAACAAAACCAAAAGATGGTTCTTTGAAAGGATAAATAAAATTGACAAACCATTAGCCAGACTCATCAAGAAACAAAGGGAGAAAAATCAAATCAATAAAATTAGAAATGAAAATGGAGAGATCACAACAGACAACACAGAAATACAAAGGATCATAAGAGACTACTGTCAGCAATTATATGCCTATTAGATGGACAACGTGGAAGAAATGGACAAATTCTTAGAAAAGTACAACTTTCCAAAACTCGACCAGGAAGAAATAGAAAATCTTAACAGACCCATCACAAGCACGGAAATTGAAACTGTAATCAAAAATCTTCCAGCAAACAAAAGCCCAGGTCCAGACGGCTTCACAGCTGAATTCTACCAAAAATTTAGAGAAGAGCTAACACCTACCCTGCTCAAACTCTTCCAGAAAATTGTAGAGGAAGGTAACCTTCCAAACTCATTATGTGAGGCCACCATCACCCTAATACCAAAACCTGACAAAGATCCCACAAAAAAAGAAAACCAGAGGCCAATATCACTGATGAACATAGATGCAAAAATCCTTAACAAAATTCTAGCAATCAGAATCCAACAACACATTAAAAAGATCATACACCATGACCAAGTGGGCTTTTTCCCAGGGATGCAAGGATTCTTCAATATCCACAAATCAATCAATGTAATACATCACATCAACAAATTGAAAAATAAAAACCATATGATTATCTCAATAGATGCAGAGAAAGCCTTTGACAAAATTCAGCATCCATTTATGATAAAAACTCTCCAGAAAGCAGGAATTGAAGGAACATACCTCAACATAATAAAAGCTATATATGACAAACCAACAGCAAACAGTATTCTCAATGGTGAAAAATTGAAAGCATTTCCTCTAACGTCAGGAACAAGACAAGGGTGCCCAATTTCACCATTACTATTCAACATAGTTTTGGAAGTTTTGGCCACAGCAATCAGAGCAGAAAAAAATAAAAGGAATCCAAATTGGAAAAGAAGAAGTAAAACTCTCACTGTTTGCAGATGACATGATCCTCTACATAGAAAACCTTAAAGACTCCACCAGAAAATTACTAGAACTAATCAATGATTATAGTAAAGTTGCAGGATACAAAATCAACACACAGAAATCCCTTGCATTCCTATACACTAATAATGAGAAAACAGAAAGAGAAATTAAGGAAACAATTCCATTCACCATTGCAACGGAAAGAATAAAATACTTAGGAATACATCTACCTAAAGAAACTAAACACCTATATATAGAAAACTATAAAACACTGGTGAAAGAAATCAAAGAGGACACTAATAGATGGAGAAATATACCATGTTCATGGATTGGAAGAATCAATATAGTGAAAATGAGTATACTACCCAAAGCAATTTATAGATTCAATGCAATCCCTATCAAGCTACCAATGGTATTCTTCACAGAGCTAGAACAAATAATTTCACAATTTGTATGGAAATACAAAAAAACTCAAATAGCCAAAGCAATCTTGAGAAAGAAGAATGGAACTGGAGGAATCAACGTACCTGACTTCAGGCTCTATTACAAAGCCACAGTAATCAAGACAGTATGGTACTGACATAAAGACAGAAATATTGATCAATGGAACAAAATAGAAAGCCCAGAGATAAATCCACGCACATATGGACACCTTGTCTTTGACAAAGGAGGCAAGAATATACAATGGATTAAAGACAATCTCTTTAACAAGTGGTGCTGGGAAAACTGGTCAACCACTTGTAAAAGAATGAAACTAGAACACTCTCTAATACCATACACAAAAATAAACTCAAAATGGATTAAAGATCTAAACGTAAGACCAGAAACTATAAAACTCCTAGAGGAGAACATAGGCAAAATACTCTCCGACATACATCACAGCAGGATCCTCTATGACCCACCTCCCAGAATATTGGAAATATAAGCAAAAATAAACAAATGGGACCTAATTAAAATTAAAAGCTTCTGTACAACAAAGGAAACTATAAGCAAGGTGAAAAGGCAGCCTTCAGAATGGGAGAAAATAATAGCAAATGAAGCAACTGACAAACAACTAATCTCAAAAATATACAAGCAACTCCTACAGCTCAACTCCAGAAAAATAAATGACCCAATCATAAAATGGGCCAAAGAACTAAATAGACATTTCTCCAAAGAAGACATACAGATGGCTAACAAACACATGAAAAGATGCTCAACATCACTCATTATCAGAGAAATGCAAATCAAAACCACTATGAGGTACCATTTCATGCCAGTCAGAATTGCTGTGATCCAAAAGTCTACAAGCAGTAAATGCTGGAGAGGGTGTGGAGAAAAGGGAAGCCTCTTACACTGTTGGTGGGAATGCAAACTAGTACAGCCACTATGGAGAACAGTGTGGAGATTCCTTAAAAAACTGGAAATAGAACTGCCTTATGATCCAGCAATCCCACTGCTGGGCATACACACTGAGGAAACCAGAAGGGAAAGAGACACGTGTACCCCAATGTTCATCGCAGCACAGTTTATAATAGCCAGGACGTGGAAGCAACTAGATGTGCATCAGCAGATGAATGGATAAGAAAGCTTTGGTACATATACACAATGGAGTATTACTCAGCCATTAAAAAGAATACATTTGAATCAGTTCTAATGAGGTGGATGAAACTGGAACCTATTATACAGAGTGAAGTAAGCCAGAAAGAAAAACACCAATACAGTATACTAACGCATATACATGGAATTTAGAAAGATGCTAACAATAACCCTGTGTACGAGACAGCAAAAGAGACACTGATGTATAGATCAGTCTTGTGGACTCTGTAGGAGAGGGAGAGGGTGGGGAGATTTGGGAGAATGGCATTGAATCATGTGTAATATCATGTATGAGACGAGTCGCCAGTCCAGGTTCCATGCACGATGCTGGATGCTTGGGGCTGGTGCACTGGGATGGCCCAGAGGGAGGGTATGGGGATGGAGAAGGGAGAAGTGTTCAGGATGGGGAGCACAGGTATACCTGTGGCAGATTCATTTCGATGTTGGGCAAAACTAATACAATATTGTAAAGTTTAAAAATAAAATAAAATTTTTTAAAAAAAGAAATAAACAACTTGAATTATTTCAACTTTTGTTGAAAATAAACTTTCTCCAAGATGACATCTCATATCAAGAGAATGTAAAGGACCTTACTGAAATTCTAACTTGGTTCTGATCAATTAAAGAACTATTAAATGTTACATGGAAATAAATTGAATTCTTGAGCTGATAGGAAAATAGTGGAGTAATAGTATCCATTGTGTTTTTTAAGCCAAACATCCAAATGCATTTATATAATTGTAATTACTCTTCTCAAGAAGGAGTTGATTATTCAACATAAAAATGAGTTCATTTGAGCAAAAAAGGAATAAATTTTAACCATGGAAAGGAAAATATATGACTTTAGAGACTTGGAAATCCACATTGACCTTGTAAAAGAAACTTTAAAGCCCAAAGACTTGAAGTTTAGATTCATCAGAGTCTCTCTAAAGTGAAAACCTCTCTGTTAATTCTAAAGCACAACCTCTCTGTTAATTCATCACCCTGGTGGCCAAAATCAGATAAAATCTGCTGACATAATAAAACAAGTTAGTGCTGAAATATATAATATAATGCAAGTCCTAAATATAGTAATTTAGATGAACAGGAGCAAGAAAATCTCAGCAAATTAAAGCTCTAGAGATCAATAAAATTAAGCTATCAAAATACAAAGAACCCCTGGGTTATAGACAAGGAATCCATTATCAAGGCATAATTGTTTTCTCAATGATTATCTTTAACATTGCCAAAGCATAAGTATGATCTTCACTAATATTTTACAAAGGAAGATGTGCTCCTACATGTATAGTGTGAAAATATCTCTTTAAGACCCTTCTTTCAATTTTTTTTTTATTTTGATATCTGTCCAGAAGTAATACTGCTTGATCATATGGTGTGTGCATGAGTGCTAAGTCACTTTATTCCTGTCTGACTCATTGCGACCCTATGGACTGTAGTCCACCAGGCTCCTCTGTCCCTGGAATTCTCCAAGCAAGAATACCAGAGTGGTTTGCTGTGCCCTCCCTCCAGGGGATCGTCCCGATCTAGGGATTGAACCCACCTCTCATGTCTTGCACATTGGCCAGTCAGGTTCTTTACCACTAATGCCACCTTTGAAGTCCACTTGATCATATGGTAGTCTTATTTTCTTTTTGAGAAATCTTAATACTGTTTTCCCAAGAGGCTTCACCTTGTCTACAATCCCAGCAACTGTGTGCAAATATCCTGTTTCTTTGTATCCTTGCCAACACATGTTATTTTTTTATTTTTTGAAAACTATCCATCCTAATAGGTGTGAGGTTACACATATTTATGGTTTTTTTTATATTTTATTTATTTTTTAACTTTACAATATTGTATTGGTTTTGCCATATATCAATATGAATCCGCCACACATATACATGTGTTCCCCATCCTGAACACTCCTTACTTATGTATAATATCATATATGAAACGAGTTGTCAGTCCAGGTTCGATGCATAATTATGTTTCATCTATATTTCTATGTTGATTGGTCATGTTGAACATCTTTTTATTTGCTTGTTGACCATTTGTATATTATCTTCGAAGAAATATCTATTCAAGTCCTTTTTACCCATTTTTGTCCTTTTGTTGTAGTTGTGGAATTCTTTATGCATTCTGAATATCAACCTCTTATTGGGTATAGGGTTTGCAAATATTTTTAAATATTTTGTTCCTAATATATGTTTGCATTAATTTTGATTTTTTATGAATATTGCATTAAAGTATGAATTTATGTTGATACTGAGTTTTCTGGCACCCAGTCCTAAAATTTGTGCCCAAAGTGAGCACCTTGCTTCATACACTCTAGTACCTTTTGTGATAAACAGAACACTCTTTCCTAACACTCTGATATGATTGTGTCCTTAACCTATGGGTCTTAAGTAAAGAAAACTAGGAGTTACTAAACTTCAGAGGATGGGGTAACACTATTTCATTTTGGCAATTCTCTCTCCTTTTCCAAGAAACAGCCTGCCCAGTAATAACCATGAACTCTTCATTCTCTGGGATAAGTGGCTGAGTTCAGGTTTTGCCCTTAGAAAATCTGAGACAGGAATAAGTCATTAATGGAAATAACATAAAAGTCAAACAGTGAGTTCAGACTGAAAAAATCTAATTTATATTTCCTATCTTATTAAAATCAAAAACAAATGGAGACCATCCTTGAAAATTCCCTTAGCAGACAAAGCTAATTTGGGTTATTTCTTATTTATGCCTCTGGAAATCATAAGTAAAACATAAAAACTTTTTTTTTTTTTTGGTTTTAATTTTATTTTATTTTTAAACTTTACATAATTGTATTAGTTTTGCCAAACATCAAAATGAATCCACCACAGGTATACATGTGTTCCCCATCCTGAACCCTCCTCCCTCCTCCCTCCCCATACCATCCCTCTGGGTCGTCCCAGTGCACCAGCCCCAAGCATCCAGTATCGTGCATCGAACCTGGACTGGCAACTCGTTTCTTACATGATATTTTACATGTTACAATGTCATTCTCCCAAATCTTCCCACCCTCTCCCTCTCCCACAGAGTCCATAAGACTGTTCTATACATCAGTGTCTCTTTTGCTGTCTCATACACAGGGTTATTGTTACCATCTTTCTAAATTCCATATATATGCGTTAGAATACTGTATTTATGTTTTTCCTTCTGGCTTACTTCACTCTGTATAATAGGCTCCAGTTTCATCCACCTCATTAGAACTGATTCAAATGTATTCTTTTTAATGGCTGAGTAATACTCCATTGTGTATATGTACCAAAGCTTTCTTATCCATTCATCTGCTGATGGACATCTAGGTTGCTTCCATGTCTTGGCTATTATAAACAGTGCTGCGATGAACATTGGGGTACACGTGTCTCTTTCCCTTCTGGTTTCCTCAGTGTGTATGCCCAGCAGTGGGGTTGCTGGATCATAAGGCAGTTCTATTTCCAGTTTTTTAAGGAATCTCCACACTGTTCTCCATAGTGGCTGTACTAGTTTGCATTCCCACCAACAGTGTAAGAGGGTTCCCTTTTCTCCACACCCTCTCCAGCATTTATTATTTGTAGACTTTTGGATCGCAGCCATTCTGACTGGTGTGAAATGGTACCTCATAGTGGTTTTGATTTGCATTTCTCTGATAATGAGTGATGTTGAGCATCTTTTCATGTGTTTGTTAGCCATCTGTATGTCTTTTTTGGAGAAATGTCTATTTAGTTCTTTGGCCCATTTTTTGATTGGGTCGTTTATTTTTCTGGAGTTGAGCTGTAGGAGTTGCGTGTATATTTTTGAGATTAGTTGTTTGTCGGTTGCTTCATTTGCTATTATTTTCTCCCATTCTGAAGGCTGTCTTTTCACCTTGCTAATAGTTTCCTTTGATGTGCAGAAGCTTTTAAGGTTAATTAGGTCCCATTTGTTTATTTTTGCTTTTATTTCCAATATTCTGGGAGGTGGGTCATAGAGGATCCTGCTGTGATGTATGTCGGAGAGTGTTTTGCCTATGTTCTCCTCTAGGAGTTTTATAGTTTCTGGTCTTACGTTTAGATCTTTAATCCATTTTGAGTTTATTTTTGTGTATGGTGTTAGAAAGTGGTCCAGTTTCATTCTTTTACAAGTGGTTGACCAGATTTCCCAGCACCACTTGTTAAAGAGATTGTCTTTCATCCATTGTATATTCTTGCCTCCTTTGTCGAAGATAAGGTGTCCATATGTGCGTGGATTTATCTCTGGGCTTTCTATTTTATTCCATTGATCAATATTTCTGTCTTTGTGCCAGTACCATACTGTCTTGATAACTGTGGCTTTGTAGTAGAGCCTGAAGTCAGGTAGGTTGATTCCTCCAGTTCCATTCTTCTTTCTCAAGATCGCTTTGGCTATTCGAGGTTTTTTGTATTTCCATACAAATTGTGAAATTATTTGTTCTAGCTCTGTGAAGAATACTGTTGGTAGCTTGATAGGGATTGCATTGAATCTATAAATTGCTTTGGGTAGTATACTCATTTTCACTATATTGATTCTTCCAATCCATGAACATGGTATATTTCTCCATCTATTAGTGTCCTCTTTGATTTCTTTCACCAGTGTTTTATAGTTTTCTATATATAGGTCTTTAGTTTCTTTAGGTAGATATATTCCTAAGTATTTTATTCTTTCTGTTGCAATGGTGAATGGAATTGTTTCCTTAATTTCTCTCTCTGTTTTCTCATTATTAGTGTATAGGAATGCAAGGGATTTCTGTGTGTTGATTTTATATCCTGCAACTTTACTGTAGTCATTGATTATTTCTAGTAATTTTCTGGTGGACTCTTTAGGGTTTTCTATGTAGAGGATCATGTCATCTGCAAATAGTGAGAGTTTTACTTCTTCTTTTCCAATTTGGATTCCTTTTATTTCTTTTTCTGCTCTGATTGCTGTGGCCAAAACTTCCAAAACTATGTTGAATAGTAATGGTGAAAGTGGGCACCCTTGTCTTGTTCCTGACTTTAGAGGAAATGCTTTCAATTTTTCACCATTGAGGATAATGTTTGCAGTGGGTTTGTCATATATAGCTTTTATTATGTTGAGGTATGTTCCTTCTATTCCTGCTTTCTGGAGAGTTTTTATCATAAATGGATGTTGAATTTTGTCAAAGGCTTTCTCTGCATCTATTGAGATAATCATATGGTTTTTATTTTTCAATTTGTTAATGTGGTGTATTACATTGATTGATTTGCGGATATTGAAGAATCCTTGCATCCCTGGAATAAAGCCCACTTGATCATGGTGTATGATCTTTTTAATGTGTTGTTGGATTCTGATTGCTAGAATTTTGTTAAGGATTTTTGCATCTATGTTCATCAGTGATATTGGCCTGTAGTTTTCTTTTTTTGTGGGATCTTTGTCAGGTTTTGGTATTAGGGTGATGGTGGCCTCATAGAATGAGTTTGGAAGTTTACCTTCCTCTGCAATTTTCTGGAAGAGTTTGAGCAGGAGAGGTGTTAGCTCTTCTCTAAATTTTTGGTAGAATTCAGCTGTGAAGCCGTCTGGACCGGGGCTTTTGTTTGCTGGAAGATTTTTGATTACAGTTTCAATTTCCGTGCTTGTGATGGGTCTGTTAAGATTTTCTATTTCTTCCTGGTCCAGTTTTGGAAAGTTGTACTTTTCTAAGAATTTGTCCATTTCTTCCACGTTGTCCATTTTATTGGCATATAAATGTTGATAGTAGTCTCTTATGATCCTTTGTATTTCTGTGTTGTCTGTTGTGATCTCTCCATTTTCGTTTCTAATTTTGTTGATTTGATTTTTCTCCCTTTAAACATAAAAACTTTTATAAGGTCATCACTAACCAAAGGTTGATATAAGGTCATCACTAACCACTTCCCGTTATTTAAGAAAATTCTAATATTATAAACAGTCACTGTGGAGAAAAAACAGTCACTTTCTTCTTAATAGATAGACTGCTTTATAACAATATACTCTTTTTAAAAATATATTTATTTATTTTTGGTTGTGCTGAGTCTTTATTGCTACATGTGAGCTTTCTCTACTTGTGGCAAGTGGGGGCTACTCTCGAGTTATGGGGGGTGGGCTTCTCACCACAGTGGCTTCTCCTATTGCAGAGCACGGGCTCTAGGATCCATGGGCTCAATAGTTGTGATACATGGGCTTAGTTGTCCTACAGCATGTGAAATCTTCCTGGACCTGGGATTGACCCTGTATCCCCTGCATTGGTAGGCAGATTCTTAACCACTGGACCACTGAGGATGTCCCACGATACACTCTAGAGTCTCATTCCGTGTTTTGTTTGAGGACTTTCAATTCACAAACTGTCTTTGTGGTATAGACACAATAAACTTTTACTAATTACAGCTTCAATGTTTTATTGGTTTTATTCTGTTATTTCTGAACTTTTGACAATCTCAACTTCTTAGTCACCAAGCTTTATTTCACCCCAAATTATGCAACTAATCAAATGCTGAAAATTTACAATTAAAAGAAAAAGAAAGTCTCCCTAGTTAGATGATGGGGCATAAAACTGTTGTATTTGGATACTTCAACTCTTCTGTTATTATTTAACACTGAAAGCAATCTTAAAATCTAAATACAATCAACTGCTGCTAAGTCACTTCAGTCGTGTCCGACTCTGTGCGACCCCGTAGACGGCAGCCCACCAGGCTCCCCCGTCCCTGGGATTCTCCAGGCAAGAACACTGGAGTGGGTTGCCATTTCCTTCTCCAACACACGAAAGTGAAAAGAGAAAGTGAAGTCGCTCATTTGTGTCCAAATCTTAGCAACCCCATGGACTGCAGCCTACCAGGCTCCTCCGTCCATGGGATTTTCTAGGCAAGCGTACTGGAGTGGGGTGCCTTTACAATCAACTAGTAGTATGCAAATGAAGGAAAATCCAAATATCTCTCCTCTTACCTTTCTAACTTTGCCCATTCTCCTTGAGAAGCATCTCATTCACATGCACTTAAAGTGTTCTCCTTACCTTCTGCATCATATTTAACATTCATTGCAATACAATATCTTATTTTCTTTGTTTTTCTCTGTGCTTATTTTTATTTTTCTAACTTGCACATACTTGATAGACCCAACATCTGAGGAGATGACTACCTCAGCACTCCTATAAACTACTGCCTTCCATAAAAAGACTGAGATTTTATATGGTAGCTTAACAGCATTTTCAGTGGATCTGATTTCTTCTGGACTTCATGTTCTGTGCGTCTTTACATGAGATTTTCACTTCTTGTTTGCTACACAGCTGCAGAACATTCAACCACATGTTCAATACAGGTTAAAAGAAGTAGGAAAATCAAGCTCCCTTACTAAATTAAAAGTATATAAATTGTATCTAAAAAGGATTTCTCTCACTTCACCAGTGATGTTTGCTTTAAACTATAACTGGTTGCATATAGTCACCTCTATCCATATAAGAGTATATAGCAAGCTTACTCGGAGAAGGCAATGGCACCTCACTCCAATACTCTTGCCTGGAAAATCCCATGGATTTAGGAGCCTGGTAGGCTACAGTCCATGAGGTCGCGAAGAGTCAGTCATGACTGAGTGACGTCAGTTTCACTTTTCACTTTCATGCGTTGCAGAAGGCAATGGCAACCCACTCCAGTGTTCTTGACTGGAGAATCCAAGGGACGAGGGAGCCTGGTGGGCTGCCATCTATGGGGTCGCACAGAGTTGGACACGACTGAAGTGACTTAGCAACAGCAGCAGTAGCAGCAAGCTTACTAAAGGGTCTGACTAAATTTTTTGAGGTCTGACTGTTGTCAGCTTTTGAGTCCCACTTCTCTGTCCTCTTCTGCTCGTTCATGCCTGCGTGCTGTCTTTTCAGTCATGTCTGACTCTGTGAAACCCTATGGACTGTAGCTTGCCAGGCTCCTCCATCCATGAGTTTCTCCAGGCAAGAATACTGAATGTGTTGCCATGTCTTCCTCCAAAGGATTTTCCATACCAGGGACCAAACCCACATCTCATACATCTCCTGCATTGGCTGTGGGGATCTTTACCACTAGTGCCACCTGGAAAGCCCCTACTTCTGCTCATATCTGGGTAAACTGATAAGAAAGCTCAAACATTCATTTCTTTGGTTCTGGTAGGATGTTGAGACCACATGCAGGTAATTTCACCCCATCCCTACCTTTTCACCACCGTAGAACCAAGCCAATCTTCTTTTCCTGTTCTCTCATGCCATTTTTAGACCAGCGTGAAAAGCAGAGAATTTCTGCTCTTCTCAGAGAACTTCATTATCTGAATAATTAACCTTACAAACCCTCTTCGTGTGTGCACGTTGTCATCCATCTCTACATCCAAATCAAATTTTGAGTAAAGGTCCATCCTGTCTCTATGAGGGGTGAAGGATGGAGACAAAACTACCACCTGACTAGACACTACAGGAAATTCAAAATAATTTTTCTGTAGTTCCTGTCTCCAAGAAATTGTCAAATCATGTTTCAAGATGTAATATCTTCAATCAGGGTTCAGAGATACAAATGATTTATGGTCATGTTATAACAGTCAAGTTGCCATGAAAAATTTTCAGTATCTTGTTGAAAAATCCCATATTTGGCAATGTAGGAAATGAGGGTGATTTGTTTTTGGTAAATTATTGGTGTCTCCTTCTGAGCTCATTTGTCTTTTTTCAGGCATGCCATGCCAATCTTGGAAGGTTATCTCAATATGGGGATGTCCTCAGTTCAGTTCAGTTCAGTTGCTCAGTCGTGTCCGACTCTTTGCGACCCCATGAATCTCAGCACGCCAGGCCTCCCTGTCCATCACCAACTCCCAGAGTTCACTCAGACTCACGTTCATCAAGTCAGTGATGCCATCCAGCCATCTCATCCTCTGTCATCCCCTTCTCCTTCCCCCAATCCCTCCCAGCATCACAGTCTTTTCCAATGAGTCAACACTTCTCATGAAGTGGCCAAAGTACTGGAGTTTCAGCTTTAGCATCATTCCTTCCAAAGAAATCCCAGGACTGATCTCCTTCAGAATGGACTGGTTGGATCTCCTTGCAGTCCAAGGGACTCTCAAGAGCCTTCTCCAACACCACAGTTCAAAAGCATCAATTCTTCAGTGCTCAGGTTTCTTCACAGTCCAACTCTCACATCCATACATGATCACTGGAAAAACCATAGCCTTGACTAGACAGATCTTTGTTGGCAAAGTAATGTCTCTGCTTGGTCATAACTTTTCTTCCAAGGAGCAAGTGTCTTTTAATTTCATGGCTGCAATCACCATCTGCAGTGATTTTGGAACCTAAAAATATAAAGCCTGACACTGTTTACCCATCTATTTGCCATGAAGTGATGGGACCAGATGCCATGATCTTAGTTTTCTGAATGTTGAGCTTGAAGCCAACTTTTTCGCTCTCCTCCTTCACTTTCATCAAGAGGCTTTTGAGTTCCTCTTCACTTTCTGCCATAAGGGTGGTGTCATCTGCATATCTGAGGTTATTGGTATTTCTCCCGGCAGTCTTAATTCCAGCTTGGGCTTCTTCCAGTCCAGCATTTCTCATGATGTACTCTGCATATAAGTTAAATAAACAGGGTGACAATATACAGCCTTGACGTACTCCTTTTCTTATTTGGAACCAGTCTGTTGTTCAATTTCCAGTTCTAACTGTTGCTTCCTGACCTGCATACAGATTTCTCAAGAGGCAGATCAGGTGGTCTGGCATTCCCATCTCTTTCAGATTTTCCACAGTTTATTGTGATCCATACAATCAAAGGCTTTGGCATAATCAATAAAGCAGAAATAGATGTTTTTCTGGAACTCTCTTGCTTTTTCCATGATCCAGCAGATGTTGGCAACTTGATCTCTGGTTCCTCTGCCTTTTCTAAAACCAGCTTGAACATCTGGAAGTTCATGGTTCACGTATTGCTGAAGCCTGGCTTGTAGAATTTTGAGCATTACTTTACTAGCGTGTGAGATGAGTGCAATTGTGCAGTAGTTTGAGCATTCTTTGGCATTGCCTTTCTTTGGGATTGGAATGAAAACTGACTTTTTCCAGTCCTGTGGCCACTGCTGAGTTTTCCAAATTTGCTGGCATATTGAGTATAGCACTTTCACAGTATCATCTTTCAGGATTTGAAAAAGCTCAACTGGAATTCCATTACCTCCACTAGCTTTGTTCATAGTGATGCTTTCTAAGGCCCACTTGACTTCACATTCAAGGATGTCTGGCTCTAGGTCAGTGATCACACCATCGTGATTATCTGGGTCATGAAGATCTTTTTTGTACAGTTCTTCTGGGTATTCTTCCCACCTCTTCTTAATATCTTCTTCTTCTGTTAGGTCCATACCATTTCTGTCCTTTTACGAGCCCATCTTTGCATGAAATGTCCCCTTGGTATCTCTAATTTTCTTGAAGAGATCTCTAGTCTTTCCCATTCTGTTATTTTCCTCTATTTCTTTGCATTGATCGCTGAGGAAGGCTTTCTTATCTCTTCTTGCTATTCTTTGGAACTCTGCATTCAGATGCTTATATCTTTCCTTTTCTCCTTTGCTTTTTGCTTCCCTTCTTTTCACAGCTATTTGTAAGGTCTCCCCAGACAGCCATTTTGCTTTTTTGCATTTCTTTTCCATGGGGGTGGTCTTGATCCCTGTCTCCTTTACAATGTCACACACCTCCGTCCATAATTCATCAGGCACTCTATCTATCAGATCTAGACCCTTAAATCTGTTTCTCACTTCCACTATATAATCATAAGGCATTTGATTTAGGTCATACCTGAATGATCTAGTGATTTTCCCTACTTTCTTCAATTTAAGTCTGAATTTGGCAATAAGGAGTTCATGATCTGAGCCACAGTCAGCTCCTGGTCTTGTTTTTGTTGACTGTATAGAGCTTCTCCATCTTTGGCTGCAAAGAATATAATCAATCTGATTTCGGTGTTGACCATCTGGTGATGTCCATGTGTAGAGTCTTCTCTTGTGTTGTTGGAAGAGGGTGTTTGCTATGACCAGTGCATTTTCTTGGCAAAACTCCATTAGTCTTTGCCCTGCTTCATTCTGTATTCCAAGGCCAAACTTGCCTGTTACTCCAGGTGTTTCTTGACTTCCTACTTTTGCATTCCAGTCCTCTGTAATGAAAAGGATGCAATCTCAAAAATGACACAATGATCTCTGTTCTTTTCCAAGGCAAACCATTCAATATCACAGTAATCCAAGTCTATGTCCCAACCAGTAATGCTGAAGAAGCTGAAGTTGAACAGTTCTATGAAGACCTGCAAGACCCTTTAGAACTAACACCTAAAAAAGATATCCTTTTTCATTACAGGGGAATGTCCTCAGGAGATTTCAAATAACAGGTGTGCTGACTACCTTGGACATTTGAGTCAGCAATGTGAATGCCAGCTCTCAACACTTTAGGCTAAAAAATGGTTTTAAAATGTGTAACCAGCAGCCTAATTAAACTTTCTCTGTACCCTATTTGCCTGTTGGAAAACCAGAAAATATTCCAGAGCATGATTTTCTCCCTTTATTAAACCTATATTTGCTCAGTCACTTCAGTCGTTTCCGACTCTTTGCAACCTCATGGACTGTAACCTGCCAGGCTACTTTGCCCATGGAATTATCCTGGCAAAAATACTGAAGTGGGTTGCTATATCCTTCTCCAGGGATGAAACTCATGTCTCTTGCAGCTCCTGCATTGGTAGGCAGATTCTTTACTACTGAGCCACCTGGACTTCCCTTATTAAACACCACAATTGTTTTATGAAAGTAAAGAAGAAAGCTGAGCCTAACTCCATTTTGGTTTGGAGTCTATTTACTAAATCACTGGCTATTTTACCCCCTGAAATTAGTCTGTGTCTAAATAATCTCTTGTCCTCCATTAGATACTCATTTTAGAGGACAGGATGTTAGAACTGAATGGTTCTTTAGTTCTAATGCAACTCCCTTTGCTCATAGATGAAATATGAGTCTGGGAGAAAAAAAGAAAATTTGCCAAATGATTTATTGATTAGAGCAGTTGGAAAGTTGAGATGCTCCAACCCTGACTGCTCAGATGTGTTTATCTTGTTGTTATTGTTCAGTCACCTAGTTGTGTCCAACTCTTTGTGACCCCATGGACTGAAGCACTCCAGGCCTCCCTGTCCCAAGTTCATGTTCATTGCATTGGAGTTTGCCCAAGTTCATTTTCATTGCATTGGTGATGCCATCCAGCCATCTCATCCTCTGACACCCTCTTCTCCTTCTGCCCTCCATCTTTCCCAGCATCAGAGACTTTTCCCAATGAGTCATCTGTGTGCATCACATGACCAAATTACTGGAGCTTCAGCTTCAGCATCAGTCCTTCCAGTGAATTTTCAGGGTTGATCTCCCTTAAGATTGACTGGTTTGGTCTCCTGGCTGTCCAAGGGACTTTCAGGAGTCTTCTCCAGCATCACAGTTCGAAGACATCAATTATTTGGCATTCTGCCTTCTGTACAGTCCAGCTCTCACAACTGTATGTGACCACTGGAAAGACCATAGCCTTGACTATGCAGACTTTTGTTGGCAGAGTAATGTCTTTGCTTTTCAATACACTGTCTAGGTTTGTCATCTAGGTTTGTGTATGTCTTAAGCATCCAAAACAAAATGAGTTACTTATAGACAGAGACCAAACATGTATATCTGTATTATTAATAGTTTTCTTAAGGTTGCCATACCAAAGTACCAAAAATTGGATGGCTTAAAACAGTAGGATTTTACTCTTTCACAATATTAGAGGCTAAAAGCCTGAAATCAAGGTCTCAGCTGAGCCATACTCTCTCTGAGAGTTCTAGGGAAGAGCCCTCCTTGTTTCTTGTATTTTCTAGAATTTTCCAGTAATCCTTGGCATTTCTTCGTTCAAGGATGCATCTCTCTAATCACTGCATTTCATCATATGCATATCTTCTGCCTGTCTGTCATTACTTCATCTCTCCTCTATGCATGTCAGCGTCTATGTCCAAGTGTCTCCTCTTATCAGGGTGTCAGATATTCTGAAATAAGGCTCATCACAATATTCAACATATCATTTTGAGGAAGCATAATTCAATTCCTAATAGTGTGCCCAATGACTTCCCAGTAGTTATGTCTTTCCTATATGCAAAACTGTTGATGAAGTCTGGGGAAAGTATAGGCAGATCTTTCTAAAGGGGCAAAATATTCACTCACTTTTGTGGAAATTGTCAAGATGAATCTAAATTTTATATGGAAATTGTAGAAGTGCACAGGAAAATTTCGAAGATGACTAGCAAAGCTAGGAGAAAGTGGTGCTAGTGGTAAAGAACCCTCCTGCCAATGAAGGAAACATAAGAGATGTGGGTTCGATCTCTGGATTGGGAACATCTCCTTTAATAGAGCACATCAGCCCATCCTGGTATCCTTGCCTGGAGAATCCCATTGACAGAGGAGTCTGGCGGACTACAGTCTGTAGGGCCCCAAAGAGTCGAACACAACTGAAGTGACTTAGCGTGCATACATGGTATGTATGACAAACCAATACAAATAGAACAATATTTTCAGAAAAGCTTAAGCATCAAAAGCATTGTTTTTTATTTTTAACCTGGTAAATTTGGTTGTAGTAAACTATAACCAAAGCTTGGTTTTGTTTTTGTAGTTTGCTAGTTGTAGTTTCACCTAGTATACTTGTGAAAACCTATCTTACTATTAATATATGATTTGTAAATGATTAAAATAGTATATTATAATTCAATACAAATGTTTAAAATTAAATACAGCTTAGATCATACCTAATGGTGAAAAACTCACTGCTTTCTACCTAAGATCAGGAATAAGAAAAATAGTCATAGCAAAATTTCATAAAAACAAAAATTAAAGACAGAGTTTTTTGTTTTTTGTTTTTAAGGTGGATCTATCTTTTTTGGCAATTAACACATTTGTTTATGTAGACAAGAATACCAAAAAAAGCTACTAAAAATAAGAGAATAATGGCAAGGATATAACATAAAGGATCAATAAGAAAAAATTAATTATATTTCTACATACTAGCAAAAAGAAGTCTGAAAATAAAAGGAAAAGAACTGAAAGTAGTCTAAAATGTCCTTGGAATGAATTTTAACAAAAGATGTCTAGGACTAGTATGTTGAAACTACAAAACTCTGTTGAAAGAAGTCAAACATACATAAATGGAGATATAGACCGTGTTTCCTTGGGCTTCCCTTGTTGCTCAGCTGGTAAAGAATCCACCTGCAATGTGGGGGACCTGGGTTTGATGCCTGGGTTGGGAAGACCCCTGTAAAATGGAAAGGCTACCCACTCCAGTATTCTGCCCTGGAGAATTCCACGGACCGTATAGTCTGTGGGTTCACAAAGAGTCAGACATAACTGTGCAACTCTCACTTAGTATAAAAGACTGCTTATTTATCTACAGACTCAATGAAGCCTGGTTCAAACTCCAAGCAGGACTTTTTGTAGAAACTAATAAGCTGATACTAAAATTCATATGGAAATTCAAAAGACCTAGTATAGTCTTAGTATAGGGGCTTCCCGGGTGGTGCTAGTGTTAAAGTACCTGCCTGCCAATGCAGGAAATGTAAGAAATACGGGTTTGATCCCTGGTTCAAGAAGATTCTCCTAGAGAAGGGAATGGCAATCCACTTCAATATTCTTGCCTGGAGAATCCCATGGATAGAGGAGCCTAGTGGGCTACAGTCCATGGGTTGCAGAGTTGGACACAACTGAGCATGCACACACCAGTATAGTCAAAATAATTTTAAACAAGATTAACATATTTGTTAACATATTTCCCTTCCCCTTCTAATCACAGGATTGGTTGGGTCTCCTAACAACCAGCCCCAATTCTTAGAAGAGGTCCAAAATTCACTTCACTAACATAACAAAAGATAAACTTGATCATTCTCAGCACTCAGAAAATTCCAAGGTTTTTTTTTTTTTTTTAGAAAATTCCAAGGGTTTTAGGAGCTCTGTGACAGAAACTGGGTGAAGACCCAATAAACACTTATTATAAATTGTATAACACAGAAGGCTAGTGGGGTGATTGGCTGGTGACAAAGATTCTTTGCTTGATCAAACTTTATTTTTACTTTAAAAAAAAATTTTTGTCCATGTTACCTGGCTTTTGGGGATCTTAGTTACTTGACCAGGAATTGAATCTGTGTCTTTGGCTTTGCAAGCACAGAGTTCTAACCACTGGGTAACCAGGGAATTCCCAAGCTTGACCAAACTTTAGCAGTTTCTAGAAACGTTTCCTAGCTGCATCTGTGCACTTGCTGGTAAAGTTAAATTTTAGCATGAACCCTCTACTACACTGATCACTGTCATTAACTCATGTTTAATACAGTAATAAATGATATCTACTATCTAGTTTCTCAAGAGGCAAATCAGGTGGTCTGGTATTCCCATCTCTTTCAGAATTTTCAACAGTTTATTGTGATCCACACAGTCAAAGGCTTTGGCATAGTCAATAAAGCAGAAATAGATGTTTTTCTGGAACTCTCTTGCTTTTTCCATGATCCAGCAGATGTTGGCAATTTGATCTCTCGTTCCTCTGCCTTTTCAAAAACCAGCTTGAACATCTGGAAGTTCATGGTTCACGTACTGCTGAAGCCTGGCTTGGAGAATTTTGAGCATTACTTTACTAGTGTGTGAGATGAGTGCAATTGTGCAGTAGTTTGAGCATTCTTTGGCATTGCCTTTCTTTGGGATTGGAATGAAAACTGACCTTTTCCAGTCCTAAGATCATGGCATCTGGTCCCATCACTTCATGGGAAATAGATGTGGAAACAGTGTCAGACTTTATTTTTGGGGGCTCCAAAATCACTGCAGATGGTGACTGCAGCCATGAAATTAAAAGACGGTTACTCCTTGGAAGGAAAGTTATGACCAACCTAGATAGCATATTCAAAAGCAGAGACATTAGTTTGCCAAGAAAAGTCCGTCTAGTCAAGGCTATGGTTTTCCAGTAGTCATATATGGATGTGAGAGTTGGACTGTGAAGAAAGCTGAGTGCCGAAGAATTGATGCTTTTGGACTGTGGTGTTGGAGAAGACTCTTGAGAGTCCCTTGGACTGCAAGGAGGTCCAACCAGTCCATTCTAAAGCTCAGTCCTGGGTGTTCTTTGGAAGGAATGATGCTAAAGCTGAAACTCCAGTACTTGGGCCACCTTATGCAAAGAGTTGACTCATTGGAAAAGACTCTGATGCTGGGAGGGATTGGGGGCACATAGAGAAGGGGACAACAGAGGATGAGATGGCTGGATGGCATCACGGACTCAACGGACGTGAGTTTGTGTGAACTCCGGGAGTTGGTGATGGACAGGGAGGCCTGGTGTGCTGCAATTCATGGGGTTGCAAAGAGTTGGACATGACTGAGCAACTGAACCGAACTGAACTATGTAGTTGGGCTTCCCAGGTGGCACAGTGGTAAAGAACCCTCCTGCCAATATAGAAAATGCAAGAAACATTGCAGTAGGAGATAGCTAGGTTCCAGGTTGGACATTTACTATCAGCCAGCCTCCTCTTTGCATTTCCTGAGGCAAGAGATAGGTGGTCTCCAGTTGAGGAGTTTCTGTGTTTGCTCTCAGAAATGGAAGTAACAATAATAACAGGGTAAATAGCCAGTCTTCGTCTCTTCTAAACATCTCCAGTCAATCCTAAAGGAAATCAATCCTGAATATTTATTGGAGGGACTGATGCTGAAACTGAAACTCCAATACTTTGGCTACCTGATAGGAAGAACTGACTCATGGGAAAAGACCCTGATGCTGGGAATGATTGAAGTCAGGAGGAGAAGGGGATGACAGAGGATGAGATGGTTGGGTGGCATCACTGACTCAATGGGCATGACTTTGAGCAAGCTCCAGGAGTTAGTGAAGGGCATAGAAGCCCGGATTGCTGCAATCTGTAGGGTCACAAAGAGTCAGACATGGCTTAGCAACTGAACAACAGTAATTTCATATCAAGTTTTTTTTGTTTGTTTTTATTTTAACACTTAACAACTTCTTTAACTTTACTGATTGGGTACTATTACAATATGATTCCTGTATTCCAAATTTGTTTAATAATTCCATCCAAATGGATATGCTTATAATAATATTTGGGTTAAAAGTTGTAAGTAAGGTATAATTCAGTAATAAAAAGTGAAAGTTTCAGTTGTTCAGTCGCTGAGTCATGTCCAACTTTTTGTGATCCAATGGACTCCATCACACTAGGCTTCCCTGTCCTTCACTATCTCCCAGAGTTTGCTCAAACTCCTGTCCATTGAGTCAGTAATGCCATCCCACCATCTCTTCTTTTGTCACCCCCTTTTCCTCAGCCCTCAATCTTTCCCAGCATCAGGGTCTTTTGCAGAGAGTCAGCTCTCTGCAACAGGTAACCAAAGTTTTGGAGTTTCAGTATCAGCATCAGTCCTTCCAATGAATATTCAGGGTTGATTTCCTTTAGGATTGACCGACTTTTTCTCCTTGCTGTGCAAAGGACTCTCAAGAATCTTCTCTAGCACCGCAGTCTGAAACCATCAATACTTTGGTGCTCAGCCTTCTTTATGGTCCAACTCTCACATCTGCATATGACTACTGGAAAAAACCATAGCTTTGACTTTATGAATTTTTGTCGGCAGTATGAATAAAGACACTTCAAAATGTATCAAACCAAAATAAATTTAAATACAACACAGAGGTGGAAATAAGATCTCAATAGTTACATGTTCAAAAAATTTAGAAATGATACAGTAACATGAAACTAAGATTACCAAATTGATATACATTCAGTGGAAAGCAAAATTATAATTCAATCTATCCAATCACAAATTCAGATCAATTTTTTTAAAATGAGAGAGAAACAGATTCTCTAATGTATTGAAAATTTAAACCTTGATTGTAAAACACAGAAGTGGCATTTTAAAGTCTATAAATCAGAAATAAAACTTTACATGTAAATATTTAAAATAAACCATTTAAACTTAAGTACCCAACTTCAATAACAATTAAAATTTTGAGACAAGTTAGAGCATACCTAGCCAACAATAGGGCTTCCCAGATGGCTCAGTAGTAAATGAGCCATTGCAGGAGACACAGTAGATGTGAGTTTGATCTCTGAGTCGGGAAGATCCCCTGGAGTAGGAAATGGCAACCAGCTCCAGTATTTTTGCCTGAAAAATTCCATGGACAGAGGAACCTGGTAGGCTAGCCTTTGGGGTCACAAAGAGTCAGCTAGAACAGAGAGAACACACAGCAAACAATAACATGATAAATATCCATATAAAGCACACATTTATAAAGTTTGTATGTCTAAAGCACATTTGCATGTATGAATTTTTACTTGAGAGTAATTTATGTACTTACTAATCTTTGATAATAACATTTTTCAAAGTAGATTAAAAATAAAGTGACATACTCACTTTAAGCAACTAGAAAAACTATACAATGAAACAATGTAGAGTTAACAATGAAAGTTTAAGACAAAAAGAAAAGCAATTAAGTGCTAACTTTAAGGTAAATAATTCAGAGGTTGATTCTCTGTAAAACTTAGGGGAAAATAATCTTACATACCCAAATACAGAGAAAAAAGTCAAAAAGCAATATATTTGAGGTTAAGAATTAGAAACAAGATATAAATATGAATACATAGGAGATTCAAATAGATATAAACACATGCTTCATCAATTTTGCAATAAATTTTACTAAAGAACTCAAAGAAAAACTTCTTGGTAAAATATGAAAAAAGAAAATATGTATTTAAATATAGCAATACCCATATAATTTATTGGGAAAAATGAATAAATTTCAGACTGTAAAGTGGAAAGAGAAAATTATTTTTTTAATTCTCAATGACTTAATAAATGTCCTAAATAATTTCAGCCTAAATGAATCCATTCCAAATCAAAAAAAATTTTTAACTTCATTTAAGTGTACAAATAAAGATTTTTCTCTATACAATATTTTTAAGTACATGTTAGGAACATATTAAAAGAAAAAATAGAATAGGACCAAGTAGAGTTTAATTTAAAAGGAAAAGCTATACCTCAGTAAAATCTATCCACATACTTTATCATATCAATATTTAACAATACAATCAGAAAAGTAGATAAGTAGATAGTGAAAACCCTTTCATAAAATTTAATACTCATGAAAAATTCACAATTAAATGAGAACATGATAAAATGATAAATAAAACTATTCACAAAAAATAAAATTTATTTTAAAGAATAAATTACAAATAGACTATGAATACACTAGGGCTCATAGCTCAGATGGTAAAGAATCTGCCTGCAGTACAAGAGACCCGGGTTCGATCCCTGGGTGGGGAGGATCCCCTGGAGAAAGAAATGGCAACCCACTCTTGTATCCTTGCCTGGAAAATCCCATGGACAGAGGAACCTGGTGGGCTGCAATCCATGGGGTTGCAAAGAGCCGAGCACGACTGAGCGACTAACACTCACTCCATAGTGGTTCAGTTGTTAAAGAATCTGCCTGCAACCCAGGTTCAATCCTTGGGTTGGGAGGATCCCCTGGAGAAGGAATTGTTAACCCATTTCAGTATTCTTGCCTGGAGAATTCCATGGATAGAGAAGTGGGACAGATTACAGTCCATAGGATTACAGTGTCAAACAGGACTGTGCAACTTTCTTTTTTTTTCTTTCAGACTATGTATATAAATCAAGAACCAAATATGGATGTCTAATTTCATCACTCCATGAGGACCAGCAGTGAGACAGTCAGGGCACCAGGTGTGTCATCCAGCTACATTGATTGACTGAAGGTCATGTCCCTAATAGTTCAGTTCAGTTCAGTCGCTCAGTCATGTCTGACTATTTGTGCCCCATGAATCACAATACATTAGGCCATGGCCTGACAAAATTTGGTCGACTGGAAAAGGGAATGGCAAACCACTTCAGTATTCTTACCTTGAGAACCTCATGAATAGTTTATGAAAAGGCAAGAAGATATAACACTGAAAGATGAACTCCCCATGAAGATAGGTGTCCAATATACTATCAGGGAACAACAGAAAAACGACTACAGAAAGAATGAAGAGGCTGAGCCAAAGTGGGAAAGAAGCCCAGTCATAACAAACACTCTCTTCCAACAACACAAGAGATGACAACAACAACAATCTCATCCTTGTTATTCAACATTGTTTGTATGGCCTTGAAACACCATTAAAAAATAAAATAACTATAAATACAATTTGTTACAAATGATAAGCAGAAGATATAAAAATATAGCTTTTAGCAATTTAAATATGTATATTTTATGCATCATTAACCTGAATATGTGAAAGAGGAGAGTGAAAAAGTTGGCTTAAAGCTCAACATTCAGAAAACTAAGATCATGGCATCTGGTCCTATCATTTCATGGGAAATAGATGGGGAAACAGTGGAAACAGTGTCAGACTTTATTTTGGGGGGCTCCAAAATCACTGCAGATGGTGACTGCAGCCATGAAATTAAAAGATGCTTACTCCTTGGAAGGAAAGTTATGACCAACCTAGATAGCATATTAAAAAGCAGAGACATTACTTTGCCAACAAAAGTCTGTCTAGTCAAGGTTATGGTTTTTCCAGTGGACATGTATGGATGTGAGAGTTGGACTGTGAAGAAAGCTGAGCGCCAAAGAATTGATGCTTCTGAACTGCAGTGTTGGAGAAGACTCTTGAGAGTCTCTTGGACTGCAAGGAGATCCTACCAGTCCATTCTAAAGGAGATCAGTCCTGGGTGTTCTTTTGAAGGAATGATGCTAAAGCTGACACTCCAGTACTTTGGCCACCTCATGTGAAGAGTTGACTCATTGGAAAAGACTCTGATGCTGGGAGGGATTGGGGACAGGAGGAGAAGGGGACGACAGAGGATGAGATGGCTGGATGGCATCATGGACTCGATGGAAGTGAGTTTGAGTGAACTCCAGGAGTTGGTAATGGACAGGGAGGCCTGGCGTGCTGTGATTCATGGGGTCGCAAAGCGTCGGACACGACTGAGCGACTGAACTGAATATGTTTAAAGTAAAATAAGAATATGATAAACTACCACAATAAAATAAAAATTTCTAAAGAAATAAAAGCCATATACTTTTATTCTACTGTGTACTTATTTTAATTAAAATCAAAAACAAATGAGAAAAAAAAGAAACAAGTGATGGATGCTCACTTTCATCACTGATAATCAGCATTCTATTACCATCTTGAAAATTCCATAAGATAAATAATAAAATAGTTGGAATTATCAGAATGAACTTTTGAAACCACTGTAGTTAGAAATTATGAAAGCCATATTTTTTCAAGTTTTTACCTGTTCGAGAAGTGAATGTACTTTACAGTGATCACCATCTTCAGTTCAGTTCAGTCCAGCCACTCAGTCATGTCCGACTCTTAGCGACCTCATGAACTGCAGCAGGCCAGGCCACCCTGTCCATCACCAACTCCCGGAGTCCACTCAAACCCATGTCCATTGAGTCAGTGATGCCATCCAACCATCTCGTCCTCTGTCGTCCTCCTCCTGTCCTCAATCTTTCCCAGCATCAGGGTCTTTTCAAATGAGTCAGGTCTTCGCATCAGGCAGCCAAAATATTGGAGTTTCAGCTTCAACATCAGTCCTTCCAATGAATATTCAGGACTGATTTCCTTTAGGATGGACTGATTGGACCTCCTTGTAGTCCAGGGACTCTCATGAGTCTTCTCCAACACCACAGTTCAAAAGCATCAATTCTTCAGCTCTCAGCTTTCTTCACAGTCCAACTCTCACATCCATACATGACCACTGGAAAAACCATAGCCTTGATTAGATGGACCTTTGTTGACATAGTGATGTCTCTGCTTTTTAATATGCTGTCTAGGTTGGTCATAACTGTCCTTCCAAGGAGTAAGCATATTTTAATTTCATGGCTGCAATCACCATCTGCAATGATTCAGGAGCCCAGAAAAATAAAGTCAGCCACTGTTTCCCCATCTTAACATTTTACATATTTTATTCAGTACTTTTTCATAAAAGTACATAAAATAGTGCCATACATTTAATTAGAGTCAATGAAATCTAATAGAAAACTTACAGACAATAAGAACATTTAGTTATTTGGATGAAGAAAGGATAAATGGAAATGAAAAGTCAGTTGACTACATTTATAGCAGCAATAAGCCCCTTCATCAAAGCAATCAATATAACTGCTAAAGAATAGATTCTATTCTGAATTCAAGGTGTTACAAAATAAAATATTAATTTGTCCACTCAATAGATAAATTTAACACAATTCCAGTTAGAATCAACTTTTTAGAAAATTTTAATTGCACTAATTATCTCAGTATGAAATAGTTAAATCTCATGAATGAGTAACACATAAATGAAAAATGAATATTAGTGAATAGAAGCTTATTTTAAAAAATATCAAAACATATATAGATCAGTGAAATCAAATTAGTATGGTACTTGCTTTAAAAAAGATAAAATGTTCAGTAGAACATTTGGGATCACAAAAGCGTACACTAAAATGTAGCCTTTATTTTTATATAAAGTTTTACTTTACTTGTTATATCAAAGTTGGATATTTTCAGTTCATTAAGAAAATCATTCTTTATATAATAATTGCTTCAGACACAAAAAAAAATCTCAAATGAAAAATTTTATTTTTTATTCATGCAAATCAGTTACATTTAAATAATTTAAAAATTTAACTATAAAAAAAGCCATAAATATAAGCCAAAACAAAACAACCATAACTGTTTCAGGTAGTGAATGCTAGTGAGCTTTCATTATGGTGGCTATCTCAACATACATTTATAAGAAACTATCAAATTTTATACCTTATACATACATATATTCTTATTCATACCTCAGTAAAGGTGAAAAAAATATGTGTTAGAAAAATGAAAAAATAAATACATGCCATGACTCCATTCATAAAATATTTTAGAAAATGCAGACTAATCTATAATAATAGAGATGGATGGATGATTGACTGTGAGTAGCAGCAGCAGTAAGGATGGGCAGGAAAGAGTGATTAAATAGGAGCACAAGGAAACTTTGGAAAATGAAAGATTAGTTTGATGGGGTGACACTTAGGAGTACACATATGTCAAAATATCAAATTGTACACTTTAAGTAGTGCAGTTTATTGTATGTCAATTATATCTCATAATGTAGTTAAAAACTAAAGAGCAAAAAATATTTTATAGACAGCTGTATAAAACTATGAACTATATGACAAAAATTAGTATCAAAACTTAAAGGCTTAAAATCTTGAAATACATATATAAGAAATTTAAAAGAACAAGACATGAATAGGTATAAAAAATAATTTACCAAATCTAATTATGGTGCAAATGTTTGATATAAACTGATCTTATGATTTCTATGAAGTGAAGTGAAAGTCACTCAGTCATGTCCAATTCTTTGCAACCCCGTGGACTATACAGTCCATGAAACTCTTCAAGCCGTAATACTGGAGTGAGTAGCCTTTCCCTTCTCCAGGAGATCTCCCCAATACAGGGATCGAACCTAGGTCTCCCACATTCTTTACCAGGTGGATTCTTTACCAGCTGAGCCACAATATTATATAAATTTTCTAAAACTGAAATCACATTATTGAGAAATTTCACTTATATAAATTATTCTCACGCATTAAAATATATTTGTATGAGCATCCTTTTGATAGAATAATTGGCAACCTTGGACAATAAAAATAATTCTACACTTAGTTCAGGTTTTGTTTTAAAACTGGCCAAAATTGTCATTGAGGCAATGTTATTTTGGGAAAAGAAATTGATGCTCTGTGATAAACAATGTTTAAATATATAAAAGTGTATGTTATTATTTTCATGAAATATACATAACAAAACTGACCATTTTTGTGTCATTAAATACAAAATTCAATGACATCAAATACATTCATATTGTTGTGCATACATGTGTTCATATTGCTTGCATACATGTGTTGTGCTCAGTTGCTCAGTCTTGTTTGACTCTGCAACCCCGTGAACTGTAGCCCATCAGGCTCCTCTGTCCATGGGATTTCCCAGGCAAGAATACTGGAGTAGGTTGCCATTTCCTTCTCCAGGGGATCTTCCCCACCCAGGGACTGAACCAGCATCTCCTATAAGTCCTGCACTGGAGGAGGATTCTTTACCACTGGGCCACCTAGGAAGCCCATATTGTTGTACAACCATAAAAACATGTTTTGTATCCAATTACAAGATATGGTGGCAAATTTTTATGTATTCATGAATACTACAGCATAGTCTGGGCTGAGATAGAAATATCTGGAAGGATAAGGTCTGTAATGTAAATGTTAGGCTTGTGTAATTTTATAAACTTTTCCTTTCTCTTATGTGATGGGAATTGTCCAATAATAAAACATTCATATAATTAAGGATTTTATTCATATAATTAAACAATTAAAACTTTCAAGATGCCTTGTGATGTGCAAGATTTTTTTTAATGATTTATGTAATTTAAATGATACCGTTGTCCTCCTGACCTGTGTCAAATGCTGCTGTAACATCCTCCTGTCTCCAAAGACACAGTCCCCACTGAAGCCTGTGTTGTGTTTTTGCCAAACTTCATTACTCAGATTAAATAATGACTCTTGATTGTAGGTCAGCAAGGACCATTTGTTTTTGTCACTTAGTGGTATTTTCTGCAAATTAAAAATAAAGTGACATTTGACACTGACTGTAAAACATTTCTCTCTGTCCTGCTGGCTTAACACATATCTCCTCTAGCAGTTAAGAGAATTCCTGAGCTCTTACTGTAATTTATTTTTGTTTCAATCATGGAGATAGTAAGAAAATATTTGGACATTTATAATAGCACTAAGCCCATCATAAACAAATCTTTCCAATTTGTTGGAGATGGTGGACAAAGGGAGCCCTATTCATTCCCAGACATGACAATTAGTGTGAAGACATAAACATCCTTATTAAAATATGACTATTAGCATTGTAATCTTAATTTTTTGATGTTTAAACAAGCACCAGAAGCTTTGATTTACTCACAGAAAAGTAAGTACGATAAAGTTTGTCTCTTGGATTGTAATTCCTTTCATAGGATCTTGGTTATATTTTCCGCTGGAAACAAAAAAAATTTCAGTAGTAATTTCTATTTTTAATGTATTAAAATATATTTTTGAAATGCCAGTTTTTAGAATGAATTTCCGTTGTGTGGATAAATTTCATTTCCTGGGAAGTGTATGTCATATATAAAAAATTCTGTATCAAAGTTAATGTAAGAAATATTCAAGATAACTTTGGATAGATATATCTCAAATAAAAATAGTGTTTTCCTGTATATAGAAGTATTTAAGCATGCCCTTTCATTCCTCTTTACATATCCCCGAAAATAACATAATTACTAAAATGACATATCTCATTACATAGCCCTGTGTTCATATTGAACATTTGTTTGAAAGAATAATCAGAAACCAGATACTAACATTTTATTGTCAATATGCTTACTAACTTCTATTATAAAATAGTCTTGTAAAAAAAAATAGATGTATTTCAAGAATTGTGTGATGGTCAAAGTTTGAAGGGCAGAGTAAAATTTCACAATGATGCACATATCATCTGAGAAATTATTATGAAAGATGAAAGGAAGGTAGATGGGCTGCAAATACATATGTATGTCTATTTCTTCTACATATCAATTTGATATAAATACTTGACAGCTGTTGAATTTCTTAAGAAGATTTTAACTTTCAAGTAAGCTGTAATCGTCAGTCAGTGATTTTACTCTATATCAGAAACACTGGACCTAAGTAAGTAGTTACGATGAATCGTGACCAACCTCAGTAAGAAAAGAATACAATAAGTTAAACAATAAAGTAAATACACTTGTAAAACAAATGAACCAAGCACAAAAAGGGTGAATTTTTTTCTATTCATTGATGTTAGAAAATCTCAAGATAAGAAACACTAATTGTATATTAGAAATATTTGAGTCTCTACTGGTGTAGTATCAGTGAAGATTAATTCCTTGGCTGGAAGTTGTAGAAGGGAAGAGAAGGTGATTATCATATATATCAGCATCAGGGTAACACACATGTTCAGTAAAGGCAATGATGGGAAAAAAAAAAAAAAAGTGGACTATGTAGCACTGGGTGATGGGCAAGCAGCAGGGCTTAGCTTATTTGTAAGAATTAAGCACACTTAACCTAAAAAGAAACTAGCATACAAAATTTTCTTTTGGAACAAAGACCTCAGATTTTTCTCTAGAGTCTATGAAGTAAACCCCAGTTATTTTAGCACTGTTTTTAAAAGATTCGAAGTGTCAAGAAAAGATACAAAATCAAGGATGCAATTTTCTGATTCCATTTCTGAATAAGGAAAAATCTTGAAAGTCAAAAGATGTTATTGCAACCTATGAAAGTGTAGCTCCTCAGCATCTACTTAGTCACAATGGAAAATTTTAAACACATGATAGACAGACAAAATACACGTGTTTATGTATATACATATATATAGTATGTATATGTATATATATATAACATATTGTATATATAAACTAAAAGATTAAATGTATTAAATTTTAAACCAGTTAAAATAGTCTATAAGCAAATTTCTCTGAATATCACATACAGATTGGAGAGAAGTGAGAAGTCAGTGATGAGAAACAGTACAGTAACAAAATTCATTCTGCTGGGACTGACAGATGACCCTGAGCTGCAGGGTTTAATTTTTATCTTTCTATTCCTTACCTACACACTGAGTTTAACTGGAAACCTGACCATCATCACACTCACCTTTGTGGATTCCCACCTGAAAACGCCAATGTACTTTTTCTTAAAAAATTTCTCCTTCTTGGAGATGTCTTTCACATCTTCTTGTATCCCCAGATACCTGTATAGTATAGCTACAGGTGACAGGGTCATTACCTATAATTCTTGTGTCCTTCAAGTATTTTTTACTGATCTGTGTGGAGTAACGGAATTTTTTCTGCTGGCCACCATGTCCTATGACCGCTACTTGGCCATCTGCAAGCCCTTGCACTATGTGACCATCATGAGCAACAGAGTCTGCAGAATTCTCATCATCTCTTGCTGGATGTCTGGTTTATGTGTATTAATCCCACCACTTAGCCTGGGTTTAAATCTAAAATTTTGTGACTCTAACAAGATTGATCACTTTGGCTGTGATGCATTTCCTTTAGTGAAAATCTCATGCTCAGAAACATGGCTGATGGAACAGACGGTTATAATCTGTGCTGTGCTGACCCTAAATATGACTCTCACCTGTGTAGTTCTGTCATATGCTTGCATTGTGAAGACAATTTTGAGGTTCCCTTCTGCTCAGCAAAAGAAAAAGGCCTTTTCAACCTGTTCTTCTCACATGATTGTGGTTTCTATCACCTATGGCACATGCATTTTCATCTACATCAATCCTACGGCAAAGGAAGAAGTGGCCATTAAAAAAGTGGTTTCACTCCTCATTTTTTCTGTTTCACCTGTGTTGAATCCATTTATTTATACCTTGAGAAACAACCAAGTTAAGAAAGCCTTTAAGGACTCAATCAAAAGAATTGCTTTGTTCTCATCTAAGTAAGAAAAAAATATTTTAAAAATATCATCTCAAAAGGATAGGAAGGAAATATTTTTGAAGTTTATAATTTACTAATAGCAAAATACATATATTACTATGAACACACATATATAGCAGATAAAACTTAATAAATATTCTCTTGAATCTATGTTAAACGTTGTCAATAGAATGTATTAGAAATAGTGATTTAACTAAGTAGAGCAATAATCTATAAAAGCATGTGGATAATTAGGAGAGTAAAGGCAGGCATATGGGAACAGAGGTTGCACTATAGATCACAGAGACTTAAGGCTGAAGTCTCAGGATTACTGTAGTAAGAGCACTTGTGACACGATAGATGCACATTTAATGAAAGTTTGAATTAGAAAACCATACTTATTTTCATGGAAAGATTACATTTTTTCCTGAGAAGTATTATCTGTAGCTTCTACAGCTGTTAGTCAAGGAAAAAACATTCCCCAGTATATTTGCTACTTGTGCCAACATCTAACACCAATTCAGCTTTTATCTTCCAGATTCTATCATAATTATCTAAATTATTAGATACAACAACTAGAAAAATCCACACAAATGTAATTTCTTGAAAATTATAGTTTTTACACCACATCAACTAATTACTATCAGGAAAGCAGTGAAATGCAGACAAACATCACAAATTATTTGGAACACTGAAAAAGCTACACTCAATTGGAATTCTGTTATCTTAAATTATTCATTATTTACAAAAAAGTAAACTAGCCCAAAAGAGGGGAATTTGTAGTCATCTGAATAAATTGAAAAAAAATGAAGAATTAACAAAAGTAAACGGAAAATGTAACTTACTATGGGTAGAAAATGAAGTCAACTAAGTAAGCTAAAGAGATTAAAAGCCAATTCTTTAAAAAATCCAACAGCACTACAAGAGACCCACCTCAAAATAAGGGACACGTACAGCCTAAAAGTGAAGGGCTGGAAAAAAATATTTCATGCTAATGGAGACCAAAAGAAAGCAGGAGTAGCAATACTCATATCAGGTAAAATAGACTTTGAAATAAAGGCTGTGAAAAGAGACAAAGAAGGACACTACATAATGATCAAAGAGTCAATCCAAGAAGAAGATATAACAGTTATAAATATATATGCATGCACCCATATAAGAGCACATCAATATGTACGGCAAATACTAACAAGTATGAAAGGGAAAATTAACAATAACACAATAATAGTGGGAGACTTTAATGCCCCACTCACCCTATGGATAGATCAACTAAGCAGAAAGTTAGCAAGGAAACACAAACTTTAAATGACACAATGGACCAGTTAGACCTAATTGGTATCTATAAGACATTTCACCACAAAGCAGTGAATTTCACCTTTTTCTCAAGTGCACACAGAACCTTCTCCAGGATAGATCACATCCTGGGCCATAAATTTAACCTTGGTAAATTAAAAAAAAAAAAAATTGAAATCATCCCAAGCATCTTTTCTGATCACAATGCAGTCAGAGTAGATGTCAATTACAGGAAAAAAAAAAAAAAAAAACTATTAAAAATACAAACATATAGAGGCTAAACAACACGCTTCTGAATAAACAACAAATAACAGAAGATATTTTAAAAAATAATAAAATATGCATAGAAACGAGCCATCAGGAAGTCCTAAAATGAAAACACAACAACCCAAAACCTATGGGATTCAGTAAAAGCAGTGCTAAGGGGAAGGTTTGTAGCAATACAAGTTTACCTCAAAAAACAAGAGAAAACTCTGTTTTCCAAGGGACTCTCAAGAGTCTTCTCCAACACCACAGTTTAAAAGCATCAATTCTTTGATGTTCAGCTTTCTTCACAGTCCAACTCTCGAATCAATACATAATCATCGGAAAAACCATAGCCTTGACTAGGCGGACCTTTGTTGGCAAAGTAATGTCTCTGCTTTTGAATATGCTATCTAGGTTGGTCATAACTTTCCCTCCAAGGAGTAAGCATCTTTTAATTTCATGGCTGCAGTCACCATCTGCAGTGATTTTGGAGCCCTGAAAAATAAAGTCTGACTCTGTTTCCACTGTTTCCCCATCTATTTCCCATCAAGTGATGGGACCGGATGCCATGATCTTCGTTTTCTGAATGTTGAGCTTTAAGCCAACTTTTTCACTCTCCACTTTCACTTTTATTAAGAGGCTTTTGAGTTCCTCTTCACTTTCTGCCATAAGGGTGGTGTCATCTGCATATCTGAGGTGATTGATATTTCTCCCGGCAATCTTGATTCCAGCTTGTGTTTCTTCCAGTCCAGCGTTTCTCATGATGTACTCTGCATATAAAGGATACTGTTCTTATTTCCATGACAAACTGAATCATGGTGAAAGTAAACAGTGGTTGGGGAGTGTAACTAGTACTCCAAATCTGATATTCTTCTAATTAATGACATTTGCATCAAGACATTGGAATGTTTACATATTAATTTAATGGGTTAGAAGTTAAAAACAATTGTGATAACTTCATAAAAACTTGTGAATGCCACATCTAAAGTATTTTAACAATTTTCTAACCGAAATATTGCTTGTATTCTACAAGTTTTAAACAAAAGGTCATGAGAGGCACAGGGGAAGAAGTGAATGAGGATAAAGTAATTTAGATAATAAAATACTAGTTTTTAAAAATGGATTAATGCTAATACTCAAATCTCAAGCAGTGGATAAGGAAAGCCTGTATAATAAGCTTTAAACTATTTTGGGTCTTACTTTCACTTTATCAATAACCAAGCTACAAAAAGAAATAGTAAAGCATTGAGAAACTTAAGATTTGGTTTCTGCATTTGGCTTCAGTTAGTAGTAAAATATAACTATATAAGCAATCCCAATCCCAGATGAAGATAAAAGTAAAACATAATGCATGGAAAAGAAGACCCATAATATGTTGAAGTTTGATATGGATAAAGCCATCTAATATTTTTCAAAATATGCCTTAAGATTATCAAGCATACTGCTTCAGATGACCTATTAATAATAATACTTATAAGCATGCCTTTGTAAATTGCATGTTAGATGGTTTTGTATAGTTTGCTAAGTGATTATTGATATTTGATATTAATATCACTCTCCATATCAAATATCTCTGAATCATAAATGGAGATTGAATAGAAGTCAGGATTCAGTGATGAGAAACCACACAGTAACAACTTTTATCTTGCTGGGATTGACTGATGATCCACAACTGAAGATTGTGATTTTCATCTTTTTACTTCTCACCTACATGTTGAGTGTAACTGGGAACCTGACAATCATCTCCCTCACCTTCATAGACTCTCACTTGAAAACTGCCATGTACTTTTTCCTACAAAATTTCTTCTTCTTAGAAATCTCATTTCCATCTTCTTGTATTCCCAAATATTTGTGTAATATATCAACAGGTGATAAGACAATCACATATGACAATTTTATCAGTCAAATATTTTTTACTGACTTCTTAGCTCCTGCAGAATTTTTTCTCCTGGCTATCATGTCCTATGATAAATACATGGCCATCTGCAAGCCCTTGCATTATGTGACCATCATGAACAACATGGTCTGTAGAAGACTCATCCTTTGTTGCTAGATGGCTGGCATTGATCATAATCCCTCCACTTAGCCTGGGCCCTGCATCTGGAATTTTGTGACTTCAATGTTATTGATCATTTTGTCAGTGATACAGCCCCCCTCTTAAAGATCTCATGCTCAGAAACATGGCTCATAGAGCAAATGATCATAGTCTCTGCTGTTTTGACCTTAATCATGACCCTTGTGTGTGTCATTCTATCCTATATATACATCATCAAGACCATTTTACAATTCCTTTGTCTTCAACAAAGGAAAAAAGCATTTTCTACATGTTCTTCCCACTTGATTGTGACTTTCATCACCTATGGAAGCTGTATTTTCATCTATATTAAACCTTCAGAAAAGGAATCAGTAGCTATTAATAAGAGTGTGGCAGTACTTACTGCTTCCATCACTCCTATGTTGAACTCCTTCATTTACACCTTGAGAAACAAGTTAAACAAGCCTTTGATAATGCTATCAGAAGATTCACATTGTTCTTAATAAAGTAAGGGAATTTGCTAAAGTGGAAAAACCAAGTTTTCATGAATAGATTAGACATCCTCAACCTATATCTTTAAACTTTAAGGCTTTCCTACATAGTGAAGAAGCTTTATTGGGATTACATGTGTCAGTAAAGAATCATTTTACAATTTACCAACTCTTAATAAAACCACAAACAGAAACAATAACTTCATCTTAATATTATAGATTTACTAATTGTGCTTATTGCCTATTCCCACCTCAGCACTTGAGGCCTTTTTGATTTCAGGCCCCATTCTGTTGTTGTTACTCAGTCATGTCGAACTCTTTGCAACCCCATAGACTGCAGCACATCAGGCTTCCCTTGGTCTTCACTATCTCCTGGAGTTCACTCAAATTCATTACAATTGAGCTGGTGATGCTATCTAACCATCTCAATCTCTGCCACCCTCTTCTTTTGCCTTCAATCTTTCCTATCATCAGGGTCTTTTCCAATGAGTTGGCTTTTCACATGGGGTGGCCAAAGTATTGGAGCTTCAGTTATAGCATCAGTCCTCCAAAGAAGCACCATTCCAGATTATTCTCTTCTTGACTTTAAACAATAAACCCAAGAGAAGGCTGGTTTAGGGAAAATGAGTTTAATATTAAAATTAGATTTAAAACTTGAAGTTATAATACTGTTTCTTTATATGTTCATCTTCATATCATGATGACAATGATTAGCAGCTAACAATTAGAAAATCACTAGAGACCTACTACTTTTTAATATATGGAAAACAAATTTAAAAGATGTTTTGTCTTCCCACTTAAGAAAATTAAAGCACAGCAGAGTTACACTGCTAGTAAGAAGTAATTTCCATTTATATCTGACTCAAACACTAGTATTTGCTACATATGTGATGCCCCATGATGTCCATTTTAATGGTAAAATGTCCTATTGGACACTTTAGGAAAATTACATATGCCAAATGAAGGTATTAATTTATGAAAACTGAACATTATTACATGATTTGGTTTTTCCAGTGCTCACGTATGGATGTGAGAGTTGGACTATAAAGAAAGCTGAGCACAGAAAAATTGATGCTTTTGAACTGTGGCATTGGAGAAGACTCTTGAAAGTCCCTTGGACTGTAAGGAGATCCAACCAGTCCATTCTAAAGGAGATCATCCCTGGGTGTTCATTGGAAGGACTGATGTTGAAGTTTGAAACTCCAAAGCTTTGGCCACCTGGTGTGAAGAGCTGACTCATTTGAAAAGACCCGATGCTGGAAAAGATTGAGAGCAGGAGGAGAAGGGGATGACAGAGGATGAGATGGTTGGATGGCATCACCAACTCAATGGACGTGAGTTGGTGATGGACAGGAAGGCCTGGCGTGCTGCGGTTCATGGGGTCACAAAGAGTCAGACACAACTGAGCAAATGAACTGAACTGAACTGAAGAGAAAATTATTTAAATACAGCATTCCATCTTAATATAAGCATTCATAATTTGTAAAGAATTGAAAACATTAATTATATTAGAAAATAGTTTATATTTATATAACATTTACAAAAAGAAGACATACTTTAACATAAAACAATGAAAAGCAGGAAGTTCTGGACAAAAAGTAAGGTCAATAGCATATGAACACTCTCCCTAAGAAGACAGATAAAAATGGAATTATCTATGAATTGGTATATAGAACTGAATTTATGAGTATAATAACTGTGAATTTTTCCAGGAAAGGTCCAATGAAACCAGGGTGTGGGCTCAAAAATGCCACTAATATATGACCAATGACTGTAAACAAATTCAGGAATCCATATTAAAAACTGAGCCACCTTGAGCCACAGATGTCCCTTCAATCAGGTCTTACTTATATATTCTGTCTTAATTAGGTTCTTTTGATCAATATATAGGAGATCAGTTATGAGGGCACAGGCTCATTTTAACCTTTTTGCTCTCACCAAATTATATGAGCTTGAATTTATTCAAGACCATTTACTTTGTCTTTCACACAGCAAGGCTTTTATTCTAAGTGAATTTTTCAGCTTCTCACATAGCTCTTTGCAGAAGGTCCTGCATTATAACCTTTGTAATTATTATCCATCCCATGACTGTGGCACCTGTTCTATTTTAGAGAAGGTAATTATTTAGAAATTAAATTATCAAATAACTGAATTTACATTGATCACTCTGGTTTGAGTTGGAAATGAAATAGCCTAAAGCTTCCTGAACGTAGAGTGAATAGAGAAGCAGTAACACCAAAACACCATGAGCAAAGAAGAAAGTTAACACCATATAATAGAAAACTCAGCCACCCTAAGTGGAAAAAAATAAGGGAGTCTTTCTAAGGCTACTTTGGTTTTTGGCTACTAAGGTATTTGGTTTCTGACAACTCCTATTCTCCCTATACTAAGTAGCCCATTAAACTGACCTGATGGATACAAACTACTACATATGAAATAGATAAGCTATGATGATTTACTGTAGAGTACAAGGAATCATACATAATATACTGTAATAACCTATAATGGAAAATAATCTGAATATATATATATACACATATATATATATAAAATCACTGAATCATTTTCTATATACCTGAAACTAAAACAATATTGTAAATCAACTGTACTTCAATATGAAAAATCACCCTAAAGTAACCTGATGAATAAATCTCTACTTGATTTCACAAAATTCTTATTTGTTTGAAACTACTACTGTAATAAGTATATGTAATAAATTAGCTTCATTTAGTAACTGTAAAAAAATACACTGCCTAATTAAGAAGTTCCATTGAGTCTTTCTATTGAAAAATGAAAATTCCATCTGAAAGAAATATATAAAGACAGAATATTAACAATTCCAGACTCTGTAAATTTTTCTTACCTGCTCAACCAGGACCTGGGCTAGAATAAACTCACTAATAACTGTAGATTTTGACCATGTTTTTCTTGGACAATTGTGTTCATGCACAATACACTGAATAATGATCCATCTAAAGATATTCTAACCCCTGAAACCTGTGAAGGTTACCTTACATGGCAAAAGGAACTTGATAAATGTGATAAAGTTATGGATCTTAAGATAAATTTATCTTGGATTATGTGAATGGGCACCATTTAATCATAAAGAAAAAGAATCAAGTTAGTGGATGGAGATGTGACAATGGAAACAAGAGGATCAAATGATACAAGGAAAAGACCAGGAGTCAAAGAATGCATGCAGCCTCTAGAAGCTGAAAGAAAGTAGTTTTCCCCCTAAAGGCTACAGAAAAAATGCACGTGGATATGTACAGTGCATATTCAGCCACTGAAAAGAAAGAAATCTTGTCTTTTTAAGACAACATAGATTGAACTTGGGGGCATTATGCTAAGTGAGAAAAGTCAGACATAGTTAAATACTGCATGGTATCACTTTTACATGGAATCTAAAAATTAAAATAAAACTCAGAGAGTAGAAAAGTGATCACCAAAAATTGGGGGATGGGGGAAAAAAGGAGAGTTTGGTTATTAAGAAAAATACAAACTTTTAGGTATGAAGATGTCTGAGGATCTAATGTATAACATAATGACTATGTGCCCAAGAACTGATATTTTTTGAACTGTAGTGTTGGAGAAAACTCCTGAGAGTCCCTTGGACAGCAAGGAGATTAAACCAGTCAGTCCTAAAGGAAATCAGTCCTGAATATTCATTGAAAGAACTGATGATGAAACTGAAGCTACAATACTTTGGCCACCTGATGTGAAGAACTGATTCATTGGAAAAGACCCTGATGCTGGGAAAGATTGAAGGCAGGAGGAGAAGGGGACGACAGGATGAGACAGTTGGATGGCATCACCGACTTGATGGATATGAATTTGAGTAAGCCCCAGCAATTGGTGATGAACAGGGAGGCCTGCTGTGCTTCATTCCTTGGGGTCACAAAGAGTCAGACACAACTGAGCCACTGAACTAAACTGAACCAATGTGCAGATGCTTTTTAGTTTGATGAGGCCCCACTTGTCTATTTTTGCTTTTGTTGCCTTTGGTTTTGGTGTCAAATCCAAAAACATCATCACCAAGACTGGAGTCAAGGCATGTACTGCCAGTGTTTTCTTCTGAGAACTTTATAGTTTCAGGTTTTACATTCAAGTCTTTTATCCATTTGAGTTAATTTTCGTGCAGTGTGTAAGGTAGTACTAACCCAGTTTTATGCTATTTTATTTACTTATTGCATTTGGCTGTCCAGTTTTCCCAGGCTTCACAGATGGCTCAGTGCTAAAGAATGCACCTGCCAATACAGGAGACGTGGGTTCAATCCCTGGGTGGGCAAGATCTCTTGAGGAGGAAATGGCAACCTACTCCAGTAATCTTGCATGGAAAACCCCATGAACAGAGGAACCTGACAGGCTATAGTTCATAAGGTCACAAAGAGTTGGCCACAACTAAGCACACATGCACAATGTCCAGTTTTCCCAGCTCGATTTATCAAAGACACTGTCCTGTCACATTGCATATTTTTGTCCCCTTTGTCATAAATTAGTTGACCATAGGAGCATGGAAAACTTTAAAGGACATGAATTTATAGTACTTTGATTTTAATATCTGAAGGAACATTAAGATACTAAGATGTTGAACATGAATTAATAAAAATAAATAACTAATATATAACTATATGTATATTAATTTAGACTATGTTTAGAAGGTTAAGAACATTGACTTATGTATCCAATTATACTTAATCTGTTGTTAATGCTTATTTTTAGTCTTATAAATATGTTGATACATTTGAAGAAAAATGTCTATATGGGTTATATGATTTTACATATTTTTAAATTTCTTATCTAATTAAAAGTTCCTAAATATAGTTAATAATTTATGGTATAGACTAATAAATAAGAAATGTAGTTTTTTAATGGTCTTCCCATACCATGTGTATGGATAGTCACAATGGTGTGATCACTCACCTAGAGCCAGACATCCTAGAATGCGAAGTCAAATGGGCCTTAAGAAGCATCACTACAAACAAAGCTAGTGAAGGTAATGGAATTCACATTGAGCTCTTTCAAATCCTAAAAGATGATGCTGAAAGTGCTACACTCAAAATGCCAGCAAATTTGTAAAACTTGGCAGTGGCCACAGGACTGGAAAAGGTCAGTTTTCATTCCAAGCCCAAAGAAAGGCAATGCCAAAGAATGCTCAAACTACTGCACAATTGCACTCATCTCACATGCTAGGGAAGTAGTGCTCAAAATTCTCCAAGCCAGGCTTCAATGTATGTGAATCATGAACTTCCAGATGTTCAAGCTGGTTTTATAAAAGGCAGAGGAACCAGAGGTCAAATTGCCAACATCTGTGGGATCATCAAAAAAGCAAGGGAGTTCCAGAAAAACATCTATTTCTATCTCTGCTTTATTGACTATGCCAAAGCCTTTGACTGTGTGGATCACAGCAAACTCTGGAAAATTCTGAAAGAGATGAGAATACCAGACCACCTGACCTGCCTCTTGAGAAATTTGTATGCAGGTCAGGAAGCAACAGTTAGAACTGGACATGGAACAACAGACTGTTTTCAAATAGGGAAAGGAGTACGTCAAGGCTGTATATTGTCACCCTGCTTATTTAACTTATATTCAGAGTACACCATGAGAAACGCTGGGCTAGATGAAGCACAAGCTGGATCAAGATTGCCAAGAGAAATACGAATAACCTCAGATATGCTGATGACACCACCCTTATGGCAGAAAGTGAAGAGGAACTAAAAAGCCTCTTGATGAAAGTGAAAGAGGAGAGTGGAAAAGCTGGCTTAAAACTCAACATTCAGAAAACTAAGATCATGGCATCTGGTCCCATCACTTCATGGCAAATAGATGGGGAAACAGTAGAAACAGTGACAGACTTTATTTGGGGGGGCTCCAAAATCACTGCAGGTGATTGCAGCCATGAAATTAAAAGACGCTTACTCCTTGGAAGAAAAGTTGTGACCAACCCACACAGCATATTAAAAATCAGAAAGATTACTTTGTCAACAAAGGTCCATCTATTCAAAGCTATGGTTTTTCCAGTAGTCATGTATGGATGTGAGAGTTGAACTATAAAGAAAGCTTAATGGTGAAGAATTGATGTTTTTGAACTTTGGTGTTGGAGAAGACTCTTAAGAGTCCCTTGGATTGCAAGGAGATCCAACCAGTCCATCCTAAAGGAAACAAGTCCTAAATATTCATTGGAAGGACTCATGTTGAAGCTGAAGCTCCAATACTTTGGCCACCTGATGTGAAGAGCTGACTCATTTGAAAAGACCCTGATGTATGGCAAAACCAATACAATATTGCAAAGTAAAAAAAAAAAAAAAAAAGAATGAACTCACAAAAAAAAAAAAGAATAGACCCTGATGCTGGGAAAGATTGCAGGCAGGAGGAGATGGGGACAAGAGAGGTTAACATGGTTGTATGGCATCACCAACTCAATGGACATGACTTTGAGTAAACTCCAGCAGCTGGTGATGGACAAGGAGGCCTGGCATACTGCAGTCCATAGGGTCGCAAAGAGCCAGACATGACTGAGCAACCGAACCGAACTGAACTGATATCATGTGTATCAGTTTATTCCATGTGACAGTAAGAAGAAGCTAAAATTTCATTTTACAACCAGACTCTTCTGTTGTCCTGCATGCATGCATGCATGCTAAGTCACTTCAGTCGTGTTCAACTCTGCGACCTATGGACTGTAGCCTGCCAGGCTCCTCTGTCCTTGGGATTCTCCAGGCAAGAATGCTGGAGTGAGTTGCCATGCCCTTCTCCAGGGGATCTTCCTGATCCAGGGATCAAACTGGTGTCTCCTGTGGCTCCTGCATTGCAGGCAGATTCTTTACCACTTAGCCACTGGGGAAGCCCCTTCTGTTTTCCTACTGGCTTTTATCTGCAGCGTCCTCCTGTCTCCAAGGAAACTATATCCAAAGAAGATATAGTTACCACATTTTTTACCACAAATTTAATTACTCAAAAGATTCATTAGTGACTTTGTTCTTGGGTCACCAGGGACTCTGTTTATTCACTTGGTTGTATTTTTAACAAATAAAGCAAATGTCAAGCTAGGTATAGTTAATGTGTTCAGAGCCCTGAGAGGTTAGCATAGCAACTTTCCTCAAACTGGAGAAGATTTCTGACATTCCATCATCCTCATATAATATTATATTTCTTTCTTTCTTGAGAGAAGGTTATAAGAATACAACAAGGAAATCCATGTAATTGTTTGAAGATGGATGCTTCAGAAAGATACCTCTAAGAGGCATCTTGGATTTGTTGTGAACATGATAGTGGATTCATAAGCAAAAGTAACCAAAAGCTCATATAAAAATCTTCGTCCTAACTGTCATTTTCAATTTAGGAGTTTTAAGACTGCATATGTTTCAACAAACAACAGAGACTATGATTGACAGTCATAAGAGTGAGGTTTGTCATTTCAACTTTATTCAGTTTTGTGTGATTTAAGTCTTGCTATGCTTTGGAAAATATATTTTACCTGTCTTTTAAAAATTGAAAATGTGAGTGATAAATTTCTATATTTGGTAAAATATACTTTTTTCATATTTTTAGAACACAGTTCCTTTGGATATAAAAATATCATTTTACTGGAGTTTTATGCACAAAAATATACTGGCATCTAATGGGATTAAAATTTGATGACCATCCAGAAATATATTAAATTCACAGCAAAAAATAAGGGCTATATTCATTTAATTGGGTAAGTATACTCCTCAGTTTACCCAAAGAATGATGTGGCTGAAATTGCATCCTCATCAGAGATTCTTGTCCTCATTTCAAACATGTCTTTTGAAAAAGTAGGATAAACAAAAGTCAGTTAGCCACATATCAGTGAGTCTTCTTTTAAATCTTGTTTTACTATACTTTGTGTAACTTTAGAAGGAAAAAACAGACTTTTTAGAACATTGAATGATATCCAATGGTAGTGATAGGGCTAAGTTCATTCAGTGACATGATGGATATGTTGCCTGAGATTTAGGAAAAGAGTTGGAGGAAGATAGGAGATGAGCAGCAGAAATATTTCTCCTACATATCAACTTAATCTAATTTATTTGCTGATATATTTCCAATCCTCTTAGGTTGCTCAGACAAACCATGAGCCTCATTCAACTCTTCTTCTTCACGTCAGGTACTGTAACCCTGAGGCCTTAGCTGCATCTTCTATTGAGTCAGTCAGAGCTGACCCTGTCCCATATCAGTAAAATAATACACTAGTTCACACAGTAAAGTGAGTCCACATACACATGAATTGAGGGGTATGGAGGAAACGTAATACACAAATAAGTGTTCTTTCTTAAGTGTTAAAATGGTAGCAAGCATTGATTTCTATGGGAACACAGAGGCTGGGATAAGAGATAGCATAGTGATTGGACTTTCAGGAAACTTTCCAGAGGGCTTCAAGGTGAAACTGAAAATCAATAGTAGTTATTCAAGTTAGTTGAAGACAGAAAACATATGATGTGTGAGAAGTATTTACCAAAAAATCTGTCACATGGAATATGCTCAATAAATGTAATCTATTATCTTTGTTGAAAGGGACATTTTAAGAGGAGAAGGGGGAGAGATAAAGACCATGAGTTTTATTTGCGACATAGTCCATGTGAATGTTCAAATAGATATGTCAAATTTCATCTGAGAATCAAGTTTTACAAGACAAAGATATCGATTTAGAAATGACCATCTGAAAGACATAGCAAAACATAAGAATTAATGAAAATAAAAAGGGGATATTAGTATGGTGAGACATGAAAGAAGTGAAGAGAATACTAACAGACAGATAAAAGCCAGAGAAATACATCATCTGTACTATCTTTGAAGTTTATTTACCAGGGCATTTCATGAAAATATAAATGTATATTGTGCATAAGTACAACTATATTGCACTTTAAGACATTCTATATTTTGCATCACTGTGGATTATAAGTGATTACTTAGGGACAGAGAAACCTTGACAGAAGCAGTGTCAGGTGGGGAGCTGAAGAAGTTTTCTGTGTTTGTGTGAGGGAGTGTGTGTGTGTGTACACATGATAGTTTAGAGGTGTTGAGGGGACTTGTATGCAATGAACAAAAACAGAAAACAAAATTCTTTAATCATAGAGCTCAGAGATTTCAAGTGACTACAGAGTATGTGCACAGTGAACACAAATGATCTTACACGTCTTAATACTTTAATAAAGAATGAAATATCAAGCAACAACAGCAACCAGAGAACTCTTGAGTATCACAAGACATCTTTGCTCCTACAAAATGACATACCCACCACAGTCAAAAGTAGTCCTTTACAAAATGAATATTTAAATTGTAAATATTTTAAATAATGATAAATAAGGAAAAACTTGAATATGGTACCTTCCATACTGCTAAAATAATCCTAAATGAAGCATTTCAATGTTAACAGCATATTTAACAGAACTCAGCAGTCAGCAATGAGAAACAGTACGGTAACAACATTCATTCTTCTGGGACTGACAGATGACCCTCAACTGCAGATTTTGCTTCTTATCTTTCTCTTTCTCACCTACATGCTAAGCATAACTGGGAATCTGACCATCATCTTCCTCATCTTCCTGGATTCCCACCTTAAGACAGCCATGTATTATTTCCTACAAAATTTCTCCTTTTTGGAGATCTCATTCACATCAGCTTGTATTCCCAGATACCTGTATAACATTGTGACAGGTGACAAGGTCATTACCTACAATGCCTGTGCCAGCCAAGTATTTTTTACTGACCTCTTTGGTGTAACCGAATTTTTTCTCCTAGCTGCTATGTCCTATGATCGCTATGTGGCCATCTGCAAACCCCTGCATTATGTGACCATCATGAGTAGCATGGTCTGCAGAAGACTTATCTTTTGTTGTTGGGTAGCTGGTCTGTTTATTATAATCCCCCCACTTAGCCTAGGCCTAGAATTGGAATTTTGTGATTCTAATACCATTGATCATTTTATCTGTGATGCATCTCCCCTCCTGAAAATTTCATGTTCAAATACTTGGTACATGGAACAGACTGTTATCATCTGTGCTGTGCTGACCCTCCTTATGACACTGATGTGTGTAGTTCTGTCTTACATTTATATCATCAAGACAATTTTAGAATTCCCTTCTGCCCAGCAAAAGAAAAAGGCCTTTTCTACTTGCTCTTCCCACATAATTGTGGTTTCAATCACCTATGGTAGCTGCATCTTCATCTACATCAAACCTTCAGCAAAGGACTCAGTGGCCATTAACAAAGGTGTGACCATGCTCACTACTTCCATCGCTCCAGTGCTGAACCCTTTCATTTACACACTGAGAAACAAGCAAGTCAAACAAGCCTTCAATAATTCAATCAAAAGAATCACAATACTTTCCCAAAAAAATAAGAGAATGTAAAGCCAAATAAACACATACTGAACTACCAAGTTTTGCCATCAGGTTAATTTACTCAAAACACTCTCATTCATCTTGATCTAGTGACAACTTCTTCAGAAACATCATTTAAGAACCTTCCATAACCCAGCATGCTAATAATTTTTTAAAATTTAAATCCTGGCTTCACCTCCAAATTAAAAATATCAAAAAATGAAGCACAACAGGTAAAACAGAAGCATATCTCCAAATTAGACCTACCAAAAGAGAACAGTAAGTTGATAAATTCTTACATTTTCCAGAGAAAGAATAAGTAATGGTTGCCACTAGTTTTGCAAATCCAAAACTTTCAAATTACTTATTCATTGATTCACAAAACAAATATGTATTGGGTAATTCCTTTGGGGTAGGTACTGCTTTAGGCACTAGAAATAGAGACAACCAGCAGAATTTTATTCCCACGTACCTTCAGGAGTGAACAGAAGAAACACTATGTTAAAGAAAGCAAAAGTTAACTTTCAGTAATAAACATTTTTTTATGAAGGAGAATTATAAACCTTTACAATTATGGAAATAATAAATAAACAGTATTTTGCTTAATACTAAATACTAAAAACTAAACAAAACAGTTTGGTACAGGAACAAAAATAGACATACTGATCAAGGGAAGAGAGTAGAGAACCCAGAAATAAACTCAGGCACTTATTTTCAATTAATCTATAGCAAAACTACATACTAAATATTAAAACAAAAATTATACAAATTGCACATTAAATTTTTAATAATAAGACTTTTAAATGTTATGGTAGTAGTAGTAATGCATACATGCCCAGTCATGTCCAACTCTTTGTGACCCCATGGACTGTAGCCCATCTGGCTCCTCTGTCCATGGGATTTTCCAGGCAAGAATACTGGAATGGGTTGCCATTTCCTACTCCAGGGTATCTTCCCAACCCAGGATCAAACTGGTGTCTCTTATGCCTTCTGCATTGACAGGCAGAGTCTTTACCACTGCACCACCTGGGAAGCCTCTTAAATGTTCTAAGATTTTCTCAAAAAAAAAAAAGAAATGAAAGGGAAAATTGTGAGAATGGATAACAACTATTTTGAAGAATTTAAATATTTTGGTATTACAAAAGCCTGCCAGATGCAGACACATATATTGAAATGCCAACACACAATGTCTCTAAAATAGGCAAGCACACATCAAAAATTAAGTAAAAGAAATAAAGTAAAAACAGCCAGATGTATGGAATCTTAGAAACTTATAAATGTTTTCAAAAGAAATACAAAGAGTGGTACATAAAGGTATTCCATTTTTTAATGATATAAATGGTTATACATTGGAAGAACACACACTATTTACCACATTTCCTAGAAAAAGAAATTTACACAGATCATCGTCTGAAACTATTTCCTCCATTCTCTACAATTCATGCTATAGGCTCTTGAACCTGTGTTCAAGAGGTTCACATTTAGTCTTTTCTGACTGCTGTTTCCCTGTATTTTATATATATTCTCATTCTTTATTGGAGCACACTTTTTTCCCTTCAGTTTTCTTATTTAAAAGTCACTCAGGTTCCTTAAAAAATTAAATATAACATACTACCCTATGATCTAGCCATCTCATTTCCGGGTGTATATCCAAAAGAACTAAAAAGGATCTCAAAGAGATGTGTGCACACTCATGTTCATTGTAGCAGTATTCACAATAACTAATATATAGAAACAACCTAAATGTCTACCTACCAATTAATGGATAAGTTAAATGTGGTATATACACACAGTGGAATACTACTTGGCCTTCAAAAAGAAGAAAATTCAGCAACATGTGACACTGTGGATGGACCTTGAAGACAGTATCCTAAGTGAAATAAACCAGATACAGAAAGACAAAAACTTCATGATTGTATTTACATGAAATTTCTAAAATAGTCAAATTAATAAAATTAAAGTCTGGAATAGTGATTACCAGGGAACAGGGCTGAAAGGGACAGGGCAATGGAGACTTATTAATGAAAAGGCATAAAATTTTAGTTAAGTAACATTAATAAACTCTAAAGACCTGCTTTACAACATTGTACCTATAATCAACAATAATGTATTCTACACTAAAAATCTGTTAAAAGGGTAGTTCTCACAAAGTGTTCTTACCACAATAAAATCTCAGAAAATATACACACATATACATTTTTCAGATAAGAGACAAGCCATTATAAATATGATTTCAGTGAACACCTAGAGCTAAACCTTGATGCTAGTTAATATTCCTGTACATGATAACCAACCCATCATTCAGCCATACCTACTGTTACTAAAAGGGCTATTCCTTTCAGATTTCACATTTTTACAACATGTCTATGCTTCACCTTTGAAATTTTATGAAAGGATCATCAGAATATCTATTGTATATTTGCCAAAAAAACAAAATGGGCTCAGAAAACAACACAGTAATCATAGCACTGATACTATTATCTTATCATGAACAATAAAGATCTCTGGGCTGTGTGATTTTGTGATTCATAGTAAAAAAAAAAAATCTATTTGTCATCATCCAGTTCCTGACAGGATGCTCCTACAACCCTTGGAGATTCTTAAGGGATGAGAGCAATAAAGGTATCTTTTGTTGTGTTAATGAGAAGATGTGGGAAGCCCTTAGGTCACCTAAAGATGAAGCCTGGTTGCCAGGGAAATCAATCACCTGATTAGAGGATTGGAATTTACAGTACCCAAATTGGAAAAGACCCTGATGCTGGGAAACATTGAAAGCAGGAGGAGAAGGGGATGACAGAGGATGAGATGGTTGGATGACGTCACCAACTCAATGGACATGAGTTTGAGCAAACTCTGGGAGCTGGTGATGGACAGGGAAGCCTGGCGTGCTGCAGTCCATGGGGTCGCAAAGAGTCGGACACAACTGAGCAACTGTACTGAACTGAACTGAAATCCCTCACCTCAGTGAGAGAGAGGGCCCTCGCTGGAGAATCAGTTCAATGTACAGAGACCAATGATTTAACCAATAATCACTACATAATAAAGCCTCCATAAAACCCCAAAAAGATGAGTTTCAGAGAGCTTATGGGCTGGTGAACATCTGGTGGGGCTGAAACAGGAAACAGGATTCTGTTCATGGAGCCAAAGAATGAATTTCACAAACCAGCAAACGCTCACGCAGGCAAAGTTTATGTTTAAAAGGATAGAGACACAAAGCCCTCAGCATAGACACTGAGAAGGGGTAAAGAGCCCCAAAAGATGGGAATAACAGCCGTTTTTATATCTTTATTAGAATTAATCTGTTCAGTTTTGGTTGGCTTGGGCCCAGATATGTGTAATTTTTGACCAATCAGTTTAAATTGTGCAATGTCCTGTTTGTCATTTTTATGGCTTTCTTGGATCTCCCAGTTTCTCAGTTTTTCTAGACATATCGATGCCATCCCTCGACCATTTCTCGAAACCTCCAGACCGTTATTTAGGAGCCAGAGGGCAACCCACTCCAGTGTTCTCACCTGGAGGTTCTCACCCCACGGACAGAGGAGCCTGTGGGGCTACAGTCCTGGGACCACAAAGAGTCGGACATGACTGAGTAAGCACAGTGCAGTACAGATGTATGTTTAAGAGCTAATTGTCTACCTGGAATTTTTCTCCTTGATAAACTGGACAGCAGTCAATGATTGTCTTGTCCTGGGTCTGAATGTTTTATGACACTCCAGATCAGGGAGGAATTCCTCTGAATGCCTAGAAACTGGAACAAATACAGCTTTAGGCTAATGGAGGCAAAACACTTGTGTGTGAGAATTAAAATTGAAATTAGAAAAAGAACAAAGACTCTGACTTCTACACTGACTGTCTAACAATTTCTACATCAGTGCTTTCTCATACAAATCCTTTTTCAAATATATATATAGTGACTATTTTCTCCCTGTCTGGGATTTGCTTTTTTATTTTCTTAATGATGTCTTTTGAAGAGCAGTTTTAATTTTTTTGAAATCCAGTGTATCAATTATTCCTTTTATGGTTTGTACTTGATTGTGTGTCCCAAGAAATCTTTGCCTACATGCTGAATTACTCCAGTGCCTTTGTCAAAATCAGTTGGCCATGTATTTCTGAATCTGGATGATCCATTTTATGTTATTTATCTGTGTGTTGATCTTTACATCAGTACCTCACTGTTTTTATCACTGTGGCTTTAAAGTGTCTGGAAACTACATACTGTAAATTCTGTAGCATTTTCCAGATAGGTTTGACTTGATATCAGTTGCTTCCCTTTCCCATATAAATTTTACATATAGCTTTTCAGTTTTTCTTTTAAAAAAGCCTGTTGGGATAGTGATTAAATTGCATTTGAATTTAGAAGTCAATTTGGGAAGAACTGACAAACAACACTGAATCTGCCAACCCATAGACATGACATATTTCCATATTTATTTCAGCCTTTTAAAATGTATCTCAGTAATTTTTTTAGTGAAGAAGTTTTACACATATTTTTTCAAATATATTTCTAAATATTTTCTGATTTTTATGCTATTATAAATGGTATTTTAAATTTCATTTTCAAGTTTGTTTCTAGTGTATAGAAATGCAACTTATTTTTATACATTGATTTTGCATCTGAAATCTTATCAAATTCACATATTAGTTTAGTATTTATTTTAATTTTTTTTTAATTTTTTGTAAATGCCTTAAAATTTCCTGTGTACACAATCATGGAAAGACTAGATATCTCTTCAAGAAAATCAGAAATACCAAAGGAATATTTCACGCAAAGATGGGCTCGATAAAGGACAGAAATGGTATGGACCCAACAGAAGCAGAAGAAATCAAGAAGAGATGGCAAGAAATCACAGAAGAACTGTACAAAAAAGATCTTCACAATCCAGATAATCATGATGGTGTGATCACTGACCTAGAGCCAGACATCCTGGAATGTGAAGTCAAGTGGGCCTTAGAAAGCATCACTACAAACAAAGCTAGTGGAGGTGATGGAATTCCAGTTGAGCTATTCCAAATCCTGAAAGATGATGCTGTGAAAGTGCTATACTCAATATGCCAGCAAATTTGGAAAACTCAGCAGTGGCCACACGACTGGAAAAGGTCAGTTTTCATTCCAATCCCAAAGAAAGGCAATGCCAAAGAATGCTCAAACTACTGCACAGTTGCACTCATCTCACACACTAGTAAAGTAATGCTCAAAATTCTCCAAGCCAGGCTTCAGCAATATGCGAACCATGAATTTCCTGATGTTCAAGCTGGTTTTAGAAAAGGAAGAGGAACCAGAGATCAAATTGCCAACATCCGCTGGATCATAGAAAAAGCAAGAGAGTTCCAGAAAAAACATCTACTTCTGCTTTATTGACTATGCCAAAGCCTTTAACTGTGTGGATCACAATAAACTGTGGAAAATTCTGAAAGAGATGGGAATACCAGACCACATGATCTGCCTCTTGAGAAATTTGTATGCAGGTCAGGAAGCAACAGTTAGAACTGGACATGGAACAACAGACTGGTTCCAAATAGGAAAAGGAGTACGTCAAGGCTGTATATTGTCATCCTGCTTATTTAACTTATATGCAGAGTACATCATGAGAAACGCTGGGCTGGAAGAAACACAAGCTGGAATCAAGATTGCCGGGAGAAATATCAATCACCTCAGATATGCAGATGACACCACCCTTATGGCAGAAAGTGAAGAGGAACTAAAAAGCCTCTTAATAAAAGTGAAAGTGGAGAGTGAAAAAGTTGGCTTAAAGCTCAACATTCAGAAAACGAGGATCATGGCATCCAGTACCATCACTTGATGGGAAATAGATGGGGAAACAGTGGAAACAGTGTCAGACTTTATTTTGGGGGGCTCCAAAATCACTGCAGATGGTGACTGCAGCCATGAAATTAAAAGACACTTACTCTTTGGAAGGAAAGTTACGACCAACCTAGACAGCATATTCAAAAGCAGAGACATTACTTGGCCAACAAAGGTTCGTCTAATCAAGGCTATGGTTTTCCCAGTGGTCATGTATGGATGTGAGAGTGGGACTGTGAAGAAGGTTGAGCGCCAAAGAATTGATGCTTTTGAACTGTGGTGTTGGAGAAGACTCTTTTTTTTTTTTTTTTTTTTTTTGACTTATTTTCTGTATTGTGTATCTCTCAAAAATTTTTATTGGAATGTAGTTGATTTGTTAGTGTCTGCTTTTATAACAAAGTGAATAAGTTATACATATACATATATCAACTCTTTTTTAGATTCTTTTCCCATATAGGTAGTTACAGAGTACTGAGAAGAGTTCCCTGTGCTATACAGATTAGTTATTTATTTTATATATAGCAGTGTTTATATGTCAATCCCAGTCTCCCAGTTCCTCGCCCCCCACTGCTTTTCCCCCCTAGAAACCAGAAGTTTGCTTCCTACATCTGTGACTCTATTTCTGTTTTTAAATAGGTTCACTTGTATTATCATTTTTATATTCCACAAAAAGTGGTATCATATGATATTTGTCTTCCTCTGTCTGATTTACTTCATTCAGTATGACAGTCTCTAGGTCCATCTACAATCTCTGCAAATGACACAATTTCAATCCGTTTTAGGGCTGAGTAATATTCCATTGTATATAGGTACCACATTTTCTTTATCCATTCCTCTGTTGATGGACAGTTAGACTGTTTTCCATGTCCTGGCTATTATAAATAGTACTGCAATGAACACTGAGGTGTATGTATCATTTTGAATTATGGTTTTCTCTGGGTATATGCCCAGGAGTGGGATTTTGGGGTTGTATGATAGTTCTATTTTTAGTTTTTTAAGGCATCTCCATATTGTTGTTCATAGTAGCTGTACCAATTTACATTCACACTGACTGTGTAGGAGGTTTTTCTCCTTTTCTCCACACCCTCTCCAGCACTTACTGTTTGTAAATTTTTTTGATGGTGGTCATTCTGACTAGTTTGAGATAATACCTCATTGTAGCTTTTTTTTTTTTTGTAGTTTTGATTTGCATTTCTCTAATAATGCATGCACACACACAATAATTAGTGATGTTGAACATCTTTTTTTATGTGCTTTTTGGCTATCTGTATGTCTTATTTGGAGAAATGTATATTTAGATCTTCTACCCATTTGTTTTTGTTTTTTTTTTTTTTTCTTATTTTGAAGCCCAAGGAAATAAAGTCTGTCACTGTTTCCATTGTTTCCCCATCTATTTGCCATGAAGTGATGGGACTGGATGCTATGGTCTTAGTTTTCTTTTTTGTTTGTTTGTTTGTTTGTTTGTTTTTTTAATTTAAAAAAAGTTATACATCTTGAGAGTCCCTTGGACTGCAAGGAGATCCAACCAGTCCATTCTGAAGGAAATCAGCCCTGGGATTTCTTTGGAAGGAATGATGCTGAAGCTGAAACTCCAGTAATTTGGCCACCTCATGCGAAGAGTTGACTCATTGGAAAAGACTCTGATGCTGGGAGAGATTGGGGGCAGGAGGAGAAGGGGATGACAGAGGATGAGATGGCTGGATGGCATCACTGACTCGATGGACATGTGTCTGATGAACTCTGGGGGCTGGTGATGGACAGGGAGGCCTGGCCGTGCTGCGATTCATGGCGTCGCAAAGAGTCGGACACGGCTGAGCAACAGATCTGATCTGATCTGATGAAAAAAGGCACTTCTATCTCCTTATTCCAGATCTTTTTATGTATTTATTCTTCTTCTTCGTTTATTGGAATAGTTGGAAACTTAAACTACTGTTGAACTGAAGTTATGTGAGTGAATATCCTGTCTTGTTCTTAACATTAGAGGACAGCATCCAATTTTTTCACTGTTTAAAAATGATGTTAGCTGTAGGTTTCTCTTGCATGCTTTTCATCAGATTGGAAAATTTCCCTTCTAGTTCTAGTTTCTGAGGATATCATGTATGTGTGCTGAATTTTGACAGATGTTTTTTCCACATGTATTGAGATTATTTTTCTCTCCTTTATTTTGTTAATGTGGTTTGTTACATTGACTGACTAATGTTAAAACTAAACTTGCATTTCTGGTCCAAACTCTGCTTTGTAATGATGTATTATTCCTTTTATACAGTTCTGGATTCAATATTTTGTTTCATTTTTACATCTATGCTCGTGAGAAAGAGTGAACTCTGATTTTCCACTCTTGTAAGTTCTGTCTTGTTTTGGTGTCAGGTCTTGTTCAGCTTGGGTGCATTTATAAACATATACATTTCCAACATAAAAATAAACATACTGTACACAGTGAAAACAAAACAAAAAGAGGGAAAAAGAAACATTCCACTATAGAAAGTCATCAAAGGACAAAAGAAGAGGGCAAAAGAAAAAGAAAGGAAAAAAGGAATTACAAAGCAAGTAAAAAAACTATTAAAAAAGTGGCAATATGTCTAAATCATGGATATTTCTCAGTAATGTAAGTGAACTACTTGTATATGCAATAATAAAATTGAATATTAAAAAATTATAAGGGAATAATGCCATGATTATTCCATTCAAATGAAACACAAGAAAAACAAAAATGAAATCTGATTTAAAATGACAGAAAGATCACTAGTTGCCCAGGATAAAAAGTTTACTAGGAAAGGACACAAAGGAAATTTGTGGGAATATGGAAATGCTTATTGTCTTTACAGTGAAAGCAATGATTAGGGAAGTATATATTTTAAAAATTCACTAAAATATTTTAAAGGTTCCACTTATTGTATGCAAATATTGCTTCAATCTGCAATCCAGCCTTGACCTATATTAGTCCACAAATGAATACTTTGGCCACCTGATGTGAAGAGCTGACTCATTTGGAAAGACCCTGATGCTAAGAAAGATTGAGGGCAGGAGGAAAAGGGGACAACAGAGGACGAGATGGTTGGATGGCATCACCAACTCAATGTACATGGGTTTGGGTGGACTCCAGGAGTTGGTGATGGACAGGGAGGCCTGGCATGCTGCGGTTCATGGGGTTGCAAAGAGTCAGACACGACTGAACGACTGAACTGAATTGAATAATTATTTAAAGGAAAAGCAGAATTGCATTCTTGAGTGTATGCAGAAAGATACTCTTATACACGTGACTTGAAGGAACATACTAATTATTAGTATTAGTACATTATAGTTCTAAGTACGAATCTCAGTACCTCAAAGAAATTTTTACTTTGATCCATTTTTCTGGACAATGTGCAGAAATACTTTCAAAAAATTTCTTGTAATTTTTTTATATTATAGAAAATATAAAAATGCTAAAATGATTAAAGGTAATTAGAAACAGCATAATTATCTACAGAGTGATATTTTACAACGGTAAAACTTGAAACAGCATTTATTTACAACAGTGATAAATTTGAATTTAAATGCTGTTGTTACAGTAATACAGTGGACTGAAATTAAATAGATTTAAAATAATGCATGCAAATAATTATTGATAAATTATTTAGGCTCACACATAATAGGCTCACACACATCTAAGTGTAAAATTGTTGTTGTTTAGTCACTCTGTTGTGGCCAACTCTTTGCAACCCATGGACTGTAGCTCACCAGGTTCCTCAGTCCATGGGATTTCCCAGGCAGTAGTACTGGAGTAGGTTGCCATTTCCTTCTCCAGGGGATTTCTCCAAACCAGGGATTGAACCTATGACTCCGGCATTGCAGGTTCATTCTTTACCACTGAGCCACCTGGGAAGCCCAAGTGTAAAATAACTGTGACAATCTGAGTACCACAGTATGGAAGTATTTTTCAGTAATGTTTATGCATTTCTAATTATTACATGTGATACACATGGATAGATCTGCAGGAGGAAAAGTATGGAAGGACATGCTCCAAAATTACCTATTATCTCTATTTTAAGTCTTCCTTTATTCTTTTTCACTTTAATTTCTTATTGTCATATGTCTCATCAAATGTCTTAATATATAATATATTCATTTTGTAACAAATAGAACAAGTAGAGAGAGAGATATATCATCTTTACCTTACACAATAGTTAGTTAAAAGAAACTGGACTATGTTTTGTTTTTAATTAAAGTCAGTTGTCCTCCCAGTCCCTAGAGTGATTCTGTTGCTTTCCCTGTCTCTAAAGGTCATTTTCCCTCTGTTATTATATTAGTTTGTCTTGTTTCAATTACCCAAAGGTTAATTGATACAAGATGATTACACAGATGCTAAATTAGTAGTTTTTTGATCCTGAGTCACCAAGGGCTCTCTTATTTATTAATTTTGTTGCAGATTCAGCAAATGAAATAAATATAATATTAAGAGAAAATCCTCTCTCTCTAAGCATAATAGTTCAGAACATCAGCTTGTCCAAAACTAGTAGGTGTTCCTTTGAGCCTGCTTTTCCTCTCAATTATTGAAACTTTTTCTTTTTTCTTTTAAAGCTATTTCCTAGATTTGTCTTAGCACCAAATCTATTGTGAGGAAGTTGACATATTTGAAGACAAAAAGTTTTAAGGAAATTATGCATTCCCAAGCTGCTGTTACTCTAGGAGTGACCAGATTCAATCAGTGTTGTTGTTGTTGTTGTTCAGTCACCAAGTGGTGTCTGACTCTTCTTGACCCCACAGACTGCAGCATGCCAGCCTTCCTTGTTCCTCACCATCTCCCAGAGTCTGCCCAAGTTTATGTCCATTGAATTGGGGAAGCCATCCAACCATCTCACCCTCTATCGCCCATTCAATCATTAGTAACCAGAAATTCTCATGCTTCTAATACTATTTGCATTATAGTCATTTTCAAGTGGTAGCTATAAGAATGATTAACTGCAAGAATGTAAGTATTATAAATTCTGCATTTCAGTTACATTTTTTGATACTTGGGTAATATTTGCCTCTAGTAAGTTAATCTTTCCTGATTGTACAAAATTTATCAGTGGAAATTCTAACGTGGGTATCCATTAAACATCATTTTCAGAGCACTTTAATCTTAGACAGTATATAGTTATTGATAAGATTATTTTGAGCTACAAAAAAATAAGAGATCATCTAAAAATAACATAATTTATATGTGACAAATTAATACACGTGGAAACTAAAAACTGAAAACAAGTGGCTGAGTATGTGCTTGTCCCACAAAATTCAAGACTGGGGACAGAGATGGAAGTGGGAAATATTGGTTTGGTTATTAAAAAATAGGAAGAGAGTGTGAAAAATCAAGAGTTTCATTTTGGATGTTTTATATTTGCAGTGAATTTGGGTATATAACTGAAGATCAATCATTTTGGAGATTAGAAGTTCAAGAAAATACCCCAAAAGAGTACATATGTTAAGTAAAGCTTTAGGTAAAAACTTGCAATGAGTAGTAAGTAAATCAAAGAGATCTAATGTATATATTACAGTAATTGTAGATAGTAATATTATATTATAATTATGTAAGGTGATAATTATCCACTACATGAGCAATCATGTTGCAATTATAAATGTATCAAAGTAATACCTTATATACTTTAAATTTATATAATGTTATATGTCAAGTTTATTAAATTTAAAAAATTCAGGAAAATGGTAAAGAAATGCTAAGAACTATCAACATAGAATTCAGGGGGAAAAAAGAAGTGTCTAGATATTAGAAAGCCAAATGATGACAGGAAAACGTGATATTAAAGTAAGTTATGAGAGAATTCTATGACTATTGTATGGTTAAAACTAGACTTTCCTATGAATTTTCCTGAACTCTATTAGTCAAAAGAAGGTGTTTGATGAACTTTGGCATAAATTTTTTCATTAGATTTATGTTTCATTAGAAAATGTGATTACAATGTATTGATGATTGAATGTATGGTCTGTCTCTAAAATGAAAATCATTGTGGACCAGGTCATTGAAATAGTTAAAATTTGTTTATTACTCATTATCAGCCAGGCACTTTTTATAAGTACTCTAAATATTAACTTATTTAATTTTTCAACATTATATATATATATATGAAGGATAATAATATTATTTCCACTTTGTAAATGGCATAACTGAGTCACAGTGAAAGCAAGCTAATCTTGAAAAATATGCCTAATAATTTAACCTGAATTTTTTGTAGTTATTAATACTAATAATAATATTTTGAAATGTGTCTCAACCTTAACTAAATGGATTGAAAACTAAGAAAAATTGTAATGATCTTTTACTCCCCTATATATTTATACCCAACATATATTGTTATTCTACATCATGTATTTGTCATCAAAATATTCCTTGTCTTCTGTACCACAGTAGGAAATTAGTGTTTTTAAACAGAAAATTATAAGATAGATTCAGGGGCATAGGTGAGTAAGACAGAAGTTGTTTAAAGGCAACATAGATGTTTATGTTGCAATCCTAGCGCTCAGCATCTTCAGTATTGGACATGGAATGCATTTAGTGAGACAAACTATTTGTGATCAACTGTGTCAATAACAAAATTTTAAGGAAACACAAGAAGGTAAAAATGAAAGTTTGGAATTCAGTTTTAGGAATGAGTCTGGGAGTAAGAAAGAACTCTTACTCTGACAAAACATTAGCAGCTAAATCCAATATAAGGGAAAATCAAATCCAAGATATAGATAAAATGTGAAGTGGAAACAAAACATAAAATGTAATGAGGAAGAAGCACCAATAATATTTCATAGCATGATATAGATAAAGCAATTCTAATTTTTTAATCTCCCCTGAAATGATCAATAATACACAATTGTGGAGCCTAGGATACCAGTGTACTGAAAATATTTCTGAACAAAATTTTTTAATGCCTGTGAGTTTGTTTGCATTGTTTTGCCTCCATTAATAACCACTCTATGCATATCAAATATTTATGAATCGTAAATGCAGATTGAATAAAAGTCAGGATTCAGTGATGAGAAACCACACAGTAACAACTTTTACCCTGCTGGGACTGACTGATGATCCACAACTGAAGATTGTGATTTTCATCTTTTTATTTCTCACCTACATGTTGAGTGTAACTGGGAACCTGACAATCATCTCCCTCACCTTCATAGACTCTCACCTGAAAACTGCCATGTACTTTTTCCTACAAAATTTCTCCTTCTTAGAAATCTCATTTACATCTGCTTGTATTCCCAGATATTTGTATAATATATCAACAGGTGACAAAACAATAGCATATAATAACTGTATCAGTCAAATATTTTTTGCTGATCTTTTTGGTGTAACTGAGTTTTTTCTCCTGGCTACCATGTCCTATGATCGATACGTGGCCATCTGCAAACCCCTGCATTATATGACTATCATGAACAACATGGTCTGTAGAAGACTCATCCTTTGTTGCTGGATGGCTGGCTTGTTAATCATAATCCCTCCACTTAGCCTGGGCCTGCATCTAGAATTCTGTGACTCCAATGTTATTGACCATTTTTTCTGTGATGCAGTCCCCCTTCTAAAAATCTCATGCTCAGAAACGTGGCTTATAGAGCAAATGATCATAGTCTGTGCAGTGTTGACCTTTATCATGACCCTCCTGTGTGTTATTCTGTCGTATGTATACATCATCAAGACCATTTTACAATTCCCTTCTGCCCAGCAAAGGAAAAAGGCATTTTCCACATGTTCTTCCCATTCGATTGTGGTCTCCATCACCTATGGAAGCTGTATTTTCATCTATGTTAAGCCTTCAGCAAAGGAATCAGCAGGTATTAATAAGGGTGTGGCAATGCTCAGTACTTCAATTGCTCCTATGCTGAACCCCTTCATTTACACCTTGAGAAACAAGCAAGTTAAACAAGCCTTTGGTGATGCAATCAAAAGAATTGCATTATTCTCAAAGATCTAATGGAATTTGCTAATGTAAAGGAATCAATTTTTCATGAAAAGATCATTTGTTCCTAAGTATGTATCTTTAAGCTTTCAGTCATTTCTTTCCTGGTATGGAAACTGTTTCAGGCAGCTCTCTTAAAAAGACAGTAAGAATTAACCTCCAATTAAAATAAATAAATTTATATTTTAAAAAAAGACAGTAAGAAGAATCACATTACACACTAACAAGAGTTTACCAAAGGGCTAACAATGAAATGAAAGAAGGAAAACCTACAAGTTCACTGTACATTTTGAACAGGGTAATTGTGTGATTGCCTTTTCCTTTTTTAGATTTCAAGAGTGTTTTTTGATGTCAGGCACCATTTCAAGTATTAGAAACAGAATAGAAAACCTAAAAATGTATTGCCTTTACATTTCTTATCATTAAGAAGAGATATATGACCACGACATTTGAAAAAACATAACCATCACAAGGAGCAACAATAAAAATAATATTTTTAAGTTAAGGAAAGAAACTATTACAAATGATTGTATCTCTCTTTAACAAGTGGTGCTGGGAAAACTGGTCAACCACTTGTAAAAGAATGAAACTAGAACACTTTCTAACACCATACACAAAAATAAACTCAAAATGGATTAAAGATCTAAACATAAGACCAGAAACTATAAAACTCCAAGAGGAGAACATAGGCAAAACACTCTCTGACATACATCACAGCAGGATCCTCTATGACCCACCTCCCAGAATATCGGAAATAAAAGCAAAAATAAACAAATGGGACCTAATTAACCTTAAAAGCTTCTGTACATCAAAGGAAACTATCAGCAAGGTGAAAAGACAGCCTTCAGAATGGGAGAAAATAATAGCAAATGAAGCAACTGACAAACAACTAATCTCAAAAATATACAAGCAACTCCTCCAGCTCAACTCCAGAAAAATAAATGACCCAATCAAAAAATGGGCCAAAGAACTAAATAGACATTTCTCCAAAGAAGACATACAGATGGCTAACAAACACATGAAAAGATGCTCAACATCACTCATTATCAGAGAAATGCAAATCAAGACCACTATGAGGTACCATTTCACACCAGTCAGAATGGCTGCGATCCAAAAGTCTACAAATAATAAATGTTGGAGAGGGTGTGGAGGAAAGGGAACCCTCTTACACTGTTGGTGGGAATGCAAACTAGTACAGCCACTATGGAGAACAGTGTGGAGATTCCTTAAAAAACTGGAAATAGAACTGCCTTATGATCCAGCAATCCCACTGCTGGGCATACACACTGAGGAAACCAGAAGGGAAAGAGACACGTGTACCCCAATGTTCATCACAGCACTGTTTATAATAGCCAGGACATGGAAGCAACCTAGATGTCCATCAGCAGATGAATGGATAAGAAAGCTGTGGTACATATACACAATGTAGTATTACTCAGCCATTAAAAAGAATACATTTGAATCAGTTCTAATGAGGTGGATGAAACTGGAGCCTATTATACAGAGTGAAGTAAGCCAGAAAGAAAAACACCAATACAGTATACTAATGCATATATATGGAATTTAGAAAGATGATAACAATAACCCGGTGTACGAGACAGCAAAAGAGACACTGATACATAGAACAGTCTTATGGACTCTGTGGGAGAGGGAGAGGGTGGGAAGATTTGGGAGAATGGCATTGAAACATGTAAAATATCATGTAGGAAACGAGATGCCAGTCCAGGTTCGATGCACGATACTGGATGCTTGGGGCTAGTGCACTGGGACGACCCAGAGGGATGGTATGGGGAGGGAGGAGGGAGGAGGGTTCAGGATGGGGAGCACATGTATACCTGTGATGGATTCATTTTGATATTTGGCAAAACTAATACAATTATGTAAAGTTTAAAAATAAAATAAAATTTAAAAAAAATAGTCTCTTACAATATTGAACACTCTAAAAATTCCAGACTTACAGATCAATTTAAACAGAAAACATGTGAAATTAAAGTGCTAACAATTTTTCCATGTGAATTTTTGAGGAAAACAATTATTTATGTATTAGGTGGGCCAAAAGTTCATTCAGGTTTTTCCATAACATCTTACTGAAAACTCTGAATGAACTTTTGGGTCAATCCAATACATCAGTATTTGTTTCTACACATCAACCTGTAACAGTATGCATTAGCTGGTAAGAAAATGATTAGAAGAGGGGTTTCCCTGTATTTTCATCTTTGTTAAATCATCAGTAAAAGAATCAATGGCTATTAAAAAGTTATGACAGTGCTCACTGCCTCCTATGCTGAATCTCTTCATTTTGCTTACTTAAAAAGATTGCCAATTACTTCTCCAGGGAAAAAAAAAAATTGTTTATTCAAGATCAAAAAGAAGTGTGATTTGTGTTCTGCAACTATGGTGAGCAATATAGAAGTTCTCACACAAGAATGGGGACTCTTAAAGAGGGGAAAAGAAGTTGGGAGGGCTGTAGTAAACAAAGAGTATAAGACTTTGCATTGGCTGAGTTGTGACAGTCTCTCATAGGCTGAACTCTTGCCACGGAAAAAGAGGAAGTCTTTCTTCTTCCTGTTGGGCTCTGCTGCTGTCCTAGGACATAAGAGACCCTATTCAGGCCTCTTAACCCTGTATTAGTTGAAATTGCATTTATTAACTTTCACAATTTGCACCTTGAGAAACAAGCAGGTCAAATAAGACATCAATCACATTTCAAGGAACTTGATTGTGACATATCTCGAAAATAATTTTATATTGATATCAGGTTGAAATAATATTTTGATGCACTGGATTTAAGACTCCCAAGTGGTTCATTGGTAATGAATCCACCTGCCAATGAGTAGATGCAGGAGACGCACATTTGATCCCTGGGTTAGGAAGATCCACTGGAGGAGGAAATGGCAACCCACTGCAGTATTCTTGCCTGGAAGATCTCATGGACACAGGAGCCTGGTGGGCTACAGTCTGTGGGGTCACAAAGAGTCAGACACAGCTGAGTACATCTGGATTTATTAATAATTTCATTTTTATTTTATAATATGGCTATTAGAAAATTCTAAATTGCACATATGTCTCATGCTATATTTATATTAAAAGGCTTCAGATTAACCAAACTGATTAGTAGCAGATCCAGAATTCAAATTCTGTGTGTTTGACCAAAAATTTTGTTTTTAACTTAAGGAAGCCTCACCAGAGAAAAATTTTCAGTAAGATATTTTCAAGTAACTCCTCAAACAAACCCCACATGTATTAAAATCAGTATAAGTAATACATAATAAAAATGCTCACAGCAAGCTTAAACTACAAAATACATTTTTTTACTATAAGGCTGACAATGTTTTAATGCCATTATCCCAAATCATCCCCCCACTCCCTAAACGAATCACCAGTCCAGGTTCGATGCAGGATACAGGTAGCTTGGGGCTGGTGCACTGGGATGACCCAGAGGGATGGTATGGGGAGGGAGGTGGGAGGGGGGTTCAGGATGGGGAACATGTGTACACCCGTGGTGGATTCATGTTGATGTATGGCAAAACCAATACAATATTGTAAAGTAATAAATAAATAAATTAAATAAAATAAAAAAGACTGACAATGAATAAATGAAACCAATGTGTGAAATAAAAATTAAAAGAGCTATTGAATGAAAATATAAATGTTGGGTCTACTAGCATAACTCTAGTTTTCCTTTAAAAAGAGTTGAGCTGTTAATATAAATAAATTAACATAAATAATGGGAATCTGAATATTTAAACCATTTGGCTTCTTAGAGCAACACTCGTAAGTATTTGAGGGGTTAGTAAAACAGCAGGTTGAAATGAGTTCAGGGAACTTGGGAAGCTCTTTCTAACACAGGCAAAACGTTTTTGGCAACTCATTATTTCAATTTTTCCACAGCATTTACTCCAGTTCGTTCTGCTACAAAATTTCTGATTCTCTGGTGACTTATTTTTTTTCCACAGCATTTTTGCACATTTGCCCAATAATCTCACATTTCCTTAATTGGCCTCGTCCATTCCTTCACCCTCAGTTTGACAATGTTATCATAAAGAGACGACTCATTGGAAAAGACCTTGATGTTGGGAAAGATTGAAGGCAGGAGGAGAAGGGAGCAACAGAGGATGAGATGGTTGGATGGCATTAACAATTCAATGGACATGAGTTTGAGCAAACTCTGGGAGATAATGAAGGAAGCCTGGCATGATGCAGTCCATGGGGTCACAAAGAATCAGACATGACTTACCAATTGAACAACACAAGAAGTTATTAGAAACTTGCAGTTTCTAGAAATTTAGATTGCAATAATACCCCTCACCTATCTTGAGACAGGTGTCTTGGAGAAGGCCTGTATTGCATTGCAGAAAAAACAGTGCCTTGCTTCTCAGGCTCACTAAAAGTTTAACAGGGGCCCAGACTGAAAAGTACTACCCCTACAGTTCTTGTTCAAAATGCCAACCTTTTTCAGCCCTAATCGGAACTAGTCTCCTAAGTTCTTTGAAATGTCCAAAAGTGTTGTTTTTTTTTTTTTTAAACTCTAACTTCAAAAACACAGGATACAGGAAGCTTGGGGCTGGTGCACTGGGATGACCCAGAGGGATGGTATGGGGAGGAAGGTGGGAGGGTGGTTCAGGATGGGGAACACGTGTACACCCGTGGTGGATGCATGTTGATGTATGGCAAAACCAATACAATATTGTAAAGTAAAAAAAAAAATAAATAAATATTAAAAAACAAAAAAAAACATATATTTTGAGGTGCTTATTCTGTACCAAGCCATATGTTATATACTTTATTTCTCTTAATTTTAAACTGACATAAATACAGAAAATTTCATAATGTTCACTGCTGTATGCATCACAGTGTCAAGCATCAATTTATAGCCAATATTGTCTCATCTACAAACTGGTCCATTCCTCTCAGCCCCTAATTGATTATTTGAAAGAGATATACATATTAATTCATCTATAATATTTCAGTATGTGTCTCTAAAACCACAAATATTTTTTAAACATTCAGGTGTAATATAAAGAAAAAAATTCACTGTGTACAGTTTGATGAATTCTTTAAGTATAGATACCTATGTAAATCTTTGTTGCTGTTGTTTAGTCACTCAGTCATGTTCTACTCTTTGCGCCCCCATGGACTGCAGCACACTAGGCCTCTCTGTCCTTCACCATCTCCCAGAGCTTGCTCAAACTCATTGAGTTGGTGATGCCTTCCAACCATCTTGTCCTCTGTCGTCCCCTTCTCCTGACTTCAATCTTTCCCAGCATCAGGATCTTTTCCAATGAGTGAGCTCTTCACATCAGGTGGTCAAAGTGTTAAAGCTTCAGCTTCAGCATCAGTCCTTCCAATGAGTATTCAGGATTGATTTCCTTTAGGATTGACTGGTTTGATCTAAACATTACACAGATGCAAATATAGCATACTTTCAGAATCATAGAAATCTCTTTCATGCCTCTCCAGAGAAATATACTCCCAAATGAATCTGCTATACTGCCGTACAATGCTGAACATTATTAGTGTTGTATATTCATTATTATCATACGAATAGAAGTGCACAGAATGAACTGGTTTGAGTCTGATTTCATTCGCTCAACATTATGCCTGTACAGTTGTCCAAGTTGTTATGCCAGCAATAATTTATTCTTTTAATTTATGTGTAGTCAGTAATGGAAACATAGCACAATTCATTAATCATTAGTCATTTTCTCTTAATAGAAATTCAGGCTTTTCACATATATGGCTTATAAATAAAGCTGCTAAGAATTTTCTTATACTTCTTTTTGGCAGGCATATGCACTTATATCTTTAGCATACAGAACAAGAAATGGAATTGATAGGCTATATGGTAGCTGTGTGTTCAACTGTCAAATAATTATTGAAAATATTGTACCTATTTACTTTCCTATTAGCAATGGATAAAAGCTGTAATTGCTCCACATTTTTGCCAATGTGTAACTTTGTCAAACCTACTTATTTTAGTCATAACTGGGCTTCCCTGGTGGCTCAGAGGGTAGACGGTCTGCCTGCAATGTGGGAGACCCAGGTTTGATCCCTGGGTTGGGAAGATCCCCTGGAGAAGGAAATGGCAATCCACTCCAGTATCCTTGCCTGGAGAATCCCATGGACAGAGGAGCCTAGTAGACTATAGTCCACGTGGTCGCAAAGAGTTGGGCATGACTGAGCGACTTCACTTTCACTTTTCAGTGATGTTGAACACCTTATCATATGTTTTGGATATCAGACATCCTTTGTGTAACTGCTACTGCTACTGCTAAGTCACTTCAGTCGTGTCCGACTCTGTGCGACCCCATAGACGGCAGCCCACCAGGCTCCGCAGTCCCTGGGATTCTCCAGGCAAGAACACTGGAGTGGGTTGCCATTTCCTTCTCCAACGCATGAAAGTAAAAAGTGAAAGTGAAGTCGCTCAGTCGTGTCCGACCCTCAGCGACCCCATGGACTACATCCTTCCAGGCTCCTCCATCCATGGGATTTTCTAGGCAAGAGTACTGGAGCGGGGTGCCATTGCCTTCTCCATCCTTTGTGTAAAGTGCCTACTAAAATAATTTGCCTTTTTATTAGATTTGTTTTTTTAATTTATTTTAGAAGTTTTATGAATATTCTGTGCATCAGTCCTTTGTCAAAAATATGTATTAAAGTTCTTTTACCCTCTATTATGTCTTGATTTTTATGTTTTTTAATGTGTAATTGAAAAGGCAGAAGTTCTTAATTTTATGAACTCCTATTTATGATTTTATTTCTGTTGTTGATAGGGCTCTTTGTTTTTTATTTCAGAAATTTTTGCATAACGTAATACATGAAAGTAGGTAACAGTGTTGTAATCTATAAATTCTCTCAAATATCTCCCAAATTAAGGATAATTGCCCATCTGATATTAACTTATATCTATGGTTTGAGATAAGGAACAATATTTTTTCTTGTGAATATCTAAGTTAACCAGCATTATTTATGGAAAAGATTAACCTTTTCTCCTTGCATTCAGTGGCAACCCTATCATAATCAATTGTTTCACAAGTTTCTTCATTTAATTCCATTGATTGTTGTTGCTGTTGTTGTTCAGTCGCTCAGTCCTGTCTGACTCTTTGTGACCCCATGGACTGCAGCACACCAGGCTTCCCTGTCCTTCACCATCTCCCAGAGCTTGCTCAACTCATGTCTATTGAGTTGGTGATGCCATCCATCCATCTCATCCTCTGTTGTCCCCTTCTCCTCCTGTGTTCAATCTTTCCCAGCATCAGGGTCTTTTCTAATGAAACAGCTCTTTACATCAGATGGCCAAAGTATTGGAGCTTCAGCTTCAGCATCAGTCCTTCCAATTTATATTCAGGACTAATTTCTTATAGGATTGACTGGTTGGATCTCCTTGCAGTCCAAGGGACTCTCAGGAGTCTTCTCCAACACCACAGTTCAAAAGCATCAATTCTTTGGCGCTCAGCCTTCTTTATGGTCCAACTCTCATATCCATACCTGAATACTGGAAAAATCAAGTGTGTTAGTCGCTCAGTCATGTTCAACTCTTTGCCACCCCATGGACTGCAGACTTCTCTGACCATGGGATTTTCCAGGCAAGAATATTGGAGTGGATTGTCATTCCCTTCTCCAGAGGATCTTCCCAACCCAGGGATGGAACCCTTGTCTCTTGCATCACAGGCAGATTCTTCTACCACTTGAGCTACCAGGAAGTCATAGCTTTGACTATATGGACAATATAATTTGCCAGCATTTGCTGGCAAAGTAATGTCTCTGCTTTTTAATATGCTGTCTAGGTTTGTCATAGCTATTCTTCAAAGGAGCAAGTGTCTTTTAATTTCACAGCTGCAGTCACCATCTGCAGTGATTTTGGAGACCAAGAAAATAAAGTCTGTCACTGTTTCCATTGTTTCCCCATCTATTTGCCAATTGATATTGTCTCTGAATCAATACTGAACTGTTTTATTTATATTAGCTTTATTATTAGTTTTCATATTAAGTATTGTTACTCAAGGTCTTCCCAGGTGGCACAGTGGTATAAAATCCACCTGCCAATGCAGAAGATGCAAAAGATACGGGTTCAACCCCCAGTTTGGGAAGATTCCCTGGAGTAGGAAATGGCAACCTACTCCAATATTCTTGCCTGGAAAATCCTGGACAGAAGAGCCTGGCAGGCTACAATCCATGGGGTTGCAAACAGCTGGACACAACTAAAAGACTGAGCATGGATACACTCATTGTTATTCAAACAACTTTCTTCTGCTTCCTAAATGTGACTTAGGTTCTTTTCAGCCATTTGTTTTTCATAAAGCTTTAAAATGCTGGGGATTTCTGCAAACAAAAATTATCATTAGTGATTTTAAGATTGCACTGAATATATAGGCCAATTTGGAGGAATTTAATGTCTTAACAACACTGAGAGTTCCAATATATTAAAACATGGTATAGAGCCAACCCATTGGTATCTTCATTACTTTCAAAAAATTTCACAGTTTTAAGTGTGTAGAGGCCTTGCACAATATTGATAGACATTTCATGGGGTATTTTGGTAGATATATTCCTATGTATTTAATAACATGTTTAAATTTAAATTTATTCATTTTACTGGAAGCTAATTACCTTACAATATTGTATTGGTTCTGCCACACATCAACATGAATCCACCAAGGGTGTACTCGTCTTCCCCATCCTGAACCCCCCTCCCTCCTCCCTCCCTGTTCCATCCCTCTGGGTCATCCCAGTGCACCAGCCCCAAGGATCCTGTATTGAACCTGGGCTGGCAGTTCATTTCTTATTTGATATTATACATGTTTCTATGACATTCCCCCAAATCATCCCATCCTCTCCCTCTCCCACAGAGTCCAAAGGACTGTTCTATACATTGGTGTCTCTTTTGCTGTCTCGCATACAGGGTTATCGTTACCATCTTTCTAAATTCCATATATATGTGTTTTCTTTCTGGCTTACTTCACTCTGTATAATAGGCTCCAGTTTCATCCACCTCATTAGAACTGATTCAAATGTATTCTTTTTAATGGCTGAGTAATACTCCATTGTGTATATGTACCACCACTTTCTTATCCATTCATCTGCTGATGGACATCTAGGTTGCTTCCACGTCCTGGCTATTATAAACAGTGCTGCAATGAACATTGGGGTACACGTGTCTCTTTCAATTCTGGTTTCCTCAGTGTGTATGCCTAGCAGTGGGATTGCTGGATCATAAGGCAGTTCTATTTCCAGTTTTTTAAGGAATCTCCACACTGTTCTCCATAGTGGCTGTACTAGTTTGCATTGCCACCAACAGTGTAAGAGGCTTCCCTTTTCTCCACACCCTCTCCAGCATTTACTGCTTGTAGACTTTTGGATCGCAGCCATTCTGACTGGCATGAAATGGTATCTCATAGTGGTTTTGATTTGCATTTCTCTGATAATGAGTGATGTTGAGCATCTTTTCATATGTTTGTTAGCCATCTGTATGTCTTCTTTGGAGAAATGTCTATTTAGTTCTTTGGCCCATTTTTTGATTGGGTCATTTATTTTTCTGGAGTTGAGCTGTAGGAATTGCTTGTATATTTTTGAGATTAGTTGTTTGTCAGTTGCTTCATTTGCTATTATTTTCTCCCATTCTGAAGGCTGCCTTTTCACCTTGCTAAAAGTTTCCTTTGATGTGCAGAAGCTTTTAAGGTTAATTAGGCCCCATTTGTTTATTTTTGTTTTTATTTCCAATATTCTGGGAGGTGGGTCATAGAGGATCCTGCTGTGATATATGTCAGAGAGTGTTTTGCCTATGTTCTCCTCTAGGAGTTTTATAGTTTCTGGTCTTACGTTGAGATCTTTAATCCATTTTGAGTTTTATTTTTGTGTATGGTGTTAGAAAGTGTTCTAGTTTCATTCTTTTACAAGTGGTTGACCAGATTTCCCAGCACCACTTGTTAAAGAGATTGTCTTTAATCCATTGTATATTCTTGCCTCCTTTGTCAAAGATAAGGTGTCCATATGTGTGTGGATTTATGTCTGGGCTTTCTATTTTGTTCCATTGATCTATATTTCTGTCTTTGTGCCAGTACCATACTGTCTTGATAACTGTGGCTTTGTAGTAGAGCCTGAAGTCAGGTAGGTTGATTCCTCCAGTTCCATTCTTCTTTCTCAAGATCGCTTTGGCTATTCAAGGTTTTTTGTATTTCCATACAAATTGTGAAATTATTTGTTCTAGCTCTGTAAAGAATACTGTTGGTAGCTTGATAGGGATTGCATTGAATCTATAAATTGCTTTGGGTAGTATACTCATTTTCACTATATTGATTCTTCCAATCCATGAACATGGTATATTTCTCCATCTATTAGTGTCCTCTTTGATTTCTTTCACCAGTGTTTTATAGTTTTCTATATATAGGTCTTTAGTTTCTTTAGGTAGATATATTCCCAAGTATTTTATTCTTTCCGTTGCAATGGTGAATGGAATTGTTTCCTTAATTTCTCTGTTTTCTCATTGTTAGTTTATAGGAATGCAAGGGATTTCTGTGTGTTGATTTTTTATCCTGCAACTTTACTATAGTCATTGATTAGTTCTAGTAATTTTCTGGTGGAGTCTTTAGGGTTTTCTATGTAGAGGATCATGTCATCTGCAAATAGTGAGAGTTTTACTTCTTCTTTTCCAATTTGGATTCCTTTTATTTCTTTTTCTGCTCTGATTGCTGTGGCCAAAACTTCCAAAACTATGTTGAATAGTAATGGTGAAAGTGGGCACCCTTGTCTTGTTCCTGACTTTAGAGGGGATATGAACTGATATAGTCACCCCAGAGAAAAGTATGGAGGTACCTAAAAATCTAAACATTATCTACCATATGACCCAGCAATCTCACTACTGGGCATATACCTGAGGGGGAGAAAACATAATTCAAAAAGATATATGTATCTAAACATTTATTGCAGCACTGTTTACAATAGCCAATACATGGAAGCAACCTAAATAGAATAATGGATTTTTAAAAATCGATTGATGGATTCCATCAATAGAAGAATGGATTTTTAAAAAGATGTGGTACATTTATACAATGGAAAATTACTCAGCCATATAAAGGAACAAAAGTGAAGTAAGTCAGAAAGAGAAAAACAAATATTGTATAATGTTACTTATATGTGGAATCTATAAATATGGTACAGATGAACTTATTTGCAAAACAGAAATAAAGACTCAGATGTAGAAAACAAGCATATGGATACTAAAGAAGGAAGAAGGTGGTAGGATAAATAAAAAGATTGATATTGACATATGTACACACTATGTGTGAAATGAGAATCTACTGTATATCACAAGGAACTCTACTTAATGCACTGTGGTGAGCTGAATGGGAAAAAAAAGTCCAAAAGGAGGATATATACAGCTGATTCATTTTGCTGTATGGTAGAAACTAACACAGCAATGTAAAACAACTACAGTCCAATAAAATTTAATTTATAAAAGAATAGTATAAATAAAAATCCTAAACACCTAAGAATGAATATCAATCTACTGTATTGTATTAATGTATCAATATACAAAATATGTTCATCACTGAAAGTTTTAGTAAAGAAGAAGAAATTTCTCCAGAAAATTGTGTCCAATAGAAAATTATACACATGGGATAAGAACCACCTAAGAATGAGACTTCAGTTAATACAATTTAAGAAATGATAGGACTCAAAGGGTGTAACTTTTATAATAATCAATAGAATTCTTAAATGGTATACTCTAGCAAGAAGGAAAAATGCAGCAATCCAAGAAAGGAAAATACCTGTGAACCAACAGGAGTAAGATATTACAAAGATGAATAATACTTTTTTATTAAATCTGAAATAATATGGTTAATTAAAAGAAAGTATTACCATTCAGCACAATACACTAGCCAAGAGTATGCTGTAAAGTGGTCCAACAAAAGGAAGAATGACAAGCATCAGGTTGAGCGACTTGCCTTGTTAGGAACTAGGATCTTCACATCAAGTATTCACAGAGATTACAAGAAAAGAACAGCATTGATTTGTGTCTTAGAGCATTAAAGGGAATATGCAGCAACAGAAATGTACTTAATACTAATAAACTGTACCTTTCATGTAGTTGAGATGGTAAATTTTATGTTGTATATATATTATCAAAGTTATAAAAAAGTAAAATGGAAAAGTATAAAGAAAACAAATATTGAAGGTAAGCAGACATAATACAAGACCACAGGTAAATATTCTTCAGAAGATTTCAAACATAATGAGCAATTTTAAAAGAAAAGTAGGAAAGTCAAAATTAAAATATTTAACTTTATTATTAAGTCTTTAAAAGTTGAAAAATATGACACCATCTCATTTTAAAAATATAAAGGATGAAGATTTGAAAAAATATATGTCTTAATCAGAAAAATATAAACTTTTTCAGAAATGTAACATGATATTCTATTTAAGTAAAAACTGTAAACACAGATAAAGAACAGTAAAAACTGGGAAAATATTTGTAACACACATTAATAGTAAAGCTGTGATTACACACAGAAGAAATAGCAATAATGCTCACTTCTAGGGAATGTTGTAAATAGACAAAGACATTTATACAAAAATGTATTTTGCATTGCATCTTACAGTTTACTTAGAAAGAAACTACATAAATTTATTAAAAATCTGTAGAATTATATAACATCATACCAGCCGAGGCAGTAATTTTTTAATATAAATTTACTTATTTTAATTGGAGGCTAATTACTTTACAATATTTTTAGGAACCACAAAGTTTCAATTGTTAGAATTGATTTCAGATTATGATGGAATGCTCTAAAGGGACTACTACATAGTTCCCCAACTGATTATGTAAATTTATAATTATTGAGTTGAAAGTTAGTTTATTTAAAAGTTTTTATTATAAAATAGTTTGAAAAACAAAATGGAAAGAAAGTTGCATGTTTTGAAATATAACAATTAATGTGACTATTCTTATTTGCATAAGAAATTTTGGGAAAATTGTAATCTGAGCTATTGATATTGGTTGTTATATTTAAGTTTTAACTTTTCTATTTTGGTTAATTTAATTTTATAATAAATAGAAATTGTGGATGATAACTAGAAATTACTTTATAACTTATAATAAATAGTAAGCACTAGATATTATAAGAAAAAAACAGAATTAGATGTATGTATTAAAGTATTAAGAGAAATATACACCAATAAGAATGTACTTAATAATGAGTTGTACCTTTTAAAGAGTTGAGAACGATTATTTTATGTTATCTGTAACTTACCAAAAATGTTTTAAAATAGCTTGAGAAAGTATAAACAAAATCCTCCAAAATTACTGAGGGTAATCACATTAAAAACCTTGTGCCTATGCTTGTTCAATCATGTCTGGCTCTTTGCACTCCCATGGACTGTAGCTCACCAGACTCCTCTGTCCGTGAAATTTTCCAGGCAAGAATATGGGAGTGGGTTGTCATTTCCTAGTCCAGTGACTATTCCAGATCCAGGGATCAAACCCCTCGAACCTTACTCTCATGCATTGGCAAGCAGATTCTTTAACACTAGCACTACCTGGGAACTTTTAAACTCTTAAACTTTTATCTGTGTGTCTGTGCTCAGTCGCTCAGTCCTGTTCAATTCTTTGTGACTCTATGGACTGTAGTCCCCCAGGCTCCTCTGTCCACGGGATTCTCCAGGCAAAAATATTGGAGTAGGTTGCCATTTACTCCTTCAGGGAATTGATTGTTCGGACCCAGGGGTCAAACCGGCATCTCCTGTGCCTTCTGCATTGGCAGTCAGATTCTTAAACCAATGAGAAAACTGGGAAGCCTGTTTATATTAATAATAAGCAGTAATTACTAAAAGTAAACTTAAGTTGGAAGGAGTAAGGCATAATTTTATTCTGTGAGCAGCTAGTAGCAGATATAGATGTTATTGAACAGAGGAAGAAAGATAGGTTTGCCTTTTATCATTCTATTTTTATTTCATGTAAAAGTTCTCTGTTGAATGTCATTGTGGAATCTTTAGCTCTCTGAGGACACTGTCCCCATGGCTGCATATTTCAGGACTTTTGCCAGAAGATTACATAAAAGATTCATAAGTGAATTTAAACCTTAATTCACTTAGGACTCATGCTTGTTCACTTGGTTTCTTGTTTGGCACATAAAACAAACACTGAATTTGTAACTGAAAGAAATTTTCAATAGTCTGGGAAGGTTTGAATAGCATGACTATCCAAACTAGAGAGAGTTCCTTATATTTCCCCAGACCTTGGAGTAGCAAATACCTTTCAAAGGAGCACAAATGCCTTGGTAGGAAAGTCTTGGCAACATGTTAGAAATGAAAAGATCAGATAAATCAGTGTCATCTCAGAACTGCCTGTAAGGGGAGCATAGGTCCATGAGTAATAGTGACCAGAAGTCCACGTACAAGCTTGTGCAAACATAGTCTCCTTTACCTTCATCTCTCAAGATGTCCAGGGATTAAAAACCAACTGAATCTGCCACATCTGTGATATTTAAGAGACTAAAAATATCTCTTATAAATAGTTTAATATATCTTGGCATAGTTACAGAGATGTGAACAGTTAGTTGAATTTTTATTAAAAGAAGCAAGAGTTTATAAATTTGAACTGATCCAGGGTACTGATGATGCTGGATTTTGCACTCATAAATAGCAGGTGAGTTTAAAATACATGAAATGAAGGACTTTTAGAAGCAGCCTTCAGTTGTGTATTATCCGCTGATATTAAGATCCTTGCACTGTTTAAAATGTTTAGTTTTCTAAAAGGCAAGAGAAGTACACAGGTAGCAGTCAGACAAGCAATGTCAATTCATTTTTCAAGATATTTAGGGGCAAGGACAGCGCCTGAAGTTTCCAGAGTTGTGTAAGGCACCAACTAGAAGGCTGAAGACTGAAGAAAAGAGAAGTAGGTGGGCTGCAATTGCAGTTCTTTTCTGTATCTTTAGTCTGGTATTTCTATTTAATTATCCCAATGATTTAACTTATTGTTGATACTTGGGTTAGTTGCTCAGTCATGTCTGACTCTTTGTAACCCCATGGACTGCAGCCTGCCAGGCTCCACATCCATGGAGTTTTCCAGGCAAGAATACTGGAGTAAGTTGCCATTCCCTTCTCCAGGGGATCTTCCCAACTCAAAGACTGAACCCAGGTCTCCTGCATTCCAGGCAGATTCTTTACCAGTTGAGCCACCAGGGAAGCCCAACTTGTTGTTAATATTTGTTTAGTTTATTGTTACATATGTGATGCTCACATATTTGGAACAATCCCCAGCTCATCCTAAAACATGTGTTCACAGTCTCCTTTCTCTTTAATGGAGCCTATAAACTCTGGGAGGTTTAATACAGGAAATGGGCCATGAGCAGCTCCCAGTTCTGCAGTAAGGGAATATGTTACAGCAATAAACTGACACCAAAGCATAGCCAGATAACTGGTATTTCTAAGGGAAATTACATTTTCTCAAAAAAAAAAATTATTGATTGCCTTGAACAAAATTTGGAGAGAGAAATTGTCTCAGCCAGTGTTAGTGTCATGCTCACTTGGTGTTGGCTGAAGAACCACCACAGAGCAGCTATTGGTCCAAATCCAGAACTGTAGTCCTTAATTTCTGGTGTTAATACATTTCTCTCCAGTGTATCAATGAAGCATGAAGAGAAGGCATAAATGAAAATATTCTCTGCCAGGCAAAGTGATAAGTCATGTAGTACTTTTGACCTTAATGCAGGTGTTGTGTACATGCTGAGTGAAGAGGTTATAGTGTGATTTGAAAGTCACCTAAACTTACTTCACTCTGTATAATAGGCTCAAAACCAATACAATATTGTAAAGTAATTAGCCTCCAATTAAAATAAATAAATTTATTTTTTCTTAAATGAAAGTCACCTAGAACATCTCCTCCACCAAATACAAAAGCCAACAAGAATCCCTGAAATTGAAAGCAGGGATACGGCAAAAGTAAGAGATGTCAGCTTACTTTTAAAATTGATTCCATTTATTATGGAATATAAATTGGTCTAGGTCTAAGGGTAACTGTAGTTTAGTTGTAAAGTTGTGTCTGATTCTTTTGCAGCCCCAGGGACTGCAACCCACCAGGCTTCTCTGTCCATGGGATTTCCCAGGTAAGAGTACTAGAGTGGGTTGCCATTCCCTTCTTCAAGGAATCTTCCCCACCAAGGGATTGAACCAGCATTTCCTGCATTGCAGGTGGATTCTTTACCACTGAGTCACCAGGGAAGTCCTTAAAGGTAAGTATTATCTACATTTATTTATATATGGCAGAATCCTTCAGTTCTGTGGTTATTACATTCAATGGGATTTTGAATACAGTGTGAACATAGTGTGTGGCAAAACACATAGTTCTTACTGTGGTTTTGGAGGTTAGGAGACTCCTCCAAAAGTCTAAACAGGAAATGGAGGGACAAGTCAATAAATGCCAGATATAAGTCAGAAACAGCAAACAGATGGATTCACCAGGAGAGAAAAGCACAAATGGTTTTCCAGAGAGCTAATCCACCTATGATGACTACAATACCTGACTCTCACATGATGTGTTTCTAGAGCCACTCTCCATAACTCCAAGACCATCAAACAAACAAAGAAATAGAATTTCCCTTTGTCTGGGTCAGAGAAACAGTGGAATTAAGTGAAAATATACCTGCAGTGTCAACAGAGTTTCAAGATAGGGTTAGGCTAATAAAATTCTAGCTTCATCTCAGTTGTTAATATAGATCAATCCAAATTAGCTTTTGGTTTTAGAACAGAGAACAAGGAGTAAGGCAAGAAGGGAACAGAGATGCAGTGGAGAAGGCATTCCACTGTGAACATGTGTGCTTAAAGAGAGTGGGAAATAGTCAGATGAAGATGATTAACATTGAAAGATGTAATATTAAATATTCAATGTTTTATAATAATAAAATTTCAATTAATGTATTTTAATTGGAGGGTAACTACAATGTTGTGGTGGTTTTTTGCCATACATCAAAAATATGTACATGTGTCCCCCCATCCTGAACCTCCCCACCTCCCTCCCCACCCTACCTCTGTGGGTTGTCCCAGAGCCCTGGCTTTGAATGCCCTGCTTCATGCATCCAATTTGCACTGGTCATATCTTTTACATATGGTAATGTACATGTTTCAGTGCTATTCTCTCAAATCATTCCACCCTCACCTTCTCCCACTGAGTCCGAAAGTCTGTTCTTTACATCTGTGTCTCCTTTCCTGCTCTGCATGTAGGATCATTGTTACCATCTTTCTAAATTCCATATATATGCATTAACATACAGTATTTGTCTTTCTGACTTACTTCACTCTGTATAATAGGCTCCTTTTTCTTTAAATGATAAATTGATGTCACAGGATTTCAACAATGTCAAGAAAAAAATTCCTAGATAAGCAGAGAAGATGGTGTACTTGCAAAGTGTGAGAAATATCTGTGTTATAAAGATGAATAGAGGAAGAGGTTCTTATAAAGGAGAAACCAGAAGGGCAGAACAAAAACCAGGAGTGTGGATATTGTGCAAACAATGCATCTAGAACAACATAAGCAGCAGGAGTGATGGACCAATTTGGTCAATTGCAACAAAACGTGCAAATAAAAAGGTCTACACTTCATTGAAACTTAAGGAAATAACAGCTAAAATTGCCACATGGCGTTTCAGTGGAGTGGTATGTTCAGAAGCCTTATCAGAAGCAACTGAGAAGGTTGAAAGTCTGAATGGAGTTACAGAAATTTATTATAATCTAAGGATGGTAGTCAGACTGGAGAATATATTTAATACTTACAGATGATTATAATGTCAGTGAATTGATCAAAAGGAGTCTGAGTGTTTCAGGCAGATACACATCAGACTGAATGATACACATTAAGAATAATATTCTTCAGCTGTATACAAAACATATTTTCGCTTAGTGAATTCAGTATGTGTCAAATACTCTCTGTGTTGTGCACCAAAGTGGGAAATAAGTGACAATCACTTAAAGGTATAAACAATTGTAGAAAGTCATAAGAAAGACCTCAGAAAGGAATTTTCAATATATGAACCATACTTTGTATATTAAGTATAGGCTTGTCATAGCAGTGGAACAAAATCCTCAACTGCTTTGGCAAATTGATACAGAACTGTCATTTGTTTTCAGTTTATCCAGGGGTAAAGAAATCCTTCAACCAGATAATTAAACTGTGCAAAATTTCAGTTAGTGATATGTGACATGTTCTTAGAAAACAAAATATCCTAAAATTAATTATTTCATTTTTCCTAGGGGAAAAATGTGCTATAAAAGATCTATTCTGAAGTATATGCTAAAATGATAGTGTTCATTTTAAAAATATCATAGAAAAATTAGATATTACTTGGAGAATATTATTTAAGGAAACCATTAAAAATGAAATGTCTTTTTATTCAAACACAGGTTACAACCATTCAGCAGACTGTAAAATCAATGTGATCATATTTGAATTTATTTATTTAAAAAATTGTAGTATAGTTGATATTAAGTTTCAGATACACAGCATAGTGGTTGATATGTAATCTTTATAGATTACATGTATAATATCAGAAAACAGGGCATCTGAGGGTTAGCATTTTACTTAAATTCTTTTTGCAAAGCTGTGTAAGTATATATATTTGTGTGTGTTTGCATGTACAGTAAATTACAATATAAAATGCATATCTCACCATATTTTGTGGTCAAAAATGTTTGAATGCCAAGTTTCTAACCTATCAAGGGATATATCAACAGAGCTTACAGCATGAATTAGTTAAAAATACTCACTTATTGGGTAACAGATAATACATGTAAGATATATTGTTTAGCTTTTCTAAACAAAAGCTACTGTAAAACATTTTCTCACTTTCTTGTCAGATTATACCTCCCTCAGTTTTACAGGAAGACTGTACAGAAGTCAGGGCCCAGAAATGAGAAACCACACACCAGTATTCAGTTTCATCCTCCAGGGATTAACAGATAACCTACAAATGCAGATTTTGACTTTTATATTTCTACTCATCACATACATGTTGAATATAATTGGAAACCTGGTCATCATAACCCTCATATTAGTGGATTCTCACCTTAAAACTGCGATGTACTTTTTTCTCCAAAATTTTTCCTTCTTAGAAATCTCATTCACTTCTGCCTGCATTCCTAGATTCTTATATAGTATATTAACAGGAGACAGGACCATTACTTATAATGCTTGCCTGTCCCAACTATTTTTTACATATATGTTTGGTGTAACAGAATTCTTTCTCTTGGCCACCATGTCCTATGATCGCTATGTAGCCATCTGCAAACCCCTGCATTACATGACCATCATGAACCACAGATTCTGCAAAATGCTTACCTTCTGCTGTTGGATAACCACTTTCTTAATTGTTTTTCCACCATTTTGCTTGGGACTGAACCTGGAATTCTGTGACTCTGTCATTGATCACTTTTTTTGTGACTTTTATCCACTCCTGAAGATCTCATGCTCAGATCCATGGTTCATGGAAGAGATAACTCTTGTTTGCTGTGTGTTGATATTTATCATGACTCTTACATGTGTTGTTCTGTCCTACATATGTATCATCAGAACAGTTCTAAGATTCCCCTCTGCTAAGCAAAGGACAAAAGCTTTTTCCACCTGTTCTTCCCACTTTATTGTGGTTTCTATCACCTATGGCAGCTGCATCTTTGTCTATATCAAACCTTCATCAAAAGATGAAGTGACTATTAATAAGCAAGTAGTAATACTTACAACTTCCATTTCCCCCATGTTAAACCCATTTATTTATACTCTGAGGAACAAACAAGTGAAACAAGCATTTAAAGATTTACTCAAAAGAATTCTACTGGTCTCAAAGAACTAAGAGAATGTTGAAGTCAGGTTCCCTAAACAATTTTCAGATTGCCGGGAGAAATATCAATAACCTCAGATACGCAGATGACACTACCCTTATGGCAGAAAGTGAAGAGAAACTAAAAAGCCTCTTGATGAAAGTGAAAGTGGAGAGTGGAAAAGTTGGCTTAAAGCTCAACATTCAGAAAACTAAGATCATGGCATCCGATCCCACCACTTCATGGGAAATAGATGGGGAAACAGTGGAAACAGTGTCAGACTTTATTTTTCTGGGCTCCAAAATCACTGCAGATGGTGACTGCAGCCATGAAATTAAAAGACGCTTACTCCTTGGAAGGAAAGTTATGACCAACCTAGATAGCATATTCAAAAGCAGAGACATTACTTTGCCAGCAAAGCTTCATCTAGTCAAGGCTATGGTTTTTCCTGTGGTCATGTATGGATGTGAGAGTTGAACTGTGAAGAAGGCTGAGCGCTGAAGAATTGATGCTTTTGAAGTGTGGTGTTGGAGAAGACTCTTGAGAGTCCCTTGGACTGCAAGGAGATCCAAGCAGTCCATTCTGAAGGAGATCAGCCCTGGGATTTCTTTGGAAGGAATGATGCTAAAGCTGAAACTCCAGTACTTTGGCCACCTCATGCAAAGAGTTGACTCATTGGAAAATAATCTGATGCTGGGAGGGATTGGGGGCAAGAGGAGAAGGGGACGACAGAGGATGAGATGGCTGGATGGCATCACTGACTCGATGGATGTGAGTCTGAGTGAACTCCGGGAGTTGGTGATGGACAGGGAGGCCTGGCGTGCTGTGATTCATGGGGTCGCAAAGAGTCGAACACGACTGATCGACTGATCTGATCTGATCTTGTATCCTCTATTGTCTCTTCCTAAGTGAAATCTGGTCTTCCTTTCTGATTAAGTCATTTCTATAGTTCCCTTCTGTATAGAAATTCCAGATGTTTGAGCTGGGTTTAGAAAAGGGACGGGAACTGGAGATCAAATTGCCAACATTTGCTGAATCGTAAAGAAAGCAAGGGAATTCCAGAAAAGCATCTATCTTTATTTCATTGACTACACTAAAGTCTTTGTGTGGATCATAACAAACTATGGAAAATTCTTAAAGAGGTGGGAATTCCAGAGCAGCTTACGTGTCTCCTGAAAAACCTGTATGCAGGTCAAGAAGCAACAGTCAGAATCATGTATGGAACAACCGACCGGTTCAGGATTGAGGAAAGAGTACAACAAGGCTGTTTATTGTCATCCTGTTTATTTAACTTATACATAGAGCACATCGTGTGAAATACCAGGCTGGATGAGTTAGAAGCTGGAATCAAGACTGCTGGGAGAAATGTCAACAACCTCAGATATGCAGATGACACCACTCTAATGGCAGAAAGCAAAGAGGACCTAAAGAGCCTCTTGATGAAGGTGAAGGAGAGTGAAAAAGCCAGCTTAAAATTCAATTGGAAAAAAAAAAAAAAAGCTAAGATCATGACAAACCTAGACAGTGTGTTAAAAAGCAAAGACATCACTTTGCTTACAAAGTCCCATATAGTCAAGGCAATGGTCTTTCCAGTTGTCAATGACAGATGTGAGAGCTGGACAATAAAGAAGGCAGAGCACCGAAGTATTGATGGTTTCTAATTGTGGTGCTGGAGAAGACTCTTGAGAGTCCCTTGGACTGCAAGGAGATCAAACCAGTCAATCTTAAAGGAAATAAACCCTCAATACTCTTTGGAAGGACTGATGCTGAAGCTGAAGCTCCAACACTTCTACTACCTGATGCGTACAGCTGACTCATCGAAAAAGACCCTGATGCTGGGACAGATTGAAGGCAGAAGGAGAAGAGGGCCACAGAGGATGAGATGGTATAATGGGATCACTAATTCAATGGACATGAACTTAGGCAAACTCTGGGAAATGGTGAGGGACAGGGAAGCCTAGGTTGCTGCAGTCCATGGCATCACAAAGTGTCAGACATGACTTGGTGACTGAACAACAATAGCCCCCTTATAAATCAAATCTTTGAGAATTACAAACTTTACCAAAAAAATAAAGAAAATCTAAGGAAGTCCTCCCTCTCAAACATTCTTTCACAGTGCTGAAAATATTACATATAATTTTTCAAAAAAAAGTACTCAAATGAGGAAAGAAATAATATTAAAAAGAAAGAATACTATTTTCACTGGTAACAAGGAAAAAATTCTCAAAATTATAAAGCAATATTTTGTATGGGGAGGTAGGTTGGAGTGGGGTTCAGGATGGGGAACACGTGTACACCCGTGGTGGATACGTGTTGATGTATGGCAAAACCAATACAATATTGTAAAGTAAAAATAATAATAATAAGATTAAAAAATTTTAAAAAAAGAAAGAAATATGACCCAGAGGGATGGTACGGGGAGGGAGGAGGGAGAAGGGTTCAGGATAGGGAACACGTGTATACCTGTGGCAGGTTCACGTTGATATATGGCAAAACCAATACAATATTGTAAAGTTAAAAAATAAAATAAAATTTAAAAAAATTTTTCAAAAAAGCCTTTACCAATAAGAAAGCCTTAAGTCAAAATTTACATATTTATTGTATTTATTAAATGCATCTAAACAATATGAAAGCTATTTTTAAATTACCAATAACCAATACAATATTGTAAAGTTAAAAATTTTTTAAAGACAAAAAACTTACCAATAAAACATAGATTAAAGATAGAAATGCCTTTGTAATGTCTGCTAAGGATTAAATCCTGTGTTGAAGTTTCATAAAAGAGATTGACACTATTGTAACTACTGAAATGTTAAATCATAAAGACAAAGCAGAAAGTCTAAGGAACCCCACAGGGCTAGATAAATAAATAAGCAGCAACCCAAATATGCAGGAGATGGGAAAAATGTGCATACTAATTTCAGTAAAATGATTTATTTATTTTTGAAAATGAAAACTTAGTCATTCCAAGAGTTCAAAATATGCACCCAATTACAGCTCTCAAGAAAAGAACAGCATTTAATTACTTGTTAAATTCTTCACCATCTTGAACTTTCAGAATCAGCCTACTTTAATGTCCTTTGACGTTTGCTCTCTTACCTGACTTTATTTATTATGGCACCTGCAGGCAGGAATTTTCCACTCATTTCAGCTACACAATTCCAGGGTCCTCCATTTTAAATGACATTTCCACAAGAAATCTTTTGCTGATATTGTCTTATTCTTCCTCCACCAACATGACCATCAAGACTAGATTAGTCTTACTCATCCACACCTGTCATCACTTATCTGCTGCTCTCATATCTCTTATCAAACTACACTTTCATGTTTGCTTGTTCTTTATTCCAAGTTCTTACTCTATTCTAAGTGGTAAATGCCTTGGAGAAGTTTAACCCATGTGTCAAATTCTAGACTCTCTTATTCCTGGCACCTAGACAAATATTGGTTATGCAATAAATCATCTTTTGACATGGTGATTTGAGTGCTTCTGATAATGCAAAATGAGAAATTTTATAGGAACATGAAAAATACAAAAGTAACGTTAGGGATCTTTAAGCTTTGTAATGAAATAGTATATAAGCCAAAATTTATTAAAAATTGATAGTAAAAATTCATAATACTGATAAATCTGAAAATTACCCCACACACTTTAGTCATAATTTTCACTGGAAACATATGGAGAAATAAAAGTTAAAATAAGTAAACTATCATTAGCAAGTGACATAACTAGGATCCAAAACTATTTTTATTGATTTTGAATGGAGCTATTTTTTTTGTTTGTTTGTTTTGCTTTTTTTTTAATTAATTTTATTTTATTTTTAAACCTTACATAATTGTATTAGTTTTGCCAAATATCAAAATGAATCCACCACAGGTATACATGTGTTCCCCATCCTGAACCCTCCTCCCTCCTCCCTCCCCATACCATCCCTCTGGGTCGTCCCAGTGCACCAGCCCCAAGCATCCAGCATCGTGCATTGAACCTGGACTGGCATCTCGTTTCATACATGACATTTCACATGTTTCAATGCCATTCTCCCAAATCTTCACACCCTCTCCCTCTCCCACAGAGTCCATAAGACTGTTCTATACATCAGTGTCTCTTCTGCTGTCTTGTATACAGGGTTATCGTTACCATCTTTCTAAATTCCATATATATGCGTTAGTATACTGTATTGGTGTTTTTCCTTCTGGCTTACTTCACTCTGTATAATAGCTCCATTCATCTATTAGTGATGAATGGAGCTATTTTATCAAGTAACTGTACCTGCCTCAGCAGAGGCATCGAGAGAGTTTCAAGGAAGAGCCCAAAGAATAATTACTAGTACTAAAATTGAGCGAGATGTGTCATAAACAAAATACAAACATAAAATGTTGGGTTTTCCAACATGGCTCAGTAGTAAAGTGTCTGCCTGCCAATGCAGGAGACCCAGGAGACTCAGTAGACACGGGATTGATCCCAGGGTCAGGAAGATCCCCTGGAGAAGAAAATGGCAACCTGCTCCACTATTCTTTTCTGGAGAATCCCATGGACAGAGAAGCCTGGAAGGCTAGAGCCCATGGGGTCGTAGGGTGCACATGACTGAGCAACTGAGCACAAAGTATTTATACATTAATTATATATTAATAATTATTTGGTAATAATAAATGATATTTAGTCAGTTCAGTTCAGTAGCTCAGTTGTGTCCAACTCTTGGTGACCCCATGGACTGCAGCATGCTAGGCTTCCCTATCCATCTCCAACTCCCAGAGCTTGCTCAAACTCACGTCCATCGAATCAGTAATTCCATACAACCATCTCATCCTCAGTCATCCCCTTCACCTCCTGCTTTCAATCCTTCCCAGCATCAGGGTCTTTTCCAATGAGTCAGTTCTTCGCATCAGGTGGCCAAAGTATTGGAGTTTCAGCTTCAGTATTAGTCCTTCCAATGAATATTCAGGATTCCTTAGGATTGACTGGTTGGATCTCCTTGCAGGCCAAGGGACTCCCAAGAATCTTCCCCAGCACCACAATTCAAAAGCATCAGTTCTTTGGTGCTCAGCTTTCTTTATAGTCCAACTCTCACATCCATACATGACTACTGGAAAAACCATAGCTCTGACTAGATGGACCTTTGTTGGCAAAGTAATGTCTCTGCTTTTAAATTTGCTGTCTAGGTTGGTCATAGCTTTTCTTCCAAGGAGTACTGCTGCTACTGCTGCTAAGTCACTTCAGTCATGTCCGACTCTGTGCGACTCCATAGACAGCAGCCCACCAGGCTCCCCCGTCCCGGGGATTCTCCAGGCAAGAACACTGGAGTAGGTTGCCATTTCCTTCTCCAATGCATGAAAGTGAAAAGTGAAAGTGAAGTCGCTCAGTCGTGTCCGACCCTCAGCAACTCCATGGACTGCAGCCTTCCAGGCTCCTCCGTCCATGGAATTTTCCAGGCAAGAGTACTGGAGTAGGGTGCCATTGCCTTCTCCTCCAAGGAGTAAGTGTCTTTTAATTTCATGGCTGCAGTCACCATCTGCAGTGATTTTAGAGCGCAAAAAAAATAAAGTCTGTCACTGTTTCGATTGTTTCCCCATCTACTTGCTATGAAGTGATGGGACCAGATGCCATGATCTTAGTTTTTTGAATGTTGAGCTTTAAGCCTGCCTTTTCATTCTCTCACTTTCATCAAGAGGCTCTTTAGCTCCTCTTCGCTTTCTACCACAAGGGTGATATGATCGGCATATCTGAGATTATTGATATTTCTCCCAGTAATATTGATTCCAGCTTGTGCTTCAACCAGCCTTGCATATTGCTTGATGTACTCTGCATGTAAGATAAGTAAGCAGGGTAACAGCATACAGCCTTGATGCACTCCTTTCGTGATTGGGAACCAGTCTGTTGTTCCATGTCCAGTTCTAACTATTGCTTCTTGACTTGCATACAGATTTCTCAGGAGGTAGGTTAGGTGGTTTGGTATTCCCATCTCTTAAAGGATTTTCCACAGTTTGCTGTAATCTACAACAGTCAAAGGATTTGGCATAGTCAATAAAGCAGAAGTAGATAATTGTCTAAATTCTCTTGCTTTTTCAATGATCCAGCGAAAGTTGGCAATTTGATCTCCGGTTCCTCTTACTTTCTAAATCCAGCTGGAACATCTGGAAGCTCATAGTTCATGTACTGTTGAATCCCAGCTTGGAAAATTTTGAGCATTACTTTGCTAGCATATGAGATGAGCGCAATTGTGGGATAGTTTGAACATTCTTTGGCATTGCCCTCCTTTGGGATTGGAATGAAAACTAACCTTTTCCAGTCCTTTGGCCACTGCTGAGTTTTTAAAATTTGCTGACATATTGAGTGAAAAAAGCAGCACTTTCACAACATCATCTTGTAGGATTTGAAAGACCTCAACTGGAATTCCATCACCTCCACTAGCTTTGTTCATAGTGATGCTTCCTAAGGCCCACTTGCCCTCGCACACCAGGATGTCTGGCTCTAGGTGAGTGATCACACGATTATGATTGGGTCATGAAAATCTTTTTTGCACAGTTCTTCTGTGTATTCTTGCCACCTCTTCTTAATATCTTCTGCTTCTGTTAGGTCCATAACATTTCTGTCCTTTATTCAGCCCATCTTTGCATGAAATGCTCCCTTGGTATCTCTAATTCTCTTGAAGAGATCTCTAGTTTTTCCCATTCTATAATTTTCCTCTATTTCTTTGCATTGATCACTGAGAAAAGCTTTCTTATCTCTCCTTGCTATTCTTTGGAACTCTGCATTCAAATGGGTATATCCTTTCTTTTCTCCTTTAACTTTCACTTTTCTCAGCTATTTGTAAGGTCTTCCCAGGCAACCTTTGCCTTTTTGCATTTCTTTTTCTTGGGGATGGTCTTGATCATGGCCTCCTGTACGATGTCACAAAACTCCATCCATAGTTCTTCAGGCACTCTGTCTATCAGATCTAGTCCCTTAAATCTATTTGTCACTTCCACTGTATAATCGGAAGGGATTTGACTTAGGTCATACCTGAATGGTCTAGTGGTTTTCCCTACTTATTTCAACTTAAGTCTGAATTTGGCAATAAGAAGTTCATGATCTGAGCCACAGTCAGCTCCCAGTGTTGTTTGCTGACTGTATAAAGCTTCTCCATCATTGGCTGCAAAAATATATAATCAATCTGATTTGGGTATTGACACTTCTGGTGATGTTCATGTGTAGAGTTTTTTCTTGTGTTGTTGGAAGAGGGTGTTTGCTAAGACCAGTGCTTTCTCTTTGCAAAACCCTGTTAGCCTTTGCCCTGCTTCATTTTGTACTCCAAGGCCAAATTTGCCTGTTACTCCAGGTATCTCTTCACTTCCTACTTTTGAATTCCAGTCCCCCATGATGGAAAGGACATTTTTGAGGGGTGTTAGTTCTAGAAGGTCTTGTAGGTCTTCATAGAACCATTCAACTTCAGCTTCTTCAGCATTGCTGGTTGGAGCATAGACTTGGATTACTGTGATATTGAATGGTATGTCTTGGAAATGAACAGAGATCATTCTGTCGTTTTTTGAGATTGTACCCAGGTACTGCTTTTTGGACTCTTTTGTTGACTGTGAGGTCTACTTCATTTCTTCTAAAGGATTCTTGCCCACAGTAGTATATATAATGGTCATCTGAGTTAAATTTACCCATCGCAATCCATTTTAGTTTCCTAAAATGTCAATGTACACTCTTTCCATCTCCTGTTTGACCACTTCCAGTTTACCTTGATTCATGGACCTAATATTCCAGGATCCTATGCAATATTGCTCTTTACATTATCAGGCTTTACTTCCATCACCAGTCACATCCACAAATGGGCATTGTTTTTCCTTTGGCTCCGTCTCTGAATTCTTTCTGGAGTTATTTCTCCACTCTTCTCTAGTAGTATATTGGGCACCTACCAACCTAGGGAGTTCATCTTTCAGTTTCATATCTTTTACTGATCACTGAAGAAGTTCCAAAGAATTGAAAGGAGAGACAAAAAGCCTTCCTCAGTGATGAACACACTGGTCATAGCAAACACCCTCTTCCTGGAGTGCACACAGTTTTGTTTGAGCCCACTGAGCATCTCTGGAGCGTATGGGGTTTGATTCTAAATGAGATTTCACCCCTCCTACCATCTTGCTGGGGCTTCTCCTTTGTCCTTGGATGTGGGTTATCTTTTGTTGGTGGGATCCAACATTCTCCTATTGATGGTTGTTCAGCAGTGAGTTGTAATTCTGGGGGTCTCACAGGAGATGATGAGGGCAGGTCCTTCTACTCTGTCATCTTGTGAGAACTTAAATGATATTATTGTAATAGGATAAATACAATAAAAACTGCAAGATTAAATAAAAATCAGAGTACCATCACCCTGATTATTTAATTTGTATGCCGAGTACATCATGTGAAATGTCAGACTGGATGAAGCACAAACTGGAATCAAGATTGCTGGAGACATATCAATAACCTCAGATATGCAGATGACATGACCATTATGGCAGAAAGCAAAGAGGAACTAAAGAGCTTCTTGATGAAAGTGAAAGAGAAGAGTGGGGAAAGCTGGCTTAAAACTCAGCATTCAAAAAATGAAGATCAAGCCATCCGGTCCCATCACTTCATGGTAAATAGATGGGGAAACAGTGGCAGTCTTTATTTTCTTGGGCTCCAAAATCACTGTGGATGGTGACTGCAGACATGAAATTAAAAGACGCTTGCTCCTTGGAAGAAAAGCTATGACCAACCTAGACAGCATATGAAAAAACAGAGACATTACTTTGCCAACAAAGGTCCACCTAGTCAAAGCTATGGTTTTGCCAGTAGTCATGTATGGATGTGACAGTTGGACCATAAAGAAGGCTGGGTGCCAAAGGATTGATGCTTTTGTACTGTGGTGTTGGAGAAGACTCTTGAGAGTCCCTTGGACTGCAAGGAGATCAAACCAGTTAATCCCAAAGGAAATTAGTCCTGAATATTCACTGGAAGGACTGATGGTGAAGGTGAAACTCCAATACTTTGGCCACCTGATGCAAAGAACTGACTCATTGGAAAAGGCCCTGATGGTGGGAAAGGTTGAAGGCATGGGGAGCCCTTAGAGATGACAGAGGATGAGATGGTGGGATGGCATCACTGACTCGATGGACATGAGTTTGAGCAAGCTCTAGGAGTTGGTGATGGACAGGGAAGCCTGGCGTGCTGCACTCCATGGGGCTGCAAAGAGACACAACAGAGTGACTGAACTGAATTGAGAGTGCCAATATATAGAATTAAAGAGCAAGAGAAAATGAAAAAAGTAGTACAAGCAAGAGAAAAGGAAAAAAGAAAAAAAAGTGGCTTTGTAATTTGTATCTTCAATGTCATTGAGAAAAACCTGCCTCCAGAAACATTTCTTGGTGCTGATCATCTGTCCTCCTAAGGCACAGACTTCAAATGTCAATCTGTCTAGACCCCACAGGTTCCCTGGTTAAATTCACTCTTTGTCACTCAAGGAAGGCCTAGGAGGCTAAAGGTTTTTTTAAAATCAAGAGGCAGGCAGAGGATGTGGTAGGCATGACGGTGGGCGGGGAAAGGGGAGGTCTGTTCCAGGGAGGCCCAGATGGGTCCTGCTTGGTTATAAAATGTCCAAGTCTGCACTGACTCTTCTAGAAAACTTAAGGATGAGGGAATAGTTTACAACTCATCTTGTGAGTCCAGTATCTCTCTGATATGAGAACAAATATTTTATTAAAAAAAGAAAGAAAGAAAGAAAACTACAGACCCATATCCTCTTGAACATAGTTGAAAAAATTCTTAACAAAACTTTAATAAATTGAATTCACATATATTTTAGAAAAGTTAATGCACCATGGCCAACTGGTAGATGAAAAGAAACTAAGTTGAAGCCAGAGAAGTGTGCTGGGGTGAAAGCAGACTTCAGAGGGGCACAGGTCCTGGCTCCAGCCCTATCTGAGCCACTTACCAGTTGTGTGACCTCAGAGGAAGGATGATGGTGGTGATCATGATGCTCTCTCCCATTTCTTAAGCACATGCTATGTGCATGGTGTCAGGTGCTTAAATACTTCCTCTCTCTTAATCCTAAAATCAATCATGTGAAGTTCATATTATCCAAATATTACCAAATTGGAATTTGAACACATATCAGGATTCAATGAGACAACAACACTAAGTAGTTGGCACAGCACTGCCTGGCACATTAGACAAACTTTTCCATACCTACCTATCTAACCCCATATCTAAATTACTGTTACTCTATAGTCTGACTCTATATACCCTGTAAATCAGAATTGTACTTTGGTCAGAGAGATCCTTCAGTAGACTGACTTGGAACCAAGCAGATCCATATTCAAATTCTTATTACATAATTTATTTGCTACCTGATATGAAGAAGCCACTTAATTCTCTGAAATTCTCTGGGACTTTTGACCTATCAAGTGGCTTACCTACCTTGCCATTAGGATTAATTAGATTGTGTGTAGAACCCAGTGTAGCATCTGATAAGAGCAAGTGTTCAATGATACATGGCTGTTGCTATGGTAACAAGGTTAGTAACATAAAAGCTATGACAAGGACAGTGTATTGACAAGCAAAGACATCACTTTGCCAACAAAGGTCTGTATAGTCAAAGCTATGGTTGTTCCAGTAGTCATGTAGATGTGAAAGTCATACTGTAAAAAAGGCTGAGCACCGAAGACTTGATGCTGGACAACACTCTTGAGAGTCCCTTTGGACAGCAAGAATATCAAACCAGTCAGTCCCAAAGGAAATCAACCCTGAATATTCTCTGGAAAGACTGATGCTAAAGTTGAAGCTCCAATACTTTGGGCACCTGATGCGAAGAGCCAACTCCTTGGAAAAGACCCTGATGCTAGGAAAGATTGAGGGCAGGATAGAAGGGAGTGACAGAGGATGAGATGGTTGGATGGCATCACTGACTCAATGGATATAAGTTTGAGCAAACTCCAGGAGATAGATAAGGACAAGGAAGTGTGGCATGCTACAGTTCATGGGGTATCAAAGAATTAGACACAACTTGGCGACTGAACAAACAACAATAATACAATAATTAGGTATGTAGCCTTAGATAATAATAGATTTCAACAAAAAAAAATCCTTCGGGAATTTCTCAAAATCTTTGAGTGCTTGAATGAGAGGTTTTCCAACTTCTGTGCCCATCTGGGACCAAAAATGTTCAGTCTTCTTGCAGATTTTAAAAGGTTGATTTAAACAATCAACATTTTAAAATTATTTTCTCTGTAATGCTTTAATCTTTTATTTTTGACTATCATTTAACCTAGCAGCAATGAAAATTTGGATTCATATTTTTACAAAAGATAGTTGATAAATGAGGTTGTGTGACTCATACTGCAAGACTTCATGAGCCTTATAAAGTCAGCTGGACCTCCTTTCAGTACTGCCTGATGTGTTGATTAGAACTGTCCCTGTCAAATGGTTCTTTGTACATAAGAATAAATTGCTTAGATTCATCCATATATGATAAAAATATGAATCTAAATTTAATCAAAATTAAATCTAATTAATACATGAGAAGAAACTAGGCACTAGAGAAATAATTCCAGTGATCCTGCAAGTAAGCAATCAGTTAAATAAACAAGGACATTCTATACTAAAATGACTTCATTTCACCATCAATTAAAGTTAAAAAAAAATTACATCATTATAAGAATAGACAGATACTACACTTGATCTTAGCCAAAACCACCACAATATTGTAAAGTAATTAGCCTCCAATTAAAATAAATTTTAAAAAAATAAATAAAATGCCGGGGGAAAAAAATAGACAGAAAGTGGTAAGTAACCTAACAACTGAACAAGATAAAGAATTTCCTTTGGATTTTGATTCACACACCTAATAGTAAAAATAAAAATAAAAAATAAAAAACACCTTTATGTGAACCAGGAAAGTATGAATACACTCTGAATATGAGAATCTATTTTGACTTACTGATATATGGGACAACAGCATGGTGGAAGTAAAAGAACATTTTCTTATCAGTTAGCTACACCTACTGATACCAGGGTTTCCCTGGTAGCTCAGCTAGGAAAGAATACACCTGCAATGCAGAAGACCCTGGTTCAATTCCTGGGTCAGGAAGATCTGCTGGAGAAGGGATAGGCTACCCACTCCAGGATCCTTGGGCTTCCCTGGTGACTCGGCACGTAAAGAATTCACCTCCAATGTGGGAGGCCTGGGTTGGGAAGGTCCCCTTGAAAAGGAAACAGCTACCCACTCCAGTATTCTGGCCTGGAGAATTTCATGGACTATACAGTCCATTGGGTCACAAATAGTTGGACACAACTGAGTGATTTTCCCTTCCCTCCACCTACTGATAAACTTGTGAATAAAATAAAATGTATGTATGGGTAAAATGCTATAAGGTGAAATGACAGTCAAAAAATAAATGATTAGAAGGTGACAGAGGAAAATAATTTTAGTATGTTGCTAATTATGACATCTGAGAAATGGGTACTTTTCCATTAACTATTATGTCTTTTCTCCCTTTATAAGTGTTTAAAAATACCATTTGAGAATGGTTTAAAACCTATATGTACACACTATTATGTCTAAAACAGATAACCAACAAAATATTGGATAGCACATGAAACTCTGCTCAGAATGGATACATGTATATGTATGGCTGAGTGGCATTACTATACACCTAAAACTATAACAACATTCTTAATTGCCTATACTTCAGTATAAAATACAAAATTAAAACTAATAAAATCAAACCTAGATGACTGAATGACTTTCTACAAAATATATCTGCTTACTGAGTTGAAGGTATCATCACCACCCATGACTGGTGACCTGAAAGACAAGCAAGCTGCCCTCTTCCCTTCATCTGCCTCTGAATTAGCTCCCTAGGGCCCAGTGTCCTCACCTATGACATCAGAAGTGTGTGGTTTCAAAGTCATTTCAGTCGTGTCCAACTTCATGATCCTTACAGATTACAGTCCAGCTCCTCTGTCCACGGGATTCTCCAGTTAAGAATACTGGAGTAGGTTGCCATTTCCTTCTCCAGGGGGATCTTCCTGACCCAGGGATCAAACCAATGTCTACTACATCTCCTAAATTGGCAGTGGGTTCTCTACTTCTAATGCCACAGGTATAATAAATTAGGCCAGTAAAGGAAGTTCTATTATCTTAGACATATCCTTCAGTTTGCATTCATCGTGAGTGAAACAATTATTTACACTTACTTGACTCCAGTGCCTTTTTTCAATTTGTTTGGAATGCATATTGAAGAAATGTGTGATTTAATAATATCAGTTAGCAGCCAGTTATCATTAGAAAACTAATATGGATACCCTTCATGTGTGTGACCAAGCTGTGAACCCAGAGGATAAACCAGGCTTGTGTAGAAAATGATTTTGCACTTTTGGGGTTAAAGAAGGCAGGAATCAGTACTGTAACCTCAGTTATATAAATTGATATCAGTGAAGACTATTCAGAAGGCAAACACTGCACCCTTCATCTTAACTGTATAGATAGACTAAGCAACTCTCACATGGAGAAAAATAGTAAACACTACTTTGCCAACGAAAGTCCATCTAGTCAAGGCCATGGTTTTTCCAGTGGTCATGTATGGATGTGAGAGTTGGACTGTGAAGAAAGCTGAGCGCCAAAGAATTGATGCTTTTGAACTGTGGTGTTGGAGAAGACTCTTGAGAGTCCCTTGGACTGAAAGGAGATCCAACCAGTCCATTCTAAAGATCAGTCCTGGGTGTTCATTGGAAGGACTAATGCTGAGGCTGAAACTCCAGTACTTTGGCCACCTCATGCGAAGAGTTGACTCATTGGAAAAGACACTGAGGCTGGGAGGGATCGGGGGCAGGAGGAGAAGGGGACGACAGAGGATGAGATGACTGGATAGCATCACCGACTCAATGGACATGAGTTTGAATGAACTCCGGGAGTTGGTGATGGACAGGGAGGCCTGGCATGCTGCAATTCATGGGGTCGCAAAGAGTCGGACACGACTGAGCGACTGAACTGAACTGAAATCCTAAATAAATACACACACATATATACATGCATATGTATGTATCCTATATTTAACTTGATAGCATAGGCAGAATCAAAATATCAGAGAAGCTAAATATTTCAGAAATCTGAAATTAAACTATAGCTGTAGGGTTAGGGTTTCTAGACCCAGATGCTTTTTCTGGGTTGAAATTTGCAAGGACATGAAACATTTTTGATCCCTAAAGAGGACTGAACTTGGACAACCTGTCCCTCAAGCACTCTAAGATTTTGAGAAATTCCTGCAGGAATTTCTTCTAGCTCTACATTTGAAGTCTGCCTTAGGAGAACAGATGATTAGCATCAAGGAGAGTGTCTGGAGGCAGGCTTTTCTCAGTGAGGTTGAAGATCCAAAGTACAAGGCCATTTTTTCTTTTCCTTTTCTGCCGGGAGCCAGCGTGAGGAATTCTGCCCATGGCAAAGGTCATGAGGAAGGAGGCTCAGCATACACAAAGGCGGGATTGAGCCTCAGGAGTCCCCCTGGATATTCTCGAGTATCTACCCCCAAAACCAGAGTCTGTGTACTTTACTGCTTTGTGCTCTCACCTCTGACTTTATGGGGGGCTGTCCCCCATGACCATCTCGCTCTCTCTGAAAAGGAGTTAACTTACAGCTCCAGTTAATAAAGTTCCTGGGCATAATGCTATGCTAAGTCACTTCAGTCGCGTCCGACTCTGTGCAACCCCATATATGGCAGCCCACCAGGCTCCCCTATCCCTGGGATTCTCCAGGCAAGAACACTGGAGTGGGTTGCCATTTCTTTCTCCAATGCATGAAAGTGAAAAGAGAAAGTGAAGTCGCTCAGTCGTGTCCGACTCTTAGCGACCCCATGGACTGCAGCCTACCAGGCTCCTTCGTCCATGGGATTTTCCAGGCAAGAGTACTGAAGTGGGGTGCCATTGCTTTCTCCGCCTGGGCATAATAGGAGTGTTTAAATCCAAACCCCTCAGATAGCTCTCTAACTTGCCTGACAAGTTTACCTGGACTCCTACAGCTATACATATGATTGTTTACAGTCTCCCAGCCGCGAGAGGCATGGGAAGCCTAAGATATTCAAGTAGCTTAGAGCCTCTCGGAGAGTTAGAAACTGTCAGAATAAAACTAGTAGAAGATTTCATTGATGAGCCAATGCTTGCTGCCAAGTTTCCACATCCCCTGTTTTGTATCCTTGAATGTGTATTGATTAATATAGTTGGTATGTAGAAAAAATAAGTAGCGGCCTTGGTGTTAGCAACTTTAGACCCTTAAGGTAATAAATTCTTTCCTTTGTTGTAAACCCACTGCACCTCTGCCCTATAGGAATGCAACTTTATCTAACACCTTTGGAGGATGGCGCCAAACTTTAAAATAATTACTCTTAGAGAAAATAAGTCTTACAGTTGACAAACCTTTGTCAGAGTCATAAAATGTTAATAGGCCTTCTAGCCAGAAGATGATGTAAATCACCTAAACCATTTGTATATGATAAATTTGAAGAAAAGAAACCCTGGTTTCGATAAGGATCAAAGACTGCTGACTTTGCATGATTTCACACCCCCTATTATCCTCTATGTGCAACTTATGGTATAAAAGCCCCTGTTGAAAATAAAGCTACGGGCCTTGCTCACCGAAGCTTGGTCTCCCCATGTCATTCTTTCTCTCAACCTCTGGCTGGGTTTCCATCTGGAGCGCAGGGGTCCTCTGCGACCACTTATTTGCCTGGGCTTCTAAGACCCACTCGAGAAGGTGCCTACAGTGGGGCACCTTCCACTGTTCGAGAGGGTGCCTGCAGCCTCCGTGGTCAGAGCTAGCCTGATGTCACAGGTTATATTGATTTTCCGCATAAACCAAGCTACTCAGCCTCTTTTCTCCGCTGAATTTTCCTACTGAGCTATTCTCATTCTATTACTCTTTATATATTTGATTATATTTAATTAAAGCCAGTGTAATCGCTGAAGCTGTCTCCCCTTCGAATTCCCTGGATCAGCCAGGGCTGGACCCCGGCACTCTTCTATTGCTTTTATTGTTTTTTCATTTTCTCTTCCTCTTTAATTCCATGTATCAGTATGCTGATTTTTTAATTTAATCTAAAACGTTTGGTATTTTATCCAATTACAATTAATATCATTTATTATTACCATACAATGAATAGTGTATGTGTATGATACATTATATTTTACTTTTATCTCTGTATTTTATCTATGACATATATCTTGCTAAATTTTAATGCTGGTAGATATTCCTTGGTCTGTTCCTTGAGACACTCTTGGTGTCTCTGCAGAGGCAGATACAGTTACTTAAATAAAGAATTCCATTTGAAACCAATAAATACAGTTTTGGATCCTATTTATGCCACTTGCTAGCAATAGTTTATTTATTTTAACTTTTATTTCTCCATATGTTTCCAGTTTAATTTTTGACCATAATAATTGTAGGGTAATTTTCAGTTACTGATTATCAGATGCAGATATTTATCAGTATCATAAATTTTTAATAAGTTTTGATTTCTATTCTCTCATCCCAAAATTTAAAAAAAAAAACATTTTTAACAGGATTATACTTTCACCATACTTTTCTTCTTTCATGTTCACAGATTGATCCTAAATGTTACTTTTGTATTTTTCATCTTCATATAAAAATTCTCATGAGCATTATCAGAAGTTCAAATCATCATGTTGGAACATGATCTATTGTAGAATGTTGTCCACTGGAGAAGGGAATGGCAAACCACGTCAGTATTCTTGCCTTGAGAACCCCATGAACAGTATGAAAAGGCAAAATGATAGGATACTGAAAGAGGAACTCCCCAGGTCAGTGGGTGCCCAATATGCTACTGGAGATCAGTGGAGAAATAACTCCAGAAAGAATGAAGGGATGGAGCCAAAGCAAAAACAATACCCAGTTGTGGATGTGACTGGTGATAGAAGTAAGGTCTGATGCTGTAAAGAGCAATATTACATAAGAACCTGGAATGTTAGGTCCATGAATCAAGGCAAATTGGAAGTGGTCAAACAGGAGGTGGCAGGAGTGAACATCAACATTCTGGGAATCAGCGAACTGAACTGGGCTGGAAAGGGTGAATTTAACTCAAATGACCATTATATCTACTACTGTGGGCAGGAATCCATTAGAAGAAATGCAGTAGCCATCATGGTCAACAAAAGAGTCTGAAATGCAGTACTTGGATGCAATTTCAAAAACGACAGAATGATCTCTGTTCATTTCCAAGGCACACCACTCAATATCACAGTAATCCAAGTCTATGCCCCAACTAGTAACACTGAAGAAGCTGAAGTTAAATGGTCCTATGAAGACCTACAAGACCGTGCTCACTTCGGCAGCACATATACTAAAATTGGAACGATACAGAGAAGATTAGCATGGCCCCTGCACAAGGATGACACGCAAATTCATGAAGCGTTCCATATTTTTCCGCAAATCAATCAATGTAATACACGACATTAACTAACTGAAAAATAAACAACATATGATTATCTCAATAGATGCAGAGAAAGCCTTTGACAAAATTCAACATCCATTTATGATTAAAAAAAAAACTCTCCAGAAAGCAGGAATTGAAGGAACATACCTCAACATAATAAAAGCTATATATGACAAACCCACAGCAAACATTATCCTCAATGGTGAAAAACTGAAAGCATTTCCTCTAAAGTCAGGAACAAGACAAGGGTGCCCACTTTCACCATTACAATTCAACATAGTTTTGGAAGTTTTGGCCACAGCAATCAGAGCAGAAAAAGAAATAAAAGGAATCCAAATTGGAAAAGAAGAAGTAAAACTCTCACTATTTGCAGATGACATGATCCTCTACATAGAAAACCCTAAAGACTCCACCAGAAAATTACTAGAACTAATCAATGAATAAAGTAAAGTTGCTGGATAAAAAATCAACACACAGAAATCCCTTGCATTCCTATACACTAATAATGAGAAAATAGAAAGAGAAATTAAGGAAACAATTCCATTCACCATTGCAATGGAAAGAATAAAATACTTGGGAATATATCTACCTAAAGAAACTAAAGACCTACATATAGAAAACTATAAAACACTGGTGAAAGAAATCAAAGAGGACACTAATAGATGGAGAAATATACCATGTTCATGGATTGGAAGAATCAATATAGTGAAAATGAGTATACTACCCAAAGCAATTTATAGATTCAATGCAATCCCTATCAAGCTACCAACAGTATTCTTCACAGAGCTAGAACAAATAGTTTCACAATTTGTATGGAAATACAAAAAACCTCGAATAGCCAAAGCGATCTTGAGAAAGAAGAATGGAACTGGAGGAATCAACCTACCTGACTTCAGGCTCTACTACAAAGCCACAGTTATCAAGACAGTATGGTACTGGCACAAAGACAGAAATATAGATCAATGGAACAAAATAGAAAGCCCAGACATAAATCCACACACATATGGACACCTTATCTTTGACAAAGGAGGCAAGAATATACAATGGATTAAAGACAATCTCTTTAACAAGTGGTGCTGGGAAATCTGGTCAACCACTTGTAAAAGAATGACTAGACCACTTTCTAACACCATACACAAAAATAAAGTCAAAATGGATTAAAGATCTAAACGTAAGACCAGAAACTATAAAACTCCTAGAGGAGAACATAGGCAAAACACTCTCTGACATACATCACAGCAGGATCCTCTATGACCCACCTCCCAGAATATTGGAAATAAAAGCAAAAATAAACAAATGGGACCTAATTAACCTTAAAAGCTTCTGCACATCAAAGGAAACTATTAGCAAGGTGAAAAGACAGCCTTCAGAATGGGAGAAAATAATAGCAAATGAAGCAACTGACAAACAACTAATCTCAAAAATATACAAGCAACTTCTACAGCTCAACTCCAGAAAAATAAATGACCCAATCAAAAAATGGGCCAAAGAACTAAACAGACATATCTCCAAAGAAGACATACAGATGGCTAACAAACATATGAAAAGATGCTCAACATCACTCATTATCAGAGAAATGCAAATCAAAACCACTATGACGTACCATTTCATGCCAGTCAGAATGGCTGCGATCCAAAAGTCTACAAGCAATAAATGCTGGAGAGGGTGTGGGGAAAAGGGAACCCTCTTACACTGTTGGTGGGAATGCAAACTAGTACAGCCACTATGGAGAACAGTGTGGAGATTCCTTAAAAAACTGGAAATAGAACTGCCTTATGATCCAGCAATCCCACTGCTGGGCATACACACCGAGGAAACCAGAAGGGAAAGAGACATGTGTACCCCAATGTTCATCACAGCACTGTTTATAATAGCCAGGACATGGAAGCAACCTAGATGTGCATCAGCAGATGAATGGATAAGAAAGTGGTGGTACATATACACAATGGAGTATTACTCAGCCATTAAAAAGAATACATTTGAATCAGTTCTAATGAGGTGGATGAAACTGGAGCCTATTATACAGAGTGAAGGAAGCCAGAAAGAAAAACACCAATACAGTATACTAACGCATATATATGGAATTTAGAAAGATGATAACAATAACCCTGTGTGCGAAACAGCAGAAGAGACACTGATGTATAGAACAGTCTTATGGACTCTGTGGGAGAGGGAGAGGGTGGGAAGATTTGGGAGAATGGCATTGAAACATGTAAAATATCATGTATGAAACGAGTTGCCAGTCCAGGTTCGATGCACGATACTGGATGCTTGGGGCTAGAGCACTGGGACGACCCAGAGGGATGGTATGGGGAGGGAAGTGGGAGGAGGGTTCAGGATAGGGAACACATGTATACCTGTGGTGGATTCATTTTGATATTTGGCAAAACTAATACAATTATGTAAAGTTTAAAAATAAAGTAAAATTAAAAAAAAAAAAAAAGACCTACAAGACCTTTTAGGAAGTCAAGAAACACCTGGAGTAATAGGCAAATTTGGCCTTGGAATACAGAATGAAGCAGGGAAAAGGCTAATACAGCTTTGCCAAAAGAACGCACTGGTCATAGCAAACACGCTCTTCCAAAAATGCAAGAGAAGACTCTACACATGGACATCACCAGATGGTCAACATTGAAATCAGATTGATTATATTCTTTGCAGCCAAAGATGGAGAATTCTATACAGTCAGCAAAAACAAGACTGGGAGCTGACTGCGGCTCAGATCATGAGCTCCTTATTGCCAAATTCAGACTTAAATTGAAGAAAGTAGGGAAAACCACTAGATCATTCAGGTATGACCTAAATCAAATCCCTTATGATTATATAGTGGAAGTGAGAAATAGATTAAGGGACTAGATCTGATAGACAGAGTGCCTAAAGAACTATGGAATGAGGTTCGTGACATTATATAGGAGACAGGGATCAAGACAATCCCCATGAAAAAGAAATGCAAAAAAAGGAAAATGGCTGTGTGGGGAGGCCTTACAATTAGCTGTGAAAAGAAGAGAAGCAAAAAGCGAAGTAGAAAAGGAAAGATATAAACATCTGAATGCAGAGTTCCAAGGAATAACAAGAAGAGATAAGAAAGACTTCCTCAGTGATCAATGCAAAGAATAGAGGAAAACAACAGAATGGGAAAGATGAGAGATTTCTTCAAGAAAATTAGAGATACCAAGGGAATATTTCATGCAAAGATGGGCTCGGTAAAGGACAGAAATGTTCTCGACCTAACAGAAGCATAAGATATTAAGAAGATGGGGCAAGAATACACAGAAGAACTGTACAAAAAAGATCTTGATAATCACGATGGTGTGACCACTGACCTAGAGCCAGACATCCTGGAATGTGAAGTCAAGGGGGCCTTAGAAAGCATCACTACAAACAAAGCTAGTGGAGGTGATGGAAATCCAGTTTAGCTATTTCAAATCCTGAAGGATGATGCTGTGAAAGTGCTGCACTCAATATGCCAGCAAATTTAGAAAACTTGGCAGTGGCCACAGGACTGGAAAATGTCAGTTTCCATTCCAATCCCTAAAAAAGGCAATGCCAAAGAATGCTTAAACTACCGCACAATTGCACTCATCTCACACACTAGTTAAGTAATGCTCAAAATTCTCCAAGCCAGGCTTCAGCAATACCTGAACTGTGAAATTCCAGATGTTCAAGCTGGTTTTAGTAAAAGCAGAGGAACCAGAGATCAAATTGCCAACATCTGCTGGATCATGGAAAAAGCAAGAGAGTTCCAGAAAAGCATCTATTTCTGCTTTATTGACTATGCCAAAGCCTTTGACTGTGTGGATCAGAATAAACTGTGGAAAATTCTGAAAGAGATGGGTATGCCAGACCACCTGACCTGCCTCTTGAGAAACCTATATGCAGGTCAGGAAGCAACAGTTAGAACTGGACATGGAACAAGACTGGTTCCAAATAGGAAAAGGAGTATGTCAAGGCTGTATACTGTCACTCTGCTTATTTAACTTATATGCAGAGCACATCATGAGAAATGCTGGGCTGGAAGAAACACAAGCTAGAATCAAGATTTCTGGGAGAAATATCAATAATCTCAGATATGCAGATGACACCACACTTATGGCAGAAAGTGAACAGGAACTCCAAAACCTCTTGATGAAGGTAAAAGAGGAGAGTGAAAAAGTTGGCTTAAAACTCAACATTCAGAAAACAAAGATCATGGCATCTGGTCCCATCACTTCATGGGAAATAGATGGGGAAACAGTGGAAACAGTGTCAGACTTTATTTTTGGGAGCTCCAAAATCACTGCAGATGGTGACTGCAGTCATGAAATTAAAAGACACTTACTCCTTGGAAGAAAGTTCTGACCAACCTAGATAGCATATTCAAAAGCAGAGACATTACTTTGCCAACAAAGGTCCGTCTAGTCAAGGCTATGGTTTTTCCAGTGGTCATGTATGGATGTGAGAGTTGGACTGTGAAGAAAGCTGAGTGCTGAAGAATTGATGCTTTTGAACTGTGGTGTTGGAGGAGACTCTTGAGAGTCCCTTGGACTGCAAGGAGATCCAACCAGTCCATTCCGAAGATCAGCCCTGGGTGTTCTTTGGAAGGAATGATGCTAAAGCTGAAACTCCAGTACTTTGGCCACCTCTTGCAAAGAGCTGACTCATTGGAAAAGACTCATTCTGGGAGGGATTGGGGGCAGGAAGAGAAGGAAATGACAGAGAATGAAATGGCTGGATGGCATCACCGACTTGATGGAGGTGAGTTTGAGTGAAATCCGAGTGTTTTTGTTGGACAGGGAGGCCTGGAGTGCTTCGATTCATGGGGTCACAAAGAGTCGGACACAACTGGGCAACTGAACTGAACTGAACACTAACATTGGGAAGTTGACATGAGTGGAAATTTCCTGCCTACAGGGACCATGATAAGATAAGTAACCTCAAAGCGAGCTAAAGTCAAAGGAACTTTAAATATGACGAACAATAGCACTTCAAGTGGTGAAGAATTTAACAAATAATTAAATGCTGATCTTTCTTATGAGGTATCACTACATGCATATTTTGAACTCTTGAAATGACTAAAGCTTTTCTTTTCACATTTAAATTTTTTTTATTTTTGTATTATTATATATATATATATTTACTTTACAATATTGTATTGAAACATGTATAATATCATATAAGCTTTTCAAAAGGCAAATAATTTAGTTGACATTACTTTTAATTATCGTCTCTTTTCTCCATCTTCCTTGTTATTTATTTATCACTCTTCTAGGCCTATTTGTAACTCTTCTAGCCCTACGTGGCACTAATGGTAAAGAACCTGCCTGTCAATGCAGGAGACTCAGGAGATGTGGGTACATTGCCTGATCAGGAAGATCTCCTGGGGGAGGAAATGGCAACCCACTCCAGTATTCTTGCCTGGAAAAGCCTATGGACAGAGGAACCTGGCAGTCTACAGTCCATAGTGTCACAATGAGTTGGACATGACTGAAGCAACTTAACACACTAGCCCTATGGGGTTCCTTAGACGTGCTGCCACGACTTTGTGCTTTCATATTTCAATTGGTACATCAGTATCAATCTCCTTTATGGAATTACAACGCAAAATTTAATCCTTAGCAGCAATGACCAATGCATTTCTCTCTTTATTTTAATCAATGTCCTCATGGCAGTCATTAAATGATTTTTACAATGAATTATATCCATTGTATGACTATGTAACCTGTGACTTTAAACTTCCTTATTGATAAAAGTTTTTTTGAAATTCTAAATATTTATACTTATTTTTTACTTTAAAAAAACTTTAAGGTTTTGAGAATTTTTTCTCTGTTAAACTCAGAAATAGTATTTTCTTCTTTTTATTATTATTTCTCTCAATTTGTAGAAATTGTTTAGAGAAATTATATGCAATCTTTTCAGTGCTGGGAAAGAAAAGTTCAAAGTGAACATCCTGAAACAACAATTTTCATTTTTTCTATGTTTGTAATTCTAAGGGTTTCTAAAATGGCATGAGTAGCAAAGAACCCCCTTGTCAATGCAGGAGATGAAAGAGACATGGGTTTGATCCCTTAGTCGGGAAGGTTCCCTGAGGAGGGCATGTCAACCCACTCTAGTATTCTTGCCTGGAGAATCCCATAGACAGAGGGACCTAGAGGGGACAGTCCACAGGGTTGCAAAGAGTCAAACACAACTGAAGAGACCAGCACACACACACAGAGTTGACTTCATCAGGGTCAATGAAGAATGGAAGACCAAATGTAGTTCAAGAAGAGATAAAATAGGATACACACAAAAGAAAATTGTTTAGGGATCCTATCAACATTCTCCTAGCTCTTTGAAACCAATAAAATTCTTTTGACTAAATCATTAAAGGCACATTTCACTTGTTTGTTCCTCAGAGTATAAATAAATAAGTTTAACATGGGGGAAATGGAAGTATTACTTCTTCCTTATTAATAGCCAATTCATCTTTTGATGAAGGTTTGATAGAGACAAAGATGCAGCTTCCATAAGTGATATAAACCACAATAAAGTGGGAAGAACAGGTGGAAAAAGCTTTTGTCCTTTGCTGGGCAGAAGGGAATCTTAGAACTGTTCTGATGATAAACATGTAAGACAAAACCACACATATGAGAGTCATGATATATATCAACACGGAGCCAACAAGGGTCATCTCCTCAATGAACCATAGATCTGAGCATGAGATCTTCAGAAGTGGATTAACGTCACAGAAGAAGTGATCAATGACAGAGTAACAGAATTCCAGGTTCAGTCCCAAGCAAAATGGTGGACATATAATCAAGAAAGTGGTCACCCAACAGCAGAAGGTAAGCATTTTGCAGAATCTGTGGTTCATGATGGTCATGCAGTGCAGGGGTTTGCAGATGGCTACATAGCGATCATAGGACATGGTGGCCAAGAGAAAAAATTCTGTCATTCCAAACACATAGGTAAAAAATAATTGGGCTACACAAGCATTATAGGTAATGGACCTGTCACCTGTTGATATACTATACAAGAATCTAGGAATGCAGGCAGAAGTGAATGAGATTTCTAAGAAGGAAAAATTTTGGAGGAAATAGTACATTGCAGATTTAAGATGAGAATCCACTAATATGAGGATGATGATGATCAGGTTTCCAGCTATACTCAATATGTAGGTGATGAGTAGAAATGTGAAAATCAAAATCTGCATTTGTAAGTCATCTGTTAATCCCAGGAGGATGAAACTGACTACTGGTGTGTGGTTTCTCATTTCTGGGTATGGACTTCTGTCCAGTCTGCTTAAACTGTCCAGTCTGTTAAACTGTTGGAAGGAAAATCTGAGAAGAGTGTAAGAAAATGGTTTACATTTCACATGTAGATTTTGTTTAGATAAGTCAAGTCAAGCCATTTATATGTATCTTCTTTCTAAATAATGAGTATTTTAATTAATTCATGGTGTAAGCTCTGTTGGTATATCTGTGGTAGGCTAGAAACTTAGCTCCCAAATATTTTGGACCTCAAAATATGCTAAAATGTACATTTTATATTGTAGTTCAGTGTATGGGCACACAAACAAAGCACACATATATATACAAACATATACCTACAACAAAAATTTCAATATCAATCTGAACATGCCTTGATCTCTGAGGTTTTCTATAAAATTTCTAAAAATATTGAATCTTTATGCTGTGTGTGTCAAACTAACATAATAGTGTAAATCAAATATACATCAACTTTAAAATAAACAAAAAATACCAATATCACAAAACTGATTTTATAGCATGCTAAATGGTGATAACCTGTACTTATAAAACACATTTCATTTTTTAGGGGCTTGTTAAATCATATTGTCTAAGTAAAACATATTTTCCATGATATCTCTTTAAAAGTATGTCATGCTTTTACTTTCTATTTTGGAATTGATTTTTCTTATAACAAACTTGTTCCCTAGGATCAATAAAATCATGAACTTTAGAATATCCTGTTTTCTAAGAATTTTTCTTTTATCACTAATTGAAATTTTGCACAGGTTAATTATCTGGTTGAAGCTCCCTTTTTTGATATATTAAAAACATTTAAGTGTTTCTTTATCCATTTGCAAAAGCATTTGAGGACTCTGTTCCACTGCCATGACAAAACCTATACTTAATCTACAGAGGAGAGTTCCTGTAATGAAAATTCTTTCCTAGACCTTTACCGTGAATTTCTCCAAATGAACTTTCATCATTAGCTTTAGTATAACTGCATCCAATTTCCAATCTATTCCTCAACTGCTTCCAATATGGTTTCTGAACACAGCACTCCACTGAAACTGTTATTTGTAGCAATTATTTCTTGCAGTTGTAGCTGTTATGTTTCAACGAAGTGTAGATCATATTCTTTGCAAGTTTTGTTTTAATGTGTCACTGTCAATCACTTCTTCTACTTAGATTGCTATAAACGCATTGTCTGCACAATATCCATACTCCTGGTGTTTATTCTGCCCTTTTGGTTTCTCCTTTATAACAACCTTTAACACTACTCATCTTTATAACATTGATATTTCTCACACTTCACCCCTACATCATCTTCTGCTTATCTATGACTTTTTGTGGAAATTGTGAAATATCTTGACTTCAATTTATCACTTAAAATTTGGTAATTTAAAAATGTTTCATATTTGATATGATCTGTTTCAATGCTTCCCTTGTAGCTCAGTGGATAAAGAATCTGCCTGCAGTGCAGGAGACCCAGGACCGATCCCTGGGTTGGGAAGATCCCCTGGAGAAGGAAATGGCAACCCACTCCAGTATCCTTGCCTGGAAAATCTCACGGACAGAGGAGCCTAGTGGGCTGCAGTCCATGGGGTCACAAAGAATTGGGCACGACTGAGCAACTAACACACTTTAACACACACTTTCAATGCTAAACATCATCACCTGGCAATTTCACACTCATTCAAAGCACACATGTTTAAAATGGAATGCCATCTCCACTGCACCTCTGTTCACTCTCTGCCTTATTCCATGTTTGGTGTTCAGTTCAGTTCAGTTGCTCAGTCATGCCTGACTCTTTGCAACCCCATAGACTGCAGCACGCCAGGCTTCCCTATCACCAACTTCTGGAGCTTGCTCAAACTCAAGTCCATCAAGTCGGTGATGCCATCCAACCATCTCATCCTCTGTCATCCCCTTCTCCTCCTGCTTTCAATATTGCCCAGCATCAGGGTCTTTTCCAATGAGTCAATTCTTTGCATCAGGTGGCCAAAATATTGTAGTTTCACCTTCAGCATCAGTACTTCAGTGAATATTCAGGACTGATTTCCTTTATGATTGACTGGTTTGATCTCCATGCAAGGGACTCTCAAGAGTCTTCTCCAACACGACAGATCAAACACATCAATTCTTTAGTGCCCAGCTTTCTTTATAGTCCAACTCTCACATCCATACATGACTACTGGAAAAACCATAGCTTTGACTAGATGGACTTTTGTTGGCAAAGTATTGTCTCTGCTTTTGATATGCTGTCTAGGTTGGTCATAGCTTTTCTTCCAAGGAGCAAGCATCTTTTAATTTCATGGCTGCAGTCACCACCTGCAGTGATCTTGAAGCCCCCCAAAATAAAATCTCTCACTGTTTCCACTGTTTCCCCATCTATTTGCCATGAAGTGATGGAACCAGATGCCCTCATCTTAGTTTTTTGAATGTTGAGTTTTAAATCAGTTTTTTCCACTCTCCTCTTTTACTTTCAAAGCAGCTATTTAGTTCTTTTTCACCTTCTGCCATAATTGTGGTCACATGCATACCTGAGGTTATTAATCCATGTTTGCTGTACTAAAACCAAAATTTAGTGTTGACTGACCTATATTAACAACTGAGATCAAGCTAGAATTTTCTTAGTATAACCCTATCTTGAAAGTCTATCGACACTGCAAGTATTTTCATTTAATTATGTTTTTTCCCTGATTCATACAGAGGAAGCTCTATCTGGTCTTGGGGAAATTTGCTGGTCTTGGAGTAATGGAGAGTGGCTCTAGAAGCACACCATCCTGAGAGTCAGGTATTGTAGTCATCTTAGGTGGGCTACTGTTCAGAAAGTAGCTTTCCCTAACCATTTATTCCCTCCCACTCTTCATGATTCTACTTGTTTGCTGCTCCCAATCTATAACTGGCATTTAGTGACTTGTTCCTCTTTGTTCTGTTTAGACTCCTCTAAGCAGTCTCCTAAACTCTCAAGCCAGTTTAAGACCTAGGGGTTTTGTCACACCTTATATCACATCCTATTCAAAAATCTCATTTTATGTAATAACCACAGAACAGACAGATTCTGAGATATAGAATTAATTCAAGATAATATTTACCCTTAGACATAGATCAGTTTATATTGTATAATATATGGAATCAATTTAATAACTACTCTGACACTTCTAACCTTTTACATATCTCTGACTCTAATTCCAAGGATTCTTGTTGGTTTTTACATTTGTTGATGAAATGTTCTAGGTGAGTTTTATTTTATTTATTTTGTTATCTGTTTATATACTTTATTATTTTTATTTTCTTTTTTGACTGTGATTTGTCTTCCTTGTTTTGTGTATACTTCTATATGCAGTGAATGAGAGCTATACTCTAGTTGCAATTTTGGGATTTTCTTCATGGTGGCTTCTCATTGCAGAGTGTGGGCTCTAGATCATGGACTCTGAAGTTTGGTGAATGGGCTTAGTTGACTGGTGGCATGTGGGATCTCCCCAGACCAGGGATGGAACATGTGTCCCTTCATCACCAGAACTCATAACCAGTGGACCACCAGGGAAGTCCATTAGGTGGCTCTTAAATAGCACTATAACCTCTCCACTCAGCACATAAAAAACACTTGCATCAAGGCCAAAAGGCAAACACTGTTTGGCAAAGAAATAGCTTTCCTTTTATGCCTTCAATTCATGCTTCTTCAAAACACCTGACACTAAAATAACAATACCAGAGATTCAGGAATACAGTTGTGGATTTGGACCAACAACTGCTCTGTGGTTGTTCCTCAGCCAACACCAACTCAATACACTAACATCTACTGAAATGATTTTGCTCCCCAAATTTTGACCAAGGCCATCAGTAAATTTTTTAAAGATACAAACACCAATACAGTATACTAACGCATATATATGGAATTTAGAAAGATGGTAACGATAACCCTGTATACGAGACAGCAAAAGAGACACTGATGTATAGAACAGGCTTATGGACTCTGTGGGAGAGGGAGAGGGTGCGAAGATTTGGGAGAATGGCATTGAAACATGTGAAATGTCATGTATGAAATGCATGAGATGCCAGTCCAGGTTCAATGCACGATGCTGGATGCTTGGGGCTGGTACACTGGGACGACCCAGAGGGATGGTATGGGGAGGGAGGAGGGAGGAGGGTTCATGATGGGGAACACATGTAAAATTTTTTTTAATTAAAAAAAAAAAAAAAACATAATTTCTGCTAGAAGTTCCAATTACCTGGATTGTGACAGCATCACTTGATTGCTTTAATATATTCCTTTCCTGCAAAAGTGAGAGCTACTTATGTGCCCATTTCCCCTAGTAAACCTCCCAGAGTTTATAGATTCCATTAAAGAGGGGGAGGGCAGACTGTCTAAAAACATATTTTAGGATGAGCCGGGGTCTCTTCCAAATATGTGAGCATCACATATATAACAATAAACTAAACAAATATAAACAACAGATTAAATCATCAGGATAATTAAAGAGAATAACAGACTCAGATTACAAAAAAAGGATTGCAGGTACAACCCACCTATCTCTTTTTTCTTCAGTCTTGAGACATTTATTTGGTGACTTTCACAACTCTGGAAATTTCAGGCTCTGTCCTTGCTCATAAATATCTTGAAAAATAAATTATCACTATTGTTTGATGGATGCCTCTACTTGTCTTGCCTTTTGGAGAACAGAATGTTTTAAAGAGTGCAAAGATCTTAATCATATCAGCAAATAATGTCCAATTCAAGACTGCTTCTAGAAATCCTTCATTGCACCTATTTTTAAGTTGCCTGATATTTGTTAGTTCAAACCCCAGTCTCATCAGTATCCTCGATCAATTCAAAATTATGAAATCAGGTTTCTTTTAATCAAAATTTAATTAATTATTTATTTGTGTGGTGTGTGTGTGTTAGTCACTCAGGTGTGTCCGACTCTTTGAGACCCAACGAACCAGGCTCCTCTGTCCGTGGAATTCTCCAGTCAAGAATACTGGAGTGGGTTGCCATTCCCTTCCCCAGGGGGTCTTCTAAACCCTGGGATTGAACCCAGGTCTTTTGCATTACTGGTAGATTCTTTGCCAGCTGAGCCACCAGGGGATCCCCTATTAACTATTTAATCTCTCTAATTGCTGAGACACAAAAGAAGACTCTATACATGGACATCATCAGATGGTCAACACCGAAATCAGATTGATTATATTCTTTGCAGCCAAAGATGGAGAAGCTCTATACAGTCAGCAAAAACAAGACCAGGAGCTGACTGTGGCTCAGACCATGAACTCCTTATTGCCAAATTCAGACTTAAATTGAAGAAAGTAGGGAAAACCACTAGACCATTCAGGTATGACCTAAATCAAATCCCTTATGATTATACAGTGGAAGTAAGAAACAGATTTAAGGGCCTAGATCTGATAGATAGAGTGCCTGATGAACTATGGAATGAGGTTCATGACATTGTACAGGGGACAGGGATCAAGACCATTCCCATAGAAAAGAAATGCAAAAAAGCAAAATGACTATCTGGAGAGGCCTTACAAATAGCTGCAAAAAGAAGAGAAATGAAAAGCAAAGGAGAAAAGGAAAGATATAAACATCTGAATGCAGAGTTCCAAAGAATTGCAAGAAGAGATAAGAAAGCCTTCTTCAGCGATCAATGCAAAGAAATAGAGGAAAACAACACCAACAATGGGAAAGACTAGGGATCTCTTCAAGAAAATCAGAGATACCAAAGGAACATTTCATGCAAAGATGAGCTCGATAAAAGACAGAAATGGTATGGACGTAACAGAAGCAGAAGATATTAAGAAGAGATGGCAAGAATACACAGAAGAACTGTACAAAAAGATCTTCACAACCCAGATAATCACGATGGTGTGATCACTGACCTAGAGCCAGACATCCTGGAATGTGAAGTCAAGTGGGCCTTAGAAAGCATCACTATGAACAAAGCTAGTGGAGGAGATGGAATTCCAGTTGAGCTATTCCAAATCCTGAAAGATGATGCTGTGAAAGTGCTACACTCAATATGCCAGCAAATTTGGAAATTCAGCAGTGGCCACAGGACAGGAAAAGGTCAGTTTTCATTCCAATCCCAAAGAAAGGCAATGCCAAAGAATGCTCAAACTACTGCACAATTGCACTCATATCACATGCTAGTAAAGTAATGCTCAAAATTCTCCAAGCCAGGCTTCAGCAATATGTGAACCGTGAACTTCCTGATGTTCAAGCCAGTTTTAGAAAAGGCAGAGGAACCAGAGATCAAATGGCCAACATCCGCTGGATCATAGAAAAAGCAAGAGAGTTCCAGAAAAACATCTATTTCTGCTTTATTAACTATGCCAAAGCCTTTGACTGTGTGGATCGGAATAAACTGTGGAAAATTCTGAAAGAGATGGGAGTACCAGACCACCTGATCTGCCTCTTGAGAAATTTGTATGCAGGTCAGGAATCAACAGTTAGAACTGGACATGGAACAACAGACTGGTTCCAAATAGGAAAAGGAGTTCGTCAAGGCTGTATATTGTCACCCTGTTTATTTAACTTATATGCAGAGTACATCATGAGAAATGCTGGACTGGAAGAAACACAAGCTAGAATCAAGATTGCCAGGAGAAATATCAACAACCTCAGATACGCAGACGACACCACCCTTATGGCAGAAAGTGAAGAGGAACTCAAAAGCCTCTTGATGAAAGTGAAAGTGGAGAGTGAAAAAGTTGGCTTAAAGCTCAACATTCAGAAAACGAAGATCATGGCATCCGGTCCCACCACTTCATGGGAAATAGATGGGGAAACAATGGAAATAGTGTCCGACTTTATTTTTCTGGGCTCCAAAATCACTACAGATGGTGACTGCAGCCATGAAATTAAAAGACGCTTACTCCTTGGAAGGAAAGCTATGACCAACCTAGATAGCATATTCAAAAGCAGAGACATTACTTTGCCAACAAGTGTTCCTCTAGTCAAGGCTATGGTTTGTCCTGTGGTCATGTATGCATGTGAGAGTTGGACTGTGAAGAAGGCTGAGCACCGAAGAATTGATGCTTTTGAACTGTGGTGTTGGAGAAGACTCTTGAGAGTCCCTTGGAGTGCAAGGAGATCCAACCAGTCCATTCTGAAGGAGATCAGCCCTGGGATTTCTGTGGAAGGAATGATGCTGAAGCTGAAACTCCAGTACTTTGGCCACCTCATGCGAAGAGTTGACTCATTGGAAAAGACTCTGATGCTGGGAGGGATTGGGGGCAGGAGGAGAAGGGGACGACAGAGGTTGAGATGGCTGGATGGCATCACTGACTCGATGGACGTGAGTCTGAGTGAACTCTGGGATTTGGTGATGGACAGGGAGGCCTGGCGTGCTGCGATTCATGGGGTTGCAGAGTCGGACACGACTGAGAGACTGATCTAATCTGATCTGATCTGATCAAACTGTTTATAAGAGATAATAATTTTCTGTCTCTCAAAGACCAGAAATGTTGTGGTCAGTTGGCTATTTATCCCTGGACATCCTGGGATAAAGAAAAACATTTTTTATAAACTTGTACCTGGACATCTGGTCACTCTTACTCATGGACCCACACTTACCTCATAGGCAGTGAGATGACTCTAATTTATTCAATCCTATCATTTCTAACATGTTGCTAAGGCTTTCCTGCCACAGCATTTGTGTTTCTTTGAAAGGTATTTGCTACTCCAGGGTTGGGAGGAATATCAGAAACTCTCCAGTTTGGATAGATATGATATTCAAACTTCCTGGCAAACTTAGAATTTCTGACCATAACAAGATTCATATTTGTTTTATGTGCCAAACAGGAAACCAAGTAAACACACATGAGTCCTAGGTGAATTAGGTTTAAAGTTAATTATGAATCTCTAGTGTGATCTTCTGGGGAAAATTTTGAAATGTGCAACCTGGGGCCAGTGTCCTCAGAGAACTGAAGATTTCACAGTGACATTCAACACAGAACTCTTACATAAAATAAAAATAAAATGATAAAGTGCAAGCTTACCTTTTCTTCCTCTTGTCCAATAATAACATCTACAGCTGCTAATAGCTGCTCACAGAATACACCTCCCCCTTGCTCCTTTTAACTTAAAATTACCCTAATTGTTATTTATTATAAACTAGATATGGATTTTGTTTTATTTCTTGCTATTCTCAGTATATTTCTCTTGGTTTTCTTTATACTTTCTAATGTTATTTTTCTTAATTTTGTAAATTACATATAACATAAAATTTACCATCTCAACTACCTAAAATTGTACCTAAAAGGTACAATTCAGTAGTATTAAGTACATTCCTATCATTGCAGAAGGGAATGGAAAACCCACTCCAGTATCCTTGCCTGAAGAATTCAGTGGACAGAGGAGCTGATGGGCTAAGTCCATGGGGTTGCAAAGAGTCAGACAAGACTGAACAACTAACACTTTCTCTTTTCACTTTACCATTATGTATTATCCTTAACATTTTAACACGTATATCTAACTCTGCTTATTTTTTATAATATATAGTTATATATTACTATTTATTAAAAATTATAAAGTTTTCACTAATTATTATCTAAAATTGATATTTAATATATAATAAATTAATAAAATAAAAAAGTTAAACTTCAATATGAAAACCAATCTTAATATCTCACATTACAACATTCCAGATATCTCCTATATACATATATTTTTATTAATTGGTTATTTCAAAATGTAAACTTTATTTACAAGTTGCTTTTCAAACTACTTAATAAAAAGTTTTAAATAAACTACTTGTTACCTTAATAATTATGAATTTACATCATCATTTGGGAAACTACGTAATATTTCTCTTGGGGCATTCCATCATAATTTGAAATCAGTTCTAACAATTGAATCTTTGTTATTTCTAAAAAAAAAATTTTGCTATTACAAAAATGACTACCTCAAGTTGATATTGTTATATAATTCTACAATTTTTAATAAATGTATCTCATTTATTTCTAAATAAATTATCAACTGTGATGCAAAAATCATTTTGTGCAAATAACTTTCAGTTTTCTATATTCCCTAAAAGTCAGCATTATTGCTATTACTTCTGTGTATATTGACATATTGTCTGTTGTGTGGATTGTAACTATTTTCCCCAGCTTTTTACTGGTCTTCAACTTGTTTGTGGATTTTCCTGAAATAGAATCTCATGTTACATTTCAGAAAAAATTCATATGTTTCTGATCATGACATTTTTCATGTCTATATTTATATGCTATACTTTTAAATAAGATGATATATTTTACTATTTATTTTTGCTTATTAATACAGTTAAATATTTTCATTTTCATAGTTTTCTTTCAAAATTGCTCATTCTTTTGACATCTTCTGAAAATAATTTACCTGTGTTTGTATTATGTGTGATTACACTCAATACAAATTTGTTTTCCTCATATTATTTTTTATAACTTTGACTAAATGCATATAAAATAAAATTTCCTATCTCAGCTTGTTTAAAGGAGTATTAAGTACATTTTTATTGCTGTGTATTACCCTTAATATGTTAACACACATATTCAATGTTGTGTTTTTCTTTTAATGTCCACAAATAACTGATTTCTAGAGCATAGTTTCAAACAAGACTGTAACTTAGCCTGATTTTTGTCTTTTTCTTGTTTTGGACTAATTTGAAGGATACTATTGATCGTGTCTTATGTTGAATGCTGATGCCTTCTTTTTATTATCAGCATTAGTTCAGATTTAAGAATAAGTTATTTATCTTTTTAACACCCTACTCCTGTTATTGAATAGAGTTTCCTGTGCTATACACTAGGTACTCATTTGTTATATATTTTATTCATAATGTGTATATATGTTGATCCCAATATCTTAATTCTTCCCACCACCCCTTCCTCCCATGATATCTATACATTTGTGTTCTACATCTATGTCTCTATTTCTGCTTTGTGAATAATTTCATCTGTAACATTTTTCTAGATTCCACATACAAGTGACATTAACATTTCTTTTTCTCTTTCTGTCATACTTCACTTTGTACGACAGTGTCTAGGTCCATCTATGTCTTTGCAATGGCACTGTTTCATTCTTTTTTGGGGCTGAGTAATGTTCCATTGTGTATATATATCATATCTTCTTTTTCCATTCCTCTCTGGATGGACATTTGGGTTACTTCCATGCCCTGGCTATTGTAAATAGTGCTGCAATGAACATTCAGGTGCGCATATCTTCTTTAGTTATGGTTTTCTCCAAGTACATGCACAGGAGTGGAATTGCTGGATCATAAGTTAGTTTTTATTTTTAGTTTTTTGAGGAACCCTCCATATTGTTCTCCATAGTGACTGTATCAATTTACATTCCTACCAATAGTGTAGGAGCATTCTGTTTCCTCCACACTCTCTCCAGCATATAAGGTTTGTAGAATTTTTTACTATGAGCATTATAACTCATGTGATAGCTCAGTTGGTAAAGAATCTGCCTGCAATGCAGGAGACCCTGGTTCGATTACTGGGTTGGGAAGATCCACTGGAGGAGGGATAGGCTACCCACTCCAGTATTCTTGGGCTTCCCTTGTGGCTCAGCTGGTAAAGAATCCACCTGCAATGCAGGAGACCTGGGTTCGATCCCTGGCTTGGGAAGATCCCCTAGAAAAGGGAAAGGCTACCCACTCCAGTATTCTGGCCTGGAGAATTCCATGGCCTATACAGTCCATGGGGGTCACAAAGAGTCAGACACAACTGAGCGACTTTCACTTTCACTTTCTGACTGGTGTGAGGTGATACCTCACTGTAATTTTGATTTGCATTTCTATAATACTTCACAATGATGAGCATATTCTTCATATGTTTGTTGGCCTTCTGTATCTCTTCATTGGAGAAATGTCTGTTTAGCTCTTTTGGCCATTTTTGCATGGGATATTTGTTTGTATTCGTAAGGTGCTGCATGCACTGTTTCTATATTTTGGAGATCAATCCCTGTTCAGTTGCTTTGTTTGCAAATATTTTCTCCAGTTCTGACTGTTGTGCATTCGTTCTATTTATGATTTTCATTATTATCCAAAGGATTTTAAGTTCCATCAGATTCCATTTATTTATTTTTGTTTTATTGTAATTTTTATTATTTGAGGAGATGGGTCAAAAATGATCTTTTGTGATTTATGCCAAAGAGTGTTCTGCCTCTGATTACCTCTAAGAGTTTTATAGTGCCTGGCCTTCCATCTAGGTCTTTAGTCCATTTCGATTACACAAGCCTCTTATCCTTATCTATCCGAGGGCAGACAGAATGGAAGTCACAATATATCAATGTAATACAGAACAATGGAAATGTTCTTAATGTTGCTGAAATGTACCCTTAATTGAGTTGAATTGGTAAATTTTATGTTATATGTATTTTATCAAAATTATAAAAAGGAAAATGAAAAAGCATAAACAAAACCAAAAAATATTTGCTGAGAGTAACCACAAATAAAATAAGCTTGTATCTGGTTTGTAATAAGTAACAATTACTTAAAATAAAATTAGGGCATCTCTGGTGGCTCAGTGGTAAATAATCCACCGGCCAATGCAGGGTTCAGTCCCTGGGTTGGGAAGATTCCCTGGAGAAGTAAATGGCAACCCATTCCAATATTCTTGCCTGGGTAATCCCATGGACAGAAGAGCCTGATTGGCTACAGTACATGAAGCCCCAAAAGTGTTGTACATGACTTATTGACTAAACAACAGCAACAATGGTAAAATTAAGTTAGAAGGATCAAGGGATAATTGTATTCTGAAAGCAGCACTTAACAACTATAGATGTTATTGAACAAGATGAAGGAAAGATAGGCTTGAGCTTTATCATTTTATTTTTATTTTATGTGAAAGTTCTTCTTAAATGTCATTGTAGATTCTTCACTTCTCTGATGAAACTGTCCCTACTGCTGTTTGTTTCAGGATCTTTGCCAAAAGAATACACAAAACATTCATAAGTGACTTTAAAACCTAATTCACCTAGGACTTGTGTTTATTCACTTGCTTCCTGTTTGGCACATAAAAACAAATATCAGTCTAATACTGTCAGAAATTCTCACTTTGTCTAGAAAGATTTGAATGTCATGACTATCCAAAATAGTGTGAGTACCTAGGTCTAGGGTAAATATTATCTAGAATTAATTCTCTTTCTCAGACCCTTTCTGTTCTGTGGTTATTACATTCAATGAGCTTTTGAATAAAGTGTAAGCATAGCATGTGTCAAAACACCTAGGTCTTACTGTGGTTTGAGAAGTTAGGAGATTTCTTGAAAGAACCTGAACAGAAAACAGAGGAACAAGTCACTAAATGCCAGATATAGGTCAGAAGGAACAAACAGATGGAGTCATGAGGAGGGGAAAATCATAAATGGTTAGATAAAACCACTTTCCAAACAGGTAGTCTACCTAAGATGACAACAATACCTGACTCTCACTATGGTGTGTTTCTAGAGCCACTCTCCATAACTGAAAGCTGCCAAACAAACAGAACTTCCTGTGTTTGAGTCAGGGAAACAGCATAATTAAGTGAAAATACCTGCAGAGTCAAAGAGTTTCAAGTTAGTGTTTTTCTGAGAAAACTCTAGCTTGATCCCAGTTACTAATATAGGGCAATCCATGTTGGATTTTTGTTTTAGTACAGCAAACAGGAAGTAAAGCAAGGAGTGAACAGAGATGCAGTTGAGGAGGCATTCCATTGTGAATGTGTGTGCTTTCAGGGAGTGTGAAATTATCAGGTGAAAATGTTTAAATTTGAAAGAGATCATATCAAATATGCAATTTTGGGTAATTATCAAATTTTAAATGATAAATTGACATCATGGTTTCATCAATTTCCAAGAAAATGCAAAATAAGCAGAGAAGATGATGTACAGGTGAAGTGAGAAATATCAGTGTTATCACAGATGAATAGGAGAAGAGGTTCTAATGAAGGAGAAACAAGAAAGGCAGAACAAAAACCAGAAGTGTAGATATGTACAATGTGTATAGAACAACATAAGAAGAGGGAGTGATTGACAGTGCCAGATACAATAAAAAGTGCAAGTAAAATGGGCCGCATTTCATTGAAACTTACAGAAACAACAGCTAAAATTGCCAAGTGTCATTTCAGTAGAGTGGTATCTTCAGACACCATATCAGAAGTAGTTGACAGAGGCGGCCCTAAGATGGCAGAGGAATAGGACGGGGAGAGCACTTTCTCACCCACAACATCAAAAGAACATTTAAACTCTGAGTAAATTCCACAAAACAACTTCTGAATGCTGGCAGAGGACATCAGGCACCCAGAAAAGCAGCCCATTGCCTTCAAAAGGATGTAGGAAAAAATATAAAAGACAAAAAGAGAGACAAAAGAAGTAGGGATGGAGGTCCATCCTGGGAAGGGAGTCTTAAAAAGAGAGAAGTTTCCAAACACCAGGAAACACTCTCACTTCCGAGTCTGTGGCGAGCCTTGGAACCACAAAGGGCAACATAACTGGGAGGAAAAATAAATAAATAACTAAAACCCACAGATTACGTGTCCAGCGGTAACTCCTCCAGCAGAGAAGCAGCGCAGAGGCCTGCACCTGCCACTAGCAAGTGGGGGCTGGGCAGGGAGGCGCGGGCTGCATTGCTTGGAGTAAGGACTGGGCCTGAATGTCCCAAGCACAATCTGAGGGAACTAACTTGGGCTAGCAAACCAGACTGTGGGATAGTACCACGTGAAAAGCCCTAACCTAAGATACCATCAGGCCTGCTCACAGAACAAAGAACTGAACAAAGCTATCCCGCTGCAGACCATGCCCCTCTGGTGACAGGCAGCCAGAGCCAGAAGGGGGCAATCGCAGTCCCAGAGAGTCATTATCTACCTAACTGCAAGCAGGCTTCTTTGCTAACAAAGGCTTCTGAGGATTCTGGACAGTCAACATCCGCCTGAGAAGGCGTGCCGGTTGTACACCCAGAAAACCAAGCGGCAGGGATGAGGGAGGCGATAAGTCGCAGCAACTGCGCTCACCAAACACCTCATCACCTGAGCTGCTCGGACCTGGGAGGGGCACAAAACACAGGCCCAACAGAGTCTGCACCTCTGAGGACTACCCAAGTGCCTGAACCTGAGCGGCTTAGACCTGGGAGGTGCATGCAGCCCAGGGCTGGCCTCGGATGGTTACCGGTAGAGCAACCTAGAGCCTGAGCAGTGTGGGCAGGGAGGGCACATGCGCCATGAGCAGGGGCAGGCCCAGTGTGGCTGAGCACTGTGAGCACACGCCAGTGTTATTTGTTTGCAGCGTCCCTCCCTCCCCACAGTGCGACTGAACAAGTGAGCCTTAAAAAGCGACCACCACCACCCCCTTTGTGTCAGGGTGGAAATCAGACACTGAAGAGACCAGCAAACAGAAGAAGCTAAAATGGAGGGAACCATCTTGGAAGTGACAGGTGCAATAGATTAAAACCCTGTAGTTAGTACCGACTACATGGCAAGGGACCTATAGATCTTGAGAAATATAAGCCAGACCAAGGAACTATCAAAAAATGAACTGATCGCACGCTGCCCACAACACCACCAGAGAAAGTCCTAGATATATTTTTACTATTTTTACTATCATTTTTTTATTTTTTTAATTTTTAAGTCCTCTATTACTCCTTTAATTTTTATCTTTATAACCTACTATTATTTTGCAAAAGAAATTTTTGCAAAAGAAAAAAAGAGAGAGACCCTATTTTTAAATCAAATTTCATATACATATATATATTGTAATTTTTGTGACTTTGTGGGGTTTTTTTTTTTCCTTTTTTCTCTTTTCTTTAATATTGTATTTTTGAAAATCCAACCTCTACTCTAGATTTTTAATCTTTGGTTTTTGGTATTTGTTATCAATTTTGTACCTTTAAGAACCCAATCTTCAGTACCCATTTTTACTTGGGAGCAAGATTACTGGCTTGACTTCTCTCTCCCCCTTTGGACTCTCCTTTTTCTCCACCAGGTCACCTCTATCTCCTCCCTCACCCGTGTCTTCTCTACCCAACTCTGTGAATCTCTTTGTGTGTTCCAGACGGTGGAGAACACTTAGGGAACTGATTACTGGCTGGATCTGTCTCTCTCCTTTTGATTCCCCCTCTTTATCCTCCTGGCCACCTCTGTCTCCTTCCTCCCTCTTTTCTTCTCTGTATAATTCCGTGAACATCTCTGAGTGATCCAGACTGTGGAGTGCACATAAGGAAGTGATTACTGGCTAGCTTGCTGCCTCCTCTTTTGATTCCACCTCCTCTCTTTCGGGTTGCCTCTAACTCCCTCCTCCCTCTTCTTTTCTCCATGTAACTCTGTGAACCTCTCTGGGTGTCCCTCACTGTGGAGAAAATTTTCATCTTTAACCTAGATGTTTTATCAATGGTGCTGTATAGATGGAGTAGTCTTGAGACTACTGTAAAAATAAGACTGAAAACCAGAAGCAGAAGGCTTAAGTCCAAATCCTGAGAACACCAGAGAACTCCTGACTCCAGGGAACATTAATCAACAGGAGCTCATCAAATGCCTCCATACCTACCCTGAAACCAAGCACCATCAAAGGGCCAACAAGTTCCAGAGCAAGACATACCATGAAAATTCTCCAGCAACACAGGAACACAGCCCTGAGCTTCAATATACAGGCTGCCCAAAGTCGCTCCAAACCCACTGACATCTTATAACTCATTACTGGACACTTCATTGCACTCCAGAGAGAAGAAATCCAGCTCCACCCACCAGAACACTGAGGCAAACTTCTCTAACCAAGAAACCTTGACAAATTACCCATACAACGCCAGCCACAGCGAGGAAACTCCACAATAAAGAAAACTTCACAAACTGCCAGAATACAGAAAGGACACCCCAAACTCAGCAATATAAACAAGATGAAGAGACAGAGGAATACCCAGCAGGTAAAGGAACAGGATAAATGCCCACCAAACCAACCAAAAGAGGAAGAGATAGGGAATCTACCTGATAAAGAATTCCAAATAATGATAGTGAAAATGATCCAAAATCTTGAAATCAAAATGGAATCACAGATAAATAGCCTGGAGACAAGGATTGAGAAGATGCAAGAAAGGTTTAACAAGGACCTAGAAGAAATAAAAATGAGTCAATATGTAATGAATAATGCAATAAATGAGATCAAAAACACTCTGGAGGGAACAAATAGTAGAATAACGGAGGCAGAAGATAGGATTAGTGAAGTAGAAGATATAATAGTAGAAACAAATGAATCAGAGAGGAAAAAAGAAAAACAAATTAAAAGAAATGAGGACAATCTCAGAGACCCCCAGGACAATGTTAAATGCCCCAGAAGTAGTTGTGGAGTATGTTGGAAGTCTGGAGCTAGAGACAATTATTAGAAGCTAAGGATAGAAGTCAGACTGGAGAAAACATTTCATACTTATAGAGCTGACTATAACATCAATGACTTGCTAAAAAAGTGTCAGAGTGTATCATACAAATACATATCAGACTGAAAGATAAACAAGACTTCCCAGGTGTCTTGGTGGTAAAGAATCTACCTGCCAATGCAGGGGACACAAGAGACACGGGTTTGACCCCTGGGTCAGGGAGATACCCTGGAGTAGGAAATGGAAATCCACCCCAGTATTCTTGTCTGTAAAATTCCATGGACTAGCGGACTACAGTCAAGGCAGTCACAGAGTCAGACACTATTTTGTGACTGAGCACACAAGAATAATATCCTTCAGCTGTTATAAAACATTCTTTCACATAGTGAATTCCATAAATGTCAAATGCTCTCTATGTTTTGCACCACAGTGGGAAATCAGTGACAGCCATGTAAAGGCATAAACAATTGCAGAAAGTCATGGAAAAGACCTGGGAAAGGAATTTTTAATACAGGAACAGTCTTTTGTAGAGTAAGTCTAGATTCACTCATGGCAATGGAACAGCGTCCTCAACTTTTTTCAACTTATCCAGGAACAAAAACCTTCAAGCAGATAATTAAACTTTGTAAATTTTCAGTTAATGATATGGGGAAAGTTCGTAGAAAAAGTGATATCCCAAAGTTCATGATATTAATGCTCCTAGGGTACAAGAGTGCTATGGAAGAAAAAATCTATTCCAAAGTATAAATTAACAGAATAGTGTATATTTTTAAAAGTTTTGAAAAGGGCATATTACTTGGACAATGTTATTTAAAGAATCCCTAAAAAAATGAAGTGTTGTTTTTTTTTTTTTCAATACAGTTTATGACCATTAGGCAGATTATAAAACTGAGACGATTTTTTGTATTTATTTTAAAAATTGAAGTACAGTTGATTTACAGCATTATGTTAGCTTTACATTTACAGCATTGTGGTTAATATTTTTATATACTATATGGAAAACATCAGAGAGCAGGGCACCTAAGAGTTAGTTATTATTGAAATTCTTATAAATACATGGAAATATATATATTTGTGCATGCATGTGTGTGCATGTACAGTGAACTACAATATAAAATGTATATCTCACCATGTTTTTTGATCAGAAATATTTGAAAGCCAAGTTTCTAACCTATCAAGTGATATGTCAAAAGAGCTAACAGCATGAATTAGTTAAAAATACTCATTAATGAGTAAAAGAAGGTACATATAAAATACATTGTTTTGCTTTTCTAAACAACTATTATAAAACATTTTATCAACTTCTCAGATCTTACTTCCCTCAGTATTATAGGCAGATTGTGCAGAAGTAAGGACGCAGAAATTAGAAACCACATGCCAGTAGTCACATTCATCCTCCTAGGATTAACAGATGACCTACAAACACAGATGTTTATTTTTACATTTCTTCTCATCACCTACATGTTGAGTATAATTGGAAGTCTGGTCATAATCATCCTCATATTACTGGGTTCTCATCTTAAAACTGCAATGTACTTTTTTCTCCAAATTTTTTCATTCTTAGAAACCTTATTCACTTCTGCCTGCACTCCTAGATTCTTATACAGTATATCAACAGGAGACAGGACCATTACCTACAATGCTTGTCTATCCCAAATATTTTTTTACATATGTGTTTGCAGGAACAGAATTTTTTCTCCTGGCCACCATGTCCTATGATCACTATGTAGCCATCTGCAAACCCCTACGTTACATGACCATCATGAACCACAGGTTCTGCAAAATGCTTGTCTTCTGCTGTTGGATGATCACTTTCTTCATCAATATTCCAACATTTCACTTGATATGGGACCGGGAATTCTGTGACTCTGCCACTGACCATTTTTTATATGTGATGTTAATCCACTTCTGAAGATACCATGGTCAGATCCATGGGTCATCAAAGAAATGACCATTGTTGGCTGTGTTTGATATTTATCATGTTTCTTACATGTGTTGTTTTGTCCTACATGTATATCATCACAACAATTCTAAGATTCCCCACTGTCCAGCAAAGTACAAAAGCCTTTCCCACCTGTTCTTCCCACTTTATTATGGTTTCGATCACCTATGGCAGCTGCATCTTAGTCTATATCAAACCATCATTAAAAGATGAAATTACCATTAATAAAGGAGTATATATACTTACTAATTCCATTTCTCCCATGTTAAACCCCTTTATTTATAGACTGAGGAACAAACAAATGAGTTCAATTCAGTTCAGTTCAGTCACTCAGTCGTGTCCGACTCTTTGCGACCCCATGAATCGCAGCACGCCAGGCCTCCCTGTCCCTCACCAACTCCTGGAGTTCACTCAAACTCATGTCTATCGAGTCAGTGATGCCATCCAGCCATCTCATCCTCTGTTGTCCCCTTCTCCTCCTGCCCCCAATCCCTCCCAGCATCAGAGTCTTTTCCAATGAGTCAACTCTTCGCATGAGGTGGCCAAACTACTGGAGTTTCAGCTTTAGTATCATTCCTTCCAAAGAAATCCCAGGACTGATCTCCTTCAGAATGGACTGGTTGGATCTCCTTGCAGTCCAAGGGACTCTCAAGAGTCTTCTCCAACACCACACTTCAAAAGCATCAATTCTTCGGTGCTCAGCCTTCTTCACAGTCCAACTCTCACATCCATACATGACCACTGGAAAAACCATAGCCTTGACTAGATGGAACTTTGTTGGCAAAGTAATGTCTCTGCTTTTGAATATGCTATCTAGGTTGGTCATAACTTTCCTTCCAAGGAGTAAGTGTCTTTTCATTTCATGGCTGCAGTCACCATCTGCAGTGAATTTGGAGCCCAAAAAAATAAAGTCTGACACTGTTTCCACTGTTTCTCCATCTATTTGCCATGAAGTGATGGGACCGGATGCCATGATCTTTGTTTTCTAAATGTTGAGCTTTAAGCTAACTTTTTCACTCTCCATTTTCACTTTCATCAAGAGGCTTCTTAGTTCCTCTTCACTTTCTGCCATAAGAGTGGTGTCATCAGCATATCTGAGGTTATTGATATTTCTCCCGGCAATCTTGATTCCAGCTTGTGTTTCTTCTAGCCCAGCGTTTCTCATGATGTACTCTGCATAGAAGTTCAATAAGCAGGGTGACAATATACAGCCTTGATATACTCCTTTTCCTATTTGGAACCAGTCTGTTTTCCATGTCCAGTTCTAAATGGTGCTTCCTGACTTGCATATAGGTTTCTCAAGAGGCAGGTCAGGTGGTCTGGTATTCCCACCTCTTTCAGAATTTTCCATAGTTTATTGTGATCCACACAGTCAAAGGCTATGGCATAGTCAATAAAGCAGAAATAGGTGTTTTTCTGGAACTCTCTTGCTTTTTCGATGATCCAGTGGATGTTGGCAATTCGATCTCTGGTTCCTCTGCCTTTTCTAAAACTGGCTTGAACATCAGGAAGTTCACAGTTCACATATTGCTGTAGCCTGGCTTGGAGAATTTTGAGCATTACTTTATTAGCGTGTGAGATGAGTGCAATTGTGCGGTAGTTTGAGCTTTCTTTGGCATTGCCTTTCTTTGGGATTGGAATGCAAACTGACCTTTTCCAGTCCTGTGGCCACTGCTGAGTTTTCCAGATTTGCTGGCATATTGAGTACAGCACTTTCACAGCATCATCTTTCAGGACTTGAAATAGCTCAACTGGAATTCTATCACCTCCACTAGCTTTGTTCATAGTGATGCTTTCTAAGGCCCACTTGACTTCACATTCCACGATGTCTGGCTCCAGGTGAGTGATCACACCATCATGATTATCCGGGTCATGAAGATCTTTTTTGTGCAGTTCTTCTGTGTATTCTTGCCACCTGTCTTAATATCTTCTGCTTCTGTTAGGTCCATACCATTTCTGTCCTTTATCGAGCCCATCTTTGCATGAGATGTTCCCTTGGTATCTCTAATTTTCTTGAAGAGATCTCTAGTCTTTCTCATTCTGTTGTTTTCCTCTATTTCTTTGCATTGATCGCTGAGGAAGGCTTTCTTATCTCTTCTTGCTATTCTTTGGAACTCTGCATTCAGATGTTTATATCTTTCCTTTTCTCCTTTGCTTTTCACTTCTCTTCTTTTCACAGCTATTTGTAAGGCCTCCTCAGACAGCCATTTTGCTTTTTTGCATTTCTTTTCCATGGGGATGGTCTTGATCCCTGTCCTGTACAATGTAGTGAACTTCATTCCATAGTTCATCAGGCACTCTATCTATCAGATCTAGGCCCTTAAATCTGTTTCTCACTTCTACTGTATAATCATAAGGGATTTGATTTAGGTCATACCTGAATGGTCTAGTGGTTTTCCCTTTCTTCAGTTTCAGTCTGAATTTGGCAATAAGGAGTTCATGATCTGAGCCACAGTCAGCTCCTGGTCTTGTTTTTGCTGACTGTGTAGATCTTCTCCATCTTTGGCTGCAAAGAATATAATCAATCTGATTTCGATGTTGACCATCTGGTGATGTCCATGTGTAGAGTCTTCTCTTGTGTTGTTGTAAGAGAGTGTTTGTTATGACCAGTGCATTTTTTTGGCAAAACTCTATTAGTCTTTGCCCTGCTTCACTCCATATTCCAAGGCCAAATTTGCCTGTTATTCCAGGTGTTTCTTGACTTCCTACTTTTGCATTGCAGTCCCCTATAATGAAAAGGACATCTTTTTGGGTGTTTGTTCTAAAAGGTCTTGTAGGTCTTCATAGAACCATTCAACTTCAGCTTCTTCAGCATTACTGGTTGGGGCATAGATTTGGATTACTGTGATATTGAATGGTTTGCCTTGGAAACAAAGAGATCATTCTGTCGTTTTTGAGATTGCATCCAAGTACTGCATTTCGACAAGACTTTTATGACTTAGTCAAAAGGATTCTATTGGTCTCAAAGAATTAGGAGCATGTTGAAGTCAGGATTCATAAACAATTTTCTTATTTATAAACAATTTATAATTTTCTTATTTCTTATTCATAAATAATTTTAAAACTATTTTGTTTCTTCCAAATTTAGATTTGATCTTCCCTTCTGTACTGACTTAATCAAGCTACCTGTACAGTCTTCTTATAAACAAAATTCCTTGAAAATCACACAATATATTTTTAAAAAATACAAGCTGTTTTTTCAGGAAATCTAAGCATTACTACATTATCATTTTGTATTATTATTTTGTTGTTTATTGTCAAATATCAACAAGAATCAGCCATAGGTACACCCATTTCCCCTCCCTCCCACAATTCTGTCTCATCTCCTTCCACATCCCACCCTTCTAGATTGTCACACAGCCCCCATTTGAGTTCCCTGAGTCATACAGCAAATTCCCATTGGTCATCTATTTTACATATGGTATTGTAAGTTTCCATATTACTCTCTCCATACATCTCACCCTCCCCTTGGTCCCCTCCCTCTGGGTCCATAAGCCTATTCTCTATGTCTTTTTTGAATGCTGCCCTGAAAATAAATTTATCAGTAACATCATTATAGATTCCATATGTATGTGTCAGTATGCGCTATTTCTCTTTCTGACTTATTTCACTCTGTGTAATAGGCTCTAGGTTCAACCACCTCATTAAAACTAACTCAAATGTGTTCCTTTTGATGGCGGAGTAATATTCCATTGTATATATGTACCACTACTTCTTTATCCATGCATCTGTCAATGGGCGTCTAGGTTGCTTCCATGTTCTAACTATTGTAAATAGTGCTGCAGTGAACACTGGGGTATGTGTCTTTTTCAGTTTTGATTTCCTCAGGGTATATACCTAGGAGTGGGATTGCTGGGTCATGTGGTGGTTTTATTCCTAGTTCTTAAGGAATCTCCATACCATCTTCCATAGTGGATGTATCAACTTACATTCCCATCAACAGTGCAAGAACGTTCCCTTTTCTCCACACCCTCTCCAGCATTTATTGCTTGTAGCCTTTTTTGATGATGGCCATTCTGACTGGTGGGAGTTGGTATCACATTGTAGTTTTGATTTGCATTTCTGTAATAATGAGTGATGTTGAGCATCTTTTCATGTGTTTTTTAGGCATCATGTGTTTGTGGCTTCTTTGAAGAAATGTCTGTTTAGGTCTTTTTCCCACTTCCTGATTGGGTTGTTTGTTTTTCTATTATTGCGTTGTATGAGCTGCTAATATATTTTGGAAATTAATTCTTTGTCAGTTGTTTCCTTTGATATTATTTTCTCCCATTCTGAGGGTTCTCTTTTCACCTTGTTCATAATTTCCTTTGCTGTGCAAAAGCTTTTAAGTTTAAATAGGTCCGACTTGTTTATTTTTGGCTTTATTTCCATTTCTCTAAGAAGTGGGTCATAGAAGATCTTCTCTTGATTGATGTCATTAACTGTTCTGCCTATGTTTTCCTCTTAAGAGTTTTATAGTTTCTGGTCTTACTAAACGCTGGACTGGAAGAAGCACAAGCTGGAATCAAGATTTCCGGGAGAAATATCAATAACCTCAGATATGCAGATGACACCACCCTTATGGCAGAAAGTGAAGAGGAACTCAAAAGCCTCTTGATGAAAGTGAAAATGGAGAGTGAAAAAGTTGGCTTAAAGCTCAACATTCAGAAAACGAAGATCGTGGCATCCAGTCCCATCACTTCATGGGAAATAGATGGAGAAACAGTGGAAACAGTGTCAGACTTTATTTTTCTAGGCTCCAAAATCACTACAGATGGTGACTGCAGCCATGAAATTAAAAGACGCTTACTCCTTGGAAGGAAAGTTGTGACCAACCTAGATAGAATATTCAAAAGCAGAGACATTACTTTGCCAACAAAGGTCGGTCTAGTCAAGGCTATGGTTTTTCCAGTGGTCATGTATGGATGTGAGAGTTGGACTGTGAAGAAGGCTGAGCACCGAAGAATTGATGCTTTTGAAGTGTGGTGTTGGAGAAGACTCTTGAGAGTCCCTTGGACTGCAAGGAGATCCAACCAGTCCATTCTGAAGGAGATCAGCCCTGGGATTTCTGTGGAAGGAATGATGCTGAAGCTGAAACTCCAGTACTTTGGCCACCTCATGCGAAGAGTTGACTCATTGGAAAAGACTCTGATGCTGGGAGGGATTGGGGGCAGGAGGAGAAGGGGACGACAGAGGTTGAGATGGCTGGATGGCATCACTGACTCGATGGACGTGAGTCTGAGTGAACTCCAGGAGTTGGTGATGGACAGGGAGGCCTGGCGTGCTGCGATTCATGGGGTCACAAAGAGTCGGACGTGACTGAGCAACTGAACTAAACTGAACTGACTGGTCTTACTTTTAAGTCTTTAATCCATTTCGAACTTATCTTTGTGTATGGCATTAGGAAGTATTCTAATTTCATTCTTTTGCATATACCTCTCCAGTTTCCCAACACCACTTATTGAAGAGGTTATCTTTGCCCCATTGTATATTCTTGCTTCCTTTGTCAAAAATAAGGTACCCATGGGTGCATGGGTTTTTCTCTGGGCTCACTATCTTGTTCCATTGGTCTATATTTCTGTTTTTCGGCCAGTACCATACTGTTTTGATGACTGTAACTTTGTAGTATAGTCTGAATTAAGGAAGGTTGATTCCTCCAGCTCCATCTTTCTTTCTCAAGACTGCTTTGGCTATTCAGGGTCTTTTGTGTTTCCATATGAATTGTGAAATTTTTGTTCTAGTTCTGTGAAAAATTCCATTGGTAATTTGATAGGGATCACATTGAATCTAGACTGTTTGGTAGCATAGTAGTTTTCACAATATTGATTCTTCCTGTCCATGAGCATGGAATATCTGTCCATCTGTTCATGTTGTCTTTGATTTCTTTCATCAGTGTCTTATAATTTTTTGTATAGAGTTCTTCTGTCTCCTTAAGTAGGTTTATTCTTAGATGTTTTATCTTTTTGTTGCAGTGGTGAATGGGATTAATTCCTTAATTTCTCTTTCGGACTTTTCATTGTTAGTATATAGGAATACAATTGACCTGTGTATACATTGTATCTCACGACTTTGCTGAATTCACTGATTGCTGTTGCTGCTGCTAAGTCATTTCAGTCATGTCCAACTCTGTGCAACCCCATAGACGACAGCCCACCAGGCCCCACCCCCGCCCCACCCCACCCTCGTACCTGGGATTCTCCAGGCAAGAACACTGGAGTGGGTTGCCATTTCCTTCTCCAATGAATTCACTGATTAGCTCTAACAATTTTCTGATAGTTTCTTTTAGGTTTTCTATGTATAGTATCATGTCATCCGCAAACAGTTTTACTTCTTTTCTGATATGGATTCCTTTTATTTCTTTTTCTTCTCTAATTCCTTTTTCTTATCTAAGCCACAGCCAGGACTTCCAAAACTACATTGAATAATTGTGGTGAGAGTAGACACCCTTGCCTTTTTCCTGATCTTAGAGGGAATGTTTTTAATTTTTCACCACTGAGGATAATGTTTGACATGGGCTTATATATGGCCTTTACTATGTTGATGTAGGTTATTTCTATGCTCGTTTTTTGAAGCATTTTTAACATCAATGGGTGCTGAATTTTGTCAAAGGATTTTTCTGCATTTACTGAGATACTCGTGGTTTTTATCTTTCAATTTGTTAATATGGTGTGTCACACAGATTGATTTACGTTTATTGAAGAATCCTTGCATCCCTGAAATAAATCCATCTTGATCGTGGTGTATGAGCTTTTTAATGTGCTGTTGAATTCTTTTTGTCAGAATTTTGTTGGGTTTTTTTTTGCATCTATGTTCATAAGTGATATTGGCCTGTAATTTGTGTGTGTGTGTTGTCTTTGCCTGGTTTTGGTATGGGGTGGGGGTGGGGGATTGTGGTCTTGCAGATGAGTTTGGAAGTGTTCCTTCTTCTGCAATTTTTTGGAAGAGTTTAAGAAAAATAGGCATTAACCTCTTCTCTAAATGTTAGATAGAAATTCCATGTGAAACCATCTGGCCCTGTGACTTTGTTTTTTGAGAGATTTTTTATCACAGTTTAGATTTTAGTGTTTGTAATTGTCATGTTCATAATTCCTACTTTTTCCTGGCTCAGTCTTGGGAAGATGAGCTTTTCTAACACTCTGTCCATTTCCTCTAGGTTGTCCATTTTATTAGCATACAGTTACTCATAATATTCTTTTACGATCCTTTGTATTTCTGTGTTGTCTGTTGTAACCTCTCCTTTTTCATTTCTAATTTTGTTATTTTGATTTCTCTCCCTTTTTTCCTTGATGAGTCTGGCTAGTGTTTTGTCAATTTTATCTTCTCAAAGAACCAGCTTTTGGTTTTATTAATCTTTGTTATTGTTTCCTTCATTTCTTTTTCATTTTTTCTGCTCTGATCTTTATGATTTCTTTCCTTCTCCTAACTTCAGGGTTTTTCTTTGTTGTTGTTGTTCTTCTTCTTTTTCCAGCTGCTTCAGATGTAGAGTTAGGTTGTCTGTTCAATGCTTTTCTTGTTTCTTGAGGTAGCATTGTATTCCTATAAACTTACCTATTAGAATGGCTTTACTGAATCCGATAGGTTTGGGATCATCATGTTTTTGTTGTCATTTGTTTCTAGGAATCTATTGATTTCCCTTTTATTTCTTCAGTAACCTCTTCATTATTTAGTGAGGTATTATTTAATCTCCATGAGTTTGTGCTTTTTGTAGTTTTTTTTTTTTTCCTGTAGTTTATATCTAGTCTTATAGCATGTGGTCCAAGAAAGTATGAGTCAATTCCTAGGCAGGTTGATAAGAAATCTGGGGTCCCCAAGGAAGAGAAAGGCGTCTGGGGCTCTCAAGGAGGAGATAAGGGTCTGGAATTCTTAAGGAGGAGAAAAGAGCAAATTATTTTCTCTACATTCCTTAGTCAAAGTCACATAAAACGTTTTTTTTTTTTTTTTCTTTTCTTTAAGCCCTGAGCTGATTATTACATAATACAACACAACTCAGCTTAAACTCTGTACTAAGGATTATATGACAACAATGTATCCTGCTTGAGGACAGTTTCTCCTTCTTGAAAACCTTCTGACTAACCCTGTTATCTTAAAATGTAAATTGTGGGAGTGGGTCTAGTAAGATCTTTACAACCTTGAGACATTCTTTTTATTTATTGTAATAACCAATTGAAAAAGTATATAACTCCCTTTTCTAAGACTAGCAGTGGGTAGACACTCTCTGTCCCTCTTATGATGTCTATGTCAGAAGTTTTTTTCTGTACCTTTTTCATTTTAATAAAACTCTGGTACACAAAAGCTCTTGAGTGATCAAACCTGCTCCCTAGTCCCAAAGCTAAATCTTATTCTTCAGAGATCACAAATCCGATCACAGTAAGCTATCAGATACTTGATATGATTTCAATTTTCTTAAATTTACTGAGGCTTGGTTTGTGAGCCAAGATGTGGGCCTACAATAATGTTCCTGTGCACTTGAGAAGAAAGTTTATTCTGCATTTGGATAGAAAGTCCTGAAGATATCAGTTAGGTCCATTTGGTCTAATGTTTCTTTTAAGGTTTGTGTTTCCTTATTGATTCTCTATTTTGATTATTTGTCCATTGGTGTAAGTGGGGTGTTAATGTCCCCTACTATTATTGTGTTACTGTCAGTTTCCCTTATTATGCCTCATAGTGTTTGCCTTATGTATTGAGATCATTCTATGTTGGGTACATAAATATTTACAATTGCTATGTCTTCTTCTTGGATTGATCCTTTGATCATTTTGTAGTATCATTCTTTGTCTCTTATAATATTTTTCAAGTCTGTTCTGTCTGAAATAAGGATTGCCACTCCAGCTTTCTTTTGGTTTCCATTAGCATGGAATATCTTTTCTCATCCTTTTACTTTCACCTGTATGTGTCTCTAGGTCTGAAGTGGGTCTCTCGAAGGCAGCAGGTATATGGGTCTTGTTTTTGTATCCACTAAGTCGGTCTGTTTATCTTTTGTTTGGGGCACTTAATCCATTTACATTTAAGGTGACTGTTGATATATATGTTCCTATTTGTATTTTCTTAATTGTTGTGGGTTTGTTTTTGTAGGTCTTTCCTTTCTCTTGTGTTATTGGCTATGTAAGTCTTCTTAGTATTTGTTGTAAGGCTTGGTTGGTGGTGCTAAATTTTCTTAGCTTTTGCTTGTCTGTAAAGCTTTTGATTTCTCTGTTAATTTTGAATGAGATCTTTGCTGGGTATAGTAATCTTGGTTGTAAATTTTTTCTTTCAGTACTTTAAATATACCCTGCCATTCCCTTCTGGCTTGCAGAGTTTCTGCTTAAAGATCTGCTGTTAATCATATGGGTTTTTCCTTGTATGTTACTTATTGCTTTTCCCTTGATGCTTTTAATATTCTTTCTTTGTGTTTAATCTCTGTTGGCTTGATTAATATATGTCTCGATGTGTTTCTCCTTGGGTTTATACTATAAGGGATTCTCTGAACTTCTTGGATTTGTCTGGCAATTTCTTTTCCCATGTTTGGGAAGTTTTCAACTATAGTTTCTTCAAAACTTTTCTAAATGTCTTTCTTTTTTCTTCTTCCTCTGGGACCCAATAACTTGAATGTTGGTACATTTAATATTGTCCCAAAGGTCTCTGAGGCTATCCTCAACTCTTTTCATTCTTTTTACTTTATTCTCTTCTTCATCGGGTGTTTCTACCATTCTATCTCCCAGCTCACTTATCTGTTTTTCTGCCTCAGTCATTCTGCTGTTGGTTCCTTGAGAGTATTTTTAATTTCAGTAACTGTGTTATTCATCTCTGTTTGTTTATTCTTTATTTCTTCTATGTCCTTGGTGATTGTATTAACTGTGTTATTTCTTGAATTTTCTCCATTCTATTTTCATCTCTTCAGATCATCTTTACTATCATTATTTTAAATTCTCTTTCAGGCAGATTGCTTATTTCCTCTCCATTCATCTAGTCTTCTGAGTTTCTACCTTGTTCTTTCATTTGTACTGTATTTCTCTGTATTTTTTTTTTTTCTAACTTGCTCCACTTGAGGTCTCCTTTTCTTTTAGGGTTGTATTCCTTCTTCCTTTTGGTTTTTCCCTTTGAGGGAAAGGTTGGTTGAGTGGTTTGTGTTGACTTCTTGTTAGGGGTGATTTGTGCCTGTGTTCTAGTGGGAGATCAAGCAGGCAGTTACAGAAATAATGGGACATATATGCATACTTCAACACATAGTTATAACCAAAGTATTCTAAACAAAAGAGTACAGGAGATTGACTTGGTGAACAAAGAAAATAAAAAGTGATATCAACCAATTAAAAGCAGAGCTAACTAACGTTCAATCTGGAAAACTGAGCCTGCACAGAGTGTCAACTGTGGAATATAGCAAAGAGAGCTCAATGATTTAACTTACTTGGTGAAAAAAGAAAGAGTGAAGGAAAACAAGGACAATAAAAAAGAGGAAAAATACAGGAGAGGGGAGAGAAAAAGAAAGGTGGAAAAGAGGGTAAAACAGAAAGGCAAAAGAAAAAATAGAAAAGCAAAGATAAATAGATGTATGTGAAAAAGATATGATATATTCAGGAATAGCTACAGCTGGTAAAGAACTATAAGAAAAGCAGTCAAATATATCAAAAGCAAAATCAGAAAAATTACCCAAAAAAGGGTGAAAAATAAAAAATATCTCAAAATGAATAGTTTCCTTAACAAGAAGAACAAAGAGGAAAATGCCACAGCATTGCAAAAGGCTAACATGAAGATAGAAATATGTAGGGGGAATAAGCAGTGTGATTTATATGGAAAAAAGTTCCCAAGGTCTTAGTTCTCAAGGAAGCCCAGAGAGTTCTTTACAGGATAAACCCAAAAAGAAATACACCAAAACACATATTAATCAAACTAACAAAAATTAAACACAAGGGAAAATATTACAAGCAGCAAGGGAAAAACAAAAACAACATACAAAGGAATCCTTAAAAGGCTAACAACTGATTTTTCAACAGAAACACTGCAGGCTAGAAGGGAGTGGCAGGATATATTTAAAATGATGAAAGAGAAAAACGTACAACCAAGATTACTCTACCCAGCAAGGATTTCATTCAGATTTGAAAGTGAAATCAAAAGCTTTATAAACAAACAAAAGCTAAGAGAATTCAGCACCAACCAAACAGTCTTACAATAAATGCTAAAGAAGCTTCTCTAGCTGAAAGCTAGTCCTTCTCATGAAGGACACATACAGACTGAAAATCAGAGGGTGGAAAAAGATATTCCATGCAAATGTGAATCAAAAGAAAGATGAAGTAGCAATACCCAAATCATAAAAAAGAGACTTTAAAATTAAAACTGTTACAAGAAAAAAAAAAAAAAACTGTTACAAGAGATAGGAAGGATACTACATAATGATGGAGAAATCAATTCAACAAGAAGATATAACAATTATAAACATTTATGCACCCAACATAGGGCAAATGCTGACAACCATAAAATGTGAAATTGACAGTAACACAATAATAGTAAAGGACTTTAATACCTCACTTATACCAACGGACAGATCATCCAGACAGAAAATTAATAAGGAAACACAAGCCTTGAATCTCACACCAGATGAACCTAATTATATTTTCAGGACATTCTTTCTATCTAAAAACACCAGAATGCACTTTTTTCTCAAGGGCACATTGACCATTATCCAGGATAGATCACATCTTGGGTCACAAATCAAGCCTCAGTAAATGCAAGAAAACAAATCTTATAAAGCATATTTTCTGACCACAACACTTTGAGACTAGATATCAACTATGGGGGAAAAAATTGTAAAAAGCACAAAAACATGGAGGCTAAATAACCAACAAGTCAACAAAGAGATCAGAAAGGAAATAAAAGAAATACCTAGAAACAAATGACACTGAAAACAACCATGTCCAAAATCTATGGGATAGAGCAAAAGCAGTTCTAAGATGGAAATTTATAGCAATATAAGCCTACCTCAAGAAACAAGAGAGACATCAAATAAACAACCTAACCTTACACTTTAAAACAACTAGAAAAAGAAGTGGGGGGAACCAAAAGTTAGTAGAAAGAAAGAAATCATAAAGATCATAGCAGAAATAAATGAAAAGGAAATAAAGGAGACAATAACAAAGGTCAAAAAAACTAAAAGTTGGTTCTTTGAGAAGATAAAAAAGATACCACACACACTAAAGAAAGTTATAGGCCAATATCACTGATGAACATAGATGCAAAAATCCTCAACAGAATTCTAGCAACTAGAATCCAGCAACACATTAAAATGATCATACGTCACGATCAAGTGGTATTTATCCCGGGATTCAAGAATTTTTCAATATATGCAAATCAATCAATGTGATATACCATATCAACAAAATGAAAGATAAAAATCATATAATCATCTCAGTAGATGCAGAAAAAGCTTTTAACATAATTCAATAACCATGTATGATAAAAATTCTCCAGAAAGTAGGCACAGAAAGAACCTGTCTAAACGTAATAAAGACCGTATACAAAAAACCCACAGCAAACTTTATTCTTAATGGTGAAAAACTGAAAGCATTTCCTCTAAGATAAGGAACAAGACAAGGGTGCACACTCTCACCACTAAATTCAACATAGTTTTGGAAGTCCTAGACACAGCAATCAGAGGAGAAAAAGAAATGAAAGTAATTCAAGTTAGAAAAGAAGAAGCAAAACTCTCACTATTTGCAGATAACATGATACTAAACATAGAAAATGCTAAAGATTCCATCAAAAATTGCAAGAGCTAATCAATGAATATAATAAAGTAACAAGATATAAAATTAACACAGAGAAAGCCTTTGCTTTTCTATACACTAACAATGAAATATCATAAAGACAAGGTAAGGAAACAATTCCACTCACCATTGCAACAAAAAGAATAAAATACCTAGGGATAAACATAGCTAAAGAGACAACGGACCTGTATGCAGAAACCTATAAGACACTGATGAATAAAATCAAAGATGACACAAACAGATAGAGAGCTATACCATGTTCTTGCACTTGAAGAATCAATATTGTGAAAATGATTATACTACCCAAAGTAATCTACAGAGTCATTGAAATTCCTATAAAATTGCTAATGGCATTTTTCACAGAACTAGGACAAAAATTTCACAATTAGTATGGAAACACAAAAGACTGCAAATAGCCAAAGCAATCTTGAGAAGCAAAAATGGAACTGGAAGAATCAAGCTTCCTGATTTCAGACTATACTACAAAGCTACAGTCATTAAAATACTATCTGTTGGCATGAAAACAGAAATAGAGACAAATGGAATAAGAGAGAAAGCCTGGAGATAAACATATGCACTGCCAGAGTCCATCTCCAGCAGCCAGGGAATCAGCCTGAAGGGATGAGTGGTGTCGACAGGCAATGATGTAGCCTCTGTCTCGAAGTACGGGACTACATGTTTATTTCAAGCTTCAAGTTTTCTTTTACACTTTGACCAAAGCGTTAGGTCAGAGGTTTGACATTTTTAGTTTCCCCCACCCAGAGTTATTGTCTCCAGAAATCATTGTTGCCCTACAAACAGAGTTCCTGCTTCAGGAATTCTCTCAGAATCAGCTTTACTATCTATTATCTACTTCCTCTTATGTGTCTTATACTTAACTTGTGATTACATTGTAACTCATGCTACATTCCTCAGTTTATTTTTTATCTTTCTAAATCCTATTTGCCCCTAGCGTCTTAAGATCACTATCTCCTAAAAAGGTTTCTAGCTATTCTTAATTATTCCTAAACCCTAAGCTCAGCAAACTTCTTTTGCCATAAACATTCCCCTCACAAACAGGTCTCAGATAACAGTCCTTCCCATGGCCTCAAGCTGCGGCCTACATGCTCATCCTGGAACATTCTTTGTAAAGATCCTGGAACAAATGCCAATAGTTACTTAATAGATTATTTTCTGGGCACAACAGCAGAAGGCTTTGTGCTTTCTCATGCTTCTCTCAAGAACAATAAGCACCTTAATATTCTTTCCAGCCAACTCAACCGAAGAAAGGAAAGAACAAGTCAGAATCACAAGACCTAACTCCTTCATCCCAGGGCCGTGCCTGTGGAATGAGGAGAGGGCATTGGGGCCATGCCTCCATTTTGTCAGTAATACCTAACGCAGCTCCTGACAATGCACCTATAGGCACATATTTTTGACAAAGGAGGCAAGAATATACAATGGAGAAAAGACAGCTTCTTCAGTACGTGGTACTGGGAAAACTAGACAGCAACATGTAAAAGAATGAAACAAGAACATTTTCTAACAAAATACACAAAAATAAACTCAAAATGGAGTAAAGATTTAAACGTAAAGCCAGGAACTATAAAACTCTTAGAGGAAAATATAGGCAGTACCTCTTTGACATAAGTCACAGCAAGATGATTAGTAACAAGAAGAGTGCCTGGAGGCAGGCTTTTCTCAATGAGATTGAAGATCTATTGCTTGTACTTCTTTTTAAATTTTTGCTTCCTCTTTATTTCATATATCAGTACACTAATTTTATATTTAATTTCATATTTTTAGTATTTTATCAAATTACAATTGATATCATTTATCAATACCACCCACTCCAGTGTTCTTGCATGGAGAATCACAGGGATGGGTGGGCTGTCATCTCTGGGGTCGCACAGAGTCAGACATGACTGAAGCGACTTGGCAGTAGCAGCAGTAGCATAATGAATTATATTTTGCTTTTAACTTTGTACTTTGTATATGACATATATCTTGCTCAATTTTAATGCTGGGTAGTATTCCTTGGGTTATTCCTTGAAATACTATTGGTGCCTCTGCAGACACACTTACTTAGACAAAGAGTTCCATTTTGAATCAATAAAAATAGTTTAGAATCCTATTTATGCCACTTGATAGCAATAGTATACTTACTTTGACTTTCATTTCTCCACATTTTTCCAACTAGCAATATTTACATATTTTAACTTTTATTTCTCCACAGTTTTCCACAGTTATACTTTTGTAATTTTTGACTTTAATAACTATAGGGCCATATAATAATCATCTCTCGTGCTCATCTCCTGTGAGAACTTCAAAATTACAACTTGCTGCTGAACAACCTTCGACAGGAGAGTGTAGGATCCTACCAAAAATAGATACCCCACATCCAAGGGCAAAGGAAAAGCCCCAGCAAGGGGCAAAATTGCATTTAGAATCAAATGCCATACCCGCCAGAGATGCTCAGAGGGCTCAAACAAACCTTGTACACACCAAGACCCAGAGCCCTCACAGAGACTGAGCCAGCACTGTGTTTGAATGTCTCCTGTGGAGGTAGCGGTCAGCAGTGGCCTGCCTCAGGGCATGAGCTCTGGGTGCAGAAGACCTGGATATGGCATAAGCCCTCTTGGAGGAGGTCGCCATTAACCCCGCCATAGAGCTGCCAAAACTTAACACAGAACTGGGGAGACTCTTGGAGAGCTCAAACAAAAACTTTTGTGAGCCAGGACCCAGAAGAAAGGAGCAGAGACCAAAAGAGACTGACCCAGACTTGCCCGTGAGTGTCCAGGAGTCTCCAGCAGAGGCATGCGTCAGTGGAGGCCTGCTGCAGGGTTAGGGGCATTGAGTGCAGGAGTGCACGCATGGGATATTTTGAAGGAGATCACCATTATCTTCATTACCTCCACCATAGTTTGATCTCAGGTCAAACAACAGGGAGGGAACACAGCCCTGCCTATCAACAGAAAATTGGATTCAAGATTTCTTGAGCATGGCCCGCCCATCAAAACAAGACCCAGTTTCCCCCTCAGTCAGTCTCTCCCATCAGGAAGATTCCATAAGCCTCTTATCCTTCTCCATCAGAGGCCAGACAGAATGAAAACCACAGTCACAGAAAACTAACCAACCTGATCACACGGAACACAGCCTTGTCTAATTCAATGAAACTATGAGCCATGCAGTGTAGGGCCACCCAGGATGGACGGGTCATAGTGGAGAGTTCTGACAAAACGTGGCCCACTGGAAAAGGGAATGGCAAACCACTTCGGTATTCTTGCCATGAGAACCCCAAGAACATTATGAAAAGGCAAAAATATAGGACACTGAAAGATGAACTCCCCAAGTCAGTAGGTACCCAAAAGGCTATGGGAGATTAGTGGAGAAAACAAATCGAGAAAAAATGAAGAAGGAATGGGTAGGCCTATCCCTTCTCCAGGGGATCTTCCCGACCCAAGAATTCAAACCGTGAATTCCTGCATTGCAGGCTGATTTTTACCAGCTGAGCTATGAGGGAAGCCCTCCGTATAGTTCTGTTCAGTCAGTTCAGTTTCTCAGTCATGTCTTACTAGGCCTCCCTGTCCATCACCAACTCCCAGAGTTTACTCAAACTCATGTCCATTGAGTCGGTAAAGCCATCCAACCATCTCATCCTCTGTCATCCCCTTCTTCTCCCATCTTCAATCTTTCCAGCATCAGAGTCTCTTCAAGTGAGTCAGTTCTTCGCATCAGGTGGCCAAAGTATTGGAGCCTCCGCTTCAACCTCAGTCCTTCCGATGAATATTTAGGACTGATTTACTTTAGGATTAACTGGTTGGATTTCCTTGCAATCCAAGGGACTCTCAAGAGTTTTCTCCAACACCACAGTTCTAAAGCATCAATTTTTTAGCATTCAGCTTTCTTTATAGTCCAACTCTCACATCCATATATGACTACTGGAAAAACTATAGCTTTGACTAGATGGACGTTTGTTGGCAAAGTAATATCTCTGTTTTTTAACATGCTAAGATATTAGATTGATCCAGGTATTAGATTGACCAACTGATCTAGATTGGTCACAGCTTTTCTTCCAAGGAGTAGGTGTCTTAATTTCATGGCTGCAATTACCATCTGCAGTAATTTTGGAGCCCAAAAAGATAAAGTTTCTCACTGTTTCCATTTTGTCCCCATCTATTTGCCATTAAGTGATGAGATGGGATGCCATGATCTTAGTTTTCTGAATGTTGAGTTTTAAGCCAGTTTTTTCACACTCCTCTTTCACTTTCATCAAGAGGCTCTTTAGTTCTTTGCTGTCTACCATAAGGTTGATATAGTCTGCATACCTGAGGTTACTGATAGTTCTCCCAGCAATCTTGTGCTTCATCCAGCCTGGCATTTCACATGATGTACACTAAATATAAGTTAAGTAAGCAGGGTAACAATATACAGCCTTGACATACTCCTTTCCTGATTTGGAACCAGTCTGTTATTCCATGTCCAGTTCTAACTGTTGCTTCTTGACCTGCATACAGATTTCTCAGGAGGCAGGTCAGGTGGTCTGGTATTCCCATCTCTCTCAGAATTTTCCACAGTTTGCTGTGATCCACACACTCAATAAAACAGAAATAGATGTTTTTCTGGAACTCTCTTGCCTTTTTGATGATCCAACGGATGCTGGCAACTTGATCTCCGGTTCCTCTGCCTTTTCTAAATCCAGCTGGAACATCTGGAAGTTCATGGTTCACATACTGTTGAAGCCTGGCTTGGAGAATTTTGAACATTACTTTACTAGCACTTGAGATGAGTGCAATTGTGTCGTAGTTTGAGCATTCTTTGACATTGCCTTTCTATGCGATTGGAATGAAAACTGACCTTTTCCAGTCCTGTGGCCACTGCTGAGTTTTTCAAATTTGCTGGCATATTGAGTGTAGCACTTTCACAGCATCATCTTCAGGATTTGAAAGAGCTCAACTGGAATTCTGTCACTTCCACTAGCTTTGTTCATAGTGATTCTTCCTAAGCCCCACTTGACTTCACATTCTAGGATGTCTGGCTCTAGGTGAGTGATCACACCATTGTCGTTTTCTGGGTCATGAAGATCTTTTTGTATAGTTCTTCTGTGTATTCTTGCCACCTCTTCTTAATATCTTCTGCTTCTGTTAGGTCTGTACCATTTCTGTCCTTTATTGTGCCCATCTTTGTATGAAATGTTCCCTTGGTATTTCTAATTTTCTTGAAGAGATCTCTAGTCTTTCCCATTCTAATGTTTTCCTCTATTTCTTTGCAATGATCACTGAGGAAGGCTTTCTTATCTCTCCATGCTATTCTTTGGAACTCTCCATTCAAATAGGTATATCTTTCCTTTTCGCCTTTGACTTTTGCTTCTCTTCTTTTCTCAGCTATTTGTAAGGCCTCCTCAGGTAACCATTTTGCCTTTTTGCATTTCTTTTTCTTGGGAATGGTCTTGATCTCTGCCTCCTGTACGATGTCATATACCTCCATCCATAGTTATTTAGGCACTCTATCAGATCTAATCCCTTGAATCTATTTGTCCCTTCTACTGTATAAATGTATGCGATTTGATTTAGGTCATACCTGAATGGTATTTGTTTTCCCTACTATCTTCGACTTAATTCTGAATTTGGCAATAAGGAACTTATGATCTGAGCCACAGTCAGCTCCCAGTTTTGTTTTTGCTGACTGAATAGAGCTTCTCCATCGATAGCTGCAAAGAATGTAATCAATCTGATTTCATAATTGACCATCTGGTGATGACCACATGTACAGTCTTCTCTTCTGTTCTTGAAAGAGGGTGTTTGCTTTGATGAGTGTGTTCTCTTGGCAAAGCTCTGTCAGCCTTTACCCTGCTTCATTTTGTACTCCAAGGCCAAATTCGCCTGTTACTCCAGGTATCTCTTGGCTTCCTACTTTTGCATTCCAGTCCCCTATAATGAAAAGGACATCTTTTTTGTGTTTTAGTTCTATAAAGTCTCGTAGGTCTTCATAGAACCATTCAACTTCAGCTTTTTCAGCATTACTTGTGGGGGCATAGATTTGGATTACTGTGATATTGAACAGGTTGCCTTGAAAACGAACAGAGATCATTCTGTCGTTTTTGAGATTGCATCCAAGTACTGCATTTCAGACTCTTTTGTTGGGTATGATGGCTACTCCATTTCTTCTAAGGAATTCTTGCCCACAGTAGTAGATATAATGGTCATCTGAGTTAAATTCACACATTCCAGTCCATTTTAGTTCACTGATTACTAAAACGTTGATGTTCACTCTTGCCATCTCCTGTTTGACCACCTCCAATTTGAGAAGGAAATGGCAACCCACTCCAATATTCTTGCCTGGAGAATCCCAGGGACGGGGGAGCCTGTTGGGGTGCCGTCTATGGGGTCGCACAGAGTTGGACACGACTGAAGCAACTTAGCAGCAGCAGTAGCAGCAATTTGCCTTGATTCATGGACCTAACATTCCAGGTGCCTATGCAATATTGCTCTATACAGCACCAGACCTACGAACATTATTGCCATACATCAACATGAATCAGCCACAGGTCCACACTTATCCCTCCATCATGAACCACCATCCCTTCTCCCTCCCCACTCCATCCCTCTGGATTGTCCCAGAGCACCAACTTTGTGTGCCCTGCTTCATGCATCAAACTTGCACCATTCATCTATTTTTCATATGGTAATATACATGTTTCAATGCTATTCTCTCAAATCGTTCCATCCTCACCTTCTCCCATGGAGTCCAAGTGTCTGTTCTTTATATCTGTGTCTCTTTTGCTGCCTTGCACATAGGATCATCATTACCATCTTTCTAAATCCCATATATACACGTTAATATACCATATTGGTGTTTCTTTCTGACTCTGTGTAATAGGTTCCAATTTCACCCACCCCATTAGAACTGACTCAAATGTGTTATTTTTTATAGCTGAGTAATATTCCACTGGGTATAACTTCTTATTTGAGCTCTCATTGGCCTGACTATAAACTAGACCTTGGCTATAAACTAGACCTGGCTATAAACTAGATCTTTACCAATATCTTCAATCCTTCTATCATATAGATTTTATAACTCATTACCTTCTAATCTTTGACCTATTTCCCTCCGGAACTACAAATCCTCACTGTGCCTCCTATCCATTGTTTATTCCAACCTTTGTAAGTCCTCCCCTTTCTCCCATCTCCTGCTGCTGCTGCTAAGTCGCTTCAGTTGTGTCCGACTCTTGTGCGACCCCATAGATGGCAGCCCACCAGGCTTCCCCATCCTTGGGCCTTGTTAACTCCTAGCAATACAAGCCTACCTCAAAAAATAAGAGAAACATCAAATAAACCACCTAACTTATTACCTAAAGCAACTAGAAGAAGAGCAGAAGAACCCCAAAGTTAGTAGAAGGAAAGAAATCATAAAAATCAGAGCAAAAATAAATGAAAAAGAAACAAGGGCGACTATAGAAAAGGTCAACAAAACTAAAATCTTGTTGAGAAGATAAATGGATAAACTGTTAGCCAGACTCATCAAGAAAAAAAAAGGAAGAATCAAATCAATCAAATTAGAAATGAAAATGGAGAAATCACAACAGACAACACGGAAATACAAAAGAGACTATGAGCAATTATATGTCAATAAAATGGAAAACTTGGAAGAAATGGACAAATTCTTAGAAAAATATAACCTTCCAAAACTGAACCCAGAAGAAATAGAAAGTCTTAACAGACTCATCACAAGCATGGAAATTGAGATCATAATTTAAAAAATCTTCCAATAAACAAAAGTCCAGGATCAGATGGCTTCACAGTAAATTCTACCAAAAATTTAGAGAACTAACAGCTATCCTGCTCAAACTTTTCAGGAAAATTGCAGAGGAAAGTAAATACCCAAACTCATTCTATGAGGCCACCATCACCCTGATACCAGACAAAGATGCCACAAAAAAGTGAGCATTACTGTTATTACTTCTGTGTATATTGACATATTGACTGTTATGTGGGTTGTGACTATTTTCCCCAGTTTTTTTTACTGGTCTTCAACTTGTTTGTGGATTTTCCTGAAATAGAATCTCAAGTTACATTTCAGAAAGAATTCATATTTTTCTGATTATGACATTTTTCATACTTTATACTTTTAAATGAGATAATATTATATTTTACAATCTATTTTTGTTTAGTAGTACAATTAAATGGTGATCTTCCCTGGTGGCTAAGATGGTAAAGCGTCTGTCTATAATGCAGGTAGACCTGGCGTCAATCCCTGTGTCGGGAAGATCCTCTGGAGAAGGAAATGGAAACCCACTCCAGTAATCTTGCCTGCAAAATCCCATGGATGGAGGAGCCTGGCAGGCAAAGAGTCAGAACAACTTCACTTTTACAGTTAAATATTTTATTTTTAATTTTCATAGTTTTCAAAATTGCTCATTCTTTTCAACATCTTGTGAAGAGAATTGACCTGTGTTTCTTTTTATTCTGTGATTATCCTCAATATATGTTTTTGTTGATACTTTCTCATTTTATTTTTTTACAATTTTGACTAAATACATATAAAATAAAATTTACTATCTCAGCTTCTTTAAAGGAGTATTAAGTACATTTTTATTACTGCATATTATAGGTTAACACACATATTCAATATTGGTTTTTCTTTTAATGTCCACAAATAATTGACATCCAGAGAATAGTTCCAAACAAAGCTGTAACTCAGCCTGATTTTTTACTTTCTTTTTCTTGTTTTGGACTAACTTGAAGGATACTATTGACAGTGTCTTATGTTGAATGGTAATGCTTTCTTTTTGTTATCAATATTAGTTCATATTTAAGAATAAGTGTTACTCATCTTTTAATACCCTACTCCAGTTATTGAATACAGTTTTCCTGTGCTATACACTAGATATCATCTATATCTAGTCATCTATATTAGTCATCTATATTATAGATGTCATCTATATTATATATAATGTGTGTATATGTAGATTCCAATATCTTAATTCACTCATCATCCCTTCCCCCACCCCATAGTAGGACTATACATTTGTGTTCTACATCTGTGTCTCTATTTTTGCTTTGAGAATAAGTTCATCTGTAACATTTTCTAGATTCCACATGTAAGTGATATTAAATGATATTTGTTTTTCTCTTTCTGACGTACTTCACTTTATATAACAGTCTCTAGGTCCATCTATGTCTTTGCAAATGGCACTGTTTCATTCCTTTTTGGGCTGATATTCCATTGTATATATATACCAAATCTTCTTTTTCCATTCCTCTCTGGATGGACATTTGGGTTACTTCGATGCCCTGGTTATTGTAAATAGTGCTGCAATGAACATTCAAGTGCACATATCTTCTTTAATTATTATTTTCTCCAAGTATATGCCCAGGAGTGGGATTGCTGGGCCATATGTTTGTTTAATTTTTAATTTTTTGAGGAATCTCCATATTGTTCTCCATAGTGACTGTATCAATTTACATTCCCACCAATAGTGTAGGAGCATTCTGTCTTCTCCACACTCTCTCCAGCATATATTGTTTGTAGAATTTTTTATTGTGGGCATTCTGACTGGAATGAGATCATACCTCACTGTAGTTTTGTTTTCATTTCTCTAATACAACAGATTGGTTCCAAATAGAAAAGGGAACATGTCAAGGCTTTTTATTGTCACCCTGTTTATTTAGCTTATATGCAGAGTACATCATGAGAAATGCTGGGCTGGAGGAAGCACAAGCTGGAATCAATTGCCAGGAGAAATATCAAAAACCTCAGATATGCAGATGACACCACCCTTATGGCAGAAAATGAAGAACTAAAGAGCCTCTTGATGAAAGTGAAAGAGAAGAGTGAAAAAGTTGGCTTAGAGCTCAACATTCAGAAAACTAAGATCATGGCATCCGGTCCCATCACTTCATGGGAAATAGGTGGGGAAACAGTGGAAACAGTGTCAGACTTTATTTTTCTGGGCTCCAAAATCACTGCATATGGTGACTCCAGCCATGAAATTAAAAGACGCTTACTCCTTGGAAGGAAAGTTGTGACCAACCTAGACAGCATATTAAAAGCAGAGACATTACTTTGTCAACAAAGGTCCATTTAGTGAAGGCTATGGTTTTTCCAGTGGTCATGTATGGATGTGAGAGTTGAAATATAAAGAAAGCTGAGAGCCAAAGAGTTGATACTTTTGAACTGTGGTGTTGGAGAAGACTCTTGAGAGTCCCTTGGACTGCAAGGAGATCCAACCAGTCCATTCTGAAGGAGATCAGCCCTGGGATTTCTTTGGAGGAAATGATGCTGAAGCAGAAACTCCAATACTTTGGCCACCTGATGCGAAGAGCTGACTTATTTGAAAAGGCCCTGATGCTGGGAAAGATTGAGGGTAGGAGGAGAAGGGGACGACAGAGGATGAGATGGTTGGATGGCATCACCAACTCAATGAACATGGGTTTCGGTGAACTCTGGGAGTTGGTGATGGACAGAGAGGCCTGGCCTGCTGTGGTTCATGGGGTAGCAAAGAGTCGGACACGACTGAGTGAATGAACTGAACTGAATACTTAAGTGATGGTGAACATATTTTCATGTGTTTGTTGGCCTTCTGTATCTGTTAATTGAATAAATGTCTACTTAATTCTTTTGGCCATTTTTTGACTAGGATGTTTGTTCTTGTTTTTTGTTTGCTTGTTTTGTTTTGTTTTTTTTCTGGTAAGGTGCTGCACGCACTAATTGTATATTTGGGGATTAATTCCTTTTCAGTTGCTTTGTTTGCAAATATTTTCTCTATTTCTGAGTGTTGTCTTTTTGTTTTGTTTATGGTTTCCATTGTTGTGTAAAGGATTTTAAGTTTCATTAGATCCATTTATTTATTTTTGCTTTATTGTAACTTGTACTATTCAAGGAGATGGGTCAAAAAAGATCTTGCTGTGATTTATATCAAAGAGTGTTCTGCTTCTGATTTTCTCTAAGAGTTTTATAGTGTCTAACCTTACATCTAGGTCTTCAGTCCATTTTGATCATGGTATGGTGTTAGGGAGGGTTCTAATTTCATTCTTTTATATGTATATGTCCAGTTTTCCCAGAACAACTTATTGAAGAGACTGTCTTTTCTCCATTATATGTTCTTGCAAAGATAAGCAGACGTTGGGTCAAAGAGTACAAACTTTTAGTAATAAAACAAATAAATTCTGAGGATGTAATGTACAGCATGGTGATTATAGTTAATAATACTGTATTAGAGGAACTAAAAAGCCTCTTGATGAAGGTGAAAGTGGAGAGTGAAAAAGTTGGCTGAAAGCTCAACATTCAGAAAACGAAGATCATGGCATCCGGTCCCATCACTTCATGGGAAATAGATGGGGAAACAGTGGAAACAGTGTCAGACTTTATTTTTCTGGGCTCCAAAATCACTGCAGATAGTGACTGCAGCCATGAAATGAAAAGACGCTTACTCCTTGGAAGGAAAGTTATGACTAACCTAGATAGCATATTCAAAAGCAGAGACATTACTTTGCCAACAAAGGTTCGTCTAGTCAAGGCTATGGTTTTTCCTGTGGTCATGTATGGATGTGAGAGTTGAACTGTGAAGAAGGCTGAGTGCCGAACAATTGATGCTTTTGAACTGTGGTGTTGGACAAGACTCTTGAGAGTCCCTTGGAGTGCAAGGAGATCCAACCAGTCCATTCTTAAGGAGATCAGCCCTGGGATTTCTTTGGAAGGAATGATGCTAAAGCTGAAACTCCAATACTTTGGCCATCTCATGCGAAGAGTTGACTCATTGGAAAAGCTTGATGCTGGGAGGGATTGGGGGCAAGAGGAGCAGGGGACGACAGAGGATGAGATGGCTGGATGGCATCACTGACTCGATGGACTGAGTGAACTCCGGGAGTTGGTGATGGACAGGGAGGCCTGGCGTGCTGTGATTCATGGGGTCACAAAGAGTCGGACACAACTGAGCTACTGATCTGATCTGATCTGATATACAAGAAAGTTGCTAAGAAAGTAGATCTTATATGATTTCACCTCAAAAAAGGAGACGGTAACTATGTAATGTGATGGAGTTGTTAGTTCATTCTATGGTGGTAATCATTTTGCAACATACAAGTGTGAAATCAACATATTGTACAACTTAATTTACAAAATTGTATATGTCAGTCATATCTCAATAAAGCTGGAGAAAATAAAACCTAAACAAGAATAGAGTAACTCATTACCACCTCCTGCCACCCCCATCCCTTCCTCTTGGACATCAAAATTTGTTCAGAGAAAAGGGATTATAATATCTTTTTTTCATTTTCTAAATTGTATATAAATGCTAGTATTTCAAAAGTAACATCTCTTTATTTTATGGCTAAATACTAGTCTATTGTATGCATATATATACAGCACCTTCTTTATCTTTTCATCTGTTGATAAACACTTAGGTTGCATCTATATCTTGGCAGTTGTAAACAATGTTCCGTAAATATTGGCATGCAAGTATCTTTTCAAATTAGTGTTTTCATTTGCTTCAGATAAATACCCAGGAGTGGAACTGATTGATCATATGACAGTTCTATTTTTAGTCTTTTGAGGAACCACAAAACCATTTTCCAGAATGGTTGCACCAATTCACATTCTCAGCAGCAGTGTACTAGGGTTCCCTTTTGTCTTAATTCCCCCAACGTTTTTTTATGGTCTTTTTGATGATAGCCATTCTGACACAGGTGTGAGGTAATATCTCACGGTGGATGGACTGGGATGGTATCACGCTAAGTGAAATAAGTCAGCCACAGAAAGAGAAACACTGTATGCTATCACTTTCTTAAGGAATCTATAAAATGAAAGAAATGAATATAACAAAACAGAAACAGGCTTACACAATTAAAGAACAAACTAGTAGTTACCAGGGGGAAGAGAGGAGAGAGGGGGCAAGATAGGGGTATACAACCCTTGCCATTCTCTTTGAGTGTATGTGAGTGGGATAATGCTGGGTTTTTTTCACTTCATGGGGTTTCTCTTTCTCTCATACATGGTAAGTCAAGGGTAGGAATACCGTTACCTTTAACGTTTTTATTTTAACACACCTGGAAGAAATACCATAAAGTTACTAATGTCTGAATGTGATTCTTCCTTAATTTCTTGAGTCACTAAAAGTGTCATATAGTTTTTACATTCCTTGGATACAATTCTTACATCACCATTTAACCTCATATCTCCTTTCACTCAGTCATGTTTCTTAGAGTCTTAAATACTGCTCTACTTAAGTTGAGTCTTACATACTAAGGTCATTGATACCCAAATTAATCAGCTTGGAGCATGCCACAATTCATGATAAAATTAGTAACTTTTCAGTCATCTCAACAAGGATTGACTGAATGAAAAATTTTGTGAATGTGGTAAAACTAACAAAATTTGTATACCTTTAACCTTAAATACTAAAGCTAATCACTGAATAATGACTATGATCCTGACCCACCAGTTGTTCTTGTTTGCTGTCTTAGAGATGTTTAATAACCTCAGTTCTCTATAGGTGATACGCCCTTCACACTGTATGATAATATGCTATACAAGTCAGTTTTATTGCATATAATTAGTGTGTTCTGTTCATTAGTCCCAAGGGTAACTTTTCTTTGTGTAGTTTTGCATCTTTTACCTTCTCAGTGAATCCCTTGAATGTGTAAGTAAGTAAATAAGTTATAAAAGAAAGCCTCTTCAATTAGTGTGTGAAATTAACTATAAAACATCTCCCTATTTGGAGGATATGCCAACACTTTTGTCAAAAGTGCCTGGATTTTTTTCTAATTCTATTTCAACATGTAAGGAATATAAGAATGTATTATACTAATAATATATATGATATCATTTGGACTTATTCACGTAAATTCTAGAGAATTTATCTTATTTTGGCTAAAATCAAATAAAGTAGCTTCTACTACCCAAGTCCAGAATGTTGGCCTCAGTTTACATTTTCATACAAGAGTGAGGTGGGAGCAGAAATTTTACAGAAGCATAGAATACATTCCACATTTTGGCATTGAGTTATAACTTAAAAGCTATTTTTCTTTCAATTTCTTGATGAAATAATATTGTTTAGACTTTGAGTAGATTGATAATCCATTTTCTCTCCCTTTTCACGTCTTAGGCAAAAATACAGGACAATGCAGGAAATAAGGTAAGTGCTTTAGAGGTTGGATCTTTTGTTTTAATTGTGAATTAAGGTAATTTTCTGGAAATCAAAGGCAGATATTTATAAGCAGTTTGATTTTTTTCTTTCTGGATAATTGTTTTTCATCTTTTTTGTATAGAAATATAACATATATAAATGGTGTCTATTCATAAAATGATTTAAATCTGTCCATTGGGGTTTTTATTAACTGCATAAACTTAACAATGAAAAAGTTGAGAAAAGAAGACTAATAAAATGATCTCAAAAAAGAGACATCCTCACTTCTAATCAAAATTTGGCCACATTTTAGTTATCAATTTCTTCTGCACGATTATATCCTCTTAAAAAAATACATCCATTCATTAATTAAAAATAGAAGTTATTAAGATACTTATTAAATGAGAATATATGTGAAGAAGAACAGATTATTTTCATTTAGCAGACAATAATATTAAGCAGCATTTGACACAGAAGATATCATTAATTACTCTAAATCTTTCCTCATTTAATTCTGGAAATTGTGATATTCACACAAACCCTCTGGATTAGATCAAATTTTAACTTTTGCTTCTGCTGCTGTGAATTCGCTTCAGTCATGTCCGACTCTGTGCGACCCCATAGACGGCAGCCCACCAGACTCCTCCGTCCCTGGGATTCTCTAGGCAAGAACACTGGAGTGGGTTGCCATTTCCTTCTCCAATGCTTGAAAGTGAAAAGTGAAAGTGAAGTCGCTCAGTCATGTCTGACCCCTTCTCGACCCCATGGACTGCAGCCTACCAGACAATTCCATCCATGGGATTTTCCAGGCAAGAGTACTGGAGTGAGTTGCCATTGCCTTCTCCATTTATCTTTTTTTTTTAATATAAATTTATTTATTTTAATTGGAGGCTAATTACTTTACAATATTGTATTGGTTTTGCCATACATCAACATGAATCTGCCACAGGGGTACACGTGTTCCCCATCCTAAACTCCCCTCCCACCTCCCTCTCCATCCTATCCCTCTGGGTCATCCCAGTGCACCAGCCCCGAGCATCCTGTATCATGCATCAAACCTAGACTGGCAATTCATTTCACATATATTATACATGTTTCAATGCCATTCTCCCAAATCATCCCACCCTTTCCCTCTCCCACAGAGTCCAGAAGACTGTTCTATACATCGGTGTCTCTTTTGCTGTCTCGCATACAGAGTTATCATTACCATCTTTCTAAATTCCACATATATGCATTAGTATACTGTATTGGTGTTTTTCTTTCTGGCTTACTTCACTCTGTATAATAGGCTCTAGTTTCATCCACTTCATTAGAACTGATTCAAATGTATTCTTTTTAATGGCTGAGTAATACTCCATTGTGTAGATGTACCACTGCTTACTTTTTTGTTTGTTTATTTCTTTTTAAATATAAATTTATTAAATTGGAGGTTAATTACTTTAAAATATTGTATTGGGTTTGCCATACATCAACATGAATCCACCACGGGTATACACATGTTCCCCATCCTGAACCCCCCCTCCCTCCTCCCTCACCATACCATCCCTCTGGGTGGTCCCAGTGCACCAGCCCAGAGCATCCAGTATCGTGCATTGAACCTGGACTGGCGACTCGTTCCATATATGATATTATACATGTTTCAATGCCATTCTCCCAAATCATCCCACCCTCTCCCTCTCCCACAGAGTCCAGAAGACTGTTCTATACATCGGTGTCTCTTTTGCTGTCTCGCATACAGAGTTATCATTACCATCTTTCTAAATTCCACATATATGCATTAGTATACTGTATTGGTGTTTTTCTTTCTGGCTTACTTCACTCTGTATAATAGGCTCTAGTTTCATCCACTTCATTAGAACTGATTCAAATGTATTCTTTTTAATGGCTGAGTAATACTCCATTGTGTAGATGTACCACTGCTTACTTTTTTGTTTATTTCTTTTTAAATATAAATTTATTAAATTGGAGGTTAATTACTTTAAAATATTGTATTGGGTTTGCCATACATCAACATGAATCCACCACGGGTATACACATGTTCCCCATCCTGAACCCCCCTGCCTCCTCCTTCACCATACCATCCCCCTGGGTGGTCCCAGTGCACCAGCCCAGAGCATCCAGTATCGTGCATTGAACCTGGACTGGCGACTCGTTCCATATATGATATTATACATGTTTCAATGCCATTCTCCCAAATCATCCCACCCTCTCCCTCTCCCACAGAGTCCAAAAGACTGTTTTATACATCTGTGTCTCTTTTGCTGTCTCACATACAGGGTTATCATTACCATCTTTATAAATTCCATATATATGCGTTAGTATACTGTATTGGTGTTTTTCTTTCTGGCTTCTTTCACTCTGTATAATAGGCTCAAGTTTCATCCACCTCATTAAAACTGATTCAAATGTATTCTTTTTAATGGCTGAGTAATACTCCATTGTGTAGATGTACCACTGCTTTCTTATCCACTCATCTGCTGATGGACTTCTAGGTTGCTTCCATGTCCTGGCTATAATAAACAGTGCTGCGATGAGCACTGGGGTGCAGGTGTCTCTTTCAATTCTGGTTTCCTTGGTGTGTATGCCCAGCAGTGCAATTGCTGGATCATAAGGGAGTTTTATTTCCAGTTTTTTAAGGAATCTCCACACTGTTCTCCATAGTGGCTGTACTCGTTTGCATTCCCACCAACAGTGTAAGAGGGTTCCCTTTTCTCCACACCATCTCCAGCATTTATTGCTTGTAGACTTTTGGATCACAGCCATTCTGACTGGCATGAAATGGTACCTCATAGATTTGCATTTCTCTGATAATGAGTGATGTTGAGCATCTTTTCATGTGTTTGTTAGCCATCTGTATGTCTTCTTTGGAGAAATGTCTGTTTAGTTCTTTGGCCCATGTTTTGATTGGGTCATTTATTTTTCTGGAGTTGAGCTGTAGGAGTTGCTTGTATATTTTTGAGATTAGTTGTTTGTCACTTGCTTCATTTACTATTATTTTCTCCCATTCTGAAGGCTGTCTTTTCACCTTGCTTAGAGTTTCCTTTGTGGTGCAGAAGCTTTTAAGTTTAATTGGATCCCATTTGTTTATTTTTGCTTTTATTTCCAATATTCTGGGAGGTGGGTCATAGAGGATCCTGCTGTGATGTATGTCAGAGAGTGTTTTGCCTATGTTCTCCTCTAGGAGTTTTATGGTCTCTGGTCTTACACTTAGATCTTTAATCCATTTTGAGTTTATTTTTGTGTATGGTGTTAGAAAGTGTTCCAGTTTCATTCTTTTACAAGTGGTTGACCAGTTTTCCCAGCACCACTGTTAAAGAGATTGTCTTTTCTCCATTGTATATCCTTGCTTCCTTTGTCAAAGATAAGGTGTCCATAGATGTGTGGATTTATCTCTGGGCTTTCTATTTTGTTCCATTGATCTATATTTCTGTCTTTCTGCCAGTACCAAACTGTCTTGATGACTGTGGCTTTGTAGTAGAGCCTGAAGTCAGGCAGGTTGATTCCTCCAGTTCCATTCTTCTTTCTCAAGATTGCTTTAACTATTCGAGGTTTTTTGTATTTCCATACAAATTGTGAAATTATTTGTCCTAGCTTGTGAAAAATACCGTTGGTAGCTTGACAGGGATTGCATTGAATCTATAGATTGCTTTGGATAACATACTCATTTTCACTATATTGATTCTTCCAATCCATGAACATGGTATATTTCTCCATCTATTAGTGTCCTCTTTGATTTCTTTCACCAGTGTTTTATAATTTTCTATATATAGGTCTTTTGTTTCTTTAAGTAGGTATATTCCTAAGTATTTTATTCTTTTCCTTGCGATGGTGAATGGAATTGTTTCCTTAATTTCTCTTTCTGTTTTCTCATTATTAGTGTATAGGAATGCAAGGGATTTCTGTGTGTTGATCTTATATCCTGCAACTTTACTATATTCATTGATTAGCTCTAGTAATTTTCTGGTGGAGTCTTTAGGGTTTTCTATGTAAAGGATCATGTCTTGTGCAAAAAGTGAGAGTTTTACTTCTTTTCCTGTTTGGATTCCTTTTATTTCTTTTTCTGCTCTGAACGCTGTGGCCAAAGCTTCCAAAACTATGTTGAATAGTAGTGGTGAAAGTGGGCACCTTTGTCTTGTTCCTGACTGTAGGGGAAATGCTTTCAACTTTTCACCATTGAGGATAATGTTTGCTGTGGGTTTGTCATATATAGCTTTTATTATGATAAGGTATGTTCCTTCTATTCCTGCTTTCTGGAGAGTTTTTATCATAAATGGATGTTGAATTTTGTCAAAGGCTTTCTCTGCATCTATTGAGATAATCATATGGCTTTTATTTTTCAGTTTGTTAATGTAGTGTATTACATTGATTTGCAGATATTGAAGAATCCTCGCATCCCTGGGATAAAGCCCACTTGGTCATGGTGTATGATCTTTCTAATGTGTTGTTGGATTCTGATTGCTAGAATTTTGTTAAGGATTTTTGCATCTATGTTAATCAGTGATATTGGCCTGTAGTTTTCTTTTCTTGTGGCATCTTTGTCAGGTTTTGGTATTAGGGTGATGGTGGCCTCATAGAATGAGTTTGGAAGTTTACCTTCCTCTGCTATTTTCTGGAAGTGATTGAGTAGGATTGGTGTCAGCTCTTCTCTAAATTTTTGGTAGAATTCAGAAGCCGTCTGGACCTGGGCTTTTGTTTGCTGGAAGATTTCTGATTACAGTTTCAATATCCATGCTTGTGATGGTATGTTAAGATTTTCTATTTCTTCGTGGTTCAGTTTTGGAAGCTGTATTTTTCTAAGAATTTGTCCATGTCTTCTAAGGTGTCCATTTTATTGGCATATAATTGCTGGTAGTAGTCGCTTATGATCCTTTGTTGTCTGTTGTGATCTCTCCATTTTAATTTCTATTTTTATTGATTTTTCTCCCTTTGTTTCTTGTTGAGTCTGGATAATGGTTTGTCAGTTTTATTTATCCTCTCAAAGAACCAGAGTTTATCTTTTTAAATCACCCTAAGAGACAGCTATTAAGGAAGCAACACATAATTGTACTATACAGACTTAAATTCTGATATAGAAACTAAAGAAAGTAAAGGAAACATAGAATGGTAAGAAATTTTAGATACAATATATGATAGATTTTAAAAGAAAGCTGACTATTTGGACATGTTGAGAAAAAGCATTATTGCCATCAATTGAAAGTTTTACAGTAATTTTATCTGTTAGGAACCATGTAAATGGTAAACTTCGTATGGAAGTAGCACATCTTATCTACAAGGAGGCTAAGAAGACATGCAGAAGATTTTTTAAAAAAACTATATATGCCCTCTTCATATATAATTTCCATAGATTTTAAGTGAATTCACAAACACTATAAATTTATTCATGCATTTAAGACTAAGACCTTGTAGTGGATATTCATTATGATAAAGTTGAAAGTAGCAAAGGTGTTGAATGTAAAAGGCTTTGGGTTCAACACCCCACTGAATTACCAACACAGTACATCTTCATTGCCTATGAACTTTAAACTTTGTAGAAATATAAATGCTTAGATCTCACCCAAGGGATTCAGAAGGATTTTATCTGTTGTGTCTTTATAATATTTATCTTCACTAAAGATTCAACATATTTCTATTAAAAAAGCTGAGATATAGATATGTACCTCAGAAAAAATTTTTAAGCCTCAATTTCTTTCTCTAAAAAGTGGGGATAGTAATACTCTACTCATAGAGGGGTTTGCAGATATTAACAAGAAAATTTATGTACATTCCCAAACACGGTGCTTAGCATATTGTTGGCATAAATTTCATGTTAGCTTCTCTCTCATCTTTTTTTTTTTTTCTTATTGACTCTCACATCCAATCCTATTAATTTTTTTTAAGATCTTTTTCTCTAGGTTTGATAAAACCCCTATGAGAAAAATGGGGAACCACTCAATGCAGAGTTCATTCTTTTGGGTCTGACAGATGACCCTGTATTCCAGATTGTAGTTTTTCTCTTTCTATTTTTTCAAATATGTGTTCAGTGTGACAGGAAACTTAACCATTATCCTTCTCACTCTGCTAGATTCCCACCTTAAGACACCGATGTATTTCTTTCTACACAATTTCTCCTCTTTAGAAATTTCATTCACAACTGTTTGCATTCCAAGGTTCTTGGTGAGCTTTGTCACAAAGGACAGAACTATTTCCTATATGAGTTGTATGACTCAGTTTTTTTTTTTTTTTTTTTTTTTTTCCCCCCTGGGAATCACTGAATTTTACATTCTACCTGCTATGTCTTAATGACCATTATGTGGCCATATGTAAACCCCTCCATTACACCACTCTCATGAGCAATAGAGTTTGCCACCAACTTGTACTCAGCTCTTGGGCAACTGCATTCCTGATGATTTTTCCTCCAGTGATCTTAGGACTCAAGTTGGAATTCTGTGATTCCAATGTCATTGATCATTTTATTTGTGATTCTTCTCCCATCCTACAGATCTCTTGTCCAGATACACATTTCCTAGAGCTCATGTCTTTTGTCTTGGCTATGGTGACACTGATGGCCACACTGATGTTAGTGATTCTCTCCTATGCTTATATCATCAAGAAAATTCTCAAATTCCTTTCTGTCCAACAAAGGACCAAAGCCTTTTCTACCTGTTAGTCCCACATGATTGTAGTTTCCATTTCTTATGGAAGCTGCATCATCATGTACATAAAAGCATCAGCCAATGACAGAGTGACCTTAAACAAAGGAGTAGCTGTGCTCAATACCTCAGTTGCCCCTTTGCTGAATCCCTTCATTTATACCCTAAGAAACCAGCTAGTGAAACATGCCTTTAAAAATATGGCCCAGATAGTTTGGTTTACTTCAAACAAATGAGAAAATTCTAAAATGTATAAAGGAAAAAAATGTTTTCCTTTTAATCTTGGTCTAGTTTGTCTTATTCTGTCTATATTTTTAGATTATATAGCAATTTCAGCCAACTTAGGGCCTCCTTCCAAGCTATCATTTCCTGCTAGAATTTCTGCTCTACAAATCTGTTCGTTTATCAATTTCAGGAATGCAGTATTTTAAATGTGATATTTTTCACAGATCACATTGTAAGAAACAAATGTTTTCAATAAGGCTTTCTATGAGCTATGTGTTAGATAAATTTTCAGGACTTGGCATGTTAATAAAATGTATGGAGCTGTAGTTATAGTTTTAGAACAAAACTGACTACTTGAAAGAAATGATGAAATCAATTATTTAGTTAAAAAATAGTTCAATTATAATAGATATAGTATTATGCTCCTGAGAATATAGTTTCATAAGTGTCATAATTTTTAATGTGTGAACAGATTGTATAAATTATAAAGTAAGATATAATTTATAATTATTTTACAAAATATGTTTTCACAGAGTAAGATAATACATTTTGATTATTCTTTATGTGATGAATAAGAAAAATAGTCGTATTTTATATGACCCCAAATGAAAATATTTTTAATTACACTGCTAAATTTTGAGTTTCTGAGAGATATTGTCTACCTATACCTATGAGTTGAATTATAATGTAAGAATTTGCTGCATTGTCTTACTTCAAAACCGAAGTACAGTCTATGTCTTCCACAGAATTTTCCTGCTTGAATAAAGCTGCTTTCACTATCTAAAACATTCCTTATTTGAGTTCAATAATTATTATTTTATACAATGTCAAATTGCAGTTTACTATTCTATTCTAGTTTCTATTTCCAACTGAGCCTTTGGTACTGTTACTGGTCATGCTACTGATACAAACTAAATCTCAGAAAGGTCAGTGGAGTCACTAGTCTTTTCTTTCTGCTAATTAAGTTGATTCTATGTACAGTATTGCTATACTTTGAACAAAAGAAATGTGGGAAAGAAAATATAGTATAAATTCCCTAAGATAAAAAGTGATGTGTACACCCATGGCAGATGCATATTGATGTATGGCAAAACCAATACAATATTGTAAAGTAAAAAAAAATAATAATAATAATAAAATTAAATTAAATTAAAAAATAAAATAAAGTGGTATAGCAATGAAAAAAAAGTGATGTTTGCAACTTATTGAAGCAAAAATCAAATGAATTCTAGAGATCAAATTTACAGAGTCTGCAAGAGATAAGTTATTGAATTTTCTCTAAAAGCCAGAAGAAGATTGGCTCCATATAATATATATATAATTACATGCCTTTTGAGTTCTCTTGCTTTCTTTTACAGTGCAATTACCTAGATTTTTCTTTGGAATTTGAATTGGTTTAGAGGAGTATCTGAGAATAAGGAAAAATATTTCTCAGCATTCCAAGATGGTGGAGAACTGGATGGACATGGAGTGCATCTCTCTCCATGGATGCATCAGGAGTACATCCACAGATGGAACAATTCTCTCACAACACTGGCTGAACACTACCAGAAGACCTTGGTCATTGGAAAGGACTGTATGGATCCAAGAATAACTAGGTAGAATAAAATAACAGAAGGTAGAAGGAAAAGGAGGGAAAGAAGGACTGGGCCTGCACCCCGGGGTGGGGGAGCTGAACCAGGAGAAAGATTCCCACATCTGAGGAAGGCCCCTCACTGTTGGAGAATTTGGTTGAGACAGAAAGGAAGCATTTGAGGCTGTCAGAGGGTGAAACAGCAGATCTGTGTCAGACTGGATAGAGTGAGAACCACACAGACATTGGTGCCACAACCCTATATACTCCAGACTAGAATCAATGTTCACCAGCTCTCACAGAGGCTGGGAACTGGAACTGGAGCATTGCACCTGAATGTTCTTTGCCGCACCATTTACAGCACCTTGGACATGGAAGGAATATAAATATCCTTCAACATAAGAATGGATAATTAAGACGTGCTATATATATACAATGGACTATGATTCACCTATCTAAAGGAAAAAAATAGTGCCATTAGTAGAATTATGTATAGATATAGAGACTGTCATACAGAGTGAAGTTAAGTCATAAAAAGAAAAACAAATATCATATAATATCACTTACATGTGGAATCTAGATATATCACACAGATGAACTTATTTACAAAGCAGAAATAGAGACACAGATGTAGAGAGCAACCGTATGGATACTATGGGGGGAAAGAGTATTAGGATGAATTGGGAGATTGGGATTAACATATATACATATAATGCATAAAACAGATAACTAATGAGAATCCACTATATAGCACAGAAACCTCTACTTAATACACTGTGGTGAGCTGAATGGGAAGGAAGTTCAAAAAAGGGAGGGGTTATATGTATAGGTAAAGCAGATTCATTTTGCTGTACAGTAGAAACTAACAGCATTGTAAAGCTACTACACTCCAATAAAACTTAATTTAGAAAAGAATAGTATAAAACTCCAAGCAGTGCTTAAGAATGATAGCCTATCAATGTACTGTATTGTATTAATATCAACATATTGCTGGAATTCTTCATATAAGAAGATGAAGTTGGTCTCAGAAAACTATTTCTTTTTTAATTAATTTATTTTTTATTAAAGGATAATTGCTTTACAGAATTTTTCTGTTTTCTGTCAAACCCCAACATGAATCAGCCATAGGTACTCATATATCCCCTCCCTTTTGAAACTCCCTCCCACCTCCCTCCCCATCCTCCCCCTCTAGGTTAGAAATTATGTATATGAGATAGGAACCATTTAAGTATGAGACTAAATCAATGCAATTTAGGAAATAAAAGGACTCAAAATTTTAGCTTTTACTATAACTAATAGAAATCCTAAATGGTATAACCTAGCAAGAAAGAAAAATGCATTAACCTAGAGAGGAAAATACCTGCAGAGTAACAGTAGTGGGGTGTAATAAATCAGTAACAGTACTTGAATCTGATCTAATGTTGATAATAAAAGATAAGTATTGCCATTCAGCATAAGATACTAGTCAAGAGTATCCTGGGAACTAGTACAAAACAAGAAAAAGAAAGACAAAAATCAGGCTGAGTTACTAGCATTGTTAGGAAGTATGGTCTAGATATCAACTATTCCCGGGTATTACAAGATAAACACAACACCGATTGTGAATGTTAGAATATTAAGGGAAAGCACAGAAAAGAAATGTTCTTAATACTGCCGAAAAGTGAGTGTTAGTCACTCAGTTGTCGTCCAACTCTTTGTGACCACATGGACTGTAGCACACCAGGCTCCTCTGTCCATGGGATTCTCCAGGCAAGAATACTGGAATGGGTTGCCATTCCCTTCTCCAGGGGATCTTCCATAGAGAGAGACCCAGGGATTCCTGCGTTGCAGGCAGATTCTTTACCACCAGATTATTTACCATTTTTTTTTACCAGGTTTACCAGGGAAGTTTACAAGGAAAGCTGAACTGTACCCTTAAAGGAGCTGAGATGGTAAATTTTATATATTTTTATCAAAGTTTTAAAAAATAAAATGAGATAGTATAAACAAAATATATATTCAGAGTAACCACACATAATACAAAACCATAGGTAAATCCTCCTCAGAAGATATCGAACAGAACAAGCAAGTTTGAAAGAAAACTATGAGAGTCAAAACTAAAATATTTAACTTTATTATTAAACAAAAATAATTTGAAAAATATAAGAGCATCTCATTTCAAAACTACAAAGTGTGAGGAATATGTAGAAAAAATGAATTAATCAGAAACATATAAATTTTTCTGACCTCTAACATGAGATTCTATTTCAAAAAAAAAAATCCATTAAATTAAAGATGAATAAAATAGTGGGGAAAATATTTGCAACACATAAGAGTAAGTTGTGAGTATATGCAAAAGGAATAACAATAATGCTTATTTCTAGGGAGTATAGTAAATAGACAAAGATATTTGTAAAAACTGCATTTTGCATCACAGCTTATAGTTTACTTTGAAAGAAACTATATAAATTCATTTTCTAAATTTTGCAAAATTATATAATACCATATCAGCATGAGGTAGTCACTTTTTAATGGAAGAAAATTTTTTAGGAGTTATGAAGTTTCAATTGTTAGACTTGATTTCAAACTATAATGGAATGCTCTAAAGGAAACATTACATAATTCCCCAAATGATTATTTTAATTTATGACTATTGAGATCAAAAGATTATTTTAAATTTTTAAATATAGAATATTTCAGAAAACAACTCATAAAGACAGTTTCACATTTTGAAATATATCAATTAATATGAATATATTTATATAGAAAATTTCTGGAAAATTGTAGCCTAACTATTATGATTGGTTGTTATACTTGGGCCTAACTTTTCTACTTTTGCTAATTTAATTTTAGAATAAATGGCAAGTTTAGATAACAACTAGAAAGTACTTTATAATTTAAAATAAATAGTAATTACTAGATTTTATAATATCAGGCTTAGATACATGTGTTATTGTATTAAGAGAAATACACAATGAAAGGAATGTACTTAATACCACTGAATTGTACCTTCTAAGTAGTTGAGATGGTAAATTTTATATATATTTATTAAAAATCATAAAAAAGAACATGGCAAAGCATAAACAAAACCAAAAAATTTACTGAGGGTAATCACAAATAAAATAAAATTTGTGTATAGTTTATAAAAACTAGCAATTACTTAAGGAAAGCAGTTTCTTTCCTTCTACTAGCTTTGGGTTTTGTTTTTTCTTTTTTCTCTAGTTACTTTTGACATAAGGTTAGGTTTTTTATTTGAGATTTTTCTTGTTTTTTGAGGTGAGATTATATTGCTATAAACTTTCCTCTTAGAACTGCTTTGGTTGCATCACATAGGTTTTAGACTACTGCATTCATTGTCATTTATCTAGGTATTTTTAATTTCCTCTTTGATGTCTTTAGTGATTCATTGGTTATTTAGTATCCTGTTGTTTCAGTTCAGTTCAGTTCAGTCGCTCAGTTGTGTCTGACTCTTTGCGACCCCATGAACTGCAGCATGCCAGGCCTCCCAGTCCATCACCAGCTCCTGGAGTTTACCCAAACTCATGTCCATCGAGTCAGTGATGCCATCCAACCATCTTATCCTCTGTTGTCCCGTTCTCCTGCCTTCAATCTCTCCCAGCATCAGGGTTTTTTCAGATAAGTCAGCTCTTCACATCATGTGGCCAAAGTATTAGAGTTTCAGCTTCAACATCAGTCCTTCCAATGAATACCCAGGACTGATACTCCTTTAGGATGGACTGGTTGGATCTCCTTGCAGTCCAGGGGACTCTCAAGAGTCTTCTTCAACACCCCAGTTCAAAAGTATCAATTCTTCAGTGCTCAGCTTTCATTATAGTCCAACTCTCACATCCAGATAGCCTCCATGTGTTTGTGTTTTTTATAATTTTTTATCATAATTTATTTCTAATCTCATAGCATTGTGGTTCAGAAAAGATGCTCGATGTGATTTCAATTTTCTTAAATTTACCAAAGCTTGATTTGTGACTCAAGATGTGGTCTATCCTGGAGAATATTCCATGTGCACTTAAGAAGAAAGTGTAATCTGCTACCTTTGGATAGAATGTTCTATAAATATCAATTAATTCTCTCTGGTTTAATATGTCATTTAAGGCTTGTGTTTCCTTATTAATTTTCTGTCTGGATGATCTCTCTATTGGTATAAGTGGGGTGTTAAAGTTCCCCACTATTATTGTGCTTCTGTTGATTTCCCCTTTTATGGCTGTTAGCATTTTGCCTTATGTATTGAATTGTTCCTATGTTGGGTGCATAAATATTTATAATTGTTATGTTTTCTTCTTGCACTGATCCCTTGATCACTATGTAGTGTTCTTTCTTGTCCCTTAGAACAGTCTTTATTTTAAAGTCTATTTTTTTATGTTATGAGTATTGTACTCCAACTTTCTTTTGATTTCCATTTGCAAGGAACATCTTTTTCTACCATTCACTTCAGTCTGCACATGTCACTATGTCTTCACTGGGTCTCTTGTAGACAGTATGTATACAGTCCTTGCTTTTGTACCCATTCAGCCAGTCTAAGTCTTTGGTTGCAGTATTTAATTCATTTACATTTAAGGTAATTATCTACATGTATCTTCCTCTTGCCATCGTCTTAATTATTTGGGTTTGGCTTTGTAGGCCTTTTTTCTTCCCTTCCTCTTTTGTTCTCTTCTCTTGTGTTTCTTGCCTAGGAAAGTTCCTTTATCAATTTGCGTAAAATAGCTTTGGTGGTTCTGACTTCTCTTAACTTATGCTTGTCTGTAAAGCTTTTGATTTCTCTGTCAGATTTGAATGAGAGCCTTGCTAGGCAGAATATTCTTGGTTGTGGTTTTTCTTCTCTTTCATCTTTTTAAATATATCTTGAACCTTATTTCTGACTTGCAGAGTTTCTGCTGAAAAATAAACTGACAACCTTATGGGGGTTCCCTTGTATGTTATTTGTTTCTTTTCCCTTGTTGGTTTTAATTGTTTTTCTTTGTATTTAATCTTTGTTAGTTTCATTAATATGTGTCTTGGTATGTTTCTCCTTGGGATTATCCTGTATGGACTTCCCTGGTGACTCAGTAAAGCATCTGTCTATAATGCGGAAGACCCAGGTTCAATCCCTGGGTTGGGAAGATCCCTTGGAGAAGGAAATGGCAAGCCACTCCAGTACTATTGCCTGGAAAATCCCATAGACAGAGGAGCCTGGTAGGCTACAGTCCATGGGGTCGCAAAGAGTCAGACACGACTGAGTGACTTCACGTTCACGTTCACATTCACATTCACGTTCACATTATCCTGTATGGGACTCTCGGCACTTCCTGGACTTGTGTGGGTCCTTTCCTTTCCTTTCCACATTACAGAAGTTTTCAACTATGATCTCTTCAAATATTTTCTCAAGCACTTTCTCTTCTCAATCCCCTATGATTCAAATGTTGGTATGTTTAATGTTGTCCCAGAAGCCTCTGAGACTGTCCCCATTTCTTTTCATTCTTTTTTCTTTACTCTGTTGGGCTTCCCTGATAGCTCAGTTGGTAAAGAATCCGCCTGCAATGCAAGAGACCCTGGTTCATTCCTCAGTCAGGAAGATCTGCTGGAGAAGGGATAGGCTACCCACTCCAGTATTCTTGGGCTTCCCTGTGGCTCAGCTGGTAAAAAATACACCTGCAATGCAGGAGACCTAAGTTCTAGCCCCTGGAGAAAGGAAAGGTCACCCACTCCAGTATTATGGCCTGGAGAATTCCATGGACTATATAGTCCATGGGGTCACAAAAGGTCAGACACAACTGAGCAACTTTCACTTTTCATTTCTTTCCACTTTTTACTCTGTTATGTGGCAGAAATGTCCACCATTCTGTCTTCCAGGTCACTAATGCATTCTTCTACTTCATTTATTTAATGATTCCTTCTAGTATATCTTTCATTTCAGTTATTGCCTTGTTTATCTCTATTTATTTGTCCTTTAGTTCTTCTAGGTCTTTGTTAAACTTCTCTTGTATTTTTTCTATCCATGCCTCCATTCTGTTTCTGAGATCCTGGATCAGCTTTACTGTCATTACTCTGAATTCTTTTTCAGATAGATTACTTATCTCCTCTTCATTTAGTTGTTCTTACAGGTTTTTACCTTTCTCCTTTATCTGCAACATATATCTTTGTCATCTCATTTTGTCAAACTTACTGTCTTTGTGGTCTCCTTTCCGTAGACTGTAGGATCCTCAGTTCTCTTGCTTCTGGAGTCTGCCCTCTGGTGGGTAAGGTTAGTCTAGAGGTTTGTGCCATTATCCCCTTGATAGGGAGATTGATTGGTGATCAGAGCCTGCCCTGGATGTTGAATAGGACCTCCCCTTTGCTCTGTGGATTTCATTGCCCTGTCAGAAGCAGGTCTACTTCCTAGTTTTTGGAGTAGAAGTTCCCAGATCTATTTCTTAGCTGTGATTTTGATCTGTGGTGTGACCAGATCAGAATCACAATTTCCTACCAGGTGGAATTGGAGCACTCACACTGGGAGTAAAAACATTGAGTTTTCTCATTCAGAGCTATTTTCATGTGAATGTGTTCTGTTGTAGTCCCTTTTACCTGTTGTATGGGCTCACAAATTATAGTGTTGTTGGCACTGCTCTTGGTCCTGCCTTTACTGTGGATATGCCAGGAACTGGCCTCATAATTCTCAGGCATTGCTTTCACCCGGCCACCAGTACAGGTCCACTGATGTCAGATCCCAGCACTGCAGTAGTCATGTGCCTAGACCTACTGTGGGAGATATGGAGTCAGCTCGAACTCTATCTGTTGCTGCTGCTGCTGCTGCTGCTAAGTTGCTTCAGTTGTGTCCAGCTCTGTGTGACCCCATAGGCAGCAGCCCACCAGACTTCCCTGTCCCTGGGATTCTCCAGGCAAGATAACTGGAGTGGGTTGCCATTTCCTCCTCCAATGCATGAAAGTGAAAAGGGAAAGTGAAGTCACGCAGTCGTGTCCAACTCTTAGCGACCCCATGGACTGCAGCCCACCAGGCTCCTCCGCCCATGGGACTCTCCAGGCAAGAGTACTGGAGTGGGTTGCCATTGCCTTCTCCACGAACTCTATCTAGTCCATCCCTAATCTCATGTGTATGTACCCACAGAGCAAACAGCTACTAAAGACAGACCCATTTCTGCTATAAGAGCACTTGCTGTCTTTTTGGATGTTTCACAGGTGCTGAATTTAGAAAGCTATCTGTAGAGGTGTAAGTTGGCAGTTCATGCAGCCACAAGGAGAGATTTTGGCTCTTCTTCATCAGCCACATAGCCCCTGGGGCTCAGCTCTGGTTTCAGCCACTGCTTTGGGCAAATTTCCTACTTGCAGGGAGTTATTTGTGCCCTCTCAGAACATGCGGTGGGTCCTGGTACCCACTCACAAATTTCCTGGTAATGGGAGGTTTCTGCCCACTCTCCGGATAGTGGAGCAACTCCTCACTCCTGCTGACAGATTTCTTAGTGGGGGCAGGGGGAGATATCCACACCCTCCCAGGACAATGGGACAAGTCCCAGCACCCCCTAGTAAATTTCCTAGTAGGGAGAGCCATCCACACTTTCCTGGGCCAGTCCAGTGGGTTCCAACACCCACTGATGGATTTCCCAGTTGTGGAAGCTATCTGAACCATCTCAGAAGAGCAAGAATCGGTCCTGGGTCCCACTGGCAGAATTCTCAGTAGCAGAATCTGTCCACACCCTTCCAGGTCAGCAGGGGAGTTCTGGGACCCCCTTGCAGAATTGCTAGTGACCAGATCTGTCTGCACCTTTCCAGGTCAGAGGGGGCAAGTCCTCTAACCCACCAGCCCTTCCAAGTCAGCAGGGGCAAGTCCTGAGGCCCAGTGATGGAATTATAATTATCAGGAACTGTCCAGTCCTCCCTGGACAGTATGGGTGGGTCCTGGGCCCTGCTGTGGAATTCCCATTGGCTGGATTCATCCTTGCCTCTCCAAGTCAGTGGGGGGTGACTCCTGTGGCACACCAGAGGAATTTCCAGTGGAGGAAACTGTCCATATTTCCTTTTATTTCAATCTTGATATTCACTTGGTGATTAAAAGCTTATTGAACACAAGGAAAATTTTTTCTCTATAATTTCATCAAGTTTTTCTTTCCACCTCTTCTCCTTTATCTGTATAACACACTGTATGGATATTAAAATTTATGGATCCATCTTTAATGGATCAACTCTTATTATTTATTAACTATTCCTTATTTCTCTACTCTCTCTCCTTGCACTCAGAAAATTTACTTGCTGCAGGGGATTGGATCCAGTGGCAGAATAAGAGGATGCAGCAATCATCTTCTCTCATGAATACATCACACATACATGTGGAGAAATCCTCACTGAAAACTAGAGACAGGAGGAAAGATTCCTGGACAACCAAGGCTGTAAGAAAGAGCCACAAGGAATCCAGTAGGAAGGGAAGATAAATGACCATCAGGTTGGGATCTGGGCCCCTGGGATGGAACTGAGGGGAGATTACATGGGCGGCTTCCTCCTTGGCAAGTGAGTAGTTTGAGCCACACATTGTGCTCCCTATCCCTGGGGTCTGACAAGGGAAGACAAGCCCCTTGCCTAGTGGGAGGGCCCGTGAAACAAATAGGAAGGCTGTGGAGAGCCTGGGCTCAGCTTGGGAGAAGTGCACAACGCTTGCTTGCTACCAAGGCAGAGCAGAGAGAACCCACCAGAGGCGGGCAGGTTTCTCACATCCACCCTGTCACCCACCCTAGCCTGAGGCAAGAGAGCTCTCCATCCACCCACCCACCCCCCTTACATCACAGTGCAGCTCCACAGGAGAGTGTGGGCTGCCAGTACCAAGGGACCAGCTCCCTTGAGACGAGAGGTGGCCCAGGAATTAAGTGGCATCTGAGCAGAGAAGGGGCAGTCATGACTGGCACTTAAATAGGCCTTCCTGATCTCTCATGGTGACCAATCCACCACCACCCACAGCCCAACACTCAGACACATAGGTACCTGAAAGAAAAACCTACAAAATATTAAGAGAAATTAAATGAACAGGTATACTGTTGAAAGACAATACTCTAAAATGTAAATTGTTTTCAAGTTGATCCAATGATTTAAAACAAGCTCCATCAAAACCCTAGCAAATCATTTTTCTATAAATTGACTTTCTGGTTCTAAAATTTATATGGAAATACAGAGGACCCAGACTGAAAATAAATAAATAAATAAAAACACTCCTGATAAAAATATTGAAATTATACTGGCAGTAGTATAGAAAAATAGATCAATTTAAAAAAAAACAGGAAGTGCAGACAGAGACTTATGTCAGTGTGCCCCTGATTCCATTTCTCCCAGCCTGTCTGTCTATAAATCCCGGTTTCCCTAGGTCTCCCCTTTCCTACCTCAGTCCCTATTTCCCTCTGCTCAGTAAAATCTCCAGTATTGCTGCTTTTGAGGGCCTGCCCTCCTCTCTCAATAACTGACCCACATTCATAAAAGATCTGAAGATATTTCCACATTGGAAGTGTTGGCTATGATTCTATGAGAGTGGATGAGATTTTTACTGTTTATCTTGGATGAGGAGAAGCCTCCAAATCAGCACAGGCCATGACATGTGACTCCAGCTCAGACATTCCAGTTCTCAACTCCTGAACTTTGTGAAAAGCTGGCACTGCTGAGCACTGTGGAAGAGTGTGAGCAATCTCTGGACTTTTGGTCAATGGTGTACACTGAGCATCATACACCCAAACCCTGCATTCTTGCTAAGAAAAATGACACCTTTGGGTTTAGCATGGTACCAGCATGTTTAGAGTGTGCTTATTCAGTATATGACTACTAATTTAAGGGGCTTCCCAAGTGGCACTAGTGGTAAAGAGCCCACCTACTAATGCAGGATATGCAAGAGATATGGGTTCAATCCTTGGATGTGGAAGATTCCCTAGAGAAGGCCATGGCAACCCACTCCAGTATTCTTGCATGGAGAAACCCATGGACTGAGGAGCCTGGTGGGCTACAGTCCATAGGGAGGTGATAGTACTATCAATTTTAAATGTTTATTCTGGACTTCCCCAGTAGCTCAGTTGGTAAAGAAGCTGCCTGCAATGCAGGAGATCCCAGTTTGATTCCTGGGTCGGGAAGTCCACTAGAGAAGGGACAGGCTACTTGCTGCAGTATTCTTGGGCTTCCCTGTGGCTCAGCTGGTAAAGAATCCACCTGCAAGGTGGAAGACCTGGGTTTGATCCCTGAGTTTGGAAGATCCCCTGGAGAATGGAAAGGCTACCCATTCCAATACTCTAGCCTATAGAATTCCATGGACTATATATATAGTCCATGGGGTCACAAAGAGTCAGACATAACTAAGTAACTTTCACTTTGCTTCACTTCACCTTTAAGTAGGACCAGTGGATGAACTATATGATCAGTAGAATGAAATAAGCAAATATTAATTCTCCTAACTGATGAAATAAGACATCTTAAAAACTAATAATATAGGAAGGACTTCCTTGAGTAAATTATATGAGTGTGTCCAGTACAAAAAGCATTATGGATCCCAGCATTTAGACCATGTAAAACAAATATGATGAGAATCAGATTGTCAAATTATCATCTGACTTTTTTCCAGCAACTGATGACCATTATGATTCCATTTCTTATCTCTGTGGACACTGCCCCACAAGATCTGGGTAATTTTTTTCTTTTTGCTAAAGTTAATTTTACTGTAGATTCATTAGTAGTTTAATTAAAGTCACCAAGGACATTTCTGCTTGTTCCCTTAATGGCTCCCTGTGCACTTACACAAATAAAATCAGTAAAGCACATGCTATTTCTATTCATGAATACGTATACAGTAACTCATTTCTTTGCACAGAGACCTCTGACTATCTTCACTTCTACAGCCAGGGAGAGTTGCTAGCAATTGTTTGCCATTGTTTTTCCATTCTTTCAGTCACAGACTTCAGAGAAGTTTTAATAGTATTTTAACGAGAGATAAGAACTCTCATCAGATTCCATTTTCCATGTGGTGATGGTAAAAGCAAAGGTCCTGGTTTGTAGGTCACTGCATATTGCCTTGCATTTGCAGACACTCTTACCTGGAACAAAATGTGGGACTCGAGGGGATGTCAAAGTTAACTCAAAATTATAGCCACTAGCATCTAATGTTTCTCAGACTCAAAAAGAAATTTTGCATTAAATTTTCTGAAAAGTTATGGGAAACAACCAGAAAGTAAGTATGAAATGTTTGTTGTTTATGTACCTAAAAGTTTGAAAAATGGAACCATGGAAGTAGTTGTAAATGCAGTCCCTGGGTAAGGCAGTGAGATCTTTCTGATGGAATAACCTGAGTCCAAGAAGTATCTTCACGTTCAGAGAGGATTTGAAAAGCAATCTGAGCTGCCACTTTCTTCTGTATAACATGGTAATAAACCTGAACACAACTCTTGAGCATTTTTTGGGGGAAGTGATTAGAATTAAGGTAAGAAGGGTAAGACCAAATGGAGACACATTAATAATACTGGACTCTAATGTGTTTCTAGGGAATCTTCCTTTCTTTCATATACTATTCTATGAGTTCTAGAGGAATGCTGCTGTTGCTGCTAAGTTGCTTCAGTCATGTACAACTCTTTGCAACACCATGGACTGTTGCTCACCAGACTCCTCTGTCCATGGGATTCTCCAGGCAAGAATACTGGAGTGGGTTGCCCTGCCCTTCTCTAGAGGATCTTCCCCATCCAAGGATCAAACCCATATCTCTTGCATATCCTGCATTGGTAGGCGGGCTTTTTACCACTAGTGCCACCTGGGACGCCCTCTAGAGGAATGTAGAAGATAAATACGTGTGTATCTTATTGTGAAGGACAAAAGCAATGTTATCTTTAAATAGAAAAATGAAAAATATCAATTTTCTATAATTCTTCATAGCAAGATGTGAAACAGTCCTAGCCTAAAAGTCCAGTATTAAATGTAATTTCTTTACGTTAATGATTTTCCTCTTCAAGCAATGATTCAAACAATGATGTGAAGTTATCTAAAAATCTCACTCCGCCATTTCCTCTGAACTGCGAACACTAAATTAAACATTCTTACAATACGTAATATGGTATTAACTGGGAGTCAGTGTGTTGACAAGGATGTAGGCCCTGGGTTATGCAGGCAGAAGCAGCTGAGGAGATGAACATTAGCAGTATGAGTGGGAAGACACGTGACTCTCAGTAAAGCATCATGTCTTAGCCTTAGAGAGCCATCTGATGGGCTCACATTATTCAAAGGTTTCCAACACTCTGGCAAACCCTTTATCCCATGACAGTAGGTGAGCTGACTTTTCCTGTGAAGGTGTCTAAAAATCCTATCATGCTGTAGCAATCCTCCTCAATAGAAAAGACATAATGCCTTCTCTAAACTTAGAGGGAAACAACACTTAAGGTATTTTCTGAGTAATATTTTAAAACATCACATGAAAAAACATTCATGTTACCAAAAAAAAAAATGGTGTCTTATGGGGAGATTTCTTCTATTCATTTACTAAAGTAAACCTGATGCCCTGGAAATACTGTTTGCAACCAAGACATTTGAAAAGCTGATATTTTAATTAATGTGTTATTATTAGAATTGACACTAAAAATCCTAAAATTACAATTTCCTAGAAACAATTAAGCTTTGGATCTGATGTGAACTGGCCCAAATTCTAGCTCTGACACTTCTTAAAATTTCATTATCACTCTCCTCACTGGGCGTGGTGGGTGAACAGATAGGAAATGTGAGAAATGAAAAGTGCACAAGGGCTTCCTGGTAGGCAGTGAAATGATGACTTCTTTAACATGAAACAACACAGGAGGCCATCACATAGAGAAACTCAAAAGGATGGATTGTGATTCTTTATCTGCTTTTAAGAACATGCACACTTAATAGCCAGGTTTTATTTATTCTCCACGCCATTTAGTCTTTGTTAATAGTAATGCCTGATGATACCTGTTCTTTGTGGGAATAGCTGCAGAGCCTGAGTCTATCCTTGGGCCAGACGACTAAGAACAAAGAGGTTTCCTGAAGCCATGAGAGTAGTAGAAATGATAAGTAACATTTCAAGGATGAGGTGTGTCCTCAGAGAAAGAAATCATGGCAAAGAAGGGAGTTCTTTCCCTAAGATATATTCTCACTCTTCTGCATCTTGGAGGATATAGCCTCAGAAGGATTTGGGGAGCTTAAATATCTGTGCAAAATCTATAGAACCCCAATAAGGATCATGGAAGCCTAAGGTCAGGATTCTGTTTTCCCAGAAAACCATCAGAACATCCCATTGGTCAGTGATCTGTGAAGGCTTAGGATGGGTGGAATGTTAGACAACAGATGGAATTCCTGTTGAAACAGGAATTCAGGACAAAAAAAAAAAAAGCATGCTGTTAAAACTGGTACACAAGAGAGACACAAATTAATCTTTCAGCACATTATCTGTTATGAAAGGGGCTCAAAGTAGAAATTCTGGAGGGGGATAGGACTTAGGAAATTTCATGGTAACTCTCATTCTGTTCCTCAGTTCAGTCAGTTCAGTAGCTCAGTCGTGTCCGACTCCACGATCCCATGGACTGCAGCACGCCAGGCTTCCCTGTCCATCACCAACTCCTGGAGATTGCTCAAACACATGTCCATCAAGTCGGTGATGCCATCCAATCATCTTATCCTCTGTCATCCCCTTCTCCTCCTGCCTCAATCGTTCCCAGCATCAGGGTCTTTTCCAATGAGTCAGTTCTTCACATCAGGTGGCCAAAGTATTGGAGCTTCAGCTTCAGCATCAAGACTGTTCCTAGGTCACTCAAATAGTAAAAACAAGATTAAGAAATTATTTGAAAAGGATAACTTTTGCAAAGCATGAAAAATAGTACAACTAAGGCACTTGTGGTGTTTTTATTACCATAAGGTAAAAGAATGACTTGTTGACATGTTGTACGAACAATTAGGAAGATAAAACTTTTATGCATCTGTTTCTATTACTCAACATTTGTGAGTCTCCTATTCTATACTGAGGATTAGATACCACGGTGGCTGCCAAAATTTCAGAGGACTGTGACATAGATGTTAAAACTGATCCTGTAACTAGAATGGAAATAAAATTTCAGATGAATGCTTTTCATGAACATTCTGAAAACGAATTTAATGTAGAGTCCAGGGAAATGAAGTATGATTCAATCACTTTTCTACATCATGATTATTGATGATCAAGTAAAAGCTTTAAAATGTTCATCTGCTGCCTAATTCAGAGAAGGCAATGGCACCCCACTCCAGTACTCTTGCCTGGAAAATCCCATGGATGGAGGAGCCTGGTGGGCTGCAGTCCATGGGGTCGCTTAGAGTCGGACAGGACTGAGCGACTTCACTTTCCCTTTTCACTTTCATGCATTGGAGAAGGAAATGGCAACCCACTCCTTGCCTGGAGTTCCCAGGCAACCCCCGTTCTTGCCTGGAGAATCCCAGGGACGGGGGAGCCTGGTGGGCTACAGTCTATGGGGTCACACAGGGTCGAACACGACTGACGCGGCTTAGCAGCAGCAGCAGCCGCTTCCTGATTCACTACTTTATTCTACATAGCTTGTTGAAATTTATTTTTATATTCTATTCCTCAGATTAAACACTTATAATCTATTAATACAGACTTCTTATGTATCTGAAGATAGTGATGAAAAATCATTCTGCAATAACAACATTCATCCTACTAGGATTAACAGACGACCCAAGACTACAGGTTTTTCTTTCAGTGTTTCTGTTTCTCACCTACACTTCCACTGTTGCTGGAAATCTAGTCATTATCCTCCTCACTCTGGTGAGCTCTCACCTTAAAACACCCATGTACTTTTTCCTTCAGAATTTCTCCATCTTAGAAATAATCTTCACAACTGTCTATGTTCCTCGATTCCTGTACAGCATGACAACTGGAGACAAACGAGTGACCTATAATGCTCGTGCTATCCAGTTATTTTTTGTCATCCTCATCGGGGCAACAGAATTTTTTCTTCTAACTGCCATGTCCTATGACCGCTACGTGGCCATCTGCAAGCCCCTGCACTACAGCACCATCATGAGTGAAAAGGTCTGCACCATTCTGGTCCTTTGCTGTTGGCTGATTGGGCTAATTGTCATACTCCCACCACTCAGCCTGGGAGTTCAGCTAGACTTCTGTAACTCCAGTCTCATTGACCATTTTGGCTGTGATGCATCTCCTCTTCTAAAGATTGCATGCTCAGACACTCAATTTATAGAGCAACTTGTTTTAATCATAGCAGTGCTGACCCTCATACTCACACTAGTCTGTGTAATTGTGTCTTACATGAACATCATCAAGACTATTCTAACACTCCCTTCGGCTCAGCAAAGAAAAAAGGCTTTCTCTACTTGTTCCTCCCATATGATAGTAGTTTCCATCACTTATGGGAGTTGCATCTTTATCTATATCAAACCAGCAAAGGAAGGTGTGGCCATTAATAAGGTGGTGGCCCTTCTCAACACTTCCATTATCCCTTTGATGAACCCTTTCATTTATACTCTACGGAATAAGCAAGTCAAACAAGCCTTCAGGGACTCTATTAAAAAAAATGGCATTTCTTTCCAAAAAGTAGGTGACTAAAAATATTTTATAAAGTAAAAATATATACACATAAGTATTTCATCTTTTACTATGTGTTCTAATTCAGATCTACAGAGCAGAACTAAAGGTACAGTCTGATTAATCACTGAAATTTCTTTTCTATTTCTCTAAGAACCATGGCCTGAAAAAAAGTGTTATGGCCTTAATTCTAATAGGCCTTCATTCCTTATGGCTTACTTTCATAAGTAGGAATGAATATAGATTTCCAGAATCTATACAACCCCTCACCATCCTGATAGCTGAACCACAGAAAGACAGTAACAAAAATATGAGATGGATTTTTTTTCTATTCATTCCTCTAGTTTTACAGCTCTTTGGGGGCAAAATTATTTATCTTAGGATTCCTTCCTGATCTAGCATCCACTATCAAGAAGAATAAGTTGGCCTTCCCTGGTGGCTCAAGTGGTAAAGAATCTGCCTGCCAATGCAGGAGAGACAGGTTAGATCCCTGGTCTGGGAAGAACCCACATGTCATGGTGCAACTAAGCCTGTGTGCCACAACTATTGAGCCTGTGCTCTAGAGCCCAGAAGCTACAACTACTGAGCCTACAAACTGCAACTACTGAAGCCTATACCCTAGAGCCTGTGCTCTGCAACAAAGGAAGTCAAGGCAATGAGAAGCCTGCGCACCACAATGAAGAATAGCCCCCACTTGTTAGTGAAAAGCCTGCACAGCAACAAAGACCCAGCACAGCAAAAAATAAATAAATAAAAGAATAGGTAGATGAAATTTTTCTAATCTTGTTTTTTATAATGCACCCCACCTTGCTACAGACTAAAATGGAACTATTTCATTATACTTGCTGTTAAACTGTTTTGATGTTTTAATTTTTTTTTTTAATTTTGGGCATTACTGCCCTTTGTTTTGTTTTTTTCCAGTTTCGTGTATATATATATATATTAGCAAATAGCATTGTATTAGCTTAAGTTATACAACATTATGATTTGATATATGTATATATTGAGAAATGGTTACCACAATAATTTTAGATAACATCTACCACCTCACATAATTACAGTTTCTATGTGATGAGACCACTTTAAGATGTTGTTTCTTGGCAACGTTTACATAAACTACAGAGTATTTTTAACTCAAGTCACCATAGTGTACATTATATCCTCAGGACATATTTATTCTTATGACCAGAATTTTGTACCCTTGACACCCTTTACGCATTTCCCTCAGCCTTGGCCAAACACCAATCTGTTCTCTGTTCCTATGCATTTGATCTTTTTAGATTCCACACACAGGTGATATCATACAGTATTTGTGTTCCTTCCTCTGTTTTACTTATTTTCCTTAGCATAACGCCCTCAAGGTCCATCCATGTTGTCGAAATGGCAGAATTTCCATCTTTTTATGACTGAATGATATTCCTTTCTATATATACCACCTCTTCTTTATCCATTCATAGACCATCTATGGATACTTAGGTTGTTTACATGTTTGGGGCTATTTTAAATAATGCCACAATAAACTTGGGAGTGCAAATATCTCAATGAAATATGTAATTCCATTTCCTTCAATTACATAACCAGAAGAGGGACTACTGGATCATAATATACTTCTATTGTATATTATAAAGCTATTTTTATATTTAATATATATATTATAGTACTAAACAGAGTGCCAAGGTTCCCTTTTTCCACATACTTACCAATACTTATCTTTTTATTATAATTTTATTGTTATTGTTGTTATAGCCATTCTAACAGGTCTGAGGTGAAATTTCATTGAAGTTTTGATTTGCATTTCCCTGATGATTAGTGATATTACGCACCTTTTCATGTACCAGCTGGCTATTTTATATCTTCTTAGGAAAAATGTATATTCAAGTTCTCTGCCCATTTTTTGCTTAACTTGTTGAGATATCTTTACTATTAAGTTGTACAAGTTCCTTATATATTGAGGCTAAGAACCCCTTTTCAGATACATGCTTGCAAACATTTTATCCCATTCCACATGTTGTGTTTTCACTTTGTTTATTCTTTCCTTTTCAGTACAGAAGCTTTTTAGTTTGATTTAGCTTCTCATTTAATTTTGTTTTTGTTGCTTGAGCTTTTGGTGTCATATTCAAAAAAATCACTGCCATTATCAAGGAGCTTTATTCTAAGAGTTTTACACATTCAGGTCTTAATATATAAGTCATAAATTAATTTTGATTTGATTTTTGTTTATGGTGTAAGATAAGGGTCTAGTTTCACTCTTTTGCATGTGAATATACAGCTTATCCCTTCATTTATCGAAGAGTCTATTATTTCCCCATTGTGGGTGACCACCTATTTTAGTCCTACAGACAGTATGGTCATCTAAACAACACTAAAGATCTCTTCAGATCAAACATTTCCACTCTTCTGGCCACGATGATAATGACACTTATTTTATCTGTTAGGTTTAAGTGATGCCACCTGATGCCTACACTACAGGTTTCCATCATTCCATCGAATTCAGGGAGCTCTTTTTGATAGCAATATTTCCCATTGTCATCCCTTGCCTTCAAAGAATATTCACTACAGAGTACTTCAGGAAGCCAAGTCTCCTCATCAACAATGTATTTCGCAGAGGCTGATGAATGGAATGTACCCTAGAACTTCCAGGGCCATTCTTATACAGTAGGCAAGGAAGTCTTACATAATAAATCTACTTCAGTATTCCAATCTCCCTAAGTCTTTGGATGCATCCTCAACAACATAAAGAAGAAGTTTTGGAATTTCAACTTCATCCAGTGTAGGGAGTTGATGGGTACTGGGGAAATTAACACATTTTCAATAGGTTTCCCATATTTTTCTACATTTGCTTCTTTTTGTCCCACTTTTCTACAAGGATGGTGTTTAAAAACATTAATACACATTTAATTTGCACATTTGGGCCAAATAGAGTCCTGTCCAAACATTTGAGAGGCCAGAACTTGAAAGGATAAAACTGTTTCTAAATAATTTAAATATTACCAGAATAAACTTAAAGAATCTTCATAAATATACAGATACATCGAGGCTTCCAGAAGGCAAAATCCATAATGTCTGACATAATAAAAATTACCAGACATTCAAAGAAGCAGGAAATCCAGCATATAATGAGAACAATGAATAAAAACAGACCCCCAAAATGGCATAGATAATATAATTAAAATAGAATATAGTTAAAATAGCAATATAACTATACCCAGTAGGTTGAAGACTATAGAAAAAGAATATTTTAAGTAAAAATATTAAAATTATTTAAAATATTCAAATCAAATTTACAGAGATTAAAACTGCACCATTGAGAAAAATAAACATTGAGTAGTTTTAATATCAATTAAATATTACAGAAGAAAAATTTTGTTAACTGGAAGAAGCAGCAATAAAAGTTCTCTACATAAAACATGCAAATAAATAGATCACTGAACAAAATTAACAGAGCATCAGGAAACTGAAATAAATTCAAAAAGTCTTATACGTTGTATAGAGAGTCCTTTTAAAACTAGAAAGGACTGAAAAAGTTTTTGAAGAAATGAGCAGGTGACGTCAGCAAAATAGTGGAGTGAAAAACAACTTTGTCTCTCCCCTTAAATCTACAACCAGTAAAACATCCACAATGCAACCCAAGAATATTCTATCCAGCAAAGTTATTATTCAGATATGAAGGAAAACAAAGACTTTCCTAGACAAATAAAAGCTTAGGCGGTTCATCAACACTAGACCTACCTTATGCATGCATTCTAAGTCACTTCAGTCATGTCTTAATCTGTGCAACACTATGGACTATGTAGCTCACAAGCCTCCCCTGTCCCTGGGACTCTCCAGGAAAGAATCCTGGAGTGGATTTCTGTGCTCTTCTCCAGCGGGTCTTTCACACTCAGGGATGGAACCCATGACTCTTACATCTCCTGCATTGGCAGATGGGTTCTTTTCCACTAGCACCACCTGGGAAGCCCAGACCTGCCTTATAAGAAATGATAAAGGGGGAAGGCTCATAGCAATGCAGGCATACCTCAAGAAATAAGAAAAAGTCAAATAAATAACCTAACTCTACACCTAAAGCAAATAGAAAAGGAATAAATGAAGGACCCCAGGGTTAGTAGAAGGAAAGATTTCTTAAAAATTAGGGCAGAAATAAATGCAAAAGAAACAAGAGGCCACAGCAAAAATCAACAAAGCCAAAAGCTGGTTCTTTGAAAGGATAAATAAAATTGACAAGCCATTAGCCAGACTCATCAAGAAACAAAGGGAGAAAATTCAAATCAATAAAATTAGAAATGAAAATGGAGAGATCACAGCAGACAACACAGAAATACAAAGGATCATAAGAGACTACTATCAGCAATATATGCCAATAAAATGGACAACATGGAAGAAATGGACAAATTCTTAGAAAAGTACAACTTTCCAAAACTGACCAGGAAGAAATAGAAAATCTTAACATACCATCACAAGCACGGAAATTGAAACTGTAATCAGAAATCTTCCAGCAAACAAAAGCCCAGGTCCAGAAGGCTTCACAGCTGAATTCTACCAAAAATTTAGAGAAGAGCTGACACCTATCCTACTCAAACTCTTCCAGAAAATTGCAGAGGAAGGTAATCTTCCAAACTCATTCTATGAGGCCACCATCACCCTAATACCAAAACCTGACAAAGATGCCACAAAAAAAGAAAACTACAGGCCAATATCACTGATGAACATAGATGCAAAAATCCTTAATAAAATTCTAGCAATCAGAATCCAACAACACATTAAAAAGATCATACACCACGACCAAGCGGGCTTTATCCCAGGGATGCAAGGATTCTTCAATATCCGCAAATCAATCAATGTAATACACCACATTAACAAACTGAAAAATAAAAGCCATATGATTATCTCAATAGATGCAGAGAAAGCCTTTGACAAAATTCAACATCCGTTTATGATAAAAACTCTCCAGAAAGCAGGAATAGAAGGAACATACCTCAACATAATAAAAGCTATATATGACAAACCCACAGCAAACATTATCCTCAATGGTGAAAAATTGAAAGCATTTCCCCTAAAGTCAGGAACAACACAAGGGTGCCCACTCTCACCACTACTATTCAATATTTTTGGATTTTAGGCCACAGCAATAAGAGCAGAAAAAGAAATAAAAGGAATCCAAATTGGAAAAGAAGAAGTAAAACTCTCACTGTTTGCAGATGACATGATCCTCTACATAGAAAACCCTAAAGACTCCACCAGAATATTACTAGAGCTAATCAATGAATATAGTAAAGTTGCAGGACATAAAATCAACACACAGAAATCCCTTGCATTCCTATGTACTAATAATGAGAAAATAGAAAGAGAAATTAAGGAAACAATTCCATTCACCATTGCAACAAAAAGAATAAAATACTTAGGAATATATCTACCTAAAGAAACTAAAGACCTGTATATAGAAAACTATAAAACACTGGTGAAAGAAATCAAAGAGGACACTAATAGATGGAGAAATATACCATGTTCATGGGTTGGAAGAATCAATATAGTGAAAATGAGTATGTTACCCAAAGCAATCTATAGAGTCAATGCAATCCCTATCAAGCTACCAACGGTATTTTTCACAGAGCTAGAACAAATAATTTCACAGTTTGTATGGAAATACAAAAAACCTCGAATAGCCAAAGCAATCCTGAGAAAGAATGGAACTGGAGGAATCAACCTGCCTGACTTCAGGCTCTACTACAAAGCCACAGTCATCAAGACAGTATGGTACTGGCACAAAGACAGACATATAGATCAATGGAACAAAATAGAAAGCCCAGAGATAAACCCACGCACCTATGGACACCTTATCTTTTGCAAAGGAGGCAAGAATATACAGTGGAGAAAAGACAATCTCTTTAACAAGTGGTGCTGGGAAAACTGGTCAACCACTTGTAAAAGAATGAAACTAGAAACACCATAAACAAAAGTAAACTCAAAATGGATTAAAGATCTAAATGTAAGACCAGAAACTATAAAACTCCTAGAGGAGAGCATAGGCAAAACACGCTCCAACATAAATCACAGCAGGATCCTCTATGACCCACCTACCAGAATATTGGAAATAAATGCAAAAATAAACAAAAGGAACCTAATTAAAATTAAAAGCTTCTTCACAACAAAGTGAAAGTTGCTTAGTCATGTTCGACTCTTTGCAACCCCACGGACTAGGCAACCCATGGAATTCTCCAGGCTAGAATACTGGAGTGAGTAGCCTTTCCCTTCTCCAGGGGATCTTCCCAACCCAGGGATCAAACCCAGGTCTCCTGCATTGCAGTCAGATTCTTTACCAGCTGAGGCACAAATTCGTGACGCATTCCATATTTCTCACATCCAAAGAGCGGTGGCTGCACAGGCACCGGAGGGCCTAGAGGAGCTACTCCATGTTCAAGGTCAGGAGGGGCGGTGGTGAGGAGATACCCCTCATCCAAAGTAAGGAGCAGTGGCTGAGCTTTGCTGCAGCAGCCATGATGAGATACCCCACGTCCAAGGTAAGAGAAACCCAATAAGACGGTAGGTGTTACAAGAGGGTATTTGATGCAGACACACTGAAACCGTAATCACAGAAAACTAGTCAATCTAATCACACTATGACCACAGCCTTGTATAACTCAGTGAAACTAAGCCATGCCCTGTGGGGCCATCCCAGACAGGTGGGTCATGGTGGAGAGGTCTGACAGAATATGGTCCACTGGCGAAGGGAATGGCAAACCACTTCAGTGTTCTTGCCTTGAGAACCCCATGAACAGTATGAAAAGGCAAAATGATAGGATACTGAAAGAGGAAATCCCCAGATCAGTGGGTGCACAATATGCTACTGGAGATCAGTGGAGAAATAACTCCAGAAAGAATGAAGGGATTGAGCCAAAGCAAAAACAATACCCAGTTGTGGATGTGACTGGTGATAGAAGCAAGGTCCAATGCTGTAAAGGGCAATATTGCATAGGAACCTGGAATGTTATGTCCATGAATCAAGGCAAATTGGAAGTAGTCAAACAGGAGATGGCAAGAGTTGACCATCGACATTCTAGCAATCAGCGAACTAAAATGGACTGAAATGGGTGAATTTAACTCAGATGACCATTATATCTACTACTGTGGGCAGGAATCCCTTAGTAGAAATGGGATAGCCATCATGATCAACAAAAGAGTCTGAAATGCAGTACTTGGATGCAATCTTAAAAACGACAGAATGATCTCTGTTTGTTTCCAAGGCAAACCATTCAATATCAAAGTAATCCAAGTCTATGCCCCAACCAGTAATGCTGAAGAAGCTGAAGTTGAACGGTTCTATGAAGACCTACATTTTAGAACTAACACCCAAAAAAAAAGATGTCCTTTTCATTATAGGGGACTGGAATGCAAAAGTAGGAAGTCAAGAAACACCTGGAGTAACATGCAAGTTTGGCCTTGGAGTACAGAATGAATCAGGGCAAAGGCTAATAGAGTTTTGCCAAGAGAACACACTGGTCTTAGCAAACACCCTCTTCCAACAATACAAGAGACGACTCTACACATGGACATCACCAAATGGTCAACACCAAAATCAGATTGATTATATTCTTTGAAGCCAAAGATGGAGAAGCTCTATACAATCAGCAAAAAAAAAAAAAAAAAAGACTGGGAGCTGACTGTGGCTCAGATCATGAGCTCCTTATTCCAGTTGAGCTATTTTCAAATCCTGAAAGATGATGCTGTGAAAGTGCTGCACTCAATATGCCAGCAAATTTGGAAAACTCAGCAGTGGCCACAGGACTGGAAAAGGTCAGTTTTCATTCCAATCCCAAAGAAAGGCAATGCCAAAGAATGCTCAAACTACCACACAATTGCACTCATCTCACATGCTAGTAAAGTAATGCTCAAAATTCTCCAAGCCAGGCTTCAGCAATATGTGAACCATGAACTTCCAGACGTTCAAGCTGGTTTTAAAAAAGGCAGAAGAACCAGATATAAATTCCCAATATCCGCTGGATCATGGAAAAAGCAAGAGAGTTCCAGAAAAACATCTATTTCTACTTTATTGAATATGCCAAAGCCTTTGACTGTGTGGATCACAATAAACTGTGGAAAATTCTTCAAGAGATGGGAATACCAGACAACCTGACCTGCCTCTTGAAAAAACTATATCCAGGTCAGGAAGCAACAGTTAGAACTGGACATGGAACAACAGACTGGTTCCAAATAGCAAATGGAGTACGTCAAGTTTGTATATTGTCACCCTGCTTATTTAACTTTTATGCAGAGTACATCATGAGAAATGCTGGGCTGGAAGCACAAGCTGGAATCAAGATTGCCAGGAGAAATATCAATAACCTCAGATATGCAGATGACACCATCCTTATGGCAGAAAGTGAAGAGGAACTAAAAAGCCTCTTGATCAAAGTGAAAGAGGAGAGTGAAAAAGTTGGCTTAGAGCTCAACATTCAGAAAACGAAGATCATGGCATCTAGTCCCATTACTTCACAGAAAATAGATGAGGAAACAGTGGAAACAGTGTCAGACTTTGCGGGGGGCGGGGGGGTGGGTCCAAAATCACTGCAGCCATGAAATCAAAAGACACTTACTCCTTGGAAGGAAAGTTATGACCAACCTAGATAGCATATTGAAAAGCAGATATATTACTTTGCCAACAAAGGTCCATCTAGTAAAGGCTATGGTTTCTCCAGTGGTCATGTATGGATGTGAGTTGAACTGTGAAGAAAGCTGAGTGCCAAAGAATTGATGCTTTTGAACTGTGGTGTTGGAGAAGAGGCTTGAGAGCCCCTTGGACTGCAAGGAGATCCAACCAGTCCATTCTAAAGGAGATCAGCCCTGGGTGTTCTTTGCTAAAGCTGAAATTCCAGTACTTTGGCCACCTCATGCGAAGAGTTGACTCATTGGAAAAGACTCTGATGCTGGGAGGGATTGAGGGCAGGAGGTGAAGGGCACGACAAAGGATGAGATGGTGGATGGCATTACTGACTCGATGGACATGAGTTTGAGTGAACTCCGGGAGTTGGTGATGGACAAGGAGGCCTGGCGTGCTGAGATTCATGGGGTCACAAAGCGTCGGACAAAACTGAGCGAGTGAACTGAACTGAACTGAACTGCACAACAAAGGATACTATTAGCAAGGTGAAAAGACAGCCTTCAGAATGGGAGAAAATAATAACAAACGAAGCAACAAAGAATTAATCTCAAAAATATATAAGCAACTCCTGCAGCTCAATTCCAGAAAAATAAATGACCCAATCAAAAAATGGCCCAAAGAATTAAATAGACATTTCTCCAAAGAAGACATACAGATGGCTAACAAACACATGAAAGGATGCTCAACATCACTTATTATCAGAGAAATGCAAATCAAAACCACAATGAGGTCCCATTCCACGCCAGTCAGAATGTCTGCTATCCAAAAGTCTACAAGCAGTAAAATCTGGAGAGGGTATGGAGAAAAGGGAACCCTCTTACACTGTTGGTGGGAATGCAAACTAGTATGGCAATAGAAGTGCCATATGACCTAGCAATCTCACTGCTGGGCTTACACACCAAAGAAACAAGAATTGAAACAGACACGTGTACCACAATGTTCATTGCAGCACTGTTTATAATAGCCAGGGCATGGAAGCAACATAGATGTCCATCAGCAGATGAATGGATAAGAAAGCTGTGGTACATATATACAATGGAATATTACTGAGCCATTTGAAAAAATACATTTGAATCAGTTCTAATGAGGTGGATGAAACTGGAGCCCATTATACAGAGTGAAGTAAGCCAGAAAGAAAAACACCAATACAGTATACTAACACATATATATGGAATTTAGAAAGATGATAACGATAACCCTATATGCAAGACAGCAAAAGAGACACAGATGTATAGAACAGTGTTTTGGACTCTGTGGGAGAGGGTGAGGGTGGGATGATGTGGAAGAATGGCATTGAAACATGTATAATATCATATGTGAAATGAATCACCAGTCCACGTTCGATGCATGATACAGGATGCTCGGGACTGGTGCACTGGGATGACCCAGAGGGATGGTATGGGGAGGGAGGTGGGAGGGAGATTCAGGATGGGGAACACATGTACACCCGTGGTAGATTCATGTTGATGTATGGCAAAAACCAATACAGTATTTAAAGTAATTAGCCTCAAATTAAAATAAATAGATTTATATTTAAAAAAAAAAGAAATGACAAAAAGAGCTCTTCTACCAGAAACAAAAAGGCAAAAGCACACAAAACTTTTAGTAAGGTGATAAATAGAAAGACAGAATCAGAAAATTGAAACTCTTTATCAGAACAGATTTTTAACCACTTTGTTATAGCATAAGGGAAATTAGAAAAAAAATAGCTTTAGCTACCTCAATTTGGAAACAAACTCACCATATAAAAAGGGATAATTTAAGACATCAAAACACAAAAAGGAAATAAGAAAGGATGGAATCCATATAGGTTAAATAATGATAAGATGCTATCAGTAGAGAAATGAGCTATTTTATCTCCGAGACATTTTATACAAACCCCATAGTAACAATAAAACATAAATCTAGAGCACAGATGCAAAGCATAAAAAAGAGAAACATCATAGAAAAACTACCAAGCCAAAATGGCAGACAGAAACACAAGGGAAAAGAAAGAAATGGAGACATAGAGCAACCAGAAAATAAAAGTCAAAATGGCAGCACCAAGTACTCATCTATCAATGATCATCCTAAAGGTAATTGAATTCACCAACTGAATTCACCAATCAAAAGACATGGAGTGCTGGATAGATTAAAAAACAAGACTCAACTACATGCTGCCTCCAAGAGACAGTTCAGCTTTAAAAACAAACACAAAGCTCAAAGTGAAAGAATGGAGAATGAATGGTCCAGGCAAATTACAACCAAAAGAAAGTTGTCAAGCCATACACATATCAGGCAAAAATAGACTTTAAGCAAAAAAGTAACAAGAGGCAAAAATGGGCACTATCTAATGATCACTGGGACAATTCATCAGGAAGACCATCTCTGCCATAGTCCATCAGGATGTTTTTCAAAAATGTACTATAAATACAAAGAGAAAGATCTTCTTTCTCCCCAGCTCATTCCTCTGCCAAGGAACATTTTCAATCACTCTCTCCCCATAGTGGGAGAAGTATGATGTGTCATGTCTATTCAGTGTGAGAAAACTGCATGGAGCAGTAGTGAGTGGCCTGAGGAGAGGAAATACCTGCCCCAGTTAAGGCAGCAAGACCACTCCTCTGCTGCATCATCTGACATGAGCATCAAGAATGAAAATGTCCAGAAATGACAGCAGAGATAGTCAAACAGAAAGCTTTGCTCAAGGTCACTTGACAGTAATTTGTTGTTCATTGTTCATTCATGTCCAACACTTTGCAACCTTATGCAAACTCTCCCAGAGTTTGCTCAAACTCATATACATTGGGTCAGTGATAGCACCCAATTATCTCATCCTCTGTGGCCCCATTCTCCTCCTGCCCTCAACATTTCCCAGTATCTGGACAATAATAAGCCAAAGCAAAACAAAAAACATATCCTGGAAAGAGGCAATTTTTTGTCCAATAGTTGGAGTGAAAACTTTCCATTGTTTCAAATACCAAAGATCATTTCATTGCCTACCAGAAAAATCGTAAGTAGAAGATGAAAAAAATGAAAATCAGATCAAGTATCCCTATAATATCAAGTTTGACATTTAAATGCTAGTGAATCTTCAGTATCAGAACAAGCAACTAAGGTAGCATGGAGGAAAAAGCAGTATCTTTGTACTCAGATAAACTTTTGTTCTAAACTTGCATCACCACTATAGGGCATCCTGATTATTCATTTCTCTTCTCCTTAATTTCCTCATCTGTAAAAAGAGGGTAAGAGTGTTTTTTTTTTCACTTTACTTTACTTTATTTTATATATATATATATATATATATATATATATATATATATATATATACATAATATATAAAGTGCTAAATCGATTTTCAAATTCTAGGAATAATCTTACGATTCTGCAAAGAAATCAAAACAGAATTCGGATGACATCAGACCACCCTCAGTGTCTCTGAGGACACTGTCTCCATTGCTACGTGTGTTTTTGCACTGTTGATTAAGCTTCCACCAATTCATTAGTACTTTGGAAACTAGGTCACCAAGGACTATTTTGTCATTCACTCAAATGCTCCCTGTGCAGGGAACATTAGTGTGTAGCATACTAAACATATAAAAGAAATGTTCCTATTACAGAATTTGTGGAGAAGATCGCCTCCCAACCCAGGAAGAGCAAGTATGCCCTAACAAAACTCAAGAGAAGTCTTCCTTTTCTCTGCACTATCTCTTTTCCCTTTGAACTAAAAGAAGAACTTGGAACTCTAGGATCAGATGTCATTTTAGAGTTGGCAAGGGAAATGGAGACTGAGACAGGGATCTTTGAAAATCTAGGAAATTTCTATTGATTGTCAGATTTGCCTGTGAGAGGATATGTGTGTGTGTGTGTGTGTGTGTGTGTGTGTGTGTGTGTGTGTGTCCATCCATGCAGGTCTCTATGGAGAGTGAGACTGGGAGCTGAGGCAGGTGAAATGTGAGATTAGGGAAAGAAGTGAATAAAAGCTCCTCACTAACTCAATGCTCCTCAGACTGTGGTTTCCTCAATGGCTGCTGCTTATAAAAATTGTCAGAAAATTGTCAGTGTTTAATTTGTCATGAAAGTCTTTTTTTCCACATTCCCTAACTATATGCACAGGGTGAGTTCAGTCAAATCTTAAATGTGGGTTTTTAGTTCATTATAATTATGCAAAAAGTAATCAACACTCATTTCTACTATGTTGTGACTGTGGCAGGAAAATTCTAACTTCATGTTCCTTCAGAATAACAACATACTATCTCTCCAGTAAATCATTTTCCCCATGTGCTAAGGGAGGGATTTCTGTTTCAAAAGCATGTCTGTGAACCCTGAGCAGTGCACCTTGATAACTCACCTAAGGTAAGTGATAATGCTGACGATTTTAGTAGAAAGAAAAGAACCTAAAGAAACTGAACGAGCATAGAAAAATATGAATAGTTACATAGTGCTAAGGAACAAACTTAGCATGAGCAGTTATCATCCCAAATTTAAAGTGTGTTTTCACTTTTATCTATGTTACCACATTATTGAGTTTGCACTACAGTGAAATGTTATCTTCCACAGGCTCAGACAGTAAAGTGTCTGTCTACAATGTGGGAGACCTTGGTTCCATCCCTGGGTCGGGAAGTTCCCTGGAGAAGGAAATGGCAACCCACTCCAGTACTCTTGCTTAGAAAATCCCACGGACGAAGGAGCCTGGTGTCCATGGGGTTGCAAAGAGTCGGACACAAATGAGTGACTTCACTTTCACTGGTAGCCTGAAAACTCCTAGAGGGAAGAGATCCAGTTAATTGTTGGATCTCCAGTCTCTGATATTATGCTCTTTAATAGATGCCTATTAAGTATTTCTTTGTATGAGTAAGTGTAGATTATCTGAATAAACTGTGGACTTTATTTAATAATAATGTATCAGTACTAGTTCATTGGTCTTCCCTGGTAAATCAGTTGGTAAAGAATCCACCTGCAGAGTAGGAGACCTGGGTTTGATCCCTGGGTTGGGAAGATCCCCTGGAGAAAGGAATGGTTACCCACTCTAGCATTCTTGCCTGAAGAATTCCATGGACAGAGGAGCCTGGTGGGTTGCAATTCATGGGGTCATAAAGAGCTGGACACGACTGAGTGAATATCAATTTTATTATAGTAACTTTATTTATTATAGTTCCAAAGTGCAAACAACCCAAAAGTCCACCAGGACTGAGCAGATTAAAAGGGAATATATATGGCAAACATATAGATGATTCTCAAAAACATCCTGAGTGGAAATCAGATTTAAAAACTGGTTCCAATCATACAAAATTCTTGACAACTAATTTATACTGACAAAAAGCAAATTAATGATTATTTGGGGGGCCACGAGTAAAGGAATGGATTGAATTGCAAAGGGAAATGAGGGAGATTTTTTATGATGGAAATGCAATGTATCTTGCATTGCATCTTAAGGTATCTTGGTTGTGGTGGTGGTTTCACAGATATATACATTTTTTCCAAACTCACTGAACTGCAAATCTTTTAATGATTTCAGATTATTATACATAAAAGAAAGAAAGAAAGATAGCACTAACTCATGTCCAACTCTTGTGACCCTATGGGCTGTAGCCTGCCAGGCTCCTCTGTCCTTGGGATTTTCCAAGCAAGAATACTGCAGTGGGTTGCCATTTACTTCTCCAAGCAGACCTTTTTTTTTTTTTTTAAACTTTACATAATTGTATTAGTTTTGCCAAATATCAAAATGAATCCACCACAGGTATACATGTGTTCCCCATCCTGAACCCTCCTCCCTCTTCCCTCCCCATACCATCCCTCTGAGTCGTCCCAGTGCACTAGCCCCAAGCATCCAGTATCGTGCATCGAACCTGGACTCCAAGCAGACCTTAATAAAAATGAAAAAAATTGAATTAACAATCCCAAATCCTAAATACCAGCAAATCTTATGGAGCATTTCTCATATAGTTAACACAACTTACCCACCAACTCAGATGTATGTTCTTTGAGTTGTTCTTTCAAAAGAATGATGCAATAACAACTAGCACTTTTAACTGAATGTGCTGCTGTTAAAATTTGGCATAACAAATAAGATGATCAACATAAAATACCAATTAAATATTTGTCCAAGCCCATGGACATTGAACACCAAGAATGAACCATAAAGTAAACTAACAGACTCTGAGTGATTGTGACATGTCAAGTTCATCAGTTATAACAAATGTACAGCTCTTGTGGGGGTTGTTGATAATGGAGCAAGGGAAGCTGTGCATATGTGGAGGCAAGAGGTATATGGGACATCTATGTACCTTCCCCTCAATTTTGCTGTGAACACAAAATTGCCCTAAAGACATGTTTTGATTTAAAACACACACCATACATAAATTTTTTAAAATGTAAAGACAAAAAAAATAAATAAAACACACACCAAAAAAGTACTAATAGATTTTTCTTGGTTTTGAAAATGGATCATTTTGGTGTAGGGTGGAGAAGCAAAGAAAGAAGATGTTGGACAGAAAAACCGCAAAAATGACATCCTGGTCCTCCGGGATAAGGGCAAATAAAATCTAGGCCACAAAGCAATATTGTTAAGAAGCTGCATGTCAGATTTATGGCTTTTTAACTTGCTGCTCCTGCTGCTGCTAAGTCGCTTCAGTCGTGTCCGACCCCATAGACGGCCTCCTACCAGGCTCCCCCGCCCCTGGGATTCTCCAGGCAAGAACACTGGAGTGGGTTGCCATTTCCTTCTCCAATGCATGAAAGTGAAAAGTGAAAGTGAAGTCGCTAAGTCATGTCCAACTCTTAGCGGCCTCATGAACTGCAGCCTACCAGGCTCCTTCATCCATGGGATTTTCTAGGCAAGAGTACTGGAGTGGGGTGCCATTGCCTTCTCCATCTCTTTTTAAGTATACTTTCTTTTTCTAATGCTTATTTGTTTGTTTATTAATTTATCTGGCTGCCCTGGTCTTAGTTGCAGCATGTGGGCTCTTCATTGTGGCATGTGGGATGCTGGCATCCCTAGTTCAGTTCAGTTCAGTCACTCAGTCGTGCCCGACTCTTTGCGACCCCGTGAATCGCTGCATGCCAGGCCTCCCTGTCCATCACCAACTCCTGGAGTTCACTCAGACTCACGTCCATCGAGTCAGTGATGCCATCCAGCCATCTCATCCTCTGTCGTCCCCTTCTCCTCCTGGCCCCAATCCCTCCCAGCATCAGAGTCTTTTCCAATGAGTCAACTCTTCACTTGAGGCGGCCAAAGTACTAACCAGGGATAAAATCCAGGACCCCTGCATGCTCAGAGTCTTAACCACTGGACCACCAGAAAGAAAGAAAGAAAAGTGAAGTCGCTCAGTTTGTCTGACTCTTTGCCACCCCATGGACTGTAGCCCACTAGGCTCCTCGGTCCATGGCATTTTCCAGGCATGCATATACTGCAGTGGGTTGCCATTTCCTTCTCCAGGGGATCTTCCTGACCCAGGGATCGAACCCGGGTCTCCCAAATTGTAGGCAGACACATAACCATCTGAGCTACATCCTAAATATACTTCCTATTTGGAGAATCAGAGGTGTAAGATTCACAATAGGTATTTCTTATAAATGTCTCAGTAGGATGTCAAAGTCGCTGTTAACAAACTGATTATTAAGTAAAAGAAAAAAGTGCATGTGAACTGGCTTGCTGGGATATTTCATTCGTATTCTAATATTATGTTCTTATGACATTTGTTTCTTCAGGTGGGTTCACTCTTGACTTGACAGGAGGCAGTGATGAGAAATCATACAATAACAACATTCATCCTCCTGGGACTGACAGATGACCCAAAACTACAAGTTCTGCTTTTTGTATTTTTGTTTCTCACCTACATGTTGAGTGTGGCTGGGAACCTCATCATTATCACCCTCACACTTTTGGATTCCCATCTCAAAATGCCCATGTATTATTTCCTCCGAAATTTCTCTGTCTTGGAAGTCTCATTCACCACGGTCTGTATCCCCAGATTCCTGTATTCTATGGCAACTGGAGATAATACTGTTACCTACAATGCTTGTGCCACCCAATTATTTTTTATTGTCCTCTTTGCAGCAACTGAATTTTTTCTCCTTGCAGCCATGTCTTATGACCGCTACATGGCCATTTGTAAACCCCTGCACTACACCACTATCATGAACAACAGAGTCTGCACTGCCCTCGTTCTCTGCTGTTGGTTGGCTGGCCTGTTGATCATCCTCCCACCTCTTGGCATGGGCCTCCAGCTGGAATTCTGTGACTCGAATGTGATAGACCATTTTGGCTGTGATACATCTCCTATTCTACAGATAACTTGCTCAGACACAGTGTTAATAGAGAGAATTGCTTTGAGTTTTGCTGTGCTGACACTCATTTTTACCTTACTGTGTGTGGTCCTCTCCTATACATACATCGTCAAGACCATTCTAAGATTCCCTTCTGCCCAACAAAGGCAAAAGGCTTTTTCCACCTGTTCTTCCCACATTATTGTGGTTTCCATCACCTATGGCAGCTGCATCTTCATCTACATCAAGCCTTCAGCAAAGGAAGGAGTGGCCTTCAACAAAGTGGTGTCTGTGCTCACAACTTCAGTTGCCCCTTTGCTTAATCCATTCATCTACACACTTCGAAATAAACAAGTGAAAGAGGCCTTTAAAGACACAATAAAACAAGTTGTATTTCTCACAAAGAAGTAAGAGACTATTAGTGTTTTGAGACCAAGGTAAATTAAATTTAAATCTTAATAACTCAGAAGTAACAATTGTGAATTTGCCAAATAAATGGTTTCTTTCTTTTTTTTAATTAAATTTATTTATTTTAATTAGAGGCTAATTACTTTACAATATTGCATTGGTTTTGCCATACATCAACATGAATCCACCACTGGTGTACACGTGTTCCCAATCCTGAAAGCGCCTCCCACCTCCCTCCCCATACCATCCCTTTGGGTCATCCCAGTGCACTATCCCCAAGCTTCCTGTATTCCGCATCAAACCTGGACTGGTGATTTGTTTCTTATATGATATTATACATGTTTCAATGCCATTCTCTCAAATCATTCCATCCCTCCCTCTCCCACAGAGTCCAAAAGACTGTTCTATACATCTGTGTCTCTTTTACTGTCTCACATACAAGGTTGTCATTACAATATTTCTAAATTCCATATATATGTGTTAGTATACTGTATTGGTATTTTTCTTTCTGGCTTACTTCACTCTGTATAATCGGCTCCATTTTCATCCACCTCATTAGAACTAATTCAAATGTATTCTTTTTAATGGCTGAATAATATTCCATTGTGTATATATACCACAGCTTTCTTATCCATTCATCTGCTGATGGACATCTAGGTTGCTTCCATGTCCTGGCTATTATAAACAGTGCTGCGATGAACATTGGGGTACACATGTCTCTTTCAATTCTGGTTTCCTCGGGTGTACGCCCAGCAGTGGGATTGCTGGGTCGTATGGCAGTTCTATTTCCAGTTTTTTAAGGATTCTCCACACTGTTCTCCATAGTGGCTGTACTTGTTTGCATTCCCACCAACAGTGTAAGAGGGTTCCCTTTTCTCCACACCCTCTCCAGCATTTATTGCTTGTAGACTTTTGGATTGCAGCCATGCTGACTGGTGTGAAATGGTACCTCATTGTGGTTTTGATTTGCATTTCTCTGATAATGAGTGATGTTGAGCATCTTTTCATGTGTTTGTTAGCCATCTGTATGTCTTCTTTGGAGAAATGTCTAAAGAACTAAATAGTTCTTTGGGCCATTTTTTGATTGGGTCATTTATTTTTCTGGAATTGAGCTGCAGGAGTTGCTTGTATATTTTTGAGATTAGTTGTTTGTCATTTGCTTCATTTGCTATTATTTTCTCCCATTCTGAAGGCTGTCTTTTCACCTTGCTTAGAGTTTCTTTTGTTGTGCAGAAGCTTTTAATTTTAATTAGATCCCATTTGTTTATTTTTGCTTTTATTTCCAATATTCTGGGAGGTGGGTCATAGAGGATCCTGCTGTGATTTATGTCAGAGTGTTTTGCCTATGCTCTCCTCTAAGAGTTTTATACATCCATTTTGAGTTTATTTTTGTGTATGGTGTTAGAAAGTGTTCTAGTTTCATTCTTTTACAAATGGTTCACCTGTTTTCCCAGCACCACTTGTTAAAGAGATTGTCTTTTCTCCATTGCATATTCTTGCCTCCTTTGTCAAAGATAAAGTGTCCATAGGTGCATGGGTTTATCTCTGGGCTTTCTATTTTGTTCTATTGATCTATATTTCTGTCTTTGTGCCAGTACCATACTGTCTTCCTGACTATGGCTTTGTAGTAGAGCCTGAAGTCAGGCAGGTTGATTCCTCCAGTTCCATTCTTCTTTCTCAAGATTGCTTTGGCTATTCGAGGTTTTTTGTATTTCCATACAAATTGTGAAATTATTTGTTCTAGCTCTGTGAAAAATACCGTTGGTAGCTTGATAGGGATTGCATTGAATCTATAGATTGCTTTGGGTAGTATACTCATTTTCACTATATTGATTCTTCCAATCCATGAACATGGTATATTTCTCCATCTGTTAGTGTCCTCTTTGATTTCGTTCACTAGTGTTTTATAGTCTGTATATAGGTCTTCAGTTTCTTTAGGTAGATATATTCCTAAGTATTTTATTCTTTTCATTGCAATGGTGAACGGAATTGTTTCCTTATTTTCTCTATTTTCTCATTATTAGTATATAGGAATGCAAGGGATTTCTGTGTGCTGACTTTATATCCTGCAACTTTACTATATTCATTGATTAGCTCTAGTAATTTTCTGGTAGAGTCTTTAGGGTTTTCTATGTAGAGGCTCATGTCATTTGCAAAAAGTGAGAGTTGTATTTCTTCTTTTCCAATTTGGATTCCTTTTATTTCTTTTTCTGCTCTGATTGCTGTGGCCTAAACTTCCAAAACTATGTTGAATAGTAATGGTGAGAGTGGGCACCCTTGTCTTGTTCCTGACTTTAGGGGAAATGCTTTCAATTTTTCACCATTGAGGATAATGTTTGCTGTGGGTTTGTCATATATAGCTTTTATTATGTTGAGGTATGTTCCTTCTATTCCTGCTTTCTGGAGAGTTTTTATCATAAATAGATGTTGAATTTTGTCAAAGGCTTTCTCTGCATCTATTGAGATAATCATATGGCTTTTATTTTTCAATTTGTTAATGTGGTGTATTACATTGATTTGCAAATATTGAAGAATCCTTGCATTCCTGGGATAAAGCCCACTTGGTCATGGTGTATGATCTTTTTAATGTGTTGTTGGATTCTGATTGCTAGAATTTTGTTAAGGATTTTTGCATCTATGTTCACCAGTGATATTGGCCTGTAGTTTTCTTTTCTTTTCTTTTTTTTTTTTTTTTTGTGGCATCTTTGTCTGGTTTTGATATTAGGGTGATGGTTGCCTTATAGAATGAGTTTGGAAGTTTACCTTCCTCTGCCATTTTCTGGAAGAGTTTGAGTAGGATAGGTGTTAGCTCTTCTCTAAATTTTTGGTAGAATTCAGCTGTGAAGCCGTCTGGACCTGGGCTTTTGTTTGCTGGAAGATTTCTGATTACAGTTTCAATTTCCGTGCTTGTGATGGTCTGTTAAGATTTTCTATTTCTTCCTGGTTCAGTTTTGGAAAGTTGTACTTTTCTAAGAATTTGTCCATTTCTTCCACGTTGTCCATTTTTCTGGCATATATTGCTGATAGTAGTCTCTTATGATCCTTTGTGTTTCTGTGTTGTCTGTTGTGATCTCTCCATTTCTAATTTATTGATTTGATTTTTCTCCCTTTGTTTCTTGATGAGTCTGGCTAATGGTTTGTTAATTTTATTTATCCTTTCAAAGAACCACCTTTTGGCTTTGTTGATTTTTGCTATGGTCTCTTTTGTTTCTTTTGCATTTATTTCTGCCCTAATTTTTAAGATTTCTTTCCTTCTACTAACCCTGCGGTTCTTCATTTCTTCCTTTTCTAGTTGCTTTAGGTGTAGAGTTAGGTTATTTATTTGACTTTTTTCTTGTTTCTTGAGGTATGCCTCTATTGCTATGAACTTTCCCCTTAGCACTGATTTTACAGTGCAAAACCCCATAGGTTTTGCGTTGTTGTGTTTTCATTTTCATTCACTTCTATGCGTATTTTGATTTCTTTTTTTATTTCTTCTGTGATTTGTTGGTTATTCAGCAGCGTGTTGTTCAGCCTCCATATGTTGAAATTTTTAATAGTTTTTCTCCTGTAATTGAGATCTAATCTTACTGCATTGTGGTCAGAAAAGGTGCTTGGAATGATTTCAACTTTTTTGAATTTACCAAGGTGAGATTTATGGTCCAGGATGTGATCTATCCTGGAGAAGGTTCCGTGTGCCCTTGAGAAAAATGTGAAATTAATTGTTTGGGGGTGAAATGTCCTATAGATATCAATTAGGTCTAACTGGCCTATTGTATCATTTAAAGTTTGTGTTTATTTGTTAATTTTCTATTTAGTTGTTCTATCCATAGGTGTGATTGGGGTATTAAAGTCTCCCACTATTATTGTCTTATTGTTAATTTCCCCTTTCATACTTGTTAGCATTTGTCTTACATATTCCGGTGCTCCTATGTTGGGTGCATATATATTTATAACTGTTATATCTTCTTCTTGGATTGATCCTTTGATCATTATGTAGTGTCCTTCTTTGTCTCTTTTCACAGCCTTTGTTTTAAAGTCTATTTTATCTAATATGAATATTGCTACTCCTGCTTTGTTTTGATCCCTATTTGCATGGAATATCTTTTTACAGCCCTTCACTTTCAGTCTGTATGTGTCCTTTGTTTTGAGGTGGGTCTCTTGTAGACAACATATGTAGGGGTCTTGTTTTTGTATCCATTCAGCCAGTCTTTGTCTTCTGGTTGGGGCATTCAACCCATTTACGTTTAAGGTAATTATTGATAAGTATGATCCCGTTGCCATTTACTTTATTGTTTTTAGTTCGAGTTTATACACCGTTTTTGTGTCTCCTGTCTAGAGAATATCCTTTAGCATTTGTTGGAGAGCTGGCTTGGTGGTACTGAATTCTCTCAGCTTTTGCTTTTCTGTAAAACTTTTGATTTCTCCTTCATATTTGAATGAGATCCTTGCTGGGTACAGTAATCTGGGCTGTAGGTTATTTTCTTTCATCACTTTAAGTATGTCTTGCCATTCCCTCCTGGCCTGAAGAGTTTCTATTGAAAGATCAGCTGTTATCCTTATGGGAATCCCCTTGTGTGTTATTTGTTGTTTTTCCATTGCTGCTTTTAATATTTGTTCTTTGTGTTTGGTCTTTGTTAATTTGATTAATTTGTGTCTTGGGGTGTTTCACCTTGAGTTTATCCTATTTGGGACCCTCTGGGTTTCTTGGACTTGGGTGATTATTTCCTTCCCCATTTTAGGGAAGTTTTCAACGATTATCTCCTCATGTATTTTCTCATGGTCTTTTTTTTTTTTTTTTTTTTTTTTTTGTCTTATTCTTCTGGGATTCCTATGACTCGAATGTTGGAGCATTTAATATTGTCCTGGAGGTCTCTGAGATTGTCTTCATTCTTTTAATTCGTTTTTCTTTTTTCCTCTCTGATTCATTTATTTCTACCATTCTATCTTCTAATTCACTAATCCTATCTTCTGCCTCTGTTGTTCTACTATTTGTTGCCTCCAGAGTGTTTTTTATCTCATTTTTTGCATTATTCATTATATATTGACTCTTTTTTATCTCTTCTAGGTCCTTGTTAAACCTTTCTTGCATCTTCTCAATCCTTGTCTCCAGGCTATTTATCTGTGATTCCATTTTGATTTCAAGATTTTGGATCATTTTCACTATCATTATTCGGAATTCTTTATCAGGTAGATTCCCTATCTCTTCCTCTTCTGGTTGGTTTGGTGGGCATTTATCCTGTTCCTTTACCTGCTGGGTATTCCTCTGTCTCTTCATCTTGTTTATATTGCTGAGTTTGGGGTGTCCTTTCTGTATTCTGGCAGTTTGTGGAGTTCTCTTTATTGTGGAGTTTCCTCACTGTGAGTGGGGTTGTATAGGTGGCTTGTCAAGGTTTTTTGTTTAGGGAAGCTTGTGTCGGTGTTCTTGTGGGTGGAGCTGTATTTCTTCTCTCTGGAGTGCAATAAAGTGTCTAGTAACGAGTTATGAGATGTCAATAGTTTTGGAGTAACTTTGGGCAGCCTGTATATTGAAGCGCAGGGCTGTGTTCCTGTGTTGCTGGAGAATTTGTGTGATATGTCTTGCTCTGGAACTTGTTGGCCCTTTGGTGGTGCTTGGTTTCAGTGTAGGTATGGTTGCGTTTGATGAGCTCCTATCGATTAATGTTCCCTGGAGTCAGGTGTTCTCTGATGTTCTCAGGATTTGGACTTAATCCTCCTGCTTCTGGTTTTCTGTCTTATTTTTACAGTAGTCTCAAGACTTCTCCTTCTATACAGCACCATTGATAAAACATCTTTTGAAGACAATGGCCTGCTTTTCTGGATGCCTGATGTCCTCTGCCAGCATTCAGAAATTGTTTTGTGAAATTTACTCAGCGTTTAAATGTTCTTTTGATGAATTTGTGGGGGAGAAAGTGGTCTCCCCCACCTATTCCTCCACCATCTTCAAATAAATGGTTTCTTTATATTCTGCAGATTCATCAAGCTAATCCAACCCCAGCAAGATTTTTCTCTTATAATACAAAAGCCAAAATAAAGCTTTTTCTTCTCTTCTTCAAGCTTATTTCATTCAGTATGTTTTTTTCAATTAATGCATGTTCCAGAGACCAGATTTCCCAAAATAACCCATGTCATAAAAAAGAAATTTAAATAAATAAAATTATATTTCTGATCATATGGCCATCTCATGATACAGAATATAAATTCCCAGAGAGCATTTCTCACTCATTGGGAAGACTTCAATATCTAATACTCATTGGGAAGATACTTCCAGTATCTAGTGTTCAATTGTACAAGAGTCATTAGTCATTAAAGATTCTTTACCAAAGCTTTAAAAATGATCTTTAAAATACTAAAACTCTTTCTCATTTTAAAATGTTTATTTTTCAGGAATGAGTAGACAGTATTAATAGAGAAAATTCAAAATCAGTGAAGATAATTATATTCTTTCTTTTAAATCAATTTATATACAAAAATATTTCTGCTGACCTTTCTAAAAATTATTTGGCTGTACTACATCCTGAAATACATGATTACAGAAGAGACATAAAAAGACTTCCAAAAGCTGGAGACTTCTACTGACATTACCAATAATGGTGCTTCGACATAGACCCAAGAAGAACAAGCCCTGAATTTAGGATAAGATAAGTAAATCTTAGTTAATTAAGTTCTCCAGTATCTAAACTTTTATTATCCCTTGATTTAAGGAGAAAGTTATAAATTAGGAGGGTTGATAAAAACATCAAAAAGTTCATGATTTAGGAAGGATATTCTAAGGAGTGTTTTGTTGCTTATCCTAGACTACTGAAGATAAAATCCAGGTATAGTGTGAAAAAAGTAATAGACTTACAGAAGATAGAAATGGTAAAACAGGTAACAGTTACACAAGGACCTTGGATCAAATGATTAAAAATCTTTCTATTAAATGGCAATGACAGTCTTTGTAGTTCTGCACTTGTGAAAATAAAATTTTTTGCTTTCATAATATTATCTATGTTTATTAACCATCACCTCATTGCTAAAATGTACTTTTTATTTCTATATTTTAATTGTTCTTTACATGATAATGGCCATAGCATGAGTGTAAGCTTCTTCTATACTTCAAAAATATTCAGGGAAAATGGGACTCTATTCTCCAAGACCTTTCTTCTTTTTCCATTTAAAATTTCTAAAACACCAAGAGTCCATACTGATACAAACAAATGATGGAATAAATTAACAAAGGAGGGAGAAATATTGTGCAGAAGGATACCAAATAGTTCATATAGATACTCCTCTTATAGAGGAGAAACTGACAAACACTACAGCAGTCAGATAATCCAGATCAACACCATAAATCATGTTGATAGTATGTATCCTTGACAGCATGTGAAAAAAAAATGTCACTTTACCTCTGTGGTCTTCTTCCCAATCTTGTCAGACAACTTCCAATAGTGGGCATCTTATATTAATAAAATATCTAACCAGCAACCCTCAAAGCTGCCAGAGTTTTCAAATATAAGAAAGTCTGAGAAACTCTCACAGGTAAGAGGAGCCTAAGGAGATCTGAACACTAAATGTAGCATAGTGTCCTAGATGAGGTCATGGAATAGAAAAAACAATAAAAATAAAAATACCTGTGTAAGCTAAGGAAATCTGAATAAACTGTGGACTTTATTTAATAATAATGTATCAGTACTAGTTCATTGGGCTTCCCTGATAGTTCAGTTGGTAGAGAATCCACCTGTATGTATGGCAAAACCAATACAATATTGTAAAGTAATTAACCTCCAATTAAAATAAATAAATTTATATTAAAAAAAATAATAATCCACCTGCAAAATAGGAGCCCCAGGTTTGATCCCTGGGTTGGGAAGATCCCCTGGAGAAGGTAATGGTTACCCATTCCAGCATTCTTGTCTGAAGAATTCCAAGGAGAGAGGAGTCTGGTGGGCTGCACTTCATGGGGTTACAAAGAGCTAGACACGACTAAGTGACTATCACTTTTATTATAGTAACTTTATTCATTATAGTCCTAAATTGCTTCCCTTGTGGTTCAGCTGGTAAAAAAATCCACCTGCAATGCAGAAGAGCTGGGTTTGATCTCTGAGTTGGGAAAATCCCCTGGAGAAGAGATAGGCTACCCACTCCAGTATTCTTGGGCTTCCCTTGTAGCTCAGCTGAGAAAGAATCTGCCTGAAATGTGGGAGACCTGGGTTCAATCCCTGGGTTGGGAAGATCACATGAAAAAAAGAAAGGCTGCCCACTTCAGTATTCTGGCCTGGAGAATTCCAAGCACAGTATGGGGAATCACAAAGAGTTGGACACGACTGTGAGACTGACTTTCACTTTTTCACTAGTTCATTAATGGTAACAAATGCATCATCCTAATGTAAGATTTTAAAAGGATAATTTGGGTATATAGTATATAGGAATCACCCTTACTATCTACTCTGTGGGAGCTCAGTTATGTCTTACTCTTGGTAACCCTACAGACTGTAGCCCTCCAAGCTCCTCTCTCCATGGGAGTCTCCAGGAAAGAATACTGGAGTTGGCTGCTACATCCTTCTCTGGGGGATCTTCCCAACCCAGGGATCGAACCCATGTTTCTTACATCTCCTGACATGGGAGGCGGGTTCTTTACCACTAGGGCCACCTGGGAAGCCCACTACCTTCTCCATTTTCCTATAAATCTAAAATGTTCTCTTTTTTTTAAGTTCTTAAAAAAATAAAATCTATTTAAAAATAAATATAAATCCTCAAGTTAAATAGCAACTATTTCTCCATGCTGAGAAAAATCCGTGGAGACTTAAGTGATGGATTTGAATGAAGACATAAAGATGTGTTTTGCCAGCCACTCAATCAAAAGACCCCTCCCAACTCCATTGTTCTGTCTCTCATTCTTCTCCTTAGTCTCCTGATGACCTGTATTTGATGCTCTCATTGCAATTTTGTTACCAATCTCTCTGGGATGACTTGTCTTAAACATCTACTTAACTTTGTTCTTGGAGAGGGCAACAAAATGTCTTTATTAGTCCCTCAGAACCAGGATCCCTAAGGAATGTATTGTTTCTCAGCACAATTGATCCCAAAGTGGCTGTTCTGAAGAGAGAGAAAATATGTTACTTTGGATGTTTAAGAACCTCTAAAAAGTTAATGATAGTGCAATGGTAAAGAATACATTTGCCAATGCAGGAGACACAAGAGATGCCGCTTTGATTCCTGGGATGGGAAGCTCCCCTGGAGCAGGAAACGGCAACCCACTCCAGTATTCTTGCCTGGGAAATCCCATGGACAGAGGAGCCTGGCAGGCTACAGTTCATGGGATCGCAAGAGTCAGACATGACTGAGCAACTGAGTATGCATGTCTTGATCTACAGTCTGTGCATATGATGGAAGCACAATACTACTTTCTATTCTGGCAGGACCAATAAGGGGACAGAACCCACCTTAGACTCAGAAAAGATTAGAAAAGTGGAAAAGTAAGCAGAGAAAAGTGGAAAAGTAAGCAGAGAGCATTTCTTTAAGAAAACTGGATCGACAAATATAAGAGTCTGTCTTTTAAAATTCTTTGGGTTAATAGTTCCACCTGGGCAAAATGTTTTATGCAAATATAAAAATTAGAAATAATTAATGATATTTGCTGGCATTAATACTAGATGAAAGCAAAGTATAAGTTTCTTACAGAGTTTCAGTCTGGATGACTGGAATTATACTGCTCTTGACACAAATAGGCAATTAACATGGAGAATCAGCATTGTGCTTTTTGATCATTTCTCCAAATTGGTCTTTCCATCTTCTTTCAAGATTCTTACTTCTTAAATCCACATTCCTACTTTTTCCAGAATAATCTTCAATAAATGAATTTAAGCTTTTCACATTCCTCAAAAAAATTCATCAGTGCCTCCTTGAGGACAGATTTTAGTCAAATCTTAAGATAGGACTCTAGGACTTTAGTACATCCAGTGTAAAAATTCTTTTTCACTGTCCTCTTCTAATATTTCAGGCCTTCTGTACAGTCAACATGAGATCATGCAGCAGAATTTCTGCAATGCAGTTTCTTCAGTCTAGAAGATCCATCCATTTTTGAAAAATAATTGCTAACATAAAATTATAAATGAACTATACCTCAATAAAAAGAATTTTAATAAATAAAAATAACTGCTTTATTGATATATAATTCACAAACTATAAAATTCATCCTTTTTTAATTGAAAGATTCTTTAAATTCTATAATGCTTTACAATTTTCAAAAATTCCACACATATGCTTTCATATAATCCTGTAATAATCTTTCTTTTCCTTTCCCTCTCCTTACTGGTAACCACTAGTTTGTACTCTATATCGCAGAAGTAGAAAACAAGCTTATGGCTCTAGCAGAGTGAAAAAGGAGTAGGGCTAAATTGGGAGATTGTGATTGACATATATACCTTACTATATACATAAAATAGATAACTAATAAGGACCTACTGTATAACACAGGAAACTCTACTGAAAATTCTATAATGGCCTATATGGGAAAAGAATCTAAAAAAGAGTGGATATATGTATGTATATAACTGAGTCACTTTGCTGTACAGCAGAAACTAACACAACATTGTAAATCAACTATGAAAGTGTTAGTCACTCAGTCCTATCTGACTCTTTGCAATCCCAGGGACTATAGCCCACCAGGCTCCTCCATCCATGGATTTTCCCAAGCAAGAATTCTAGGCTGGGTTGCATTTCTTTCTCCAGGAGATCTTCCCAACTCAAGGATCGAACACAGAGTCTCCTGTGTCTACTGCAGTGACAGGTGGATTGTTTACCATCTGAGTCACCAGCGAAGCCATAAATAAATCAGTCTGGCTTCCCTCAGGGAATTTTGAGCAGCTTCTCTCCTAAATTCATCTGAACTATCTCTAGGCCATGTGGAGAGAATCAAGTCTTTTGACTTTTCATCTGATTCTTTTTGTTTTGCGGATGACCTGTTGTTGCATCTTCCTTTCTCCAAAGACACACCTCCCCCTGATGTATGATGAAAACTATTATACAGAGTGAAGTAAGCCAGAAGGAAAAACACCAATAAAGTATACTAACCCATATATATGGAATTTAGAAAGATGGTAACAATAACCCGGTGTACGAGACAGCAAAAGAGACACTGATGTATAGAACAGTCTTATGGACTCTGTGGGAGAGGGAGAGGGTGGGAAGATTTGGGAGAATGACATTGAAACATGTAAAATATCATATAAGAAATGAGTTGCCAGTCCAGGTTCGATGCACGATACTGGATGCTTGGGGCTAGTGCACTGGGACGACCCAGAGGGATGGTATGGGGAGGGAGGAGGGAGGAGGGAGGAGGGTTCAGGATGGGGAACACAGGTATACCTGTGGCGGATTCATTTTGATATTTGGCAAAACTAATACAATTATGTAAAGTTTAAAAATTAAATTAAATTAAAAAATTTTAAAAATAAAGGTAAAAGAAAAAAGAAAACTATTTCAAAGAATTTCTTCAAATTCAATACACTGTAGATTAATTAGTGACTTTTGAACCTGGGCTCCCAACGGAACCTTGAGTTTGTTTAGTCTGTTTTTCCCTCCACATCTGTGGTGGACTCAGCAGATATAACTAATCCTGTTCTTATAAATGTAAATTTTAAGAGGAAACCTGTCTCCCTGTTTGAAAAGGCCAAAATCTCAATTTCTCAAACTGGAGAGAGTTGCAATCAGTTTCCACAGTCTTTCCATCTCCTCAGTTAACCATAATTCAGTTCAGTGCAGTGCAGTCACTCAGTCGTATCTGACTCTGCAACCCCATGAACCGTAGCACACCAGGCCTCCCTGTCCATCACCAATTTCCGGAGTTCACCCAAACTCATGGGCATCGAGTCAGTGATGCCATCCGACCATCATCCTCTGTCGTCCCCTTCTCCTTCTGCCCTCAATCTTTCCCAGCATCAGAGTCTTTTCAGAATACATGAACATTTTTTCCTACTGATAGAGTGGAACCATAAAACTGAATTTTTTTTTTAATTCCTTAAAAGGAGAGGTGACTAGAAATTAATAGGCATTGGTTACTGACGAGAACATTCTCACAGAATTTTTGTGAAATACTAATGTGAGGTACACACAAATAATGTGGTGAAGTCTACACTTACTTGCCTTCAGTCATCCATTCTTGTCTAGCTTTGAGTCACATGAAGGACTTTTGTGATTAAAGTACACGCAGAAGCCATGAAGGACCATCAAAGAGGTGAGTATAATCAAGCTGATATTTTTATCAGCATAATGACTTTAGCAGAAGACTGTAATTTGGGACAAGCTGCTATAGCAAAAATGATCGGCAAGTCTAACAAGCAAATAAGAGAAACATTACTTTGTAGAGAAAAGAGTGGAAGTTGGAAGGGGTTGTTTCATATGAAATTCCTTGTAAGGAAAGTGAGTTTATTTTTTAATTTTATTGAAGTATAGTTGATTTACAATGTTGTGTAGTTTCTTCTGTACAGTAAAGTGACTCCATTATACACGTATATATTCTTTTACATATTCTTTTCCATTATGATTTGTCAAATGATATTTAGTATAGTTCTCTGTGCTGTAGAGTTGGTCCATTTGTTTATCCATAGATCCACTGTTTATCTACCCTATATATAATAGTTTGCCTCTGTAATCCCAAATCCCATTCCTTCCCTTCCTTACCCACTGCTCTTCAGCAACCACAAGTCTGTCCTTGGTAAGGAAAGGAGTTCAATAAATAAATAAATAATAAGTAAATAAGTATAGTGCAGTAGTTTCCATTGGCTGCGCCTGTTGCTGGGAAAGGAAAACTCTTCCTGTCAGGGTCTGTGATTGATGTCAAGTTGTAGTCTGTGAAGGTTCTTCCTTCTGGCCTTCTGCCTCCATTTTAAATGAAGTTTCCTTCAACTTATTTCACAGCATTCTGTTTCCTTCATCCTGTATCATTGCTCTCCTCTGTTGACATATTTGTTTTTGAATAATTAAACTTTACAACTGTGAAGTATAATAAAATTTGTTCTGTAAGTTTGTTGATTTTGACAGATATTCACCACTCAAAACTACTGGACTCAAATTTAGGTACTAAATAACGTTGACAATATTTCAGAAGAAGAATCAACAGATAGTTCTGAGATATTGCCTTGTCCTATGACGTGACATGATCTTGCACAAGATCTTTGAATAATGTTCATGAAAGGGAGAAGGGTTAAGAACCAAGACATATGATTTATAGAGGATACAGTCAATAGGAAAAGTTCCAAGAAAGCCCTTTCCTCTCAATCTGATGACAATGTCTCAGATTGTCGTCATTGTCTCTCATTGTTCTCCACTACACAATCTAAATCTCCAAGCTGAGAATATAATCTTCTTTAATGAGCTTTATATTTTATAACACATTTGTCCACATGTATGTAAACACATTAGGCTATTGGTCAATGAATACATTAAGTTAGGACATTTCTATGCTACTGCACAGGAGTTTATTAATTATTTCCCAGATGAAGTTGAGATATCAAAAAAGTAACTACTGACAGGGAAAAAATAAGAAAGTTTTCAGGGACCAAAGAATAGTCCAGGGCAAGGTATCATATGAGGCTACCTGAAGCCAGAATCAAAAATAAGAGATAGAATCAGGTAGATAAGATGGAAAGACAGTTGGGGGTCAGAGATTTGACCTTGCACATGAAGTCTCCTATGATCAGTCCCTGAGTGACTGTATTACCTAGAATGGAAGCAGCTAGCAGATAACAAAAAACATTTCATGTCCCCATAATACCATCTGAAAATCAGGTGCATCTGAAAACTCTGCAAATGAACACAGTCCATTCCCTCACTGTGGAGGGCAAAGCCATGTTTCCTTAGACTCAGGGGAAACCCACCTCAAGGCTCTTTGTGGGAAATATTTTACAACAACCAAGTGAAAACCATTCTTGCAAAAAAACTAGTTGGTGTTTACTGGGAGGATCCTGTTCTAAAAGGGAAAAATCAGGAGCCCTGGAGACAGAGTACAGATGGGAAACATTTGAATAGCTAGAGTGTGATTAATCATAGGTTTTAAAGAGCAATTGTCTCCCTACTACTGGTCCCAATTCACATTCAATTAGTTAACTGACATTTACTTTGGTCAAACAGGCAGAAGTGGCATCATATAAAAGATTGATTCTCGACTCAAAAAAAAAACAGGGGAAATGAGAACATGGAGAAGTCAGTTATCCATGTCCTCCCATCTGCCCAATAATGAAAAGCTATACACAGGTAAAGTGGAAGGAAGTTTCAAGGGCAGTATTCTTAAATGTTTAAGAACTGAATCTCTGGAATCAAATTATTTGTCTTCATATCCCCACTTTACCATACCTTTGATCGATTGGTAACCTAGATGGATAATTTAGGTTCCCTAATACTTATGAGGAGCTTCATTCAAGGCTCACCAGTAAAGAATCCACCTGCCAACGCAAGAGACACAGGTTCAATCCCTGGGATGGGAAGATCCCTTAGAGAAAGAAATGGTAACCCATTCCAATATTGTTGCCTGGGAAATTCCATGGACAGAGAAGCCTGGCAGACTACAGTTCATGGGGTCACAAAGAGTCAGATACAACTTAGCAACTAAACAACAATACTTACTCCTCATCTTCAAAGTGTGAATTACAGTACTACAGACTGCAGAGAGTTACTACACTCAGTTCAGTTCAGTCACTCAGTCGTGTCCAACTCTTTGCGACCCCATGAACCACAGCATGTCAGGCCTCCCTGTCCATCACCAACTCCCAGAGTCCACCCAAACCCATGTCCATTGAGTTGGTGATGTCATCCAACCATCTTATCCTCTGTCATCCCCTTCTCCTCCTGCCCTCAATCTTTTCCAGCATCAGGGTCTTTTCCAATGAATCAGCTCTTCGCATCAGGTAGACAAAGTATTGGAGTTTCAGCTTCAATATCAGTCCTACCAATGAACACCCAGGACTGGTCACTTTTAGGATGGACTGGTTGGATATCCTTGCAGTCCAAGGGACTCTCAAGAGTCTTCTTCAACACCACAGTTCAAAAGAATCAATTCTTCAGCACTCAGCCTTCTTCACATTCCAACTCTCACATCCATACATGACCACTGGAAAAACCATAGCCTTGACTAGATGGACTTTTGTTGGCAAAATATCTCTGCTTTTTAATATGCTGTCTAGGTTGGTCATAACTTTTCTTCCAAGGAGTAAGTGTCTTAATTTATGGCTGCAGTCAACATCTGCAGTGATTCTGGAGCCCAAAAAAATAAAGTCTGACACTGTTTCCACTGTTTCCCCATCTATTTCCCATGAAGTGATGGGACCGGATGCCATGGTCTTAGTTTTCTGAATGTTGAGCTTTAAGCCAACTTTTTCACTCTCCTCTTTCAATTTCATCAAGAGTCTCTTCTTCACTTTCTGCCATAAGGGTGGTGTCATCTGCACATATGAGGTTTTTTATATTTCTCCCGGCAATCTTGATTCCAGCTTGTTCTTCCTCCAGCCCAGCATTTCTCATGATGTACTCTGCATATAAGTTAAATAAGCAGGGTGACAATATACAGCCTTGATGTACTCCTTTTCCTATTTGGAACCAGTCTGTTGTTCCATGTCCAGTTCTAACTGTTGCTTCCTGACCTGCATACAGGTTTCTCAAGAGGCAGGTCAGGTGGTCTAGTATGTTGAGATAAACTATGTAATGTGTTTAACACTACATCTGGCACCTAGTTTATGAAATGTTAGCTGTTAGCCTAATAAAATTTGGAAGTTAATTTGAAGGAAGAAAAATGGACTTCCTTATCCAGAAGCATCTTTTCTATGGTTGAAATTTATTATCAGAAATATACTTTCCAATTAAAACAAAATATCTCTGGAATCAATAGTTCAAAATATTTTGAGTTTTTTAAAAACTTAATGAAGCTTTTGAAAATTTAATATTAACCATGTCTGACTTTACAACAAGAAAGCTATTAGAAAGAAGCTTTCTGAATAAGAAGACACCCTCACTAAGTGGTTAACCTTTCACATAATAAGTAATTCACTTACTAAGTTTTCCAGAGAATTTTAGAGACCAAGAAACCGAAATATGCAAACTAGTAATTGTTGGAAGCTAGAGAACACTTTAGAGTTAGAAAATCTGAATATCACAAAACAGATTCCTAAAACTTTTTTCCCACACTTTTATAGAAAAGAAAATATATAATTAAGATTCAGGAGACAAATTTATTTTCTTGCCAATTATGAGACAGTTATGCCTATATTTCCAACAATTTGTTCTCAACATCAGAATTAGAGGACTGAACAAAATGGTTGACAGTATCAGCTGATTTAAAATTGTATCGATCTGTTCATAATTTATAAATAACATTTTTATATAAAGGGGACTGGTATTCATTAAGTTTGAGTGCTTTTTTAATAAACAAAGAGATAAAAGGAAATAAATAAGAGTGTGGAAGAGACAGCTAAGTTTGCAGCACAGTCTGAATGAGGTTTTCTGATTTGGCAGAAGGTTTTGAAAGGTCAGGGTACCAGGACAAGTCCAGAAGATAACTTAAAGTTATGTGCATGTGTAGAGTGAGTTCAAAAAGAGGTGAATGGATTAAGAAATATGGTCAGCATGTTATACCACAAACTACTAACAGTAAATGACAAACCTAAGTACTTCTTTCTCTCTTGGAAAGAAGAGATCATACTCTGTGCTACATATATGAAGATCTCTATTAATAATTAGACTTTCCAAGGAAGCACTACTTGTGAGACTCCAGAAGTCCTCAAAGTAAAAGTGGATAGAAAAGTTTATGGAAGTCTGGGAAATAAATTAAGGAGGATAGAACTATGATCACAGTGAAGGAAAGAATGGAAAGGGTACCAAACTTCACTTAACCAAAGAGGGAAAGTAAGAGACTTCCCTGGTGGTCCAGTGGTTGAGAATTTGCCTTCTAATGCAGGGAATGCAGGTTCAACCCCTGGTAAGGGAACAAAGAGCCCATATGTCGTTGTTGTTTAGTTGCTAAGTCATGTCTGACTCTTTTGCAACTCGCCAGGCTCCTCTGTCCATTGGGCTTCCCAGGTGAGAAGACTGTACTGGAGTGAGTTGCCATTTCCTTCTCCAGGGGATCTTCCCAATTCAGGGATCAAACCCAGGTCTCCTGCATTGGCAGGTGGATTCTTTACCACTGACCCACCAGAGAAGCCCAAGATCCCACATGCCACAGGGTAACTAAGCCTGCATGCCACAACTAGAAAGGCCTGAAAGCCATCAACTAGTGAGCCTGTGTATTCCAAAGCCCGTGTTCTGCAAGAAGAGAAGCCTGCAGGCTGCAGTGAAGATACAGCGCAGCCAAAAACAAACAAAACCAAAGAGAGAAAGCACTTAGCACACACAACTCCTTTTTAAGGGAAAAAGAAGAGTGAAAATACTCAGCCTTTATTTAGTATTAATAATGTCCCTAAAACTATGCTAAGAACCTTGGGTTTAATCTTACTTAATTCTCACCATAATTCAATGAGGCACATGATATTAATATTTGCACTTTTGGGGTGATGAAATAAAGAAAGCAGAGGGCGGCAGATCCATTATTTGGTTCATTACCCAGACCATTACCATAATCTGACTGATTCCAATACCCCAGTCCTTCACCATCACCATTTACAAAATGACCCAGGTAACTGAACTCTGCCGATTCAGGAATTACCTTTCCTGAAGTCTCAACCAAACTCCTAGAGAAGAATTGGGAATGGGGGTAGACTCAAGGGCTGGAACAGAATTCAGTCCTATAGCAGCTCATTTCCACAAAATATTTCTGCACATTAATCTTAATAATGTACAATTTTTTGTCTGATTTACTCTTGGGCCAAGGCAAAGACACCTGGTGTCAGTTGAGGAGAGGGGCTTCCCGGGTGGTTCAGTGGTAAAGAATCCATCTGCCAATGCAGGAGCCATGGGAGAGGTTCAATCCCTGGGTTGAGGAGATCCCTTGGGGGAGGAAATGGCAACCCACTCCAGTATTCTTGCCTGACAAATCCCGTGGACAGAGGAACCTGGCGGGCTACAATCCATGGGGTCACAAAGAGTCAGACAAGACTTAGTGACTGAGCAAGCATGCACCCATGCCAGTTGAAGGGACTCAGGTAAAAGTGATCTCTTTACCCTTGATGCCAAAAATAGCTTCAATAAGTTTCAAGACATTATGGGAGGTAATTAAGACTATATGGAAATAGATGAATGATGTTTCAGTTAAAGGGAAATCAGCCAACTTATTTCCATGTATAAAATGCTTGGTCCTTCTTATTGACTTGAAAAATATTTATTTAACTCTTCCTGAGTGCCAGGCATGTTGCAAGGCAATCCACTGAGAATAGTGAGCAAAACAAACATGATCTGTGTTCTTGTGTGTCTTGCAGTGGGGTAAGAGAAAAATGAGAAGAAGTTTAAAAGAAAAATACATAATTGCAAATAGCAAAGGTGTGCCATAAGATAAACAGTGATGTTCTGAAAACCCCAAGTTCACAGGTTTGTTTAGGAGAGCATAGGCCCTCCTCTCTGAAGCTGGACGAACTAAAAAAGGGCACGCTAAATGGGACCTGCCAAGTGAGAGAAAGAGTAGAAAAACTGAGGTTGGAGAGAGATAAGGGAGCCAGGTCACATGGGAATTTTCAGGCCAAAGTGAGAATTTCACTTTAATTCCAAGTTCAGAAGGAAACCAGGGAAGAAACTGAAACCAGGAAATGACATAGTTCAATGTATCAGCTTAAAAGAGCATTCTGGTTAATATGTAGAAGATGCCTCGTTTTGTTTTATCTAGTTTTGAAAGTAAAGAGAGTTGAAAAGCAATCTTTTTTTCTTTGCAACTGTTAAATGAGCATGTTTGGCTGTGGAATTCAGAAAAGACAGGGAGTGATAGAAAAAGCTTTAGGAACATCCCACCTTTCATTATAGTCAACTCTGTTTACATTCCACTGAAAGAAGATACACAGTATTTATGACCAGAAGGATTATTGGCATTCATTCTGAAGTCTTGTATAGAATAATAATAACATAACCATATATGGTGTTGATTATATTTCAGATAATTTTCTAAGTGGTTTAAACATATTGACTCATTTATTCCTTTAACAACACTATGCAATAAATTCAGTTAATCTCCATGGAATTATTCTCCCATATGAAGAAAATGATATACAGAGACTAATAGTTTGTCTAAAGTCTTGTGGTAAATAATGATAATTTGAGCCCAGAAAATTAGGCTCCAGAGTCCATGCCCCAAGCCAATGTGTTGTGCTGCCTCTCTGGGGTCTTTATATCATTCATGATAAATAATGCTTTTGCCTTTACGTTTTCCTTTTCTACATGACTGATGTCATCTGAAAGAGGTTCATTTTCTAGAAGGCTAAAATCTGGGAGTCCTTGTATCACAGACTTAACAGATCAGATCAGATCAGTCACTCAGTCGTGTCCAACTCTTTGCAACCCCATGAATCGCAGCACGCCAGGCCTCCCTGTCCATCACCAACTCCCGGAGTTCACTGAGACTCATGTCCATCAAGTCAGTGATGCCATCAAGCCATCTCATCCTCTGTCGTCCCCTTCTCCTCCTGCCCCCAATCCCTCCCAACAATGGCACCCCACTCCAGTACTCTTGCCTGGAAGATCCCATGGGCGGAGGAGCCTGGTAGGCTGCAGTCCGTGGGGTCGCTAAGTCGGACAAGACTGAGCGACTTCACTTTCACTTTTCACTTTCATACTTGGAGAGGGAAATGGCAACCCACTCCAGTGTTCTTGCCTGGAGAATCCCAGGGATGGTGGAGCCTGATGGGCTGCCGTCTATGGGGTCGCACAGAGTCGGACACGACTAAAGTGACTTAGCAGTAGCAGCAGCAATATCACTTTGGCTGTGATGCTGCTCCCATCCTGAAGATTACTTGCTCAGACACAGAGTTCCTAGAGTGATTCTTCTTGGTCCTGACTGTGTTGAGACTCATTTTCAACCTTGGTGTGTGTAATCATGTCCTATACATACATCATCAGGACCATTCTCAGATTCCCTTCTGCCCAGCAAAGGAAAAAGGCTTTTTCTACATGTTCTTCCCATATAATTGTGGTTTCTATCACTTATGGAAGCTGCATTTTCATCTACATCAAACCACATGCAAAAGAAGCAGTTGCTATGAATAAGGTTGTGTCATTGCTAACAACTTCAATTGCCCCCATAATGAATCCTTTCATTTATACTTTGAGGAACAAGCAAGTGGTACAAGCTCTCAAAGATATGATTAAAAGGGTTGCATCTATTTCAAAGAACTAAGATTAGTGAACTTAAAAGATTAAAGTGTAAAACAACTTCCTATAATTTTAACAGTTTTATTGAGATGTAATTTAACTATTATAAAATTCACAAATTTTCATTGTACCATTGAATACACTCAAGTAAGTTAATAGAGCTGTCCAATCGCCACTATAATCCATTCTAGAACATTTCCATCACCCCAAATATTTTTCTGATGACCATCGGCAGTCAGTCACCACTTTCATCCCCTCACCTCCAGTACGAACACTGATCTCTTTTCCTCCTCTATAAATTTGCTTTTTCTGGACATTTCATACAAATGGAAACATATATGTATTTGTGTCTAACTTCTTTTATTGGGCATAATGTTTTTGAGGTTCATTCATGTTGTAACAGTTATTAGGAGCTTACTCTTTTTTATAGCAAATAGTATTCCATCACATGGATATATTACATTCATTTTTTCCTTCACCAGTTGAACATTTGGGTTGTTTCCATGTCATTGTGAGACATATGTTTTCATTCTCTGTAACTAAAATGGAGTTGTTGAGTTGTATGGTACCTATAGAGCTGTGTTCTAAATCTGTAACATGTTAGTCCCACCAGCAATGTGTAAAGGGTCCAGTTTCATGACATATTCACCAACACTTGAATTTTGACTCTTTTTTATTATGGCCATTCTCATGAGTGTGTGATGGCACCTGATTATGGGTTTAATTGGTATTTCTCTAATGATGAATGATATTGAGCATCTTTTCCTGTGTTTATCATATGTTTGTATATCTTCTTTGGTGAAATTTCCATTCAAATAATTCGCCCATTTTTAATTGGGTTGCTTGTCTTTTTTTTTTTTTTTTTTTAATTTTTGATTGCACTACATGGCATGCATGGTTCTTAGTTCCCCCACCAGATATTGAACCCATGCCCCCTGCATGAGAAACCAGAAGTTTTAACCACTGGACTGGTAAGGAACTTCCAGGTTGTTTGTCTTCTTACTGAGTTGTAAGAACTCTTTGTATATTTTGATCCAAGCCCTTTATCAAATATTTGATATTTGAAAATCAAATATTTTCTCCCAATTTGTGGTATGTGAATAAATCTGTGAAGTAATATTCATTTAAAGTCATTCTTTTCAGCATTGCTTGTAATAGCATAAGGCATTAAGTGCAATGTTTTTCAATAGAAGACTGATCTATTCAACAGAAGTTCCATTCTGTAGACTACCTTACATCTATTTAAAAAATAAAGTTAGCTTTTTGTGTATTGACATAGAAAATTTTCCATTATGCTATATATTTAAAGTAAGAAAGATGCAAAACAGTGCATACATCCTTTCTGTTTAGAAAAAGATGAAAATTTATCATCTAATTATACATATGCTTAAAAATTCATTAAAACAATGGAAAAATAGTGAAAATATATGCATAGGTAACCAAGCATATAAGGATAAGGTGATGAAAATGAGCTTTAACTGAATATCTTTTTATACATTCTGCTGTTACAAAGCTTTAAAAACTCATATAATGAATATGAGTATTCATCATGTAAATATATAAAAGTACTATATACAAATACAACTTATACAATATAGTCCATGAAAAATGAACTTACATATACTATATAAAATATATTTATATTTCATTAATATTAAAACATATTTACATTTTATTAATATTCATCATTCATGCAAGTTCATTCATAATTCATACAATTTAAAATATAAGTTTATATTGAATGCATCTATCATAAAACTGAATACCAATATGACATATTCAAGCATGTGTCATGCTCTTAAAGTGTTATCTTGAGGCTTTTTTTTTTAATATTTCTGTTTGTTTGAAATTTAAATGTCACTGGAGATCCTGTATCAGCAGCCAGATTTGCGGGGTGTTTTTAAACTTAAATGCACATATTTGGAAAAGATGACCAAAGTTAAACTTTCAACTTTAATGGAATTTTTTAAAACTCTAAGTAAATATATTAAAATATAAAGATCAGATATAAAGACAGGATCAGAAATTAATGAAGTGAAAAACAAAGATACAGCATGAGGGAAATTAATAAAGTGCTCTCCCGAAAAACAGAACTAATAAGGTTTTCATGTTCTGGTAACATTGATAAACAAATAATAAGGAGGATATAGATAATATTAAAAATGGAGAGACTTTGATAGCTACAACTTAGATAGCAAAGATAAAAATGCCATAAAAATATTATATCAGTAGGGAGCTAAGATGGCAGAGGAATAGGACGGGGAGACCTCTTTCTCCCCCACAAATTCATCAAAAGAACATTTAAATGCCGAGTAAATTCCACAAAACAACTTCTGAATGCCGGCAGAGGACATCAGGCACCCAGAAAAGCAACCCAAGTCTTCGAAAGGAGGTAGGAAAAAATATAAAAGGCAAATATAGAGACAAAAGAGGGAGGGATGGAGCTCCATCCCGGGAAGGGAGTCTTAAAAAGAGAGAAGTTTCCAAACTCCAGGAAACACTCTCACTGCCGAGTCTGTGCCAAGCCTTGGAAGCACAGAGGGCAACATAACAGGGAGGAAAAATAAATAAACAATTAAAACCCACAGATTACGAGCCCAACAGTAACTCCCCCAGTGGAGAGGCAGTGCAGACGCCAGCACCCGCCACTAGCAAGCGGGGGCTGGGCAGGGAGGCGCGGGCTGCATCGCTGAGAGTGAGGATCTGGCCTGAATGCCCCGAGCACTATCTGAGCAAACTAATTTGGGCTAGCAAACCAGACTGTGGGATATCTACCATGCGGAAAGCCAGCCCTAACCTAAGACACCACCAGGCCAGGCACAGAACAAAAGACTGAACATAGATAGCCGGCTACAGACCATCCCCCTCCGGTGACAGACAGCCAGAGCCAGAAGGGGGCAATCGCAGCCCCAGAGAGGCATTATCTACAAAACCGTAAGCAGGATTCTTTGCTAACTAAGACTTCTTGGGACTCTGGATGGTCAACATCCGCCTGAGAAGGTGCGCCAGTTGTACACCCAAAAAACCGAGCGGTGGGGAGGCCATAAGTCATAGCAGCTGCAATCGCCAAACACCTCATCACCTGAGCTGCCTGGACCTGGGAAGGGCACAAAACGCAGGCCCAACCGAGTCTGCGCCTCTGAGAACCACCAGAGTGCCTGAACCTGAGCAGCTTAGACCTGGGAGGTGCAAGCAGCCCAGGGCCAGCTGCGTATGGTTCCTGGCGGAGCAACCTAGAGCCTGAGCAGTGTGGGCAGGGAGACTATACGCACCGCGAGCAGGGGCAGGCCCAGTGTGGCTGAGGCACTACGAGCAAACGCCAGTGTTATTTGTTTGCAGCGCCCCTCCCTCCCCACAGCGCGACTGAACAAGTGAGCCTAAAAAAAAAAAAAAAAGTGTCCACCACCGCCCCCTTTGTGTCAGGGCAGAAATCAGACACTGAAGAGACCAGCAAACAGAAGAAGCTATAACAGAGGGAACCACCTTGGAAGCAACAAGCAATATATTAAAACCATGTCGTTAGTACCGACTACATAGGAAGGGGCCTATAGATCTTGAGAAATATAAGCTGGACCAAGGAACTAGCCGAAAATGAACTGACCCCACAATACCCACAATAACACCAGAGAAAGTCCTAGATATATTTTTACTATTTTTATGATCATTCTTTCTTTCTTTCTTTTTTAATTTTTAAAAAAATGTTAAGACCTCTATTACTCCTTTATTTTTCACTTTTATAACCTACTATTACTTTGCAAAAAAAAAAAAAAAATTTTTTAAAGCAAACTTCATATATATATATTTTATAATTTTTGTGACCTTGTTTTATTTTTTCTTTTTCTCCTTTTTTTTTCTTCTTTTATTTAACATTGTATTTTTGAAATTCGAAACTTTACTCTAGATTTTTAATTTTAGCTTTTTCATATTTGTTATCAATTTTGTACCTATTTTTTTTTTATAATTTCTGTGACTTTTTTTCTCTCTCTCTCTCTTTCTTTTTCTTCTTCTTTTCTTCAACATTGTATTTCTGAAATTCCAAACGCTACTCTAGATTTTTAATGTATTCTTTTTGGTATTTGTTATCAATATTGTACCTATATTTTCTTTATAATTTTTGTGACTTTGTTTTTGGTTTTGTTCTTTTTCTCTTTCCTTTTCTTCTTCTTTTCTTCAACATTGTATTTTTGAAATTCCAAACTCTACTCTAGATTTTTAACTTTTGCTTTTTTGGTATTTGTTATCAATTTTGTACCTATATTTTGCTTATAATTTTTGTGACATTTTTTTTTCTCTCTCTCTCTATCTCTCTATCTCTTTTCCTTCTTCTTTTCTTTAACATTGTATTTTTGAAATTCCAAACTCTACTCTAGGTTTTTAATTTTTGCTTTTAGGTATTTGTTACCAATTTTGTACCTTTAGAACCCAATCTTCAGTACCCATTTTTTACTTGGGAGTGAGATTACTAGCTTGACTGCTGTCTCCCCCTTTGGACTCTCCTTTTTCTCCACCAGGTCGCCTATGTCTCCTCTCTAACCCCTCTATACTCTGCCCAATTCTGTGAATTTCTGTGTGTTCCAGATGGTGGAGAACACTTAGGGAACTGATTACTGGCTGGATCAGTCTCTCTTCTTTTCATTCCCCCCTTTTAACCTCCTGGCCACCTCTGTCTCCTTCCTCCCTCTTCTCTTCACTGTATAACTCCCTGAACATCTCTGAGAGGTCCAGTTGTGGAGTGCACATAAGGAAGTGGTTACTGGCTAGCTTGCTCTCTCCTCTATTGATTCCACCTCATCTCATTGGGTCACCTCTAACTCCCTCCTCCCTCTTCTCTTCTCCATGTAACACTGTGAAGCTTTCTGGGTGACCCTCACAGTGGACAAACTTTTCATCTTTAACCTAGATGTTTTATCAATGGTGCTGTATAGAAGGAGAAGTTTTGAGACTACTGTAAAAATAAGACCAATAACTGGAAGCAGGAGGCTTAAGTCCAAACCCTGACTCCAGGGAACTTCTGACTCCAGGGAACATTAATTTACAGGAGCTCATGAAACACCTCCATACCAACACTGAAACCAAGCACCACACAACGGCCAACAAGTTCCAGGGCAAGACATACCAAGCAAATTCTCCAGCAACACAGGAACACAGCCTTGAGCTCCAATATACAGGCTGCCCAAAGTTACTACAAAACCATTGACATCTCATAACTCATTACTGGACACTTCATTGCACTCCAGAGAGAAGAAATCCAGCTCCACCCTCCAGAACACCGACACAAGCCTCCCTAATCAAGAAAACTTGACAAGCCACCTGTACAACCCCACACACAGAAAGGAAACTCCACAATAAAAAGAACTCCACAAACTGCAAGAATACAGAAAGGACACCCCAAACTCAGCAATATAAATAAGATGAAGAGACAGAGGAATACCCAGCAGGTAAAGGAACAGGATAAATGCCCACCAAACCAAACAAAAGAGGAAGAGATAGGGAATGTACCTGATAAAGAATTCCGAATAATGATAGTGAAATTGATCCAAAATCTTGAAATCAAAATGGAATCACAGATAAATAGCCTTGAGACAAGGATTGAGAAGATGCAAGAAAGGTTTAACAAGGGTCTAGAAGAAATAAAAAAGAGTCAATATATAATAAATAATGCAATAAATGAGATCAAAAATACTCTGGAGGCAACAAATAGTAGAATAACAGAGGCAGAAGACAGGATTAGTGAAGTAGAAGATAGAATGATAGAAATAAATGAATCAGAGAGGATAAAAGAAAAACGAATTAAAAGAAATGAGGACAATCTCAGACACCTCCAGGACAATATTAAATGCCCCAACATTCAAATCGTAGGAGTCCCAGAAGAAGACAAAAAGAAAGACCATGAGAAAATACTTGAGGAGATAATAGTTGAAAACTTCCCTAAAGTGGGGAAGGAAATAATCACCCAAGTCCAAGAAACCCAGAGAGTCCCAAACAGGATAAACCCAAGGTGAAACACCCCAAGACACATATTAATCAAATTAACAAAGATCAAACACAAAGAACAAATATTAAAAGCAGCAAGGGAAAAACAGCAAATAACACACAAGGGAATTCCCATAAGGATAACAGCTGATCTTTCAATAGAAACTCTTCAGGCCAGGAGGGAATGGCAAGACATACTTAAAGTGATGAAAGAAAATAACCTACAGCCCAGATTATTGTACCCAGCAAGGATCTCATTCAAATATGAAGGAGAAATCAAAAGCTTTACAGACAAGCAAAAGCTGAGAGAATTCTGCACCACCAAGCCAGCTCTCCAACAAATACTAAAGGATATTCTCTAGACAGGAAACACAAAAAGGGTATATAAACTCCAACCCAAAACAATAAAGTAAATGGCAACAGGATCATACTTATCAATAATTATCTTAAATGTAAATGGGTTGAATGCCCCAACCAAAAGACAAAGACTGGCTGAATGGATACAAAAACAATACCCCTATATATGTTGTCTACAAGAGACCCACCTCAAAATGGGGGACACATACAGACTGAAAGTGAAGGGCTGGGAAAAGATATTCCATGCAAATAGAGACCAAAAGAAAGAAGGAGTAGCAATACTCATATCAGATAAAATAGACTTTAAAACAAAGGCTGGGAAAAGAGACAAAGAAGGTCACTACATAATGATCAAAGGATCAATCCAACAAGAAGATATAACAATTATAAATATATATGCACCCAACATAGGAGCACCGCAATACATAAGACAAATGCTAACAAGTATGAAAGGAGAAATTAACAATAACACAATAATAGTGGGAGACTTTAATACCCCACTCACACCTATGGATAGATCAGCTAAACAGAAAATAAACAAGGAATCACAAACTTTAAATGATACAATAGACCAGTTAGACCTAATTGATATCTATAGGTCATTTCATCCCAAAACAATGAATTTCACCTTTTTCTCAAGCGCACATTGAACCTTCTTCAGGATAGATCACATCCTGGGCCATAAATCTAGCCTTGGTAAATTCAAAAAAATTGAAATCATTCCAAGCATATTTTCTGACCACAATGCAGTAAGACTATATCTCAATTACAGGAGAAAAACTATTAAAAATTCCAACATATGGAGGCTGAACAACACGCTGCTGAATAACCAACAAATCACAGAAGAAATCAAAAAAGAAATCAAATTTTGCATAAAAATGAATGAAAATGAAAACACAACAACCCAAAACCTATGGGACACTGTAAAAGCTGTCCTAAGGGGAAAGTTCATAGCAATACAGGCATATCTCAAGAAACAAGAAAAAAGTCAAATAAATAACCTAACTCTACACCTATAGCAACTAGAAAAGGAAGAAATTAAGAACCCCAGGGTTAGTAGAAGGAAAGAAATCTTAAAAATTAGGGCAGAAATAAATGCAAAAGAAACAAAAGAGACCATAACAAAAATCAACAAAGCCAAAAGCTGGTTCTTTGAAAGGATAAATAAAATTGACAAACGATTAGCCAGACTCATCAAGAAACAAAGGAAGAAAAATCAAATCCATAAAATTAGAAATGAAAATGGAGAGATCACAACAGACAACACACAAATACAAAGGATCCTAAGAGACTACTATCAACAATTATATGCCAATAAAATGGACAACGTGGAAGAAATGGACAAGTTCTTAGAAAAGTACAACTTTCAAAAACTGGACCAGGAAGAAATAGAAAATCTTAACAGACCCATCACAAGCACAGAAATTGAAACTGTAATCAGAAATCTTCCAGCAAACAAAAGCCCAGGTCCAGACAGCTTTACAGCTGAATTCTACCAAAAATTTAGAGAAGAGCGAACACCTATCCTACTCAAACTCTTCCAGAAAATTACAGAGGAAGGTAAACTTCCAAACTCATTCTATGAGGCCACCATCACCCTAATACCAAAACCTGACAAAGATCCCACAAAAAAAGAAAACTACAGGCCAATATCACTGATGAACATAGATGCAAAATCCTTAACAAAATTCTAGCAATCAGAATCCAATAACACATTAAAAGATCATACACCATGACCAAGTGGGCTTCATCCCAGGGATGCAAGGATTCTTCAATATCTGCTAATCAATCAACGTAATACACCACATTAACAAATTGAAAAATAAAAGCCATATGATTATCTCAATAGATGCAGAGAAAGCCTTTGACAAAATTCAACATCCATTTATGATAAAAAAAAAAAAAACTCTCCAGAAAGCAGGAATAGAAAGAATATACTTCAACATAATAAAAGCTATATATGACAAACCCACAGCAAACATTATCCTCAATGGTGAAAAATTGAAAGCATTTCCTCTAAAGTCAGGAACAAGACAAGGATGCCCACTTTCACCATTACTATTCAACATAGTTTTGAAAGTTTTGGCCACAGCAATCAGAGCAGAAAAAGAAATAAAAGGAATCCAAATTGGAAAAGAAGTAAAACTCTCACTGTTTGCAGATGACATGATCCTCTATATAGAAAACCCTAAAGACTGCACCAGAAAATTACTAGAGCTAATCAATGAATACAGTAAAGTTACAGGATATAAAATCAACACACAGAAATCCCTTGCATTCCTATACACTAATAATGAGAAAACAGAAAGAGAAATTAAGGAAACAATTCCATTCACCATTGCAACGGAAAGAATAAAATACTTAGGAATATATCTACCTAAAGAAACTAAAGACCTATATATAGAAAACTATAAAACACTGGTGAAAGAAATCAAAGAGGACACTAATAGATGGAGAAATATACCATGTTCATGGATTGGAAGAATCAATATAGTGAAAATGAGTATACTACCCAAAGCAATCTATAGAGTCAATGCAATCCCTATCAAGCTACCAACGGTATTTTTCACAGAGCTAGAACAAATAATTTCACAGTTTGTATGGAAATACAAAAAACCTCGAATAGCCAAAGCAATTTTGAGAAAAAAGAATGGAACTGGAGGAATCAACCTGCCTGACTTCAGGCTCTACTACAAAGCCACAGTCATAAAGACAGTATGGTACTGGCACAAAGACAGAAATATAGATCAATGGAGCAAAATAGAAAGTGCAGAGATAAATCCACACACCTATGGACACCTTATCTTTGACAAAGGAGGCAGAAATATACAATGGATTAAAGACAATCTCTTTATCAAGTGGTGCTGGGAAAACTGGTCAACCACTTGTAAAAGAATGAAACTAGAACACTTTCTAACACCATACACAAAAATAAACTCAAAATGGATTAAAGATCTAAACGTAAGACCACAAACTATAAAACTCCTAGAGGAGAACATAGGCAAAACACTCTCCGACATACATCACAGCATGATCCTCTATGACCCACCTCTCAGTATATTGGTAATAAAAGCAAAAATAAACAAATGGGACCTAATTAAACTTAAAAGCTTCTGCACAACAAAGGAAACTATAAGCAAGGTGAAAAGACAGCCTTCAGAATGGGAGAAAATAATAGCAAATGAAGCAACTGACAAACAACTAATCTCAAAAATATACAAGCAACTCCTACAGCTCAATTCCAGAAAAGTAAATGACCCAATCAAAACATGGGCCAAAGAACTAAATAGACATTTCTCCAAAGAAGACATACAGATGGCTAACAAACACATGAAAAGATGCTCAACATCACTCATTATCAGAGAAATGCAAATCAAAACCATTATGAGGTACCATTTCATGCCAGTCAGAATGGCTGTTATCCAAAAGTCTACAAGCAATAAATGCTGGAGAAGATGTGGATAAAAGGAAACCCTCTTACACTGTTGGTGGGAATGCAAACCAGTGCAGCCACTATGGAGAACAGTGTGGAGATCCCTTTAAAAACTGGGAATAGAACTGCCTTATGATCCAGCAATCCCACTGCTGGGCATACACACCGAGGAAACCAGAACTGAAAGAGACATGTGTACCCCAATGTTCATCGCAGCACTGTTTATAATACCCAGGACATGGAAGCAACCTAGATGCCCATCAGCAGAGGAATGGATAAGAAAGCTGTGGTACATATACACAATGGAGTATTACTCAACCATTAAAAAGAATGCATTTGAGTCAGTTCTAATGAGGTGGATGAAACTGGAGCCTATTATACAGAGTGAAGGAAGCCAGAAAGAAAAACACCAATACAGTATACTAAGGCATATATTTATGGAATTTAGAAAGATGGTAACAATAATCCTGTATATGAGACAGCAAAAGAGACACTGATGTATAGAACAGTCTTTTGGACTCTAGGGAGAGGGTGGGATGATTTGGGAGAATGGCATTGAAACATGTATAATATCATATATGAAATGAGTCACCAGTCCAGGTTTGATGCACGATACTGGATGCTTGGGGCTGGAGCAATGGGACGACCCAGAGGGATGGGGAGGGAGGTGGGAGGAAGGTTCAGGATGGGGAACACATGTATACCTGTGGTGGATTCATGTTGATATATGGCAAAACCAATACAATATTGTAAAGTTAAAATATAAAATTAAATTAAATTTTAAAAAAAAAGAAATTTTAAGACAGTTTCAGACTACATATGCTAAAAAGAGAAATAGTAAAGATCGTTAATAATGTATGCATAATTTTCTAATATCCAATTCCACACTCAGAGGCAGAATACTATAACAAAAAAAGAAATGGTATGTGTGAAGAATATATAATTAAAGATTCAAACATCATTTTTCTTTTTTTCCCCACTTTATATACAAATACATAAATATAATTGCCTGTTTATGTAAAAAAAAAAAATACGATATCAGTAAATGTAAATCTTAGTAAAATGAACTACTTCTTTATAAAATGACCTGAAAAAATAAAAAGCCTGAACGGTACTATAAAATTTAAGGAAATTAATCAATAGTTTTGGTTTTTCCAGTTGTCATGTATGGATATGAGAGTTGGACCATAAAGAAGGCTGAGCGCCAAAGAACAGGTGCTTTTGAACTATGATGTTGGAGAAGATTCTTGAGAGTCCCTTGGACTGCAAGGAGATCCAACCAGTCAACCCTAAAGGAAATCAATCCTGAATATTCATTGGAAGGACTGAGGCTGGAGCTAAAGCTCCAATACTTGGGCCACCTGATGCAAAGAACTGACTCACTGGAAAAGACCCTGATGCTGGACAAGATTGAAGGCAGAAGGAGAAGGGGATGACAGAGGATGAGATGGTTGGATGGCATAACCAACTCAATGGACATGTGTTTGAGCAGGCTCTGGGCGTTGGTGATAGATAGGGAAGCCTGGTGTGCTGCAGTCCATGGGGATCCAAAGAGTCAGACACAGCTGAGAGACTGAACTGACTGAATTTTGTTGTTGTTCAGTTTCTAAGTCATGTCCAACTATTTTTGACCCCATGGACGGCAGGATGACAGGCTCCCCTGTCCTTCACCATCTCCCAGAGCTTGTTCAAATTCATGTCCATTGGGTCTAATTTACTAGATATTTTTAAAATTGATAAAATTCAAAATTCATTCTTGATAATTCTTAGTGAGTTATGAATGGAAGTGAATTGTGGAGTGTCCAAGTAGACCTGAAATTGTTAGTTTTGCTCTTTCCTACCCATATTACTTACAAAAAATTAAAACCATCTGATAGTGAGGTATATTGTTTTACTTTAAATTATGAGTGTGCAATCTCCTAAGTACTTATATTATCGAGCCATGTAATTGGGCAAAACACACATGAGATGAATGGGTGCCCAAAATCAAGGAAAGAGCTAATTCTCCCACAATAGAAGAAGGTGTGGTTTCACCAAGAGCAGCAACTTTGCATTCCTGAGAGCTTCTTCCCTGAACTCAGCAGAATTCCTTAAACAATGAAAAAAATGGTGAAAAGAAACCACACTTATGATTCATCAACAACAAACACTTACTGTTTTGCACCTGACCTATTTCTGATTCTATTGTTGCATCTTCCTTTCTCCAAGGACACAGTCCCAATTGAGAACAGTATTTTTTCCACCCAAAGTTAATTACACTATAGGGTAATTAGTGACTTTTTAACCTATGATCCCAAGGCATTGTATTGTTTCACATGATCCCTGCTAACCTGTTGAGGACCAGATATAACTTATACCGTTCTTGTTAATATGTAATTTGCAGAGAGTGCTCTCTTTCTGTGCAGAGGTCAAAATATCAGTTTGCCTAAACCAAAAAGAGCTTCTCACCAACAACAAGAGTCTTTAATTCTTTTAACTATACAGAACATATGAGCATTTTTCCTAGAATTAAGTCAGAAAATATCCTTCATTTGGTATCCTTATAAGACTATAGAAGATAAAAGGACATCTGAGAAAAATCCCTGGGAAACTGTGGGCAATGGGACCCTAAGAGATCTCTGCTCACTCACACACTTGCCAGTGAGTGCAAGTGTGTGAGTGCGTGAAACATATTGTAGGACACACCATCAGCTAACAAAGTCCTCTCAGCTCTGAGTCACCCTAAGGATCTTTGTGGTTAAATTGCACAGAAGCCATGAGCAGCTATCTGAAAGGTGAGTATGATTTACTTGGTTCAAAGTTACAAGACAGAAAGCTTTGACCTAGGTGTTTCAAAACCCAGGTCCAGAAGAATTAAGAACAGTGTTTCACAATAGAAATCAATAGTTATATCCAATGTTATTCTATTCTCTGACAAGTGGCATCTGAATTCTAATAAGACTTTAGAAAGGGGTCCTCCGGAAAAATTTGAACACTAGGACAGTAAATTTTTAGGGGAAGAACAGAGTCTCCCATGTGTGAGACAGCAAAAATGTCTCCCTAATGTTTCTATTTTGCTCAAAAGCTTGAATATCTACCATTAGAGATAATTCCTTGTATTTAATGAGAAGTACCACAAAATATACCTGAGAGGGTAAAACATTGTGCTATTAATAAGTGTGTGTTAGTCACTCAGTCGTATCTGACTCTTTGTCACCCCCTGGACTGTAGCCTGCCAAGCTCCTCTGTCCAAGGAATTCTCCAGAAAAGAATTCTGGAATAGGTTGCAATTTCCTCCTCCAGTTCAGTTCAGTTCAGTCTAGTTCAGTCGCTCAGTCGTGTCCGACTCTTTGCAACCCCATGAATCACAGCATGCCAGGCCTCCCTGTCCATCACCAGCTCCTGGAGTTGACCCAAACTCATGTGCATCGAGTCAGTGATGCCATCCAGCCATCTCATTCTCTGTCGTCCCCTTCTCCTCCTGCCTGCAATCCCTCCCAGCACCAGAGTCTTTTTCCAATGAGTCAACTCGTTGCATGAGGTGGCCAAAGTATTGGAGTTTCAGCCTCAGCATCAGTCCTTTCAATGAACACCCAGGGCTGTTCTCCTTTAGGATGGACTGGTTGGATATCCTTGCAGTCCAAGAGACTCGGAAGAGTCTTCTCCAACACCACAGTTCAAAAGCATCAATTCTTCACTGCTCAGCTTTCTTCACAGCCCAACTCTCACATCCATACATGACCACTGGAAAAACCATGGCCTTGACTAGACAGACCTTTGTTGGAAAAGTAATGTCTCTGCTTTTTAATATCCTATCTAGATTGGTCATAACTTTCCTTCCAAGGAGTAACCAAGCATCTTTTAATATCATGGCTGCAATCACCATCTGCACAGGGGTTATTAATAAGATGCCACAATACATCAATGAACTTTTGTATGTTATTCTGCATGAGTTTACCCAATATGTTTCAGGTGAGACTAAGGTAATAACTGATATTTGCAAGGAGAGAAGTTAGAATATTATGAGTTCACAGGGCTTATCCCTGGTTGAGGAGAGCTTGGTGGACACCATATGTGGTCACTGGGAATCTAGATCAGAAGACAAGGAAGGATAACAGGAATGCTACTCAACTTTCACATCTGGTTGGGTGTGGTCACTCCCTGAGTGGTTCCACAGTACCTGAGAAAGAAGCAGTTAACTGGCCAACCATTTATTACACACCCAAATCAGACCCCTGTCCAGCAATGCAAGACAGTGGACTCTGAAGTGAGATCTGAGCACATATTGGAAATGGGCGCTGCACCCCCAGTGGGAAGGGAAAAGCCACATATCCCTAGTCTCAGGGGAAACTTGCCTGAAGATCATTATGGGAAATAGGTGGGAACATCCAAGAGAAAATATTCATGTTCTAAACTAATTGAGCTCTCCTGGGAAGATCTTGTTCCATCCCATTGATGAGAGAAACCAGAGGCCCTAGAGACAGTGACTGCAAATGGGAAACATTCTGTTTGCTACAAATGTGTGCGTTAGTTGCTCACTCTGTCTGACTCTTTGCGACCCCATGGACAGTGTAGCCCACCAGGCTCCTCTGTCCATGGGATTTCCAAGGCAAGAATACTGGAGTGGGTTGCCATTTCCTTTTCCAGGGTACCTTCTTGACCCAGGGATCTTCCTGACCTAGGAATCAAACCAGCATCTCCTGCATGGCAAGCAGATTCTTTTACTGTCCAAGCCACCAGGGAAACCCTACAAATGTAATGAATTATTATTGTTGAAGACCAACTATCATTCTACTATAACCCTTAACTCAGAAATAAATACACCCTGGGCATTGATTTATTTCATTCCCTGAAAGTTACTTGACAGCATCACAGAGAAGATGTTGGTCGTTTTCTGTCTCTCAAAAGATGAAGAGGAGAAATAAATCAGTCAAATAAAGAGTTGAGAAGGCAGTGTTTTTTAGTGGTTATGAGCTGGGTCATATAGACAGATGGTTAATATTCCTGCTTTACCGCATCCTAAGTCATTGACCTTGGGCACAATTCTAAATATTTTTGGACTATGATTTCCTCAATTGTAAAATGAGGATTAAGTTACAACCAGCCTTGGAGAGCTGCTTTGAAAATTAAATGATGTACTCTAAATGTTTAACATAATTATTGACATTTAGTACCTGCCTTATAAATATTACCTTCCTTGAAGAAATTTGTGAATTAAATTGAATAAAATGAAAAGGGAATTCTCTACACTGGTATCTCCATTAAAAGCCAATTCTTATCCCAGGAATTTCCTCATGACAAGTTTATTCTTCAATTAAAAACATAAATATGCCTGAAGTGAGTAACATAAATATGGTTACCAGTTTTTAAAACCCTAGGTGAATTTATTTCCTCCTACAGCACTGACGGTAAGTGTTCCCTTAAGTAATATAGAGAATGAGGAATCAGCTAGAATGGACTGAGTACCCTTGGAAGATTAAAACACACACACATTAGAAGTGGCAAACTTCCTAAGGGGTGAGTGGAAATCAGGGAAACCAAAAAAAAACCTGAAATTCTCTCATAATTTTGGCACAGTGCAAAAAAAGCATAGAAATAAGATTTAGAAAACTGAGATTCTTCCTTAGACTTTGTTCCTAGTGAGCCTGGTGACTGCTGACCCTCTGATTTCTATTTTTAAAATGAGAGGGTTGGCTAAAATAATTATTAAGGTGATTTGTATCTCAATTTATGTAGCTCTCTTAAGTCCTTGACCATTTCATTTACTTTAACCTGGCATCCATTTGACTAAGGTTTTGTTTTGGTTTTTTGTTTGTTTGTTCATTTTTCTCTCTTGTTCCTTTGCAATAGTTCAAAGAGAAAGAGATAAGGCAACATGTAGAGGTCATAAAAGAGATTTCTTATAAATGAGGTGGGGGAATTTCTGGGGCGTTCTCAAGTACAATGAAATGAAACAAGAGGACCCTAGGACAAGGAGAGAATAGAAAAGCTGCAGTTACTTAAAGGAAGTGAATATCCCAAGGAACAATGCTTGAATTAAGAGACTTGGGCAGGAAATCACATTAGAAAGTATTAACAGTATAGATCATGAATGTTCAAGATTCAGAGAGAATAAGTCACATGTTACATTGTATATAGTTGAAATACTTCCACGTAAACAGACTTATCAGTGAATGTTACATTCGTGGAACTTAAGAGGACCTTATAATTTTGTATTTAATCTCAAAGATAACAGCAAACTTAAAATATGTATACAGAATACAGTAAGAGGTGAGAGGTAAATCTAGGGATAAGGTGGGGAAAAGTATGAGACAGTATGTGAACACAGGGAGAGGCAGTAGGTCCTGGAAGAAGAAATAGAGAGAATAGAATGCATTTGATACCTGTTCTGTGCCAGGAAGGATGCTAAGAGCCTGGAAGAATTCATGTATTTAATCTTTATACTAACCCTTGAAAAACACAATTATTATTTGCATGTCACAGACCAGGAAACAGAGCCCATTACTGAACTTTCCAAAGTTTCATGACCATGTGTGAACCCAAGCATCAAGCCCTGGTATCTATTTTATTCCAGAACTTCCACTCTTAACCCCTACCTCTTTTTTTTAAGTTTCTCTGGGTCTTCATTGCTGTGGGTGGGCTTTCTCTAGTTGCACTGAGCGGAGGTTATTCTCTAGTTGTGGTGTGTGGGTTTCTCATTGTGGTGGCTTCTCTTGGTTGTGGAACATGGGCTGTAGAGCCTATGGGCTTCAGCAATTGTGCCTTGCGGGCTCTAGAGTGCAAGCTCAGTAGTTGTGGTGCATGGGCTCAGTTGCCCTGCAGCGTGTGGGATCTTAGTTCCTGAACCTGGGTTCAAACTCATATCCCCATATCCCCATATCGTGGCCACCAGGGAAGTCCCATTTCCTCCTACTGGACCACCAGGGTAGTCCCATCCCTACATCTTATAATTAATCCAGATGGGCTCTCTCAGAGGAGACCTAGGACTGGGTGACAATTCTCAGCCAAGTTCCTTCTGAGAAAATGAGGAAAAGAGATGAACAAAGTGAAAACCTTGCCACCAGGCCACCTCCTTCCTTCTGCAATCCTTCCTTCAAGACACCACTGTTAACCCCAAGTAGCTTTAAAAGATTAATTCTTATTAGATCTTAGGTACAGATGATGTAGTTTAGTGTAACCATGGGAGATGATGACTAAAATTGATCATTTATCTTTCTGATTTCTAGAATTGCCTCAATACACTGAGATCCTTAAGTGAAGATTAAAACCTAAAATATAAATAAATGATGTAACTTTTCAGTTACACTTTAAATGAAACTAGTCAATCAATTATTGAGGACAAAATGCCCGGCCTCATTCACTCAGTAAACTTGTACTGCCTATCTGCTATGTGCCAGGAAAAAAATCTAGCCCTGGGTTTACAGTGGTTTACAAAATAAATCCATCTGTGTTCTCACAGAACTTGCTATCAAGTAGAGAATGAAAGTAAAATGTAAATGGATAATAAAACAAATAAACAGAGAGTGTGCTCACAACACTGGAGGTAGAAACAATACAGATAGGATCCTGAGACATGCATCTTTGAGGGGATTATGTTTAAATTGGCACCTGAAAAATAAGATCCAGTCAGACGAGAATGCAAGCAGAGCATTTCTAGAAGAGAGAAAACTGCAAAAGGTCGGGGATGGAAAAGAAGTTGGCATCTTCAAGGAACAGAAGACCCAAACAGCTAAGCTAGACACAAATTAGGAGCATTTCACAGCAATGAGATCATGAAATATCTTATAAACCAGAGTAAGGAGTCTGACTTTTATTCCAAGGGTTCTGGAACTCCAGTGAGTGATTGTAAACAGAGAAATGGATCTTATGTAAGGTTTTGAAAATTACTCTGATTCTATCTTTCGAATAGACTTATGAGCGTACTTCTGTGTGGTTTAAAAGGGAAGAGAGCAGAGAGATGTGAGGCACCTTAGAGGAGAATGTGGATTATCATCAGAAGCAAGGAAGCAGAGGCAGAGAGGAGAAAAAATTTAATTTCACAACCTTAACTGTAGTCACCCCTGTATCCTACATAGAACCAAAATGACAGCACAGCTTGAGGTTTTATTGTCAGGAAATTACAAACCATGTGTATTTTTATGACAGTGTTTTTCTGTTCATTAACACTGATAATAAAGCCTAGCTTTATTTCCATTAGGTTGTTAACCAAATAATTCCTTTACTATTGAATTAATACTACATTGATATAGTAATAAGAATCTTTAAGTAGAGCCTTCTGACTAGTATCCAGTACAATGCTCAGTAGTGAGACTGCAGTAGCAATAATGATTAATTAACCGCTGCTCCATTAGCATACTTTATTAACAGGTAAATAAAATAGCATTCTTGATTCACAGGTAAATAAAATAAAACCTTGGCTTATGTAGCTAAGTTAACATTAGCTAGGAATTTCATGTCATCCCTCTGCTAACTCATGTAACAGTCTAGTTCTCTGATCTAATTTCTCTCTTTTTTTTTAACACACAGACACAACCACTGTCAGGAATCAGGGATGAAAAATTACACAGCAATAACAACGTTCATCCTTGTGGGACTAACCGATGACCCGAATCTAAAGATTCTGCTGTTCATCTTTTTGCTTCTAACCTACCTTTTGAGTGTTGCTGGGAACCTGATCATCATCACTCTCACTCTGGTAGATCCTCACCTCAAAACACCCATGTATTTTTTCCTCCGGAATTTCTCCATCTTGGAAGTGTCATTCACAACCGTCTGCATTCCCAGATTCCTCTACACAATGGCATCTGGGGACAACACTGTTACCTACAATGCATGTGCCACTCAATTATTTTTTGTTGTTATCCTGGCTGTGACTGAGTTTTTTATTCTGACGGCCATGTCCTATGACCGCTACGTGGCCATCTGCAAACCCCTGCATTACACGACCATCATGAACAACATGGTCTGCATTAAGTTCCTCATTGGCTGTTACATGATTGCTCTAATCATCGTCCTGCCACCATTTGGCATGGGCTTTGAGCTTGAGTTTTGTGACTCTAATGTCATAGATCACTTTGGCTGTGATGCTGCTCCCATCCTGAAGATTACTTGCTCAGACACAGAGTTCCTAGAGCGATTCGTCTTGGTCCTGGCTGTATTGACGCTCCTGTTCACCTTGGTGTGTGTAATCATGTCCTATACATACATCATCAGGACCATTCTCAGATTCCCTTCTGCGCAGCAAAGGAAAAGGGCTTTTTCTACATGTTCTTCCCATATAATTGTGGTTTCTATCACTTATGGAACCTGCATCTTCATCTATATTAAACCACATGCAAAAGAAGGGGTAGCTATTAATAAAGTGGTGTCAGTTCTTACCACCTCTGTTGCACCAGTAATGAATCCTTTCATTTATACTCTGAGGAACAAACAAGTGGTACAAGCTTTCAAAGACATGATCAAAAGGGTTGCATCATATTTCAAAGGACTAAAATGATTACTGAGTACAAAAAAAAAATTGTAAAAGTATTCCTTGGTATTCATTTATTTTTCTCTAATGGTATGTTAGCCATGGTTTTATACACCACAACCTCATTCTGTTACACTTAGTACCTACCATTAATATATGTATTGATAATCCTTTTAGCTCAACCTATCTCCAGGAATACATGGGGGAAATTCTCTGTAAATATTTATAAAAATATGTCTGTTACTTACAGAACCAAGAAATGTAGGCAATATCAATGTACTATTATATTGGTGCTCAGCTACTCCTCTTTTACTGACTGAGATGTCCTAAGCTGAGTCCCAGATCTCCCAGGAGCAGCAGTGACAGTGGTTTCACTGGTGTATGAATATGTCTGAACTCATTGTATACATTAAATAATGTGAATTTCTGTGAAAATATGTACTTTGCACATATGTTAAATATGTGAATATCAATTATACCTCAATAAAGCTGTCTTCAAAAGGGAAAATTATTTGTGAAGTCATATGCACAGATTTATTTCCTTCTAGGATACACTTTCTGTCAAGTATGTGCTTGTTTGCCACTTTGATATTGATGACTGTATCTCTAAGACAACATATTATGGTAATTAACTACAACACCTTAAGGCTTTTTTCTTAATAGATGATCAGACTCTAATCTTAAAAATGTGAAAAGAAAAATAATAAATCTTCTAGATGAAAACTAGAAGAATATTTCCATGATCTAGGGGTAAAGAATTTTTTTTATATGGGAGTATAGTTGATTAACAATCTTGTGCTAGTTTCAGGTGTACAGAAAATTGATTCAGTTATACATATGCTGTGGTTGTTGTTTTAGCTGCTTAGTCATGTCCAACTCTAATGGAGCGGGTTGCCATTTCCCTCGCCACCAGTTATACATACACATGTAACTATTTTTTTCTAATCTTTTCTAATTCTTTTCCCATTTAGGTTATTACAGAATATTGAACAGAGTTCCATGTGGCTAAAGAATATTTTTTAAACTAAAAACAGAAAGCATTAACCATTGTTTTAAAAGCCTAAAAAAATAACTTTTTTAAAGTATGGTAAACTGAAATATTTTACAGTAAGGAAAGTTCCATTCATCAAGAAACATTAGAGAATGAAAGGCAGATATATGAGTCTAAAAGAGTATTCAGGTAAATGTGGGAGTATGAATTTTCCCTGGATTTCTTATGGTTCCTGTAAAATGTTAATTCTTTTGGTTGGCACTTGGGAATGCTAACTGGCAGTTGGGAATGCCAATTCCCAACTCTTATCCTGCCTTAAGAATTAGGTCTACAGCCATTTGACTAATTAATTGCTCTGATCCAAAAAGATAATAAAAATTCTATCTCCCCTAGCAAGTCAAATGGTTACAGCCAAATACTGTCTTTAGGTTAAACACCAAGGTTCCAGGAAGACTAGGATTGTTTCCCTAATTATTTTACACATCAAGGAAAAAGGAAACTCAGGAACTTGGCTGCCATCTCTAAATTGTAAATGGAGACATTTTATTTACCTATCAAATGGCTAAAGAGAAGACCCTTTCTGGAAGGGAGCGGACAACTGCCTCCTTTTCCTTTGTAAGCAGACAATTATTTCTCCTCATCTATTGCCTATGGGTTTCCCAGGTGGCGCTAGTGGTAAAGAACCCACCTGCCAATGCCAGAGATATAGGAGAAGCAAGTTTGATCCCTGGGTTGGGAAGATTCCCTAGCAGGACGGCATGGCAACCCACTCCAGTATTCTTGCCTGGAAAATCCCATGGACAGAGGAGCCTGGCAGGCTACAGTCCATGGGGTCGCACAGAGTCAGACACGACTGAAGCGACTTAGCATGCATGCATTGCCTGTGGGTTTAGAATTGCTCACACAGGATATCTGACTTGGCTGTCATCATGTCACCGCAGTGATTAGACTTAGGGTGAGGAGATCTAATATGCTTATTATTTATTTGTGTTAGTCGCTCAGTCACGTCTAACTCTTTGAGACCCCAAGGACTGTAGCCCACCAGGTTCCTCTGTCCTGTGGGCTAATAAAGGTTTACTAATAAAGGTAGAATCAGATGCACTTTCTTAAGATCAGAGGATTACATAGCTACTCATCAAATGTTGAAAATGTTAGTCATTCAGGCATGTCCCAACTCTTTGCGACCCCAGGGACTGTAGCCTGCCAGTCTCCTCTGTCCATGAGATTTCCCAGGCAAGAATACTGGAGTGGGTTGCCATTTCCTTCTCCAGGGCATCTCCCCAACCCAGGGATCAAACTGGAGTCTTCTGCATTGCAGGGGGATTCTCTACTGTCTGAAACACTAGGAAAGCCCCATATTTATTTACTGAGAGGTAAATAAGCAGGTCAGGAAGCAACAGTTAGAACTGGACATGGAACAACAGACTGGTTCCAAATAGGAAAAGGAGTACATCAAGGCTGTATGATGTCACCCTGCTTATTTAATTTATAGGCATAACACATCATGAGAAACACTGGGCTGGATGAAGCACAAACTGGAACCAAGATTCCTGGGAGAAATATCAATAACCTCAGATATGCAGATGACACCACCCTTATGGAAGAAAGTGAAGAAGAACTAAAGAGCCTCTTGATGAAAGTGAAAGAGGAGAGTGAAAAAGTTGGCTTAAAGCTCAACATTCAGAAAACTAATATCATGGCATCTGGTCCCATCACTTCATTGCAAATAGATGGAGAAACAGTGGAAACAGTGGCTGACTTTATTTTTCTGGGCTCCAAAATCACTGGAGATGATGATTGCAGCCATGAAATTAAAAGACGCTTACTCCTTGAAAGGAAAGTTATGACCAACTTAGACAGCATATTCAAAAGCAGAGACATTACTTTGTCAACAAAGATCTGTCTGGTCAAGGCTATGATTTTTCCAATAGTCATGTATGGATGTGAGAGTTGGACTATAAAGAAAGCTGAGTGCTGAAAAATTGATGCTTTTGAACTGTGGTATTGGAGATGACTCTTGAGAGTCCCTTGGACTGCAAGGAGATCCAACCAGTCCATCCTAAAGGAAATCAGTCCTGAATATTCATTGGAAGGACTGATGTTGAAGCTGAAACTCCAATACTTTGGCCACCTAATGCGAAGAGCTGACTCATTTGAAAAGACGTTGATGCTAGGAAAGATTGAAGGCAGGAAGAGAAGGGGACAACAGAGGATAAGATGGTTGGATGGCATCATTGACTCAATGGGCATGAGTTTGAGTAAACTCTGGGAGTTGGTGATGAACAGGAAGGCTTGGCGTGCTGTGGTTCATGGGATGGCAAAGAGTCAGACACGAATGAGTGACTGAACTGAACTGAACTGAACTGACCTGAGAGGTAAATGTGAAACCTGCCTCTGATCTAGAATACCTCGGTGTACATTTAAGAATAAAATTAATAGAAATAAATATTTAAAAATCAACAATAAATTAGTATTATATTCCATACTTTAGTTTCAATTTAAAGTTACTGTGTATAACATCAACATACAAAAATCAGTTGTATTATCTATATGCCAAAAACAAACCAGTAGAAGATGAAACTAAAATAAGACATCATTTACAAATCAAATAGTGGTGAATGAATATATGCAAGATTTATTGGAGAAAAAGATAACATTCTATTTGCAGACATTTTAAAGATTCAAATAAATGGCTGTACCGTACTTATGGGCTAGAAAACAAAACATCTTAAAGATACCAATTTTCACAAGTTTTACTATAGGTATAATGCAATCTCAGTAAGGATTTCATAGATTTTTTTTTTGTAATACTTGATAGGCAAAATTTCTGCTGAGTTACAAAGGATAAAAAATAATGACACACTCTAAAAGAAGGATAACAAAATGAAATTATCAGAGATCACTAATTATTCTAAAGTGAAAAAGTGAAAGTTGCTCAGTCATGTCCAACTCTTTGCAATCCAGTCCATGGAACTCTCTAGGCCAGAATACTGGAGTGGGTAGCCTTTCCTTTCTCCAGGGGATCTTCCCAACCCAGGGACTGAACCTAGGTCTCTGGCATTTTGGGCAGATTCCTTACCAGCTGAGCTATCAGGGAAGCCCTAGTTATTTAAAACAGCATATTATTGTTGTAGGAATAGACAAATAGACCAATGGAAAATAATTGAACTTAGAAACTGACTCGTATATATGTGAACCCTTAATTTATGATAAAGTTATCACTAAAATGGAAAAGGACAGTCTTAACAGCAAACAACTCTGGGAATATTTGATGTCTATATAGGAAAAAGTGAAATTGGATATCAATTACAGAAGAAATCAATTCCAAATGAATTATAGACATAAACCTGAAAGTCAAAAAATTAAAGAAGATTATATAGAATATTTTCATGGTAGTGGGTTAGGGAAAATTTTTCTTAACTTAGGTACAGCAAAAAATTGATAAATTTGACTGCATTAAAATTAAGAATCTGTTCACAAATGAAAATCATTAACAGAGTAAAAAATAGTAAGATATCTGCAACTCATATCATCCAAAAAGTATTTATCTTCAGAATATATAAAGAATTCCAACATATCAATAGAGAAAAGACCGATAGCCCAATGAAAAAAAAAGTGAGCAAGAGATTGGAAAAAGGACTTCAAAAAAGAGAAATATAAATGGCTAATATTGTTATAGAAAATTCTTCACCTACACTAACAATCATGGGAAAAGCAAATTAAGATCCCATGAGTTCTACATCATATAATCAGATAGGTAAACATGGACAATCTGAAGTCCAAGTAAGGAATCTATGGAGCAGAGAGCAATTGGATATTGTAAACAATTCAACCACTTTGAAATCAATTCAGCATTACTATTAAAGTTGAAATAATACATACCCAATAACCGAGCAATTCCACTTGTGGAATACATGTGTCAGTAGAACTGTGCATTTCATAGTGTTTCCAAAATGAAAAATAAATCCCTGCTAACTAAATGAATAAATGGTGGCAGATTCATACAATGGAATGCTGCTGCTCGTAAGTCGCGTCAGTCGTGTCCGACTCTGTGCAACCCCATAGATGGCAGCCCACCAGGCTCTCCCGTCCCTGGGATTCTCCAGGCAAGAACACTGGAGTGGGTTGCCATTTCCTTCTCCAATGCAGCAAAGTGGAAAGTGAAAGTGAAGTCGCTCAGTCATGTCCAACTCTTTGCAACCCCATGCACTGTAGCCCACCAGGATCCCCCATCCTTGGGATTTTCCAGGCAAGAGTACTGGAGTGGGGTGCCATTGCCTTCTCCGATACAATGGAATATTATAATGCAAATGAATGAGTCACAGCTATCAGCAGCAACACAAATTAACTATATGCATAAAACTGAACAAAAGAAGTGACACAGGAAGGAATACATACAATGTAATTCCATTTTTATAAAGGTTGAAAACAGGCAACACAAAGCTATATTATTTAAGGATCCATAAAGTAATAAAATTGTAAATGTAAGAAATTTAATTTGTTGAAATTTTCTCATATATAAATGGAGATACAAATAAATCCAGATTCAAAAGATTTCTGAGATAATTGAAGAAGTTAATTCATGTAACAGACTCACCCCCTACTTAGAAAGAAGTAGAGATCACTTAATAGCACAGTTATTCATAATTTGCTCCTTGGCCTTGCTATTAATGTTCGTGGTGTTAGTATTGCCATTGATTTTTTATCTTTTGAAATCTCTGAGAACACAAACATTTATCCAAAATGAAGTTTCTCACAACATATGTTTTTTTTTTCCTTTTTGAGTATAATCTTTGTACTTCGTTCTTATAATATCTTATAATATCAAAAAGATGAACAAGAAGAAAAAAATGGACAGAAAATAAGATAATATTTTATTATATTTGGGGGCAGGTGGTGGACGAATGACAATCATAATTTGAGACATGGCTTAATTTTTAATGAACTTAGAGGTACTGTACAGGGCCACTCACACTCCTACAAATGAAAGAGCCCCTAATTGTGCTGATTTTAGAAAAATGATTCACAAAGTATTTTCAGAATGTGGGGCTCTTCAATGACCCTCAAATTGTGTCACCAATGTGGTAGCATGTTCCAGTGATAACCGAGTGGTAATTTTTCTAGCCATCTTCAAAGGTCTCACTTCATTACTCTCATCTTCTCTCTCAGATTCTTAGGCTGTAGCTGACTCTCTCACTGTACCTTTTTTTTCTTTTTGGTCTTTTTTTCCCAAATATATTGAAATATAATTGACATGTAATATTGAGTAACTTTTAAGACATACAATGTGATAATTTGATACTCTCATTGTACTTTTAACATAGTCTCCTTGGCCTTTCTTCTCTCAAATATGTGTCTACAACTTGCTCACAAAGTTGTCAACTATTGATGCTCATTAACACCTCTGAACTTGAGTCCACAGGGCACTTTTAGCTTCTTAGGGAAATTGATCCCCATGTGCATTCTCTAAAAGGAACAGATAAAACCTGGAAGTCCATATCTTGGCTTCTAAGGAGAGCAACATAATTTATTACAAATCAGAAAAATTAGGGTATTTTCAGTCTGATCAGTCCCCCTTTTTAATCCTATCATTGCTACTTTTTATAGTTTTTTGGTATGCTATTAGCCCCTGTTAAGTAGAACCCTGTCTCTCAAGAACTGAAGTTTAATCTAATTTGAATTATTTGAAGTAATAGAGAAAATAATTCTCTTCTATTTGGTTAAGCCTTATAAGGTTGAGTACTTCCATGAAACAGCATGGCAGGATAAGGCAAGACAATACAAATAAATTATGCTAATTTTTTGCTATTTGTAGACTCATATGTGAATCTCACATTTGATTCACCTTTTAGTATCAACCAGGTAAACAGACCACCACAGTCATTCAAATTGTGAACAGTATAAAACCTTTATGTTTCTAGTTTCCAAAATCACTGATGGAATCATTAGTGGACATAGACCATGGAATTTTACCATTGTGAAATTCTGAAAGAAAATGTAAAACCACTGTTAAAAATTTCAGGTGAGTACAACCAGGGAAATAAGATCCAGATCTGAGAAAACCAGATTCAGGTTTCACCTTACCTGGTCTCTCAATATTCATGTATGGCCATCATGGGATATCAGTGATGTCTGAAAGTATATGACTTTTCTAACTAACCATACAGGTTGATTAAAGGATCCCTTAAAATGTCCTTTGCCACAAGAATATTTTTAATCAGATAAGGCTACAGGTGCAAAAACATGTAACTATCAAGTTTGCCTTCCTTAGTGACTACCAATATATCTACAAAGAACAATTATAACCAATAATACTGGCATCAATTTCCTCATTTCTGTGCTCTGTGAACAGTGGAAACACATATTTTTGAGATTTATAACCAGCCTCTATTCCTAGATACCATTCAGCAGTCTTCAAAACTTTCAGCAAAATCCATTCTGGGAGCTATGTCCTATGACCGCCACAATATCTCTCTCCCCAGTTGTATGCCAAATCAGTGCCCAGCAGACTCTGGCAATGAAGTGTAAGTGAAAAGTGAAAGTGTTAGTCATCAATCGTGTCCAATTCTTTGCAAACGCCATGGACTCTAGCCTGCCAATTTCCTCTGTCCATGGAATTCTCCAGGCAAGAATATTAGAGTGGGTTGCCATTTCCTTCCCCAGGGGATCTTTCTGACTCAGGGATCAAACCCAGGTCCCTTGTATTACAGGCAAATTCTTTACCATCTGAGCCACCAGGGAAGCCCATAAAGCATAAGGCTTAATGCATATCAATACAATTTAGTGATGGCAGAAGCCTGGACATAGGAAAAAACTTATGGTATAAAATGATAGCATTCTGAAACAGTCTCATAATCTTAAAGGCCAAATAGACGTTCATCTGAAAAAAGTTCAGGAAGGTAACAAAAACAAACAGCTTTGGATTGGGGGTTTGTAACATTGCCTGTACTGGGAGAATTTCCACAGGTTACTTTAAAGAGGAAACCAGGCAACTAGACTGTGAAGGAGATGAGGGTCAGCTACATATATGATGAAGTATCGGGTAGTGTATGAAGGGGAACACAAAAAGAAGAGAAAAGAAGAACAAAGAGAAAAATTTATACCAAGAACATAGAAGTAAAAAAGACATAGAGAACTAAAATCAGATAAAATTATTTAAATGTAGGAAACTTATGAATATTTTATAAGTAAGGACATGTACAGGCAGAGTCATTCTTGTGTGACATGTCTGTGTTAAGAACCCAGGAATAGGAGAAATGACAAAAGCTTTATTAATTGAACCAATATTTTATGTTTTGCTGTTTTTAACTCCATTATATGAATTCTATATGCACATCATTCCTGTGTGTATTTTAGATCATTCTTTGTGTTTAATCATTTTTATTCATGTTTTAATGTGAAAATATTGATCCATTAAAATATTCACTTTCCAAAAAAGAGCTTTATGAATGAAGCCACTTACATAGGAACCCTGGGTCTTCCAATGAGCCATTCCTAGTCCAGTGGGATGCCACTTTGGGCCAATTTGGATGAAGAGTTGATAATATGACCTGATTCTGTTGGTTTCAATTAACTTCATTTTTCCTAGCCTGAGAAACTCCAGTTTTGATCACTGACCTTCCCTTTTCCCTTTAGATCTACTGAAGGTCAGCAATGAAAACCAAACCACATTTACTGAGTTTATTTTGTTGGGCCTCACAAATCAACCTGAACCCAGGTGGTGATATTCACCTCTCTGTTCCTCGCCTACTTGCTAAGTGTCCTAGGAAATCTGACTATCATCATTCTCACTATGGTAGACCCTCACCTCAAGACTCCCATGTATTTCTTCTTCCAGAATTTCTCCTTCTTAGAAGTTTCCTTCACATCCATTTTTATTTCCAGGCTTCTGACCAGCTTGACAACAGGAAATAAAGTTGTCAGCTTTCCTGGCTGCCTGACTCAGTATTTTTTTGCTATACTCCTTGGAGCAACAGAGTTTTACCTCCTGACTTCTATGTCCTATGTCCACTATGTGGCCATCTGCAAACCCCTGCATTACCTGACCATCACGAGCAGCAGAGTCTGCATACAACGTGTTCTGCTCCTGGCTAGGGGCAGCCCTGGCTATCTTGCCACCAATTATCCTGATAAGCCAGATGGATTTTTGTGCCTCCAATGTTCTGAATCAATATTATTGTGACTATAGACCCCTCCTAGACGTTGCCTGCTCAGACACAAGACTTTTAGAATTAGTAGTCATCTTCTTAGTTGTTTTGACTCTGGTGGCTACTCTTTTGCTGGTGACACTTTGTTATACATATATTATCAGGACCATTCTGAGGATTACTTCTGTCCAGCAAAGGACAAAGGCTTCTGCCACTTGTTCCTCCTACATGATTGTCATCTCACTCTTTTATGGCAGCTGCATCTTTTTATACATGAACCCATCACCAAAAAAAGGAGGGAATTTCGACAAGGAAATATCTCTGCTCATGACTTCAGTTAGCCCTTTGTTGAACCCCTTTATTTATACCCTAAAGAATCAGCAGGTGAAGCAAGCTTTTAAGAACACCATAAAAAAATTACAAAATTTTAATAATCATAATTTATTATTTTAATTAATAAAATTAACAAATAATTGAGTTAATACATATCTAATAAGTGTTGACTATGTTTCAAAGGATATTCTGGGCACTGAGAATAGAAATACAAGAAACATAGCTCCCAAATTTCTAAGAACCTCCAGGCCAGTATCATAGAGAGATATAAAAACATATAAATTATAATGAAACTAAATAAATGCTATTACAAAGAAATAAATGAGATGTATAAAAAATGATTTGAGACAACTTTGCTCTTGATATCATGATTTCTCACTTTTGAGACATTTGATTTCTCACTTTTGAGACATTTGAGAGGCAAAATGGTGTATAATGAGAACAGTAGGAGGATATTAATTTAGAGTGAATGGTAGGAGCCCAGTAGTGAAGATATTTATTGCACATTTAAGAGTTAACTAAGTATTACTGAGCCAAGAAAAATTATAAGAAAGTAATATATCAATTTTGCTTTATGAGGAATATAATAAAGCAGTGAATAAATTAACTTTTACATACAAGATGAGTGACAAGCAATTACTCAAGAATAGCATTCACAAACAATAGTAAACGTTTCATTATGGTCCATAAAATAGAGAGAAAGGACACAATTACAATCTCAATCCAAGCAATGTAGTGGACAGAAATGAGAAAGTTTTCCAGCATGGAAGACTGCATGGTTGATAAAGCCATAAATCAAATGAAGGATTCAAGAGAAAAACATTTGTCAGCTTAATACTCACAAATTATATTTAATCAAGTTTGTTTTGAAACACAGATGAAAAAATAAATGTATGAGAAGTATTTGTTTATCAGTGTGCCAATGGACTCAGCTTTAGGACATGTGAAATATAAGATTAATTTAAAGGTAAATTTGAGCAAGCTATCCAAGGAACAAGTGAGGTTTGGACATAAATGTCTGGCTTTTATCTCAGAGTGATTGAAGAGCACAGACTTAGGAAACAGTCTGAAAAATAGTTTCTAATCAAGGATATTCTGAAATAAAGTCTGCCAATAGTAGCCATCAGAGAGATGAAAGAGGAGGAAGAGGAGGGAGACAGTGGAAAAGAAGAAGGGAAGGAGAAAGGAAAAAAGGGAGAAAGGAAATAAAGAGATATAGAAAAGGAAGTAAAACGTCCCCCTGGAAGTCAAAAATTATAGGCTTAAAAATTGTCAGAATTGGAAGCAAAGCAGTTGAATTGGCAGTGTTAAAAAGGTTCACTATACTTTCAAAGCTTTATAGGTCAAGTTCAAAATTATTTCAATCTAGTAATGCCAGACAACTAGAGGTCATGTAGAGAAGGAAAAGACTGTCATACCTAATTTTAAAAGAAATTAAAGTCTTAGACATGCAAGGTAGACACTGAAGGAAATAATGAGAACAAGAAAAATGTTGAATCTACTTGCCTGGCAAGTGGAAGCATTTCACTGTGCCTCTTTTCATAATAATAATCCACCATCTGTGCTGTTTGATATTTTCCCTAAAATTAGTGTCTTATGATTTCTTCTGAAAAGCTTCCTCAATTGTGTTTTTTAAATTTATTTCTAATTGGAGGATAATTGATTTCTGCCATACAACAACATTAACCAGCCATAAGTATACATACGTCCCCTGCCTCTTAAATCTTCCCCCCTCCACCCACATCCCACCCTTCTAGGTTGTCACCTAGCACTGGGTGACAGATCCCTATGTTATACATCAATTGTATTTTAAATGCACAGGTGGGAGACTTTGAACACTTTAAAGCAATTGCCTCCATCACTCGGTCGTGTCCAACTCTTTTGCAACCCCATGGACTGTAGCCCTCCAAGCTCCTCTATCTATGGAATTTTTCAGGCAGGAATACTGGAGTGGGTTGCCATTTCCATCTTCAATAAATACAGTGGTACCATACAATTACATTATTTTCTTGAACAGCTTTTTTAATTGTCTAGTGACACATAATTACCTTTTTATTTAACACTATTTGCCATATCTTATTTTCAAATGTTTGTCTGTTAAACATTCTATCGAGTCCTCTTGCATTCTAAAGACCTCACTTCTAAGGCTTCCATCCTCCTACTCCATCTGTACAAGTGGCCTTCTGTGTATGTTCAACAGTTGTCCTATATTCACTGTTGGTTAATGGATTAAAATGTGAAATGAGATGTAATTTTTAAGAGTAAAATGGGTTATAACCACTCAACAAGAATTACAACAATGGGAGAACATTACAAAAAGATAATGAATCAAAAGCCAAGACTCAAAATACATTTGTATATCATAAAATTAAACAATAAGATGTTTCAACATGTAGGAACAATTCCTGAGACCCACAGATAAGGGTTATTCTTGGATAAAGATTATCTCAGATGCTACAAATACAGCAGGTATTATTGTCCAGAAAAATGCCTTAAGAGGAAGTGAGTTGTACCCACCAACAATTGAGCCTTTACCTAGCATATATCATCAACTGGGAGAGTAGGTAATATGAAATTCTGGAAATCTTTTATAATCATTCCCATAAGCTTATAAAGATTGGATTGTGGCAAACCAGTGAATGTCTGGTCCCCTCAAAGTAAGCAGACTCTAAGAGTACACATATAAAATGTGTACATATCGTTCCTGGAATGTTCTATGATTGCTACAAGAGTCCTCCAGTCATTTTGATCCACAGGAGGAAAAGTTTGCTTTGTGTAGTTGAACAATTTTTATAGGACAAGCTTGAGAGGTGGAGATGAAAATAAATAAACTAGTGTTCATATAATTGGTCCCATATTTGCCTCTTCTTCATTGGTTAATCCTGTGTTTCAAATTTGTCGAGCTATTTCCTCAATGGTATTATGTTTACCTAGGAGGACAAGAACGTTGCAAGGATGGTGCATAATGTGATTTCCTATTATATCTTTCATGGTTGGCCTTAAGACTTCTTTGGATTCTGGTTTTAAAAAGTATTATAAAAATTGGGAAAGAGATTTAAACAGATTGCTCTGAATCTCAATAGGCTCAGCTCCAATCATAGTGCCAATGTCAGTGGAATGTCTGATTAATAAGGAATCTAGGGCTTCATGGAGCTCCTCCAATGTGTTTTACTTAGACATAAGGACAAACTATCTCAACTATCAAGGCAAAACAACCTTAGATTTCCTTCAGTTAAGAGAATGTACGTACCACTCACTGTAAACACATCCTGCTGTACAATGACAAATTATTCTTACAAAATTAAACAATCTACATCCATATTTTAAAATATAATTATCTAAGGTAGAACCAAATAAAAAAACAAAAAACAAAGACATGCTTTTGTAGCCCAGATTTAGAAATCCAGGACAATGACAATTTGCAAACTTTAATAGTAAACTTTATCTAAGTTTGTCTGCCTTACAGTACCTAATATGTGGTCTTCAGGATTGTAAAAGTCATGCAGTATATGCCATGGCAAATGATTCAGCAACTGGGTTATCTAATATAAAGAAATCAACAAGATCCATGCAGCAGGATATTGAAATGACTACTGTTGAAAACAGTGTATGATCACAGCCCACTCAACAGCAATACAGAACCAACTGATCACACACACATACCAAAAAAATTATCTATATTGCATTACAGGCTGGAAATTAAATAGTGTGGATGCTACAGTTTTGTTATTCTTTTCAAAATTGTTTATACTGAGTTTCTTTGCCTTTCTTTATATGTAAGTTTTAAAATCAACTTATCTATATCTACAAAAAATCCTGCTAGAATTTTGACTGGATTGCTTTTTCTTGGTAAATATTTATTTACTAATTTATTTATTTGGCTGCACTGAATCTGAGTTGTGACATGCAGGCTCTTCAGGCTCTTTAAGTTGCAGTATGTGGAATCTAGTTCCCTGACAAGGAATCGAACCCAGGCCCACTGCACTGGGACCTCAGAGTCTTAGCCACTGGACAACCAAGGAAGCCCCGACTGGAGTGCTTTAAGTCTAGAGATCACACTGAAAAGAATTTATTTCTTAACCGCATTAGAACACCTTCCCACTAGAGTTGTTATGGAAGGCTGCCACTGTAGGAAATTGTGGTTCCCCAAAGGCCAGGACCCTTTTCCTTAGGATCACAGCAGAGTGCACTAGTCTGAGGGACCTGGATTTCAAATCCACTGCAGGATATTGAAGACAGGACCAGCACACCCCCAGGAGGTAGCAAATCAGCAAGGGTCCCCAGTACATGATCACCAGCATGTGAGTATTAGAACAAGGATCATTTTCCTTTCATCAGGTTTTAGAGAACTGAGAGCTAAATAGTGAACAGCAGTACACAGATTTTGAGAGCTGGCAGCAGCCAACAAGTCAGCCCAGATGCAATGGACCACAGGATAGCAACCATGCTGAAGCAGGGGCAGAATCTGAAGTCTCAAGGACTGTGGTCACCTTCAATTTAGACTCTGATGACCTAAATGGTTTCAATATTTAGGCTAACAAAGTGGGAAAACATACTCAATTTGTGCTGAATATCAGAGAGACCATTCTTATCATCAGTAGAACAAAGAAACGTGTTGGGCAACATTGTTCTGGGTCAGGCTCCCTTGAGATCATTCATTAATTCGTCCATTTTCTAGCATAGTCTCTTGACAAACTACCAACAAGAGCTTTAGCTCATTTTAGTAAAAGTATAAGAAAAGCCTCATTGAGGTCTGGTATTGTGGCTTCAATGGTAGCATGTCTGGAAGGAGAGGGGAATACTATTTCCAGGTGTCTACCATGATCCAAGAATAGTAACTAACAGCAGAGGGAGACAGTGGCCTCATTAATCTATTTGCCACTGGCTAAGGGCCATCCCCCAGGGAGATAATCTTCTTCCATTATATAGGCAGGGGCACGTTTTCCCTCATAAGATGCATGGGTTAGTCACTGTGTTATCTTATGATCCCGCTGGAAAAGGGAAGTCCCTTTAATTCTTCTCAGGCCTTGAAAGCAGAGGCCATACTATGGACTGGCATTTCATGGGCCCACCAGAAGAGATTAGTGGCATCAGATCTGAGACTGTACCAGTGTGTATTTCAGAAATCCAAGCTAATTTATCAGCCTGTGCATTGTAATGAGGCTCTGAAAATTGAATTTTAGTATGCAACCTTGATTTGCATTTTGGGTATCTGTGATGCAAGAAATTCCTGGAGTTCTTTACCCCAAAGGAGAGTGTGAAACAACTTCGATAAGGGATTGTTGTTGCTGCCATTAGCCAGACCATGTGACTACATGGTCGGCAACAGACCAAGAGTCTATAAAAATGTGAAGGGGCCAATTGTTGGCCATCACATCCTCCAATATTAAGATGACTGTGCTGTGGTGCACTGGGATGACCCAGAGGGGATGGGATGGGGAGGGACCTGGGAGGGGGTTTCAGGATGGGGAACACATGTACACCCATGGCTCATTCATGTCAATGTATGGCAAAAACCACTACAATATTGTAAAGTAATTAGCCTCCAATTAAAATAAATTAAAAATAAATAAATAAAATTACTGTGCTGACCCCTGGGTCCTACCTTTGATTAGGGATGTCCTAGTGCAGAAGATTTTCAGTGGGCTTCATCCTGTGTGATGTTGGTGCTGAATCTGTAAAGTATGCAAATTCCATTTCTTAATCACTCAGTTAATCCCCAGAGGCTCCCCAAATGACCAATGGATATGGGGGAGGGGTGACCTCTTCAGGCACCACTGCATCTAGCAAAGGATTGAGGACATGGAGATCATTTCCTCCTGTGGGTGAGATTTGCCAGAAGGCCCAAGTTTGGCTCTCTAAGTAGCATTTTCATTTGAATAATGAGGCCTTTGTGGCCATGCCAAGTTTGTGGGGTGGTGCTTCAAAGACCCAAGGCATAATGAACAACTGGGTGCAGAGTCAAAGGTTCAGGATTTGTAAAAGCACTTATTCCAAGAAAGATCCACTATACAGCCAACAGTTGCCATACTAATGTGAAATGTGCAGCCAGAGAAAGCAGTTTTTTGCAGCAGAAACCCACGAACAATGACTGATTCAGGGACTCCAAAAGGACCAAGGTAAGGTAGCCAAAGCCTCTCCAGTGAAGAAGTTTGGGGGGTTGGGACGGTTGAATGACACTGATAGAAGTGCCTGTTTTATTGCAATTTAGTGATTTTTGGTTTGGGGTGGCAAGCCATTAGGAGCAAGCCAATTTATATTCAACCACTATGAAAAACAGTATAGAGTTTCCTCAAGAAATTAAAACTAAAAAAATCATATGATCCATCAATTCCACTTCTGGGTATTTATTTGAAGAAAATGAAAACACTAACTTGAAAAGGTGCCTGTGCCCCCACATTCATTGCAGCATTATTTACAATAGCCAAGATATGGAAACAACCTAAGTATCCTCTAACAGATGAATGAATTAAGAAAATATATATAACTATTTAGCCATAAAAAAGAAGAAAATCTTGTCATTTGCAACAACATAGAGAGACCTTAAGGGCATTATGCTAAGTGGAATAGATCAGACAGAGAAAAACAAATAATGCTTGATCTCTCTTACATGTGTTTGCTGAGCACCGTTTACAATAGCCAAGATATGGAAGCAAACTGAATGTCCATTGACACAAGAATGAATAAAGAAGATGTGGTGTATATAGATAGATAGAAACAATGGAATATTACTCAGCCATTAAAAAGAATTAAATTATGCCACTTGCAGCAATATGGATGGATCTAGAGATTATCATACTAATTTAAGTAAGACAAGCAGAGAAAGACAAATATATGATACTCCTTACATTTGGAATCTAAAAATAAAGTACAAATGAACATACTTTAAAAAACAGAAATAGAGTCACAGATATAGAAAACAAACTTACAGTTACCAGGTGGGGTAAGGGGGAGTGGGATAAATTGGGAGATTGGAATTAATATGTACACACTACTACTATATATAATATAGATAACTGCTGCTGCTAAGTCGCTTCAATCGTGTCCGACTCTGTGGGACCACATAGACAGCAGCCCACCAGGCTCCGCCATCCCTGGGATTCTCCAGGCTAGGACTTACTATATAGCACAGGGAACTCTGTTTAATGTCATGTTTCAGCCTGGATGGAAGGCAAGTTTGGGGGAGAATGGATACATGTGTATATATGTGTATTTATACATATATGTACATGTATATACATATATGTGTATGTGTGTGTGTGTATATGTAGCTAAGTCCCTTTGCCTTGGTCTACCTGTAACTATCACATTAATTGGATATACTCTAACACAAAACAAAACATTTAATAAAAAGTAAAATAGATGACCATTAAGGACTTACTGAATAGCCCAGGGAACTCTACTCAATACTCTGTAATGACCTGTATGGAAAAAGAATCTAAATAAGAGCACATATGTGTTTATATATAACTGAGTCAATTTGCTGTACACCTGAAACTAACAGAACTGTAAATTAACTATTCTCTAATAAAAATTTTTGTAAATCAATAAATAAAATTAAACTCATAGATACAGAGAACAGACTGGTGATTGCCAAAGGTGGGGGATGGAGCTAGGAGAAATGGGTAAAGAGAGCCAAAATATACAAACTTCCAGTTATAAAATAAATTAGTTATGGAGATGTACTATATAGTATGATGACTATAGTTATTGTACTGTATTGTATATTTGAAAGTTGTTAGGAGAGTCTATCTTAAAAAGCTTTTATCATAAGAAAAAAAATCTATAACTATGTACGGTGACAAATATTAATTAGACTTATTGTAGTGATCATTCTGTAGTATATATATAAATATCTACTCATTATCTTGTATTAATGCAATGTTGTATTCAATTATGATAATTCTAAAATTAATTAATTTTTTAAAGCAAAACAAAGTGACTCCATTTGTAAGAAGCAGCATAATGGACTGAAATCAAATTCCTAAATGAGGAGCATGTTGCTTCTGAGAACCAATTAAGCATGTAAACACTGAGACTCCTTTAAAATAGCAAATGCTGATAAAACTGGAGAATTGGTTCCTTACTACATCAGGTATAAATCATTCCTGGGCTGAGGAGTATTGTTCAGAAATTTTAGTGCAGTAGTGGGGCCTTGAATTTTATACGATGCAGTGGACCAATTCTGATTAGAAAGTTCTATGAAAAGTTTTGTTTAGCCCATGTGAAAGCATTGTTTGAATTTCCTTGCAGAAGGATGTTGTCAATATAATGTCACAGCTGTATTCCTGGAATAAGTTGGGTGTGGTTAAGAGCTTGCCTGCAGAGTTATGTGCAATAGGCAAGGTTGTTAGAATATCTCACAAGGAGGCAAGTGAAAACATACTATTCCTTCAGAAGGTGAAGGCAAATAGCTTCTGTGAGCCTGTAGACCTCTAGAATGTATACATAAAATCAAATCTTCCATAGAAAAATATTTTCCAGGTGCTAATTGGATGGAGTATTAATTTCAGAAATAATAAGCATGCAGATCTTAATGGAGGATACCATGGCATTAAAGTTGTTGTTGTTGTTTAGTTGCTAATTCGTATCCAACTCTTTTGAGACCCCATGGACATAGCCCTCCAGACTCCTCTGTCCATCGGATTTCCCAGACAAGAACACTGGACTGGTTTGCTATTTCTTTCTTCAGAGGATCTTCCCAACCCAGGGATCGAACCCACATCTCCTGCATTGGCAGATGGGTTCTTTACCACTGAGCCACCAGGGAAGCCCCAAGGTTGTGATAATCCACTGTGAAGTGACACTCATTTATATCAAGTTTGAGCACTGGCCAACTAGTTTATTAAAGGGAAAAATAATAGGAATAATGACTCGGGCAGGCACACCAGTCCCCTGGGTTATCACTCCATCACTCTCAACATCACAAACCTCATGACTGTGGCAGATTCTTTCATGACACCCTTATGGTCTCTCAGGAACTTCTCTCCTCAGCCACATGTTTACAACTTGTTCTCCAAACTGTCAACTGAGGTTTATTTGCACCTTTTATACTTGGGTCCACAGGGCATCTTTAACTTCTTTAAGAAACTGATCCCCATGTGCCTGCTCTAAAAAGAGCAAATAAAGTCCATGTCACTCTAATGAACACAGAAACTGCAAAGAAGCCCACCCATACCCTGCCTTCTAAGGACTCTGCAATAATCTTTCTTAGAACAGAAACATTTTCAGCTTATTAAAGTCCTCTTTTTTAATTCTATTATTGCCAGGAGAAGGAGGTGATTATTTGCTCTTTTTTTTTTTTTTAATTATACACGTGAAGAAGTCTATGTCTCAGAAACTGTGATTTGATTCTGATTCAGATTCAAAGAATGGAAGTAATACACTTCCTTTCCAGTTAAGCTCTAAAAACTTGGGTACTTCCATTGAAAGAATAATTGAATGTGGATGGGAAGCCAATTTTAAAAAATACTAAATTTTATACAACTCAGAGACTCACATGGCACATCTCACCTTTGATTTACCTCTCGGGGACAACAAGGTAAACAGCCCACTACAGTCAATCAGATCAATGAGGGTGAGAATACTGAATGTTTTAAAGTGAATGATGCTATTATTCTATAAATATGGATCGATTAAATCCTCCAACTGTGAAAATCTGGATGAAAATGAAGCATTTGCCAAAGACCACAGGTTAGTACAGACAAGGAAGGCAGGGTTGTAGCAGGATATAGGTCAATACCTCCAAAAGCTATATGGAATAATGGAGAGGTTGACAAAAATGATTGTGAGGGTCTAATTTTCCTTACTCTTACACGTGTGAATTAGAGTGGTATTTTACGTTGTTTCTGCTTCTTAATCAGAAAAACCTAAAGAGGCACACAGGATACCACCAGTAAAATTTGCTTCCTTGGGGATTACCAATTTATGTACAAGGACTCACTGTCAGAAACATGAGTGTTCCTCTTCCTGGGTTCTGTATGCCAAGAAAATTTGAAGCATGATAAATTGATAATCCTTGGTTTGCCACTGAGGACTCTTTGAGGCTTTGAGCAAAATCTACTCTGAGATGCTGTCTGTGGATCTCTCAAGACTTCTATTCTCAGAAATATAGTACGAGACAGCAAAAGAGACACCGATGTATAGATCAGTCTTATGGACTCTGTGGGAGAGGGGGAGGGTGGGGAGATTTGGGAAAATAGCATTGAAACATGTATAATATCATGTATGAAACGAGTCGCCAGTCCAGGTTCGATGCATGGTACTGGATGCTTGGGGCTGGTGCACTGGGACGACCCAGAGGGAGGGGAGGGGAGGGAGAAGGGTGGAGGGTTCAGGATGGGGAACGCGGGTATACCTGTGGCAGATTCATTTCAATATTTGGCAAAACTAATACAATATTGGGGAGGAGCCAAGATGGCGGAGGAGTAGGACGAGGAGAACACTTTCTCCTCCACAAATTCATCAAAAGAGCATTTAAACGTCGAGTAAATTCCACAAAACAACTTCTGAATGCCGGCAGAGGACATCAGGCACCCAGAAAAGCAACCCAACTCTTCGAAAGGAGGTAGGAAAAAATATTAAAGACAAAAAAAAAGAGACAAAAGAGGGAGGGACAGAGTTCCGTCCCGGGAAGAGAATCTTAAAAAGAGAGAAGTTTCCAAACACCAGGAAACCTTCTCACTGCTGAATCTGTGCCGAGCTTTGGAAGCACAGAGGGCAACATAGCAGGGAGAAAAAATAAATAAACAATTAAAACTCGCAGATTGCGAGCCCTACGGTAACTCCCCCAGCGGAGAAGCAGCGCAGACGCCTGCATCCGCCATTAGCAAGCGGGGGCTGGGCAGGGAGGCACGGCGTGGGCTGCATCGCTGAGAGTAAGAATCTGGCCTGAATACCCTGAGCGCTATCTGAGCGAAATAATTTGGGCTAGCAAACCAGACTGTGGGATATCTACCACGCGAAAAGCCAGCCCTAACCTAAGACCGGCAGGCCCGCGCACGGAACAAAGGACTGAACAGAGATAGCCGGCTGCAGACCTTCCCCCTCCGGTGATAGGCAGCCAGAGCCGGAAGGGGGCAATCGCAGCCCCAGAGAGACATTATCTATAAAACTGTAAGCAAGTTTCTTTGCTAACTAAAGCTTCTTGGGGGTCTGGACGGTCAACATCTGCCTGAGAAGGTGTGCCGGTTTTACACCCAGATAACAGAGTGGCGGGGAGGCAATAAGTCGCAGCATTGGCGCTCGCCAAACACCTCATCACCTGAGCTGCTCGGACCTGGGAAGAGCACAAAACGCAGGCCCAACTGAGTCTGCGCCTCTGAGGACTACCCGAGTGCCTGAACCTGAGCGACTTGGACCTGGGAGGTACATGCAGCCCAGGGCCGGCCTCGGATTGTTCCCAGCGGAACAACCTAGAGTCCGAGCAGTGTGGACAGGGAGGCTACACGCGCCGTGAGCGGGGGCAGACCCAGGGTGGCTGAGGCACTGCGAGCCCACGCCAGTGTTATTTGTTTGCAGCATCCCTCCCTCCCTCCCCACAGCGCGACTGAACAAGTAAGCCTAAAAAAAAAAAAAAAAAAGTGTCCTCCACCGTGCCCTTTGTGTCAGGGCGGAAACCAGATACTGAAGAGACTAGCAAACAGAAGAAGATATAACAGAGGGAAACGCCTTGGAAGCTACAGGCAATAGATCAAAACCCTGTGGTTACTACGGACTACATAGGAAGGGGCCTATAGATCTTGAGAAATATAAGTCTGACCAAGGAATTAGCCAAAAATGAACTGAACCCACAACACCCACAAAAAAAACAAGAAAGTCCTAGATATATTTTTATTATTTTTACGATCATTCTTTTTTTTTTTAATTAAAAAAAAAATTTTTAAGTCCTCTATTGTTCCTTTAATTTTCACTTTTATGACCTATTACTTTGCAAAAAAAAAAAAAAAAGACCCTATTTTTTTCTTCTTCAGCAAACTTCATATATATATATTTTATAATTTTTTCACCTTGTTTTTTTGTTTGTTTTTTTGTTTTTGTTTTTTTCTTCTTTTCTTTAACATTATATTTTTGAAATTCCAAACTCTACTCTAGATTTTTAATTTTCGCTTTTTGGTATATGTTATCAATTTTGTACCTATAGTTTTTTTATATATAATTTCTGTGACTTTTTTTTTTCTTTTCTTCTTTTCTTCTTCTCTGTTTCTTTCTCTTCTTCTTTTATATAACATTGTATATCTGAAATTCCAAACTCTACTCTAGATTTTTAATTTATGCTTTTTGGTATTTGATATCAATTTTGTACCTGTATTTTCTTTATAATTTTTGTGACATTGTATTTGTTTGTTTGTTTTCTCTCTTTATTTTTCTTCTTTTTTTTTTAACATTGTATTTTTGTAATTCCAAACTCTACTCTAGATTTTTAATTTTTGCTTTTTGGTATTAGTTATCAATTTTGTACCTGTACTTTCTTTATAATTTTCGCGAACTTGTTTGTTTTTGTTTGTTCGTTTTTTTCTCTTTCTTTTCCTTCTTCTTTTCTTTAACATCATATTTTTGAAATTCCAAACTCTACTCTAGATTTTTAATTTTTGCTTTTATGTATTTGTTACCAATTTTGTACCTTTAAGGACCCAATCTTCAGGACCCATTTTTCACTAGGGAGCGAGATTACTGGCTTGACTGCTCTCTCTCCCTTTGGACTCTCCTTTTTCTCCACCAGGTCGCCTGTGTCTCCTCCCTAACCCCTCTCTACTCTACCCAACTCTGTGAATTTCTCTGTGTTCCAGACGGTGGAGAACACTTAGGGAACTGATTACTGGCTGGATCTGTCTCCCTCCTTTTCATTCCCCCCTTTTATCCTTCTGGCCAACTCTGTCACCTTCCTCCTCCTTCTCTTCTCTGTATAACTCCGTGAATATCTCTGAGTGGTCCAGTTGTGGACTGCACATAAGGAAGTGACTACTGGCTAGCCCACTCTCTCCACTCTTGATTCACCTCATCTCATTTCGGTCACCTCTAACTCCCTCCTCCCTCTTCTCTTCTCCATGTAACCCTGTGAACCTCTCTGAGACCCTCACCATAGAGAAACTTTTCATCTTTAATGTAGATGTTTTATCAATGGTGCTGTATAGAAGGAGAAGTTTTGAAACTACTGTAAAAATAAGACCGATAACCGGAAGCAGGAGACTTAAGTCCAAACCCTGACTCCAGGGAACTCCTGACTCCAAGGAACATTAATGGACAGGAGCTCATCAAATGCCTCCATACCGACACTGAAACCAGGCACCACACAAGGGCCAATAAGTTCCAGGGCAAGACATACCAAGCAAATTCTCCAGCAACAAAGGAACACAGTCCTGAGCTTCAAGATACAGGCTGCCCAAAGTCACCCCAAAACTATAGACATCTCATAACTCATTACTGGACATTTCATTGCACTCCAGAGAGAAGAAATACAGCTCCACCCACCAGAACACCGACACAAGCTTCCCTAACCAGGAAACCTTGACAAGCCACCTGTACAAACCCACACACAGTGAGGAAACGCCACAATAAAGAGAACTCCACAAACTGCCAGAATACAGAAAGGACACCCCAAACTCAGCAATTTCAACAAGATGAAGAGACAGAGGAATACTCAGCAGATAAAGGAACAGGATAAATGCCCACCAAACCAAACAAAAGAGAAAGAGATAGGGAATCTACCTGATAAAGAATTCCGAATAATGATAGTGAAATTGATCCAAAATCTTGAAACTAAAATGGAATCACAGATAAATAGCCTGGAGACAAGGATTGAAAAGATGCAAGAAAGGTTTAACAAGGACCTAGAAGAAATAAAAAAGAGTCAATATATAATGAATAATGCAATAAATGAAATTAAAAACACTCTGGAGGCAACAAATAGTAGATTAACAGAGGCAGAAGATAGGATTAGTGAATTAGAAGATAGAATGGTAGAAATAAATGAATCAGAGAGGATAAAAGAAAAATGAATTAAAAGAAATGAGGACAATCTCAGAGACCTCCAGGACAATATTAAACGCTACAACATTCGAATCATAGGGGTTCCAGAAGAAGAAGACAAAAAGAAAGATCATGAGAAAATACTTGAGGAGATAATAGTGGAAAACTTCCCTAAAATGGGGAAGGAAATAATTACCCAAGTCCAAGAAACCCAGAGAGTCCCAAACAGGATAAACCCAAGGAGAAACACCCCAAGACACATATTAATCAAATTAACAAAGATCAAACACAAAGAACAAATATTAAAAGCAGCAAGGGAAAAACAACAAATAACACACAAGGGAATTCCCATAAGGATAACAGCTGATCTTTCAATAGAAACTCTTCAAGCCAGGAGGGAATGGCAAGACATACTTAAAATGATGAAAGAAAATAACCTACAGCCCAGATTATTGTACCCAGCAAGGATTTCATTCAAGTATGAAGGAGAAATCAAAAGCTTTTCAAACAAGCAAAAGCTGAGAGAATTCTGCACCACCAAACCAGCTCTCCAACAAATACTAAACGATATTCTCTAGACAGGAAACACAAAAACGGTGTATAAACTTGAACCCAAAACAATAAAGTAAATGGCAACGGGATCATACTAATCAGTAATTACCTTAAACGTAAATGGGTTGAATGCCCCAACCAAAAGACAAAGACTGGCTGAATGGATACAAAAACAAGACCCCTACATATGTTGTCTACAAGAGACCCACCTCAAAACAGGGGACACATACAGACTGAAAGTGAAGGGCTGGAAAAAGATTTTCCATGCAAATAGGGACCAAAAGAAAGCAGGAGTAGCAATACTCATATCAGATAAAGTAGACTTTAAAACAAAGGCTGGGGAAAGAGACAAAGAAGGTCACTACATAATGATCAAAGGATCAATCCAAGAAGAAGATATAACAATTATAAATATATATGCACCCAACACGGGAGCACCACAGTTCGTAAGACAAATGCTAACAAGTATGAAAGGAGAAATTAACAATAACACAATAATAGTGGGAGACTTTAATACCCCACTTACACCTATGGATAGATCAACTAAACAGAAAATTAACAAGGAAACACAAACTTTAAACGATACAATAGACCAGTTAGACCTAATTGATATCTATAGGACATTTCATCCCAAAACAATGAATTTCACCTTTTTCTCAAGCGCACATGGAACCTTCTCCAGGATAGATCACATCCTGGGCCATAAAGCTAGCCTTGGTAAATTCAAAAAAATAGAAATCATTCCAAGCATTTTTTTCTGACCACAATGCAGAAAGATTAGATCTCAATTACAGGAGAAAAACTATTGAAAATTCCAACATATGGAGGCTGAACAACACGCTGCTGAATAACCAACAAATCACAGAAGAAATCAAAAAAGAAATCAAAATTTGCATAGAAACGAATGAAAATGAAAACACAACAACCCAAAACCTGTGGGACACGGTAAAAGCAGTCCTAAGGGGAAAGTTCATAGCAATACAGGCACACCTCAAGAAACAAGAAAAAAGTCAAATAAATAACCTAACTCTACACCTAAAGCAACTAGAAAAGGAAGAAATGAAGAACCCCAGGGTTAGTAGAAGGAAAGAAATCTTAAAAATTAGAGCAGAAATAAATGCAAAAGAAACAAAAGAGACCATAGCAAAAATCAACAAAACCAAAAGCTGGTTCTTTGAAAGGATAAATAAAATTGACAAACCATTAGCCAGACTCATCAAGAAACAAAGGGAGAAAAATCAAATCAACAAAATTAGAAACGAAAATGGAGAGATCACAACAGACAACACAGAAATACAAAGGATCATAAGAGACTATTATCAACAATTATATGCCAATAAAATGGACAACGTGGAAGAAATGGACAAATTCTTAGAAAAGTACAACTTTCCAAAACTCGACCAGGAAGAAATAGAAAATCTTAACAGACCCATCACAAGCACGGAAATTGAAACTGTAATCAAAAATCTTCCAGCAAACAAAAGCCCAGGTCCAGACGGCTTCACAGCTGAATTCTACCAAAAATTTAGAGAAGAGCTAACACCTATCCTGCTCAAACTCTTCCAGAAAATTGCAGAGGAAGGTAAACTTCCAAACTCATTCTATGAGGCCACCATCACCCTAATACCAAAACCTGACAGAGATCCCACAAAAAAAGAAAACTACAGGCCAATATCACTGATGAACATAGATGCAAAAATCCTTAACAAAATTCTAGCAATCAGAATCCAACAAAACATTAAAAAGATCATACACCATGACCAAGTGGGCTTTATCCCAGGGATGCAAGGATTCTTCAATATCCGCAAATCAATCAATGTAATACACCACATTAACAAATTGAAAAATAAAAACCATATGATTATCTCAATAGATGCAGAGAAAGCCTTTGACAAAATTCAACATCCATTTATGATAAAAACTCTCCAGAAAGCAGGAATAGAAGGAACATACCTCAACATAATAAAAGCTATATATGACAAACCCACAGCAAACATTATCCTCAATGGTGAAAAATTGAAAGCATTTCCCCTAAAGTCAGGAACAAGACAAGGGTGCCCACTTTCACCATTACTATTCAACATAGTTTTGGAAGTTTTGGCCACAGCAATCAGAGCAGAAAAAGAAATAAAAGGAATCCAAATAGGAAAAGAAGAAGTAAAACTCTCACTATTTGCAGATGACATGATCCTCTACATAGAAAACCCTAAAGATTCCACCAGAAAATTACTAGAAATAATCAATGACTATAGTAAAGTTGCAGGATATAAAATCAACACACAGAAATCCCTTGCATTCCTATACACTAATAATGACAAAACAGAAAGAGAAATTAAGGAAACAATTCCATTCACCATTGCAACGGAAAGAATAAAATACTTAGGAATATATCTACCTAAAGAAACTAAAGACCTATATATAGAAAACTATAAAACACTGGTGAAAGAAATCAAAGAGGACACTAATAGATGGAGAAATATACCACGTTCATGGATTGGAAGAATCAATATAGTGAAAATGAGTATACTCCCCAAAGCAATTTATAGATTCAATGCAATCCCTATCAAGCTACCAACAGTATTCTTCACAGAGCTAGAACAAATAATTTCACAATTTATATGGAAATACAAAAAACCTCGAATAGCCAAAGCGATCTTGAGAAAGAAGAATGGAACTGGAGGAATCAACCTGCCTGACTTCAGGCTCTACTACAAAGCCACAGTTATCAAGACAGTATGGTACTGGCACAAAGACAGAAATATTGATCAATGGAATAAAATAGAAAGCCCAGAGATAAATCCACGCACATATGGACACCTTATCTTTGACAAAGGAGGCAAGAATATACAATGGATTAAAGACAATCTCTTTAACAAGTGGTGCTGGGAAATCTGGTCAACCACTTGTAAAAGAATGAAACTAGAGCACTTTCTAACACCATACACAAAAATAAACTCAAAGTGGATTAAAGATCTAAACGTAAGACCAGAAACTATAAAACTCCTAGAGGAGAACATAGGCAAAACACTCTCCCACATACATCACAGCAGGATCCTCTATGCCCCACCTCCCAGAATATTGGAAATAAAAGCAAAAATAAACAAATGGGACCTAATTAACCTTAAAAGCTTCTGCACATCAAAGGAAACTATTAGCAAGGTGAAAAGACAGCCTTCAGAATGGGAGAAAATAATAGCAAATGAAACAACCGACAAACAACTAATCTCAAAAATATACAAGCAACTCCTACAGCTCAACTCCAGAAAAATAAACGACCCAATCAAAAAATGGGCCAAAGAACTAAATAGACATTTCTCCATTTCTCTTCTCTGTTAGACATACAGATGGCTAACAAACACATGAAAAGATGCTCAACATCACTCATTATCAGAGAAATGCAAATCAAAACCACTATAAGGTACCATTTCACACCAGTCAGAATGGCTGCCATCCAAAAGTCTACAAATAATAAATGCTGGAGAGGGTGTGGAGTAAAGGGAACCCTCTTACACTGTTGGTGGGAATGCAAACTAGTACAGCCACTATGGAGAACAGTGTGGAGATTCCTTAAAAAACTGGAAATAGAACTGCCTTATGATCCAGCAATCCCACTGCTGGGCATACACACTGAGGAAACCAAAAGGGAAAGAGACACGTGTACCCCAATGTTCATCACAGCACTGTTTATAACCGCCAGGACATGGAAACAACCTAGATGTCCATCAGCAGATGAATGGATAAGAAAGCTGTGGTACATATACACAATGGAGTATTACTCAGCCATTAAAAAGAATACATTTGAATCAGTTCTAATGAGGTGGATGAAACTGGAGCCTATTATACAGAGTGAAGTAAGCCAGAAGGAAAAACATAAATACAGTATACTAATGCATATATATGGAATTTAGAAAGATGGTAACAATAACCCGGTGTACGAGACAGCAAAAGAGACACTGATGTATAGAACAGTCTTATGGACTCTGTGGGAGAGGGAGAGGGTGGGAAGATTTGGGAGAATGGCATTGAAACATGTAAAATATCATGTAAGAAACGAGTTGCCAGTCCAGGTTCGATGCACAATACTGGATGCTTGGGGCTAGTGCACTGGGACGACCCAGAGGGATGGTATGGGGAGGGAGGAGGGAGGAGGGTTCAGGATGGGGAACACATGTATACCTGTGGCGGATTCATTTTGATATTTGGCAAAACTAATACAATTATGTTAAGTTTAAAAATAAAATAAAATTAGAAAAAAAAAAACTAATACAATATTGTAAAGTTTAAAAATAAAATAAAATTAAAAAAAAAAAAAGAAATATAGTCCAAATCAGTGTATAGGAGACTTTGAAAATGGCAGAGAAATAAAAGTAAATGCTAATGAATATGATTTATTAATGCCTTAAACTTGCTCATGTAGTCAAAATAAAATGATAGAATATTGAACTAAAGGTCTTTAAGTCCTAAAGCACTGTTACAAATTCACCCTACAAAAGAACTGGTGTGTGCATGCTTAGTCATGACCAACTCTTTGTGACCCCATGTACTGTAGCCCACCAGGCTCCTCTGTCCATGGAATTTTCTGGCAAAAATACTGGAGTGGGTTGCCATTTTCTGCTCCAGGGGAATCTTCCCAGACCAGGAGTCAAACCGATATCTCTTGTGTATCTTGCAATGAGCAGGCAGATTCTTTACCAAATGCACCACCTGGGAAGGGGGGAGGGTCTAGAAATATCAGTTATGCATCAAGATCTTCAGAATTATCTACTTGGGGAAATTTCTTTTTTTAATTAAATTTATTTATTTTAATTAGAGGCTGATTACTTTACAATATTGTATTGGTTTTGCCATACATCAACATGAATCTGCCACGGGTGTACACGTGTTTCCAATCCTGAACCCCCTTCCCACCTCCTTCCCCATACCATATTGGTTGCTGGAACAAGGGAAGTCAGAGATTTATATAGTAATGGAGATGAGGATCTGTGGCAGGTACTCATCTAAACATTAAATAGTACAAGGAGGGGGAATATTACAGGGAAGGGGAAACAGTATAGGAAAAGCAACAGAGGGGAGACAGAAGCACAGAAAATAGCATCAGATAGAGATATTTCTACCAAGTGCCCTAAGGTATGAGATTATCAGAGTCAGAGAAATATGACTTCAATACGGAGACTTTGTAAGGAAAAGATGGGTACAAAAATTTATTCTTCTGAAAAAAATTAAGTAATTATTCTGTAATAATTCTCTATGCGTGCAGGAATAGATCAACTTGAGGAATTACAAAGACTTTAGGAATAAGGTCATTTACATGAGCAACAGAGGGGCTTACATGGAACAAGTCTAGTCCAATGGACACTGGTTTGGCCCAACTAGATAGAGAGTTATATATGATCTGATTCTGTTGATTACAATGAGCTTTATCTCCCCAGCCCCAAAAAACTTTAGTTTTCATCATTTTCACCTATTCCCTTTAGATCTACTGAAGGTCAACAATGAAAAACCAAACATTTACTGAGTTTATTTTGTTGGGCCTCACAAATCAACCTGAGGTCCAGGCACTGATATTCATCTTTCTGTTTCTCACCTACATGCTAAGTGTCCTAGGAAATCTGACTATCATCATTCTCACTCTAGTAGATTCTCACCTCCAAACCCCCATGTATTTCTTCCTCCAGAATTTCTCCTTCTTAGAAGTTTCCTTCACATCCATTTTCATTCCCAGATTTCTGACAAGCATGACAACAGGAAATAAAGCCATCAGCTTTGCTGGATGCTTAATTCAATATTTTTTTGCTATATTTCTTGGGGCAACAGAGTTTTATCTCCTGGCTTCTATGTCCTATGACCACTATGTGGCCATCTGCAAACCCCTGCACTATCTGACCGTCATGAACAGCAGAGTCTGCATACAACTTGTGTTCTGCTCCTGGCTAGGGGGATTCCTGGCTATCTTTCCCCCAATCATCTTAATGAGCCAGGTGGATTTCTGTGCCTCCAATGTTCTGAATCACTATTACTGTGACTATGGGCCCCTCCTGGAGCTCGCCTGCTCAGACACAAGCCTCTTAGAACTGATGGTCATCTCCTTGGCAGTTGTGACTTTGGTGGTTACTCTGGTGCTGGTGACACTTTCTTATACATATATTATCAGGACCATTCTGAGGATTCCTTCTGCTCAGCAAAGGGCAAAGGCTTTTTCCACTTGTTCCTCCCACATGATTGTCATCTCGCTCTCTTATGGCAGCTGCATGTTTATGTACATTAATCCTTCTGCAAAAGAAGAAGGTGCTTTCAACAAAGGAATAGCCATGCTCATTACTTCAATTACTCCCTTGTTAAATCCCTTCATTTACACTCTAAGAAATCAGCAAGTGAAACAAGCCTTCAAGGACACCATCAAAAAGATTGTAAAGTTTTAACAAAACAAAATACACCTCAAGGAAAAATATACTTCATTCAGTAAATATGTATTGAGTGTCTACCATAATTCAAGTGCTGACCTGGCACTTAAGGATAAAAATATGAAAGGCATATGTCTTGATTTCAGGGAATCTATGGTGTAATGTGATAGAAATGTATGTAAACTGTCAATTGTCAAGTTTGCAGTTTACTTATAAGTCATAAGCTTGCGTGCGTGCATGTGTGCTAAGTCGCGTCAATTGTGTCTGACTCTTTGTGACACTATGGACTGTAGCTTGCCAGGCTCCTCTTTCCATGGGATTCTCCAGGCAAGAATACTGGAGTGGGTTGCCATGCCCTCCTCCAGGAGGTCTTCCCCACTCAAGAATTGAACCAGCATCTCTTATGTCTCCTGCATTATCATACGTGTTCCTTACCCCTAGCTCTACCTGGGAAGCCCCAAGTCATAAGATTACAAAAAATAAAAGAATATGGTAAGTGTTAATAGAGAAGGATGAATGAGAAAGTCTAAAAAGAACAACTGGAAAGAATTAGCTGTTTTCTGGAGTAAACTGGACACTGGTAAGCCAAGAGACGTTTTAAGAAAGGAAGTGATGCTATGAGCATTGTTTCTTTTTTTTTTTTTTTATGGTTTGTTTTTTTTTTTTTAATTTTACAATTTTGTATTAGCATTGTTTCTAAAGAAATCTCGCATTCAGATCAGATCAGAGCAGTCGCTCAGTTGTGTCCAACTCTTTGCGACCCCATGAATAGCAGCACGCCAGGCCTCCCTGTCCATCACCAACTCCCGGAGTTCACTTAGACTCATGTCCATCGAGTCAGTGATGCCATCCAGCCATCTCATCCTCTGTCGTCCCCTTCTCCTCCTGCCCCCAATCCCTCCCAGCATCATAGTCTTTTCCAATGAGTAAACTCTTTGCATGAGGTGGCCAAAGTACTGGAGTTTCAGCTTTAGCATGATGTGGAGCCATGCTTCTATTAAAGGGAAAATATTTTTTATTCTGCTTCTCTTTTTCATTTATCTTACAAATGTAGCCATTGAGACTACCATCCTCCTGTAAATTAGGTCCACTTTTCTCCAAATGGGGCAAAAACTCTCAAGATTTTGTCAACTTACACATTCATTTTCTAGAAGTTTTGGTTAGAGTTCTAGAGGAAAGGTTTCCATCCTCTTACCTGTTGTTGCTGATCATAGCTGACATCTTTCTAAGTTAATGACTGAGTTAACCACTCTGTCTCTCTCTCTCTCTTTGGTAGTCTTTGAAAAATTTTTTTCAATCACAATTTAATTTTCATCTTTTTGTTTACTTTTGTTAGGTTTATAAAGGACAAATTTTGTGATATGGCTTCATTCTTTCAACTTTTCCCCAAATTTTTGCTTTTTTTACATAACCCATGGATACCTGTTTCATAAAGTGAAAAAATATAAAGTATCACACAGTTTTATATCTAGAATGTTCCAAATTATGAATCTTCACAACCAACTGGGAACAGACTACCCTACCAATCCACACATGGATTTTAGGTAACAACAAACTGAATTTGAAGAGGTGATGGTAGGAACTCAATGTCAATGGAACTTAGGACATTTTGGAAAGCTGATTATTTATAGTTTAGTAACACCCTAATTCATTGCAGAATGCTGATTGAGATGCAAATGGAGCATCATCTGATGTATTCACATGTTTTATATGTGGTAATAATATTGAGTGGAATGATGCTTCTTAATCACTTAAGGAAAAAACTGTACCAGCCTGACCATGAGAGAAAGTTTCCAAAACCACAGAAGATAGTGAAGAGTGTATAATACTTTTAATAAATGACCTTTTTTGTAAGCCATGGCTATTTTGAATATCTGGGTTTCCTTGATGGCTAAACTAGGGATTGTGACTGTAGCCCCACTGACTGTAGCCTGCCAGGCTTCTCTGTCCTTGAAGTTCTCTAAGCAAGAATACTGGAGTGGATTGCCATTCCCTTCTCCAGAGGAACTTCCCAACCCAGGGATTGAACCCTGGTCTGCTGCATCACAAGGAGATTCTTTACCGTTTGAGCTAAGGATTAATGATGTCTTTTAATTTACTCCAAATATACTGAATTATTAATTAATAGAGAAATGTTCTCAAATGATCACACCTGAATCGTTAACTTCCCCCATACCCACATTTCTACCAGAGCCCATGGTGAAATGGAAGACAATGCCATATAGTGGTTGAAAATACAGGCTTTAGTTCAAATCCCAGATTTTCAACCTTCTACCCAAGTCTGCTTGGAACACTTTTTCACCTGCCTAAAGCTTATTTTTCTCAACTCTAAAATGTGGATAATATAGTGTCTATCTTATAGGGTAGTTGTGAGAATTAAATAAAATAATAGGCATAAAATTTTTAAGTCATTATTATGCTTAAGAAATGACGTCCATTATAACAATATGGATGTCAATATAATCAATGTCATTTTCAAGAAACTCAGGCTTAACTAGTAAGAATAAGCACTAAATTGATTGGATTAACATAAGCAGGACTGTAAAAATGCTGGTCATTCGATTTGAAATCCCTGTGCAACAAGACCAGTTTATTTCCATTCCTCTTATGTCCACTTGCATCCTTGGATAGCTAGATTATTCACACATTTGATAAAACAAGGCAGAACACTTGGCAGCAGATTGTTAGGACTAGGCTGCCACCAACCCCATGTGACCTGGATATCTCTGAGTATAAATGAGATGAAGAATAAGAGTACTTGGTGTAAATCAAAGTACAAGGACACTAGCCAGGGCTTCAGTCAGCCTTCATAATATAAACATTTAGAAATGAATTTTGGAAGGAATGTATCACCTTTTAAATGTACTTGTTCAAAAAAGAGAGAAAGAAAAATAAAAAGACAAGTCATGCCCTTCTGAAACTGTTCATCTTGCTAGCTTTATGTCAATACTTACTGGGTATGTAACTCAAGTCACAAAGCAAAGGAATGAATTTACTGATTCTGCAGATGAACTTTTGGAATGTTCAATGTCTAAATGTGTAGGTTGGTAGGCTTTATCTCTCCTGTCACCACTGTAGACAAGAATCAAAAGAAACAGCTTTACCTACCTAGTATTTTCAAGATAACATCAGAGCAGTGCTAGGGTAAGGAGATAATAAAAACACTGGGTGTTCATTCCTCTATCCTCTCCCCAAAATCCCCAAGGTTGTGGACTTATGAATTACAAATCTAAACAGATGGTCTTTTCTGAATGCTGCTTCTTGCAAAGAGTTTAAAATAAAACTTAGAAATTTTTTAAAGAACTTTTTAAGAACCCAAGTAAGGTAAAAACTGTTCCATAATGACTTGGACATTCTGCCCTGAGGATCAGCTTTGTCGTTTCTTTAAATTCATCCAGAAGGTCACAGACCAGGACTTAAGCTTCAGCCCATACATCACTGGACAGGATAGCTGAAGCTATGCAGAGGTCATGAGTTCAGAAGCCAAAAGAACTACCCATCTGAGGAATGCATCCACTGTGGGGTACAGTAAGGCCTGGAGACAAGATTACACAAAAGACAATATATGAGCCAAAGAAAAAAAGCATCAAGAGCTTAAAATAAGTATAAGTTCCTCATAAAGATAGGAATGATACTGATTAAACGAAAGATAAAACATTATAAAAATAGGTAAAAAATACTGCTGAAAAACATAAATGAAATAAAGATGAGACTAATACCAGGAAAGAAAGAACTAAAACAAAAATAATGAGCTAGAACATCAGATCTGATAAACCTTTCCATAAAGCAGTAGATAAACAACAGACTGGTTCCAAATCGGGAAAGGAGTATGTCAACGTTGTATTTGTCACCCTGCTTATTTAACTTATATGCAGAGTATGTCATGTGAAATGCCAGGCTGGATGAAGCACAAGCTGGAATCAAGATTGCCGGGAGAAATATCAAAAACTTCAGATACGCAGATGACACCACCCTTATGACAGAAAGTAAAGAAGAACTAAAGAGACTCCTGATGAAAGTGAAAGAGGAGAGTGAAAAAGTTGGCTTAAACTCAACATTCAGGAAACTAAGATCATGGCATCCGGTCCTATTGCTTCATAGCAAGTAGATGGGGAAATAATGGAAACAGTGAGAGACTTTATTTTGGGGGGCTCCAAAATCACTGCAGATTGGTGACTACAGTCATGAAATTAAACAATTCTTGCTCCTTGGAAGAAAAGCTATGACCAACCTAGACATATTAAAAAGCTGTTTTTTAAATAAGTAATGTCTCTGATACAGAAAAGTAAACAAATATATTTTGCTGACAAAGTCCCATATAGTCAGAGTTATGGTTTTTCCAGTGGTCATGTGTGGATGTGAGAGGTGGACCATAAAAAAACCTGAGCACCAAAGAATTGGTACTTTTGAACTGTGATGTTGGAGAAGACTCTTGAGAGTCCCTTGGACTGCAAGGAGATCAAACCAGTCAAACCTAAAGGAAATCAGTCCTGAATATTCATTGGAAAGACTGATGCTGAAGCTAAAACTCCAATACTTTGGCCACCTGATGCAAAGAACTGACTCTTTGGAAAAGACCCTGATAAGATTGAAGGCTAGAGGAGAAGGGGACGACAGAGGGTGAGATGGTTGGATTGCATCACTGACTCGACGGACATAAGTTTGAGTAAGCTCCAGGAGTTGGTGATGGACAAAGAAGCCTGGCATCCTGCAGTCCCTGGGGTGGCAAAGAGTCAGACACGACTGAGTGACTGAACTTAATTGAACTGAAAGCAGTAGAAAACAAGACATTAAGTTGATAATGGAAAACAATAGATAGGTAGGTAGATAAGCACCAAAAAATAAATGCAGATGCCAAATCTAGATAATAAGTGTTACAGGTGGGGAGAAGATTAACAGAAGGAAATGATAGTATATTCCTACACTAGAGAAAGATGGGTATCTCCAAGAATGCTGAAACAAGATGTGCTTGGTCGCTCAGTCGTATCCGACTTTGTGACCCCATGGACTGCAGCCTGCCAGGCTCCACTGTCCATGAGATTTTTCAGGCAAGAATATTGGAGTGGGTTGCCATTTCCTTCTCCAGGGCTCTTCCCAACCCAGGGATTGAACCTAAGTCTCCTGCGTCTCCTGCATTTCAGGCAGATTCTTTACCCACTGAGCCAATGCGGAAGCCCTGAAACAAGACAGAAAACCAAATTTTACCTCTTAAGAAATCAGACATTTAAATGTGATCATAAAATAAAAGAACGCCTCAGAAGCCTTGCCACACAAAAGATAAATTTGAAGACCCTTTTAAAAGACATACTCAAATGCTTGTGTCATTAAGCAAATTAGAAGGCAGTAAACTAAAATAAATAGTGAAGACAATAAACAAAATATTAATCATACTATAGTCTGCTACTTTATCAAGAATATAAATTTTACTTTCATGTACTCTGGTAATTATGAAATGAAAGGAAAGAAATGGTAATTAAGGGTAAGGCTTAAAAATAGCACTTTGGAAGTTTCCTGGTGGTCCAATGGCTAAGACTCTGCTTTCCCAATGCAGAGATCTCAGGTTCAAATCCTGATCAGGGAACTAGATCCTCTATGCCTCAACTAAAGATCAAAGATCCCACGTGCCATAAACTAAGGCCCGGCACAGCCAAATAAATAAATAGTACTTTGGTCCTACAAAAAAATTTAGATGCTACTATCAAAGTTTCAGAAATGTGTTCAAAACTAAGACATATTAATCAAAATACAAAATGTCATTCATATCTATTTTTATTCTAAAGCAGTTGTTGCTTGAATGTAATTTATGAAATGGAGTGGGGGAAAAGTGCTATTTTGGTGATATGTTTCTTTTGAACTGGGGGGGTGGGGCTTCCTTTGTGGCTCAGCTGGTGAAGAATCCACCTGCAATGAGGGAGACCTGGGTTCCATCCCTGGGTTGGAAAGATCCCCTGGAGAAAGAAAAGTATTCTGTATAAATACTCCAGTATTCTGGCCTGGAGAATCTCATGAACTGTACAGTCCATGGGATCACAAAAAGTCGGACACAACTGAGGGACTTTCACTATTCTCTAGAACTGAATATTTCCTTCCTTGTATTGCAAAGTAAATGCCTGAACTTCATTTATCACAATGAATAAATGATAAATACCTCCCTCTACCAAAGAAAGGAAAAAAAGACTAACTTACTTCATTGGAGAGCAGTCTGTAAAATTAATTGATTTTCTTGAGCACTTTTGCTTTCATTTATATTTGTTTATCATATGCACCAACCACTTGAGAGGTCATACACTCAGGTTATGCACTCATCTCATTACCATTTTCCAAATGGTGGGAGTTGCTTATTGGGAACATCCCATATAAATAGTAGAAATATTTCACCTATTTAAAACATTTAGTTCCAAAGAGGAATGTCAGCTATAAACACTTGAGTATGTAAAATGTCCAACACATATTTTGATTACCAGCTGATTACTGGGTGGCCTTGTGTGAAAAGGTGCACAAATGTCAACTGCAGATGGTCCAAAATCCTGACAAAATGACAGTTAATTTCAAGGATCCCAGTTGTGGGGCTGTTGTAGACTGATCAGCCACTGTCGCATCACTTCTACTACACTCTCATCACAGATTATAGACTAGCAGAGTTATAAACCCAGCCAAGCCAAAACAGAGAAAAGAAACCTTTTGTGCCCTGATGGAGAGGCTGACATTAAATAATGTGAAGCAATCTTTAATCCATCACAGCCATGAATCTGAAAATGCCTCTAAGGGCAGAAGTAGCTGCATACAATCAACTGCCTCTTCAACAGTTCCACCATTTGCAGAATCTTGTTTCAGCAGCAACCTGAGTACTTTAAGCCAATGGTTTTTGTGTTGTATTTTGGCTTTTCTAGTTGTTCTTTGAGCAATTACTCTTCAAAGGCTATACTGCAACATATTGACAAGTCTGGTCTGAGGAAGAAGAGAGCTTTTCATTTCCTGAAAATTCACATATTTCCCTCTTGAAAAGGGAAGACTCCTCAAAACAGAATGTATAGCAAAAATGGGAAAGAAGTGATAAATACCAAAAGTGACACACAGGTCTCATGACAGATGCATATTTGAAATGACTAAGAAGAATTGGCTGAATTCCAAATTAAGAAGAGAGAGGTTTTAGCAGTTTCAGAGAAGAAGAGAAACGTTCATGCCCTTATGCTGTGTCCTTCAGCATTCTTTCTTCTCAACTCTGTTTCATGCCTATCAAAATGTGTCATTCTCATGACTTCAATTTCCATCTATATTCTCATGACATAGCTTTGATTTTCTTTTTTTTTTTTTTTTTTTTCTTTTTTTCTGGCAAGGCTCTATTAGGGACCCTGCTGCAGCAGGGGGAGTGAGAGCATGATTTGATTGAATTCCCAGTATGCTGTTCTACTACTTCTTTGAATGAAATACAAATATTTTAAGAATGCCATAGAAAGAGCACTTCACTTGTTTATTTCCCATGGGATAAATGAGAAATTTATTTCTCAGAGGCAACAATATAGTGAGCAGAGAAACTCCCTTATTAATGGCCACTTCATCCTTAGCTGAAGGTTTCACGTACATAAAAATGCAACTGCCATAGATAATGGAAACTACAAGCATGTGGGAAGAAACATGGAAAAAGGCTTTTTTCCTTTCCTGGGCAGAAGATAAACTTAGAATCATCCAATGATACATATGTAGGACAGAACTACACACACAAGGGTCACTATAAAGGTCAACACAGCACAGAATAAAACCAGCTGCTTTAAGAACCATGTATCAGAACATAAATTCTTCAGTATTGGAGAAGCATCACAGAGAAAATGGTCAATAACAGAGTCACAGAATTCCAGGTAGGGACTCAGGCCAAGGGGTAGAGGGATAATCAAGAAGCCAGATACCCAACAGAGGATAAGACTTCCAAGACTCTACTCTCATGATGGTCATATAATGCAGAGGTTTGCAGATGGCACATAGTGGTCATAGGACATCACAGCCAAGAGAAAAAAAATCTGTAGCCCCAAAGAGGACAATAAAAGAGATCTGGCTGATAGGCATTGGTGGTAATGGTTTTGTTCCCACTTGATATGATGTAGAGGTATTTGGGCACACAGCCCATTGTGAATGAGATTTCTAAGTAAAAGAAATTTTGAAGAACAAAATACATAGCTGTTTTAAAACAAGAATCCACAAAGATGAGAGAAATTATGGTCAGATTCCCAATGACACTAAACATATATGTTACCAACAGGAAGATAGAAACCAAAATCTCTAGTTGTAGGTCATTTGTCAAACCCAGTATGATAAATATTGTTATTGCTAAATGGTTTCTCATCACTGACTCTGTATATTGCCCATTCTTCAGATAAAAAACACAGAAATTGGATATGAAGAACAATTTCAAAATATCACAGGATCAAAATAACTACAAATAACAATTAAACCAATCACATGCACTTCCTTCTATAACCTGATAATTCATCTTTCATGATATGATGACCCCAAACTCCACTGAATGGATGACAGAAGAGCTGATACACCACATGGAAGCTAGCAGCATTTTTTGTGGCTTCAAACATATCTCTGTCATCTACTATATGAGCAACATTGGGAAGGTCACTTAACCAATCAGTGCTCCCAATTTTCCTCCTTAATAAGATGAGTTTAACGATAATACTACATTGTAGCGTTATTGTGAGAATTAAATCAGATAAGGCATAACAATCTTACAGTGATACATAGGAGATGATAAGCACTGTATAAGTGGAATTTTTTTATTTTCTAAAGCAAATTTGATAATCTCAAAAATGTATTTAGCTTTTTTATACATTATAATTCTGGGTTAATAAATTTGATGATTAGAAATGGTCTATGGCCTGTAAAAACATATATATATAAATGTCTTTAGAAATAAAAAATTTAAATACTGTTAATTAAAATAAATCTAAAAACAGCAACAATTTTTTTTTCCTGCATGAGAAACTCATGGATCAGATTCTCTCACACATAAATTGTAATTCTTTTTTTAAAAGTTAGCCTTACTTTCCAAAACTGGACGAGGAAGAAATAGAAAATCTTAACAGACCCATCACAAGCATGGAAATTGAAACTGTAATCAGAAATCTTCCAGCAAACAAAAGCCCAGGTCCAGATGGCTTCACAGCTGAATTCTACCAAAAATGTAGAGAAGAGCTAACACCTGTCCTACTCAAACTCTTCCAGAAAATTGCAGAGGAAGGTAAACTTCCAAACTCATTCTATGAGGCCACCATCATCCTAATACCAAAATCTGACAAAGATGCCACAAGAAAAGAAAACTACAGGCCAATACCACTGATGAACACAGAAGCAAAAATCCTTCACAAAATTCTAGCAATCAAAATCCAAAAACACATTAAAAAATCATACATCATGACCAAGTGGGCTTTATCCCAGAGATGCGAGGATTCTTCAATATCCACAAATCAATCAATGTAATACACCACATTAACAAATTGAAAAAAAAGCCATATGATTATCTCAATAGATGCAGAGAAAGGTTTTGACAAAATTCAACATCCATTTATGATAAAAACTCTCCAGAAAGCAGGAATAGAAGGAACATACCTCAACATAATAAAAGCTATATATGACAAACCCACAGCAAACATTATCCTCAATGGTAAAAAATTGAAAGCATTTCCCCTAAAGTCAGAAACAAGACAAGGGTGCCCACTTTCACTATTACTATTCAACATAGTTCTGGAAGTTTTGGCCACAGCAATCAGAGCAGAAAAAGAAATAAAAGGAATCCAAATTGGAAAAGAAGAAGTAAAACTCTCACTGTTTGCAGATGACATGATCCTCTACATAGAAAACCCTAAAGACTCCACCAGAAAATTACTAGAACTATTCAATGAATATAGTCAAGTTGCAGGATATAAAATCAACACACAGAAATCCCTTGCATTCCTATACACTAATAATGAGAAAATAGAAAGAGAAATTAAGGAAACAATTCCATTCACCATTGCAACAAAAAGAATAAAATACTTAGGACTATATCTACCTAAGGAAACTAAAGACCTATATATAGAAAACTATAAAACACTGGTGAAAGAAATCAAAGAGGACACTAATAGATCGAGAAATATACCAGGCTCATGGATTGGAAGAATCAGTATAGTAAAAATGAGTATTCTACCCAAAGCAATCTATAGATTAAATGACCTCCCTATCAAGCTACCAATGGTATTTTTCACAGAGCTAGAACAAATAATTTTACAATTTGTATGGAAATACAAAAAACCTCGAATAGCCAAAGCAATCTTGAGAAAGAAGAATGGAACTGGAGGAATCAACCTGCCTGACTTCAGGCTCTACTACAAAGCCACAGTCATCAAGACAGTATGGTACTGCCACAAAGACAGAAATATAGATCAATGGAACAAAATAGAAAGCCCAGAGATAAACCACACACCTATGGACACCTTATCTTTGACAAAGGAGGCAAGAATATACAATGGATTAAAGACAATCTCTTTAACAAATGGTACTGGGAAAACTGGTCAACCACTTGTAAAAGAATGAAACTAGAGCACTTTCTAACACCATACACAAAAATAAACTCAAAAAGGATTAAAGATCTAAATGAAAGACCAGAAACTATAAAACTCCTAGAGGAGAACATAGGCAAAACACTCTCCAACATACATCACAGCAGAATCCTCTATGACCCACCTCCCAGAATATTGGAAATAAAAGCAAAAGTAAACAAATGGACCTAATTACATTTAAAAGCTTCTGCACAACAAAGGAAACTATATTCAAGGTGAAAAGACAGCCTTTGGAATGGGAGAAAATAATAGCAAATGAAGCAAATGACAAACAACTAATCTCAAAAATATACAAGCAACTCCTACAGCTCAACTCCAGAAAAATAAATGACCCAATCAAAATATGGGCCAAAGAACTAAATAGACATTTCTCCAAAGAAGACATACACATGACTAACAAACACATGAAAAGATGCTCAACATCACTCATTATCAAAGAAATGCAAATCAAAACCACTATGACGTACCATTTCACACCAGTCAGAATGGCTGCAATCCAAAAGTCTTCAAGCAATAAAATGCTGGAGAGGGTGTGGAGAAAAGGGAACCCTCTTACACTTTTGGTGGGAATGCAAACTAGTACAGCCACTGTGGAGAACAGTGTGGAGATTCCTTAAAAAACTGGAAACAGAACTGCCTAATGACCCAGAAATCCCACTGCTGGGCATACACACTGAGGAAACCAGAATTGAAAGAGACACGTGTACCCCAATGCTCATCGCAGCACTGTTTATAATAGCCAGGACATGGAAGCAACCTAGATGTCCATCAGCAGAGGAATGGATAAGAAAGCTGTGGTACATATACACAATGGAGTATTACTCAGCCATTAAAAAGAATACATTTGAATCAGTTCTAATGAGGTGGATGAAACTGGAGCCTATTATACAGAGTGAAGTAAGCCAGAAAGAAAAACACCAATACAGTATACTAACACATATATATGTAATTTGGAAAGATGGTAACAATAACCCTGTATACGAAATAGCAAAAGAGACACAGATGTATAGAACAGTCTTTTGGACTCTGTGGGAGAGGGAGAGGGTGGGATGATTTGGGAGAATGGCATCAAAACATGTATAATATCATATATGAAATGAGTCACCAGTTCAGGTTCGATGCATGATACTGGATGCTTGGGGCTGGTGCACTGGGATGACCCAGAGGGATGGTATGGGGAGGGAGGAGGGAAGAGGGTTCAGGATGGGGAACACGTGTATACCTGTGGTGGATTCATGTTGATATATGGCAAAACCAATACAATATTGTAAAGTTAAAAAATAAAATAAAATAAAAATTAAGCCTTTACTCCATGCATTACTAGATTCATTACTTAACATTGGTACTATAATCTTAACAAGTTACATGTTTATTAATTAAGTTCACCAGTGAATATACATGCAAAACTCAGCCTTCACAAGAAATCAAAAATGCCTTTAGCTTTTCAGGTAGATTTGTTCCATCAGTATTTTCTTCCACACCTCAGGATTAATTTCATGAACATACAAATTTTTTATGGTTTTCCACATACAATTTTTATCATATATTTATCATACATTTCTATCATAATGTTTCATATAGTTTCACAGAGATTTGCTACTTAGAAACATGTTAATTTAGACATTCAGAAACAAAAACAATTTCAGTCAAGAAAGATGGGAGGAAGGAGGTAAAACTGAAAGCAATTTGAAAAAAAATTAACCCATTTCTATCTCAAATAAATACCTTAACTGTTACAATCACAGAGAAGAAAAAGAACTAATCCAAATTTATCAACATTTTGTTTTGGAGGAAGAATAAAACTGAGATTATGCCTTCAAATTTATGTTGTTACTCACTTAAAATAGACTGTTACAAATGTAAGTTTTTTTTTATAAGTATTAGGGTAAACACAAAGCAAAAACCTGTAATAGATACACAAAAGAGAAAGAGAAAGAAATCTAAGTATATCGCTACAGAAAATCATCCAGTCACAAAGGGAGGGAACAAGAGAAGACAAAAGGAAAAAAGAATTTCAAAACAGAAGGAAACATATAACAAAATGGTAATACTAAGTTGATACTTATCAACAATTGCTTTGACTGTCAGCAGACATTTCTCCAATCAAAAAACAGTCAAAAAACAAAATAAAACAAACAAAATAGAGTGGTATATCACCTATACCTCAATTTAAAAAATAAAGAGGCTGAATACATCTTAAAAACAAAAAGCCCTAATTGTACGTATGAGGCCTACAAAACTTTCACTTCATTTTTAAGGTCAGCCTGGAAGTATTAGAGGATGATATTTCATTAAAATGGAAATCAAATGAAAGCAGAGGTATCTACACTTACATCAAACAGACATTAATAAAAAGTCTGCAATAAGAGATAGATGTTTATATATCGAAAACAAAGTAAATCAAATAAAAGAATATAACATTTGTAAATATTTATGAACCCAACGTGGGACCCAACAAATAACAGACCTAAAGGGAGAAATAGACAGCAATACAATAATAGTAGGAGATTTTAATTCCCCATAATCAATCATGGATGGATAGATCATCATGACAGAAAATCAATACTGAAACATTAAACTGAAACTACACATTAGACCAGATGGACTTAATATTTACTGAAGCTTCCATCCCAAAGGGGCAGAATACACATTGTTTTCAAGCAAAACTAGAATATTCTTTAGGAAAGGTCATATGTTAGGCCACAATTATTAATAAACTTCAGCACATTGAAATCATATCAAATATCTTTTCCAACCACAATGAAATACGGAAAAAATGTGAAGTGGTAAACTTGACTAAATTTATGGCAATCATTTTATAATATCAAATATGCAAAATATCATCACTACATTATATACCTAAAACTAATACAATGTTATATGTCAATTATATCTCAATAAAACTGAGATAAGAAAGAGAGAGAAATTACTTAACCATACATCTTCAGTCTCAGTCTGAAAGGAGGGCAGGAAGAATTGTAAATAAATTCTGAACTATTTTTAGTAAAAAAAAGTTCTAAGTTTGAGATTCTGGTGGTAAAATCAAACTTTTGGGAAAAGTTAGGCTGACATTATTTTATATCTATTATAGGAATAAGCAAATAAATACACGTTGATTGTCAGAGTTGGACATCAGTCTTTTAGAATCACTTAAGACTGAATCAGGCAAAAAACATCAATAAATGCAAACTTGAGGGGAAATTTTTGTTGAGAAGTAGAATACTTGCATGGTCATAAGGTATATTCCCATAGACTGCTTATTAGTTAAGGGAACTGTTATGATTATACAATGGAAAAGGCAAATAGGAATCAGACAGAGTGATCAGAAGTGTCTCCTTGAGAACAATAAAATACCATGCGTGTAGTACTCTAATGGTGATAGACAAGTGATGGCGATGGACAGAGAAGCCTGGCATGCTGCAGTCCATGGGGTCACAAAGAGTCGGACACAACTGAGCGACTAAACTGAACTGATAGTACTCTGCTGCTGCTGCTGCTGCTGCGTCGCATCAGTCGTGTCCGACCCTGTGCGACCCCATAGACGGCAGCCCACCAAGGCTCCTCTGTCCCTGGGATTCTCCAGGCAAGAATACTGGAGTGGGTTGCCATTTCCTTCTCCAATGCAGGAAGGTGAAAAGTGAAAGTGAAGTCGTTCAGTCCTGTCCGACTCTTAGCGACCCCATGGACTGTAGCCTATCAGGCTCCTCCGTCCGTGGGATTCTCCAGGCAAGAGTACTGGAGTGGGTCGCCATTGCCTTCTCCGGTAGTACTCTGGCCGAGGATAAATAACCTGAATATAACTATGAAGGATCATCAGAGAAAAGCAAACTGAGGAAATTCTATTGAAAAAAGGAGGTGAGGAGAGACTGCTTTCTACAAAAATGTACATCTTTAAAATATATACACACATGATGCACCAAATATAAGCAGCCAATCATGACAACTAAATCCAATATTTTATCTAATGTGGATACTAGGTAAAAGGGAACAAAAAATTATAATATTGGGTTAGTGCAAAATGGAAATATGGGTGATGAATTAGGCAAAATTATTTTATCTAAGTGTTAAATTCCTTGAACAGTACTATGACTTTGCAAGTAAATCTCTCAATTCTTTGGACTTACACAGTAAATTGTCTAGGGATGCAGCAGTAAAGGGCGATGATGAAAATATTTTTCCTTCACATATATCATGAAAAAATTATTGTGAAGAGAAAAAGCAAAAGTGTTAGGCACTCAGTCATGTCCAACTCTTTGTAACCCCATGGACTGTAGGCCACCAGACTCTTCTGTCCATGGGATTCTTCAGGCAAGAATACTGGAGTGGATTGCCATTCCCTTCTCCAGGGGATCTTCCCAACCCAGGGATTGAACCTGGGTCACCCACACTACAGGCAGATTCTTTACCATCTGAGCCATCAGGGAAGAGAATTATGAAGAAAATCAGACAGCAAATAGCAAAGTAAATGGGGAAAATATTAACAATGGGTACACCTAGATATTCACATATTCTTGACATAAGTGCCAATTTTGTAAGTTTTCTGTAAATTTAAAATAATTTACATGTAAGAAGTTAAAGAAAAACCCTCATACTACCTTACTGCCTATCTATCGCTCCATATTTTTCTTTTTTTTTTTTTTTTTGTGGGTTTATTTTTTTTATGAAATGTTAATTTAAATGAAGCTTTTTTTTTTATTTTAAACTTTACATAATTGTATTAGTTTTGCCAACTATCAAAATGAATCCGCCACAGGTATACATGTGTTCCCCATCCTGAACCCTCCTCCCTCCTCTCTCCCCATACCATCCTTCTGGGTCGTCCCAGTGCACTAGCCCCAAGCATCCAGTATGGTGCATCAAACCTGGACTGGCATCTCGTTTCATACATGATATTTTACATGTTTCAGTGCCATTCTCCCAAATCTTCCCACCCTCTCTCTTTCCCATAGAGTCCATAAGACTATTCTATACATCAGTGTCTCTTTTGCTGTCTTGTACACAGGGTTATTGTTACCATTTTCTAAATTCCATATATATGCGTTATTATACTGTACTGGTGTTTTTCCTTCTGGCTTACTTCACTCTGTATAAAAGGCTCCATATTTTTCTTTCCTCCATTTTACAGCAAATTTCCTCCAAAGAATTTTCAGTCTGTTTTCATCTCTTTGCTGCCTACCTGCTCTTTTTTTCTCACAGGAAGTACTTGGAGTTTTTAGAAATTAATGTTTCCTACTCCTCTATTTAGATTTTATATTCTGGTAAGAACACAAGATGAGATCTGCTCCCTTAAATTTTTAAGTATTGCTGACTATAGATGCTATATTGTACAGCACAGGTCTATTCTTTCTACATCAATCTTGCCTTCACAGTCTTATACCATCAAATATTCTTTTAACAAAAGAAACAGTCACTTCCTTGATATCAAATGCAGTAACCACTCATTAATCTTCACTTATTTCAAACTCAATTACTCTTAAACAGGTTCTCAAAAACTCTTTTTACTCCTAGCTTCTTTCTTACCACACCCTTGAAATCCTTAGCTCAGTGCTCCCTCCTTCTCAGCGGAGTGGGTTGCCATTTCCTTCTCCAGGGGATCTTCCCAACCTAGGGATTGAACCTGGGTCTCCTGCATTGCAGGCAGACACTTTAACCTCTGAGCCACCAGGGGAGCCACCACTTCCCTTATACAAATTATCAAAAAATAAAGGACCATACTGCCCTCTTGTGTTTATATTACATACTGTCCCAAGGTGACCTTACTAATCACATTATTTCAGTGACATCTAATTCTTATTGATGCTCAGGTGATGATAATGATGGTGATGCAATAGATAGAATATATATATGAATTCCATTTGTATGTCAAATGCCTCCTTTAACATTCACAAAATGAAATTCTTCAGTTGCCCACCCATTTTCCTCCCCTTGATCTCAGTTTTAGCAACACTGTCAACAAGATATTCAATGTAAAACTTAAGAAATATATTTGGCTCCCTATTTTCCGTCTTCCTCACACCAGTACATCAGCAAATACTGTATTTTCTACATTACTAGAAATAATCAATGACTACAGTAAAGTTGCAGGATATAAAATTAACACACAGAAATCCCTTGCATTCCTATACACTAATAATGAGAAAACAGAAAGAGAAATTAAGGAAACAATTCCATTCACCATTGCAACGGAAAGAATAAAATACTTAGGAATATATCTACCTAAAGAAACTAAAGACCTATATATAGAAAACTATAAAACACTGGTGAAAGAAATCAAAGAGGTCACTAATAGATGGAGAAATATACCATGTTCATGGATTGGAAGAATCAATATAGTGAAAATGAGTATACTACCCAAAGCAATTTATAGATTCAACGCAATCCCTATCAAGCTACCAACAGTATTCTTCACAGAGCTAGAACAAATAATTTCACAATTTGTATGGAAATACAAAAAACCTCGAATAGCCAAAGCGATCTTGAGAAAGAAGAATGGAACTGGAGGAATCAACCTACCTGACTTCAGGCTCTACTACAAAGCCACAGTTATCAAGACAGTAAAATAAACGACCCAATCAAAAAATGGGCCAAAGAACTAAATAGACATTTCTCCAAAAAAGACATACAGATGGCTAACAAACACATGAAAAGATGCTCAACATCACTCATTATCAGAGAAATGCAAATCAAAACCACTATGAGGTACCATTTCACACCAGTCAGAATGGCTGCGATCCAAAAGTCTACAAATAATAAATGCTGGAGAGGGTGTGGAGAAAAGGGAACCCTTTTACACTGTTGGTGGGAATGCAAACTAGTACAGCCACTATGGAGAACAGTGTGGAGATTCCTTAAAAAACTGGAAATAGAACTGCCTTATGATCCAGCAACCCCACTGCTGGGCATACACACTGAGGAAACCAGAAGGGAAAGAGACACGTGTACCCCAATGTTCATCGCAGCACTGTTTATAATAGCCAAGACATGGAAGCAACCTAGATGTCCATCAGCAGATGAATGGATAAGAAAGCTGTGGTACATATACACAATGGAGTATTACTCAGCCATTAAAAAGAATACATTTGAATCAGTTCTAATGAGGTGGATGAAACTGGAGCCTATTATACAGAGTGAAGTAAGCCAGAAGGAAAAACATAAATACAGTATACTAACGCATATATATGGAATTTAGAAAGATGGTAACAATAACCCGGTGTACGAGACAGCAAAAGAGACACTGATGTATAGAACAGTCTTATGGACTCTGTGGGAGAGGGAGAGGGTGGGAAGATTTGGGAGAATGGCAATGAAACATGTAAAATATCATGTAGGAAACGAGTTGCCAGTCCAGGTTCGATGCATGATGCTGGATGCTGGGGGCTGGTGCACTGGGACGGCCCAGAGGGATGGTATGGGGAGGGAGGAGGGAGGAGGGTTCGGGATGGGGAGCACATGTATACCTGTGGCGGATTCATTTTGATATTTGGCAAAACTAATACAATTATGTAAAGTTTAAAAATAAAATAAAATTAGAGAAAAAAAAAATAAAAATAAAAAAATAAAATAAAATAAAATAAAATACATCTATAATCCAACACAGCTTACCAGTACCAGCACAGGGTGCAAAATCCCCATCTTCTCTGTCAACTGATCTTCAGTGTACCCTCTCATCCCCTCTCTAAACACTTTCCTTTCTGGAAGCTGGAGGGACATTTTTAAAAGGTAGGTTAGTCCATGTCTCTCCATATTAAAATGCAACAGTACCTTCTTATTACTCATGAGCCATCACTTCCTAACCATCTCCAATCATTCTCTCTCTGCTGCTGCTGCTGCTAAGTCGCTTCAGTCTGACTACTCCCTAATCATCTGGTTTTCTCTCTGATCCTCAAGGAAGCCCTGCTCTGAGCCATTGCACACACTGAGCCATCTTTCTAGATTATTCTTGTCTGCAGTCTAGATTATCCTGTCTGCAGTGCTCCTGGATGCCTCTTGTCACTGTAGGCTTGGCTCAAAGGTCACCTATTTCTAGGTCCTCCCCTGATCATCAGATTTAGTGAGGCCCCTCATCATTTAGTTACTAAAATTTGCGCCAGCTGTTTTTCATCTTCTTCCTAATAATCAACAAATTCTGAAATTATCTGTCTTCCCCTCACTTACCACCAACTATAAGTTCCACTTGGGAAAGGAACTCAAATACCTTGCACTTTCCCCTATACCCATCTCTGAGGACAGTGTCAGGCGTAGAGCTTTGCATGACAACTTTTGCTGAAATACCAACTTTTATACTTGTACAAAGAGAATCATTTAAACAGACATTATAATGTAAGCAAGGAAATTACAACAGAAACTCTAAGAATATTTTTAGGAGCTATTTGGCAAAGGAAAGTCTCTCATGAGATGCTTTTTGCCAGTATCTATAAATAATATTTTATAATAATAATAATGATGATGAACATTAATGTTTTCATATTCATGCTAATGAAGAGAAAAAATAATCAAATGTTCTGGATTTATCCTCCCTGACATAACTTCCAAGCAGATAACTGATGTTTCTTTTCTTTATTTTCTAATTGGCACACAGTTGATTTACAACATCATATTAGTTTCAGGTACACAGCAAAGTGATTCAGTTATGAATATATATATATATTCTTTTTCATGTTTTATTATCATTTATTAACATTATTATGAATGTATTATGCTAAATATACTGATATAAACAAAATATGCAATTTAAATTCACTTTTCTTATTTTATTTCAGTTTTTGTAAGTACTACTACAAAGCTTTAAATTCCGAACTTGGCTCCATTTTACTCCTATTGACTAGAGTTGTTAGAAATTCCAAATCCTTTCTATTAGATGATGTTTTTAAAACCTCACAGGAACTGATTACATTGTTTCCTAATTAGCTTTTCTACTTTTAATGATTCCCACAAATATCCCTGAAGGGTATGTTCCCTACACCAAGGATATGAAGCTATCCTTTCTCCTGTAAAGTGTTTAGATCCCACCAGGTGGAGTCCCCCAACACAGCAAGTTTGCCAAATCATGAAAAATAAAACAAGGAGACATTAACCTGGGTTTCTGAGACAGATGACATGCAGACAGGTGGTGCTGTTGCTGCCGTTCAGTCACTAAGTTGTGTCTGACTCTTTGTGACCTCATCAACTGAAGCCTGCCAGGCTCCTCTGTCCACGGGATTCTTCAGGCAAGAATACTGGAGTGGGTTGCCATGCCCTCCTCCAGGGGATCTTCCCAACCCAGGGATCCAACCCATGTCTCTGACATCTCCTGCATTGGCAGGCAGGTTCTTTACAGGAAACCCATATATATACATCTGAAATAACCAAAAGAATTATTTCTTCAGAAAACATAAAATGGAGTTATCATATGATCCTGCAATTCCACTCCTCAACATATACGCAGAGAAGACCATAATTTGAAAAGACACATGTTCCCTGATGTCCAGAGCATGACTATTTACAACAGCTAAGACAAAGGAAGCATCCCAAGTGTCCATCTACAGACACTTGGTCTAAGAAGATTATATATATATATATGAAATGGAATATAACTCAGCCATTAAAAAAAGAATGAAATACTGCTATTTGCAGCAACATGGGTGGACCTAGAAATTATTATACTAAGTGAAGTAAGCCAGACAGAGAAAAACAAATTTCAAGTAGTATCACTTACATGTGGAATCTACAAAGAAAAAAAAAAAATACAAATGAACTTATATACAAAACAGAAATAGAAGGTCCTTAGCAGTTCCTGAACCTTTGATATGGCTCTATATTCTCTCATCATCTTCTCTGATGATGAAGGAACTTCACCAGGTGTGGGCTGGTAGCAATCTGAGGCCAGCAGGGACTGAGAATGGGCTGCCTGATGGCAGCGGGCTGAGAGTTGTGTGGCAGGAAAGCAAACAAAATAGCAGTCAGGGAGATGGGGAGCGAGGGGATCCTCCAGAGCTATCTTTAGGACTTCTAGAGGAAGCATTTGTGCACTGAGGAGATGGCTGAGTAATCATTTGCTTGAGTTATTTTATGACAGGAGTCCTAATAGGGAACACGGAACTAACAAGGCACCACACACCAGAAGAGTTCAGGAAAGGTCAAAAGGAGATACCATGTGTCCTGCCACCTCCCAGAATCCTCCTTGCTGGAATACATCTTGGCTAAACAATAAGTGTGCCACCAGGAAGGACCCTGAGTCAGAATGATTGGCCAAAGATAACCCAGAAACTAATCCCACCTCCATAAAACTCGAGACTGCAAGCCACATGGAAGAGCAGTCCTCCTGGGTTCCTCTACCCTCCTACTCTCCACCTGAGCACCCTTCCCAGTAAAGTCTCTTGCTTTGCAAGTACATGTGTCTCCTCAGATAATTCATTTCCGAGTGTTAGACAAGGCCCTGGAAATAATCCCCCTTCCTGAAACACTTCTCTTTCCCCATTCCCTCACTCACTAATTAGTAACTTCTCAAGTCTGCTCTTTGGAGCTCAGTGAAGCTCTAGGAGATCAAGGCCTTTTTCTACAAACAAGAAACATGGAACACAGAAAGGCTTTGACCCTGGAGTTCCCCCTTGGGGTCCTGCTTGTCCCCTTTTCATTGCTACTCTTCAATCCCAAAGTGAACAAGGGTGAGAAAAGAAAGGAAATAAAGTTTTGGATAGAAAGTTGAATCATTAACTTGGCAAGGGAACTCAGTTTTAGGGGGACACAGTTTCAGATCTCACCTGAGTCTGTCATTGAGCTGTAATCAGACAATAAGTTGGGTTGGAATGACATGAGGCTTGCAGTGGACTCTTTATTTAAAATAGCATCTTCATTCAAGTGTCTGACACCACAGCTGAGAGGCCTGGAAGAGATGGGCTGCCCAGGCATTTTTTATGGTCTTTCCATGAGGCTAGCTTAGGTTTCCTCACTGCTTGGCAAGATTAAGGTTTTCAGATTTTTCATTTGGCACCTGGATCCCCCCCAGGGAGGGTGTTCCCAAAAAAGAAGGTAGAAGTTGCAAAGCTTCTTATCTCTTAAGTCATACAACTTCATTTCTACCACACTCTCATGATCAAAAACAGACCCAGGCAAGTTAAAGGGAAGAGGAAGTAAATTACATCTCATGAGGAGGAAATGAGGTTGAAGAATATGAAACAACCGTTAACCCACCACAGCCATGACTCTGAAAATACCTCTAAAGGTCAAAAGTAGCTGCATACATTCAGCTCACCCTTCAACAGTTCTGCCCTTTGCAAATTTCTGGACTTTCAGATCCTTACTGTTTCACCACCATCTGATGCTTTAAGCCAATGATTTTTGCTTGGTATCTGCCTTTTTTAAGTGTTCTTACACAAGTTACTAGAGGAGGAGGAAATATACCCATAAACTCTAAAGACTATGTAGTCACAATTTTTATATATTGCCAAGGGGGTGGCCAGTTGTTTCTATCTTCATTTTAGTACATTCAAATAGGAAGGGATATTAAAATATTCTAAGTTATACAAATTAACATATTATTTATTGTAAAGCAACATTGACAGGCTTAAAGTTAAAATTAAGGCTGCTTACACTTCCTGAAAATTTATGTACTTCTCTTGAAAAATAAAGGCACTTCAAAACAGATTTTATTGCAAAGAGGAAAAAGCAGTGATATGTCCAGAATAGGTTACATGTGCAAAACTAATGAATTTGAGAATGTTAAGTGGAATTGCTAAATTGCAGATTGGGCAGATATAGAAAGGGTTAGCAGTTTCAGAGGATTAGAAAAATGCTCACCTACATAATGTTAGTCCCTTCAGGATTCTTTCTTAGATGTTCTCAGTTTTCTTTAATGCTTGCCCAAATTTGTTCACTCTCATGGCACAAATTGCCATCCACATACCAATGACACATATGTTACTTTAGAGTTTCTGGTGTAATGTTCTGCTACTTTCTTGAATAAAATATTAACCTTTTAAGAATGTCATGGAAAGACCACTTTACTTGTTTATTCCTCAGGGTATAAACGAAAGGGTTCAACATAGGGGCAATAGATGTAGTCAGCAGAGAAACTCCCTTATTACTAGCCACTTCATCCTTAGCTGAAGGTTTCACATACATAAAATGCAGCTGCCATAGGTGATGGAAACCACAATCATGTGGGAAGAACACGTGGAAAAGGCTTTTTTCCTTTCCTGAGCAGAGGGTAATCTTAGAACTGTCCTAATAATGTATATGTAGGACAGAACTATGCACACAAGGGTCGCTATAAAGGTCAACACAGCACAGAATATAACCAGCTGCTCTATGAACCCTGTATCCGAACAAGCATTCTTCAGTATTGGAAAAGCATCACAGAAAAAATGGTCAATAAAAGAGTCACAGAATTCCAGGTGGACACTCAGGCCAAGGGGTGGAAGGATAAACAAGAAGCCAGATACCCAAAAAGAGAGAATGAGGCTCCTGCAGACTCTGCTGTTCATGATGCTCATGTAGTGAAGGGGTTTGCAGATGGCCAAGTAGCAGTCATAAGACATCACAGTCAAGAGGAAAATTTCTGTAGCTCCAAAAAGGACAATAAAAAAGATTTGGCTGAAGCAGGCATTAATGGTGATCATTTTTTCCCCACTTGATATGATGTAGAGGTATGTGGGCACACAGGCCACTGTGAATGAGATTTCTAAGAAAGAGAAATTTTGAAGAAAAAAATATATAGCTGTTTTTAAATGAGGATCCACAAAGATGAGAGAAATTATGGTCAGATTCCCAATTACACTTAACATATATGTGACCAACAAAAAGACAAAAATCAAAATCTCTAGTTGTGTATCATTTGTCAAACCCAGTATGATGAATGCTGTTATTGCTGAATGGTTTCTCATCACTGACTTGGTAGCATTGTCTGATCTTCACATGAAAGTCACAGAAATTGGATCTGAGGAACAATTTCAAAATAAGACAGGATCAAAGGATGCCTTTAAATGACAATTAAATCAGTTACATGCATTTCCTTCTATACCTTGATGATTCATCTTTCATGAAATGATGCCCTCAAAAGCCACTGAATGTACCACAGGGAAGATAAAAGCATTTTGTGTGGGCTTAATCATATCTCTGTCCTCTACTGCATGAGAAACCTTGGGAAGGACATTGAACCGATCTGTGCTCCCACTGTCTTCCTTAATAAGATGGCTTTAATGATAATACTACATCATAGTGTTATTCTGAGAGTTAAATAAGATATGCCATATAACATCCTTATAATAGTAAACAAGAGACAATAATCTTTGTATAAATGTTATTTTCTTATTTTCTGATGCCAATCTCTCATAATCTCAAAAAAAAATTTTTTTTAACACATTTAGTTTCTCAGGTAGCATCTCTCCCTCTCTCATTTTCTTTCTCATCTCTAGATTAATTTCATCAGCATAAAACTCTCTCTGGTATTCCACATATAATATTTTAAATCTTTCCCATTGGGGAGTAACATTTCTATCATAATTTTAATGTTTCCTATAGCTTTGATATGGTTTTGACATTTAGAAACACATTAATCTGAATATCCAAAAATAAAAGCAATTTATATCAAGAAAGATGAGTGGGAGAACAAAAAACTGAAAGCAGTTTGAAAAAAAATCAACCCATTTTTACTTCAAAAGATGTATAACCATACAATGACAAAGAAAAAAGACCTAACCCAAATTTATGAACATATTTTTTTGGCAGAAAGACTAAAATGGAGATCTTCATTATGCATTTAAACCTAAGTGTTATTCATCTTAAAAATATTGCTACAAAGCTATTTTTATAAGTCTCATGGAAAACAAAGCAAAACTCTCTAATACATACACAAAAGATAAAGGAATCTAAGTATATCACTACAGAAAAATCACCCAATTACAAAGGAAGAGAAGAAGAAAGAAAATAAAGAATTGCAAAACAGAAAGAAGCATTTAACAAAATGGCAATAGTAGATCCATACTTATCAACAATTACTTTAAGTGTAAATGGACATTTCTCCAATCAAAAAGCACAGAGTGGTAAATCAACTGTACTTCTATTAAAGTTTAAAAATAGAGTGGTGAATACATCTTTAAAAAGAAAAAAGCCCCAACTGTGTGAAGCCTACAAAAATTTAACTTCACTGTTATGGACATACACAGCACAAAAGTGAATGGATGCAGAACAATATTTCATGAAAGTGGAAACCAAAAGAAAGCAGGGGTATCTATACTTACATCAGACAAATAGACCTTAAGGAAAAAAAAAAAAACCTGGAATGAGAAAAAAAGAAGATGTTAAAAAGGTCAGTCCAACAAGAGGATATAACCCTTGTAGATATTTATGCACCCAACATCAGTTCAGTTCAATTCAGTCCCTCAGTTGTGTCCAACTCTTTGCTACCCCATGGACTGCAGCACGTCAGATTTCCCTGTCCATCACCAACTCCCAGAGCTTGCTCAAACTCAGGTCCATTGGAGTCAGTGATGCCATACAACCATTTCATCCTCTGGCCCCTTCTCCTCCTGCCTTCACTCTTTCCCAGCATCAGGGTCTTTTCTAATGAGTCGGTTTTTCACTTCAGGTGGCCAAAGCATCAGAGTTTCAGCTTCAGCATCAGTCCTTCCAATGAATATTCAAGACTGATTTCCTTTAGGATTGACTGATTTGATCTCCTTGCCATCCAAGGGACTCTCAAGAGTCTTCTTCAACACATAGTTCAAAACCATCAGTTCTTTGGTGCTCAGCTCTCTTCATGGTCCAACTCTCATATCCATACACGACTACTGGAAAAACCATAGCTTTGACTAGATGGACCTTTGTCAGCAAAGTAGTGTCTCTGCTTTTTAATATGTTGTCTATGTAGGTCATAACTTTTCTTCCAAGGAGCAAGTATGTCTTAATTTCATGGCTGCAGTCACCATCTACAATGATTTTAGAGCCCAAGAAAATAAAGTCTGTCACTCTTTCCATTGTTTCCCCATCTATTTGCCATGAAGTGATGGGACTGGATGCCATGATCTTAGTTTTTTAAATGTTAAGTTTTAAGCCAGCTTTTTCACTCTCCTCTTTCATTTTCATCAAGAGGCTGTTGTATGCTTATATCTGGGGATATTTTTATGCTGTAGTATAGTATATGTGTACATGCTTCCATGTATTTCTTCAGACAACTAAAATGGCTGAGAAGAAAGATACCACAGTACACTGAGCTCATGTACAGTCCATATTTGTGTCTCATTAAAATGAACCAGGACTCCTTAAAACTTTGGCCAACTAGGGCTGAGTGGAGGAAGTAAAAAGTGAACATGTAACATCTTATTATGCCAGAAGATAAGGAAATCCTTAGATAATAAATGGGAGCTTGTCTCAAGGCCTACAGAAGTCAGCTTAAACATGTCTGAGAAAATGGGAGACCTTTTGAGGATCAGGATTATTAAATACAACAATGAATTATAACCCACTGAAAACTTGGAATGCATGAATCTGTACAAATGAACAATAAATGGATCAAGTAAAAGTCGATGAAAAGGAAAAGCTCTTGCTTATAGTAGAATGCCAAGGACAAGCTGGTAGATGAGAAAGAGGGCTGGCATTGGAACAGTCTTTTGCAATCACTAAAGATGAAAACATCATTAAGAACAAAGCTAGTTGAGGTGATGGAATTCCAGTTGAGCTATTTCAGTCCTGAAAGATGATGCTGTGAAAGTGCTACACTCAATATGCCAGCACATTTGGAAAACTCAGCAGTGGCCACAGGACTGGAAAAGGTCAGTTTTCATTCCAATCCCAAAGAAAGGCAATGCCAAAGAATGCTCTAACTACCATGCAGTTGCACTCATCTCACACGCTAGTAAAGTAATGCTCAAAATTCTCCAAGCCAGACTTCAGCAATACATGAACCGTGAACTTCCAAATGTTCAAGCTGGTTTTAGAAAAGGCAGAGGAACCAGAGATCAAATTGCCAACATCCACTGGATCATGGGAAAAGCAAGAGAGTTCCAGAAAAATATCTATTTCTGCTTTATTGACTATGCCAAAGCCTTTGACTGTGTGGATCACAATAAACTGTGGGAAATTCTGAAAGAGATGGGAATACGAGACCACCTGACCTCCTTCTTGAGAAATCTGTATGCAGGTCAGGAAGCAACAGTTAGAACTGGACATGGAACAACAGACTGGTTCCAAATAGGAAAAGGAGTACATCAAGGCTGTATATTGTCACCCTGCTTATTTAACTTATATGCAGAGTACATCATGAGAAATGCTGGACTGGAGGAAACACAAGCTTGAATCAAGATTGCTGGGAGAAATATCAATAACCTCAGATATACAGATGACACCACCTTTATGGCAGAAAGTTAAGAGGAACTAAGAAGCCTCTTGATGAGAGTGAAAGAGAAGAGTGAAAAAGTTGGCTTAAAGCTCAACATTCAGAAAACTAAGATCATGGCATCCAGTCCCATCACTTCATGGCAGATAGATGGGGAAACAGTGGAAACAGTGTCAGACTTTAATTTTGGGGGCTCCAAAATCACTGCAGATGGTGATTGCAGCCATGAAATTAAAAGACACTTACTCCTTGGAAGGAAATTCTGACCAATATAGATAGCATATTAAAAAGCAGAGATATTACTTTGCCAACAAGGGTCTGTCTAGTCAAGGCTATGGTTTTTCCAGTAGTCATGTATGGATGTGAGAGTTGGACTGTGAAGAAGGCTGAGCGCCAAAGAATTGATGCTTTTAAACTGTGGTGTTGGAGAAGACTCTTGCGAGTCCCTTGGACTCCAAGGAGATCCAACCAGTCCATCCTAAAAGGGACCAGTCCTGGGTGTTCATTGGAAGGACTGATGCTGAAGCTGAAACTCCAATACTTTGGCCACCTCATGAGAAGAGCTGACTCATTGGAAAAGACCCCTGATGCTGGGAGGGATTGGGGGCAGGAGAAGAAGGGGACGACAGAGGATGAGATGGCTGGATGGCATCACCGACTCGATGGACATGAGTCTGAGTGAACTCCGGGAGTTGGTGATGGACAGAGACACCTGGCGTGCTTTGATTCATGGGCTCGCAAAGAGTCAGACACGACTGAGCTACTGAACTGAACTGAACTGAAAGATGGAAACAGGCAAACAAAAAACGCCAAGAATGCACAATCATGGGGTGTTTTTTGTTAAGAAGCAGAATACTTTCATGGTCCTAAGGTATATTCTCAGAGACATTTAATAGCCAAGGAAACTGGAATGATTATATACTGGATAAATGGAATAATGATCAGACCTAGTGATCAGACTTGTCTCTGTGAGAATAATATAATATCATCTGTTTCATACTCTTGCCGAGAATAAATAACCTGAGCTTAACCATGATGGACCATCAGAGAAAATCAAAGTGAGGAAATTCTATTGGAAAAAGATGATGAAGAGAGACTGAATTCTGCAAAAATGCCTATCTTAAAAAAAAATACATATATGATGTTCCAAATAAAAGAGAATAAAGAATCATGACAAATAAATGCAATATTTTATCCAATTTGGATACTTGGCAAAAGGAAGGGGAAAATTACATTACTGTGTCAGTGACAAATGGAAATGTGGATAATGAATTAGATAAAATTATTTTATTAGTGTTAAATTTACTGAACAATACTGTGGTTTTCCAAGTAAATATCTCAATTCTTTGGACATACACAATGAATTGCTAAGGATCAGTTTAGTTCAGTCACTCAGTTGTGTCTGACTTTTTGTGACCCCATGGACTGTAGCACACCAGGCATCCCTCTCCATCACCAACTCCTGGAGCATGCTGAAATTCATGTCCATCCAGTTGGTGATGCCATCCAACCATCTCGTCCACTGCTGTCCCCTTCTCCTCCTGCCTTCAATCTTTCCCAGCATCAAGGTCTTTTCCAATGAGTCAGTTCTTTGCATCAGGTGGTCAAAGTATTGGAGCTTCAGCTTCAGTATCAGTCCTTCCAATGAATATTCAGGAATGATTTCTTTTAGGATTGACTGGCTGGATCTCCTTGCTGTCTAAGGGACTCTCAAGAGTCTTCTCCAACACCACAGTTCAAAAGCATCAATTCTTCAGCCCTCAGCTTTCTTTACGGTTCAACTCTCACATCCACAAATGAATATTGTGTCTAGGGATACAGCAGAAAAATTCATCAGAAGGACTGATGCTGAAGCTGAAGCTCCAATCTTTGGCCAGCTGATGTAAAGAGTTGACTCATGAGAAAAGACCCTGATGCTGGGAAGGATTGAAGGCAGGAGGAGAACGGGACGACAGAGGATGAGATGGTTGGATGGCATCACGAACTCAATGGACATGAGTTTGAGCAAGCCTTGGGAGATGGTGAAGGACAGGGAAACCTGCCGTGCTGCAGTCCATGGGGTCACAAAGAGTCAGACACAACTGAGCTACTGAACAACAGCAACAAAGTACACTTAACATGAGATTTGCTCTCTTACATTTTTAAGTGTACCATGTCTCTAAGTGTCTCAGATGGTAAAGCATCCACCTGCAATGCGGGAGATCTGGGTTTGATCCTTGGGTAGGGAAGATCCCCAGAGAAGGGAATGACAACCCACTCCAGTATTCTTGCCATGGAAAATCCCATGGACAGAGGAGCCTGCCAAGCCACAGCCCATGGGGTTGCAAAGAATCAGACACAACTATTCGATGAACACTTTCACTTTCACTTTCTTGCTCATTTTAGGCAGTATATTGCACACAGATCTCTAGATTATATTCTTTTTGCATAACTGAAACCATACCCATCAAATAGTGACTCTCCATTTCACTAGTCTTTCTTCATCAGTCTTGCCTCTACCATACTGTCCCAATCAAATAGACTTTTATCAAAGGAATCAGTCACAAGGCTGGATACTACAAAACTGTTAGAGGGAAGCATAGGCAGAACTCTCTGTGACATAAACTGCACAAGACCTTTTTTGATCCATCTTCTAGAGTAATGAAAATAAAAACAAAATTGAACAGATAGGACCTAATTAAACTTAAATTTTTTTTGCACAGCAAAAGAATCCATAAACTAGATGAAAAGACAATCTCAGGATGGGAGAAAATATTTGAAAATGAAGCAACTGGCAAGAGATTAATCTCCAAAATATGTAACCAGTTCATGGGAGGTCAATATCCAAAAAAATATTACCCAATCAAAAAATGAGAAGAAGCCCTAAATAATATATTAGTCCCTGTACCTGGGACTCTGCCAAGTTAATGATGCATAAGTGAAAATTACCCATATTTTCAAGCTAATGAAAGTTCATCACTCTAGAAATAATCTCAGAAATTAGTGGTTTTCTTAGTGAAATATCAAAGACAAATTTTGAAACTAGTACAAATTTTTTTCCTTTTCTACAGTAAAACATACAGAGTAAAATGTTTTATATAAATAAAACATAAATATCTTCTTCATCAGTTACGAATGGAAAGTTACTCAACTAATAAAATACTCAGTTCTTACCTTTCACATTCTTCATTGTTTTGTCTGGAAGCTGTACATCTGATGACAGAAGTGAATCTCTATTTGAAAAAATACATTCCAGTAGGAGAAGGCAATGGCACCCCACTCCAGTACTCTTGCCTGGAGAATCCCATGGATGGAGGAGCCTGGTGGGCTGCCGTCTATGGGGTCGCACAGAGTCGGACACAACTGAAGCGACTTAGCTGCAGCAGCAGGAGCATCTAAATGCATTACTAACCCCTTGCTGTTAGAAACACATACACACTTATTGCTAGTATATATTGGCTTCTAAAATACAACATAGACTATCTTATTTTTAAATTAAGAAACATTTCTCTGCACACTGAGGAACTGAAAGATAAAAAATTCAAAACAAAGAGAAATTGAGATGCTTTCAAGCACACAGATTTTTACATTAAAGACCTCCTTTATAACCTCCATCTGCAACAGATTCCCAGGGGGAAAAAAGGGGTGGAGTGAAGGTCCTTGAAAGACCTGATTCAAAAGTCTCTAATCTATCTAATATAATTCATTTTGTCAAAAGAATCTCAATCCAGCACCAATGGGGTTAATGTCCTTCGAGAGAATAAGATGCAATAATAACAAATTCGATCCAAGCATAGAAACTAAGATACTATTTATAAATCAGAATCTATTCTTTATTATTTGTTAACAGTAATGATAAACATATTTCTTCCCATTTAGTTAAAAAGAGATGTAAACTACAATTTTATACTTCACTATGATATTTGCTGTAGGTTCTGATTTAAAGAAATCAAGAAAGTGCATATCTGCTCTTGGTTTGCTTAGATATTTTAAAAATTGTTGAACAGACACAGAATTTTACCATATGTCTTTTCTACATCTATGAATATCATCATTTCATTTTAGGTTTTGATTATTCAAATATTAAACCAAACTTGCATCTCTGGGATGAATTCATCTTGCTTGAACTACACTATACTTTTAGTGTATTACTGGCTCCATTTATTAATACTTCTTTCAGGATTTCTGCAAGTATGTTTAAGAGAGAGAGATCACTATCATTTTCTATTCTTGACAGCCCTTATCAGGTTTAGCTATTGACCTAATGCTACAATGACTTGAGGATACATCTCCTCTTCTCTGGAAAGGTTGTAAGTTATCAGTTTCCTTAATGATTGTTATAACTTGCTATTTCAACCAACCGCCTGGGATGTCTTATGAAATTTCTTGACCATATTCATCCCCTTATAGATTATGACAATTTTTCTATTTTGAGATCAGTGCTAAGACTGAGGTAAGCACTCTTAGGTAGCCCCTAAAATACCTCCCTATCATCTCTAATTCCTGTTACTCAAGCAATACCCTTTCATTAAGTGTGAGTTAAACACAGTGACTTGCAACAAAACAGAAAATATCACTTCTGACATTAGGTTATAAAAAGTATGTGGCTTTCTTCTCATTTCATTTTCTGTCAAAGCCCCCACTTTGGGTGATAACAGCTTCCATGCTGTGAGTATCCTGTAGAGAGGTCCACATGGCACGGGACTGATATCTCTGGCCAACAGCAAGTGAAGACTTTGTTGTTGTCATTGTTGCTGTTGTTGCTGTTCAGTCCCTAAGTCATGTCTGACTCTTTGCAACCCCATGAACTGCAGCACATCAGGATCCCCTGTCCTTCACTGTCTCCCAGAGTTTACTCAGACTCCTGTCCATTGAGTCAGTGATGCCACCCAACTGTCTCATCCTCTGTCACCCCCTTCTCCTTTTGCCCTCAATCTTCCCAGCATTGAGGTCTTTTCCAATGAAGACTTGTGGGCTGCCAACAGTTATATGAGGCTTTCCTGGTGGCTCAGTGATAAAGAACCTGCCTGCAATAAAGGCGATGCAAGAGATGCAGGTTCAATCTCTGGGTCAGGAAGATCCCCTGGAGGAGGAAATAGCAACTTACCCCAGTATTCTTGCAAGGAAAATCCCATGGACAGAAGAGCCTGGCGGGCTACAGTCCATAGGGTCCCAAAGAGGCAGACATGACTGGCCGTGAGCATACACACATGCACACACACACACACACACACATGCACAATAGCCATATAAGTACAGTTGGAAGCAGATCCTTTCACAATCAACCCTCGAGCTGAGACAGTCCTGGATAATACTTTGATTGCATCCCTAGAAGAGCCGTGTGAGTCCCCGGCCCCAGTTAAGCTCTGCCTAGACTCCTGACATAACAGAAACTGTGAGGTATCTGTTGTTTTAAACTGCTATGTTTGGCGTAATTTGTTACACATTACAGATAACTAATTCAAAGAATTTATCCACTCTCTAAGTATGCAAACATATTGAGATGATGTTTTCCATGATATCCTCTTGTTAAATTCTAAGAATTCCATCTATGTTAATATCCACATTTTTCATAGTAGTTTTCTGTTATGAAAGAAATGGATTTAATCTCCGAAAATGAACAGATTTCAGAACCTGGACTGATAGAACTGAGAATGAATCTTGACAATGTTGAATTTGGAGAGAAGTGCACATTTTAAGGCTGCATAAGGATAACTTTTTTGATATCGAAGAGGAATTCAGGATCTAATATTTTGACTTTGACACCTGGACATGTTAAGATATTGCTGGCATGACTCTCTGAATGTGTAAAATAATGAACTTAGGTTTTAAAGGTAGAGATGCTGAAACTGCCATGTCAGAATAAGGAATAAAGATTCAAGGAAACCAAAAGATGGGATGCAGAAATAAAAGAATTTATTATCCAAAACTAGGGAAGGCATCAACTGACTATTTCCCAAAAGGATCCTACATTCTTTAGAGCACTAAATCATGCATTGATGAGAGGAGAATTGGCATCACGGAAATACTCAATGTTGGCTGTTCATGAGAGTCCTCTACTCTCATGAAGGAGTAGTAGAGGCCATTTTAGAACTGGGCTCCCCGTTGACAATAGAGACAATAGGATTCCAATACAACAGACACCAGATGGTGGAACTTCAGTGTCACAGACATAAGGTTACATAATTATTGTGACTGGAAACAAGACCAGAAGAGAAAGTAATGCTCAAAAGAGTACCTGATCTGCCGGATATATGGTAATGGTTAATGGACTATACTGGTCCTAAAAGTAGGATAGATAGGAAGCCACCAAGGATATTGATTGATTATAACCAAAACTTACCAAGAGTGTGTGAACCAAAGACTGTATCAGCTGCCGGTCTCGTTAGAATTAACTGTACAGTCTTTCAGGTGGTTTTCTTGTTCACCACTGCTTTTGCCAGCTTACTAATCAGTTTAGTAATTACTTTCATACTTCATGTTCTGCACTGCTTTATGACAACTACATAACTGGACTGGGGAAGCCTGTGGACATGCATTTGTACATGTGACCCACTATCATTGTCCTATTTTTGCTAATTCTGTATTGGAATATTCCTTACAGTCAGGAGAAATATCCCATGTACTTAAAATTTGTAGTCCCACAATACATTTAGCAGTATTGTAACCAAGCAAGACCCTATGGGACCTTTCTGGGACACATCACACACACACACACACACACACACCCCTCCATGTCCTCTGCTTGCCTCTTCTTTGTAGAAAAACTATAGCCTCCTCGGCCTTCCCCAAGTTCCAAGAGCAAATTTAACTAGAGAAGAGAGAAAATGCAGAAACAAAGGAAAACAGTCAAGCAAGGCAAAATAATATTTCAGCCATTTAAAAAGTCAAGGACTTTTAGTTCCTCCTCAAGGACTATAGATAACATTTTAAAGGATATCCTTGAGCTGTTTTCCAGATACTGACACTCCCACCCAGTGGAAGAAGTTAACTGTGTACTACGCTGGTAACAACAGCGACATATAAAGCAAAGTATCTGCTTAGATTAGAGCACAGGGCCCAGCAATTGGCTACCAGGGAAAGCAGAGTCAGCAGTATTCTCACCAGAGAAATCAGAACTGAAACCCCTTTGGCCCCACCTCTACCCCTCACTCCCCTGACATCCATCAGCCCATTGAGCAGAATGGAGCTTGTATATCTCTCTCTATTCAACAAAAACTGTTTTCCTTAGGTTTTTTATTTTTTCAAGTGTAGTTGATTTAAAATGTTGTTTCAGGAGTATAGCAAAGTTATTTGTATATATACGCATGCATGCACACTAAGCTGCTTCACTCATGTCTGACCCTGTGTGTCCCTATGGACTGTAGCCCACTAGGCTTCTCTCCCCATTGATTCTCCAGGCAAGAATACTGTTGTGGGTTGCCATGCCCTCCTCCAGGGGATCTTTGAGATCCAGGTATCCAACCTGCAGCTCCTGAACTGCAGGTGGATTCCTTACCGATGAGCCACTGGGGAAGACCAATGGAATGTTACTCAGCCACAAAAAAAAGAATGAAATACTGCCATTTATAGCAACATGGATGGACCTAGAGATCATCATACTAAGTGAAGTAAGCCAGACCGAGAAAGACAAATTTCATGTGATATCACTCATATATAAAATCTAAAAAAATAAATAAATAAATAAAAATAAAGCCATACAATTGACCCTATATGCAAAACAGAAACAGAAGGTCCTTAGCTCTTCCTGAATCTTTGACATGGCTCCATATTCTCTCACCATCTCTTCAGTGCACAAAGGCCTCCCCTGGAAGTCCTAAAGAGAGCTCTAAAGAATCCTCCACTCCCCATTTTCCTGCCTGTTTTTTTGTTTGCTCTCCTGCCACACAACTCTCAGCCTGCTGCCATCTGGCAGCCCACACTGGGTCCCTGCTGGCCTCAGATTCCCACCAGCCCTCACTTGGTGAAGTTCCCTCACCTTCAGATCCTCCGTGCTTTCCTTACTTTCCCTCATCTGGCTGCCCCTCACCAACTGCCTTCCCCTCACCCTGCTCCCCCCCTCATGTACTGGTTTCCCTTCCTCAGCTGCCTCATCTGACTTTCCTTCATCTTCAGTCTTTCCCTGCTTTCAGCTCTCCTTCATTTTCTTTTTTTTTTTCTTTTTCTTTTTTTTTTAATTTTATTTTATTTTTAAACTTTACATAATTGTATTAGTTTTGCCAAATATCAAAATGAATCCACCACAGGTATACATGTGTTCCCGAGTTTTTCCTTGTGGAGATTTTGCTCCTCCTCCTGTCCTACAGGGATTCGCCTGCTCTAGCTTTTCGGGTAGGGGAAACACATAAGCCCCAAACCAAGGCAGCTGTGCCTCCTGTGCCTCCTTGCCCTTCACCCACCTCTCCCAGGACCACAGGAGCTATAGAGGCCAAGACCAAACCACAGAGCAGGTGTGGGTGGATGAACGTCCTGGACTTCTCCATGGAAAAGTGCTCTGAAATGTTGTGACATTGTCATGATTTCTACTCTGTTTGTTGCGATTAGTGTAGCTTTCAATAGGTGAGCTCTTCACTGTATCATCTGCTGAAGGAAATGTGTTTCTCTGAGCTACCACCACATACTGTAATTAATACTGCTTTGGTGTTGCATAAAAGTGGAGTCCATCCATTGATCTGTCACTCATAAAACTTGTTAATTCCATGAGCCTCATTTTCTTTACACTTTAAATGGGATTTTAAAATTATCACATACAATGTAATTTTAAGGATTCATAATAATATACAAGATGGCAAACTCCTAATGGTCTGACTGAAACAAATAGCTTCAAAACCACTTTAGAATCTCACCATAATAGATATTCCCTACGGGCTCCAATCATTTTAACATGTTCTTTGAAAATGAAATATATTTTCAATGGGACTGGGTTCATTTTTCTCTCCAATATTTATATATCTAAATTTTGGTGTTTTTCAAGATTAAATATATGTTCTAAAAGGAGCAAAGTCGAGAGTATACAGCTTAAAGAATTTGCATGGGATTCAGGCTCCTCAGAGTCCAATAGGTTTCCTGAGCCCTGGAAACCACCAAAATTCTAATTTTTGGTGGTTCTTTCTCTGCACTCTCTAAATTCTAATTTTTGGTGGTTCTTTCTCTGCATTTTCTAAATTCTGATTCTTTCTCTGCACTCATTTCAGTCATCAGTTGAAGTGAAGTGAAGTTGTTTAGTCGGGTCCAACTCTTTGCGACTGCATAGACTGTAGCCCACCAGGCTCCTCCATCCATGGAATTTTCTAGGCAAGAGTACTGGAGTGGGTTGCCATTTTCTTCTCCAGGGGTTCTTCCCAACCCAGGGATCAAACCCCGGTCTCCCACATTGCGGGCAGACGCTTTACCGTCTGAGCCACCAGGGAATCCCAACTCATCAATTGCTATGCAACAAATCAGCCCATATCTTAGTGTCTTAGAACATCAGATTGTTACTATTTCTGGCTCTAGAGGTTGACTAGGATCAAGCAGGTGGTTCTGTTACCAAAACAAGACTGGGACCCCTGGCCTGTCACACAGCAAAGTCAGTTTACTGACACAAGCTTGCGGTGAAGGAGACTACAGTGTTAGTGCAAGGCCAAGCAACAAAAACAGGCAGTTCATGCTCTGAAGACTTGAACTCCTGGATGACAACAGTTCAGTTCAGTCACTCAATCGTGGCTGAATCTTTGTAACCCCATGAATTGCAGCATACCAGGCCTCCCTGTCCATCACCAACTCCCGCAGTTCACCCAAACCCATGTCCATCGAGTCGCTGATGCCATCCAGCCATCTCATCCTCTGTCGTCCCCTTCTCCTCCTGCCCCCAATCCCTCCCAGCATCAGGGGTCTTTTCCAGTGAGTCAACTCTTCGCATGAGGTAGCCAAAGTATTGGAGTTTCAGCTTTAGCCTCAGTCCTTCCAATGAACACCCAGGACTGATCTCCTTCAGAATGAACTGGATGGATTTCCTTGCAGTTCAAGGGACTCTCAAGAGTCTTCTTCAACACCACAGGTCAAAAGATTCAATTCTTCAGTGCTCAGCTTTCATCACAGTCCAACTCTCGCATCCATGACAACTGGAAAAACCATAGCCTTGACTAGACGGACCTTAGTAGGCAAAGTAATGTCTCTGCTTTTGAAATGCTATCTAGGTTGGTCATAACTTTCCTTCCAAGGAGTAAGTGTCTTTTATTTCATGGCTGTAATCACCATTTGAACTGGTTTTGGAGCACAAGAAAATGAAGTCTGACAGTTTCCACTGTTTCCTCGTCTATTCCCCATGAAGTGATGGGACCAGATGCCATGATCTTCGTTTTCTGAAAGTTGAGCTCTAAGCCAACTTTTTCACTCTCCTCTTTCACTTTCATCAAGAGGCTTTTTTGTTGCTCTTCACTTTCCGCCATAAGGTGGCGTCATCTGCATATCTGAGGTTATTGACATTTCTCTCAGCAATCTTGATTCCAGCTTGTGCTTCTTCCAGCCCAGCATTTCTCATGATATACTCTGCATATAAGTTAAATAAGCAGGGTGACAATATACAGCCTTGATGTACTCCTTTTCCTATTTGGAACCATTCTGTTGTTCCATGTCCAGTTCTAACTGTTGCTTCCTGATCTGCATACAGGTTTCTCAAGAGGCAGTTCAGGTGGTCTGGTATTCCCATCTCTTTCAGAATTTTCCACAGTTTACTGTGATCCACACAGTCAAAGCCTTTGGCATAGTCAATAAAGCAGAAATAGATGTTTTTCTGGAACTCTCTTGCTTTCTTGATGATTCAGCAAATGTTGGCAATTTGATCTCTGGTTCCTCTGCCTTTTCTAAAACCAGCTTGAACACCTGGAAGTTCACGGTTCATGTATTGCTGAGGCCTGGCTTGGAGAATTTTGAGCATTACTTTACAAGTGTGTGAGACTATGGTTTTTCCAGTGGTCATGTATGGATATGAGAGTTGGACTGTGAAGAAAGCTGAGCACCTAAGAATTGATGCTTTTGAACTGTGTTGTTGGAGAAGACTCTTGAGAGTCCCTTGGAGTGTAAGGAGATCCAACCAGTCCATTCTGAAGGAGATCAGCCCTGGGATTTCTTTGAAAGGAATGATGCTAAAGCTGAAACTCCAGTACTTTGGCCACCTCTTTTAAAGAGTTGACTCATTGGAAAAGACTCTGGTGCTGGGAGGGATTGGGGGTTGGAGGAGAAGGGGATGACAGAGGATGAGATGGCTGGATGGCATCACTGACTCGATGGACGTGAGTCTGAGTGAACTCCGGGAGTTGGTGATGGACAGGGAGGCCTGGTGTGCTGCGATTCGTGGGGCGGCAAAGAGTTGGACATGACTGAATGACTGAACTGAACTGAGATGAGTGCAATTGTGCAGTAGTTTGAGCATTCTTTGGCATTGCCTTTCTTTGGGATTGGAATGAAAACTGACCTTTTCCAGTCCTGTGGCCACTGCTGAGTTTTCCAAATTTGCTGGCATATTGAGTGCAGCACTTTTATACCATCATCTTCCAGGATTTGAAATAGCTCAACTGGAATTCCATCACCTCCACTAGCTTTGTTCGTAGTGATGCTTTCTAAGGCCCACTTGACTTCACATTCCAGGATGTCTGGCTCTAGGTCAGTGATCACACCATCGTGATTACCTTGGTCTTGAAGATCTTTTTTGTACAGACTTCTGTGTATTCTTGCCTCCTCTTCTTAATATCTTCTGCTTCTGGTAGGTCCATACCATTTCTGTCCTTTATCGAGCCCATCTTTGCATGAAATGTTCCCTTGGTATCTCTAATTTTCTTGAAGAGATCTCTAGTCTTTCCCATTCTGTTGTTTTCCTCTATTTCTTTGCATTGATGGCTGAGGAAGGCTTTCTTATCTCTAATTTCTATTCTTTGGAGCTATGCATTCAGATAAGTATATCTTTCCTTTTCTCCTTTGCTTTTCACTTCTCTTCTTTTCACAGCTATTTGTAAGGCCTCCCCAGACAGCCATTTTGCTTTTTTGCATTTCTTTTCCATGGGGATGGTCTTGATCCCTGTCTCGTATACAGTGTCACGAACCTCTGTCCATAGTTCATCGGGCACTCTGTCTATCAGATCTAGTCCCTTAAATCTATTTCTCACTTCCACTGTATAATCATAAGGAATTTGATTTAGGTCATAGCTGAATGGTCTAGTGGTTTTCCATACTTACTTCAATTTAAGTCTAAATTTGGCAATAAGGAGTTCATGATCTGAGCCACAGTCAGCTCCTGGTCTTGTTTCTGCTGACTGTATAGAGCTTCTCCATCTTTGGCTGCAAAGAATATAATCAATCTGATTTTGGTGTTGACCATCTGGTGATGGCCATATGTAGAGTCTTCTCCTATGTTGTTTGAAGAGGGTGTTTGCTGTGACCAGTGCGTTCTCTTGGCAAAACTATTAGCCTTTGTCCTGCTTCATTCCATATTCCAAAGCCAAGTTTGTCTGTTACCCCAGGTGTTTCTTGACTTCCTACTTTTTCATTCCAGTCCCCTATAATGAAAAGGACATCTTTTGGGGGTGTTAGTTCTAAAAGGTCTCGTAGGTCGTCATAGAACCGTTCAACTTCAGCTTCTTCAGCATTACTGGTTGGGGCATAGACTTGGATTACTGTGATATTGAATGGTTTGCCTTGGAAACAAATAGAGATCATTCTGATTTTTTTTTAGATTGCATCCAAGTACTGCATTTTGGACTCTTTTGTTGACCATGATGGCTACTCCATTTCTTCTGAGGGATACCTGCCCACAGCAGTAGATATAATGGCCATGTGAGTTAAATTCACCCATTCCAGTCCATTTTAGTTTGCTGATTCCTAAAATGTCGACGTTCACTCTTGCCATCTCCTGTTTGACCACTGCCAATTTGCCTTGATTCATGGACCTGACATTCCAGGTTCCTATGCAATATTGGTCTTTACAGCATCGGAATTTGCTTCTATCACCAGTCACATCCACAACTGGGTATTGTTTTTGCTTTGGCTCCATCCCTTCATTGTTTCTGGAGTTATTTCTCCACTGATCTCCAGTAGCAATTTGGGCACCTACTGACCTGGGGAGTTCCTCTTTCAGTATCCTATCATTTTGCTTTTTCATACTGTTCATGGGGTTCTCAAGGCAAGAATGACTTCAGTGAAAGACTCTTAAAGGCCACATAGGAGTGAGGACTGAAGTTCATGGACTTTCTTCTGACTATTTTTGGTGAGGTAACATGCTAATGTTTCAGAATCTTGATCCTCAAACTCCTAGTTCCAGCCAGTCTGGGGTCCACACACTTGTGCTCAGCAGGTAGACATGATCTCCCCTGAGATGGATGAGGGGAGGGGCTTAGTTGATGCAGAAAAACTCAAAGATGTATGTCACATTGTCATGTATATCACTGGAAGAGGAACCAAGACGGTTTTGTTGCTGCTGTTTTTCAGTCGCTCAGTTGTGTCCAACACTTTGCAACCCCATGAACTGTAGCACACCAGGCTTTCCTGTCCTTCATCTCTCCTGGAGCTTGCTCAAACTCATGTCCATTGAGTTAATGATGCCATCCAACCATCTCATCCTCTATTGTCCCCTTCTCTTCCTGCCTTCAATCTTTCCCAGCATCAGGGTCTTTTCAAATGAGTCAGCTCTTCACATCAGGTGGCCAAAGTATTGGAGTTTCAACTTCAGCAACAGTCCTTTCAATGAATATTCAGGGTTGACTTCCTTTAGGAATGACTAGTTTGGTCTCCCTGCAGTCCAAGGGACTCTCAAGAGACTTATTCAGCACCACAGTTCAAAAGCATCGATTCTTCTGTGCTCAGCTTTCTTTTTTTTTTTTCTTTTTCTTTTTCTTTTTAATTAAAAAGAATAAAACATGTGTTCCCCGTCCTGAACCCTCCTCCTTCCTCCCTCCCCATACCATCCCTCTGGATCGTCCCACTGCACCAGCCCCAAGCATCCAGTATCATGCATCAAACCTGGACTGGTGACTCGTTTCATATATGATATTATACATATTTCAATGCCATTCTCCCAAATCATCCCACCCTCTCCCTCTCCCACAGAGTCCAAAAGACTGTGCTCAGCTTTCTTCTGGGTCCAACTCTCACATCCATACATGACTACTGGAAAAACCTTAACTTTAACTAGACAGACCTTTGTCGGCAAAGTGATGTCTCTGCTTTTTAATATACTGTTTAAGTTTGTCATAATTCCGAGGAGCAAGTGTCTTTAAATTTCATGTCTGTAGTCACTGTCTACAGTGATTTTAGAGCCCAAGAAAATTAAGTCTGTCATCATTTCAACTTTTTCCCCATCTATTTGCCATAAAGTGATGGGACCAGATACCATGATATTAGTTTTTTGAATACTGAGTTTTAAGCCAGCTTTTTTACTCTGTTCTTTCACCTTCATCAAGAAGAGGCTCTTTGCTTTCTGCCATTAGGGTGATGTCATCTGCATAACTGAGGTTATTGATATTTCTCCCAGCAATCTTGATTCCTGCTTGTGTTTCATCCAGCCCAGCATTTCGCATGATGTACTCTGCACATAAGTTAAATAACCAAGGAAACAATATACATCCTTGACATACTTCTTTTCCAATTTTGAACCAGTCTGCTGTTCCAATCCAAATCTAAATGTTGCCCCTTGACCCGTGTATAGATTTCTCAGGAGGCAGATAAGGCAGCCTATTATTCTCATCTCTCGAAGAACTTTCCACAGTTTTGTCGTGATCCACACAAAGGCTTTAACATAGTTAGTAAAGCTGTAGATGTTTTTCTGGAATTCTATTGCTTTTTCTATGATCCAACGCATGTTGGCAATTTGATCTCTGGTTCCACCTTGAACATTTGGAAATTCTCAGTTCACATACTGTTGAACCTTGCTAGGAGAATTTAGAGCATTATTTTGCTAGCGTGTCAGATGAGTACATTGAGCAGTAGTTTGAGCATCTTTGGCATTGCCTTTCTTTGGGATTGGAATGAAAACTGACCTTTTCCAGTCCTGTGGCCACTGCTGAGTTTTCCAAATTTGCTGGCATATTGAGTGCAGCACTTTTATACCATCATCTTCCAGGATTTGAAATAGCTCAACTGGAATTCCATCACCTCCACTAGCTTTGTTCATGGTGATGCTTCTTAAGACCCACTTGACTTTGCACTCCAAGATGTCTGGCTTTAGGTGAGTGATCACACCATCGTGGTTATCTGGGTCATGAAGATCTTTTTTGTATTAAGATCTTCTATGTATTCTTGCCTCCTCTTCTTAATATCTTCTGCTTCTGTTAGGTCCATAACATTTCTGTCCTGTATCGAACCCATTTTTGCATAAAATGTTCCCTTGGTATCTCTAATTTTTTTGAAGAGATCTCTAATCTTTCCCATTCTATTGTTTTCCTCTATTTCTTTGCATTGATCACTGAGGAAGGCTTTCTTAACTCGCCTAACTATTCTTTGGAACTCTGCATTCAAATGGGTATCTTTCCTTTTCTCCTTTGCCTTTCACTTCTCTTCTTTTCTCAGCTATTTGTAAGACCTCCTCAGACAACCATTTTGCCTCTTTGCATTTCTTTTTCTTGGAGATGGTTTTGATCACAGCCTCCTATACAAAGCTATGAACCTCCATCCATAGTTCTTCAGGCACTCTGTCTATCAGATCGAATCTCTTGAATCTATTTTTGACTTCCACTGTATAATCATAAGGGATTCAATTTAGGTCATACCTGAATGGTCTAGTGGTTTTCCCTACTTTCTTCAATTTAACTCTGAATTTTGCAATAAGGAGTTCATGATCTGAGCAACCGTCAGCTCCCCATCTTCTTTTTGCTGACTGTATAGAACTTCTCCATCTTCAGCTGCAAAGAATATAATCAACCTGATTTCAGTATTTACCATCTGGTGATATCCATGTGTATAGTCATCTCTTGTGTTGTTGAACAAGGCTGTTTGCTACGACCAGTGCATTTTCTTGGCAAAACTCTGTTAGCCTTTGTCCTGTTTCATTTTGTACTCTAAAGCCAAACTAGCCTGTTACTCCAGGTTTCTCTTGGCTTCCTACTTTTGCATTCCAGTCCCCTATGATGAAAAGGACATCTTATTTTAGTGTTAGTTCTAGAAGGTCTTGTAACTGTTTTCAATTCACTTTTTTTCAAGTCTATTCTGTAGTTGGGATTACTCCTATTGGATCAGGATTTGGCCACTTTTGAGCTATACTTTGACGCGTCACACTGCTGCCACTGCTGCTAAGTCGCTTCAGTCATGTCCAACTCTATGCAACCCCAGAGATGGCAGCCCACCAGGCTCCCCAGTCCCTGGGATTCTCCAGGCAAGAACATTGGAGTGGGTTGCCATTTCCTTCTCCAAAGCATGAAAGTGGAAAGTGAAAGTGAAGTCACTCAGTCATATCCGACTCTTAGCGACCCCACGGACTACAGCCTACCAGGCTCCTCCATCCATGGGATTTTCCAGGCAGGAGTACTGGAGTGGGTTGCCATTGCTTTCTCCTTGATGTGTCATGGACCACAACTTTAAGCACAGAAATTTTAGAATTTAACTTTTCCATACAGGTGTTTTGGAATAAGGAGAATTTATTGATGCATCATGCTGCTGCTACTGCTGCTAAGACACTTCAGTCGTGTCCGATTCTGTGCGACCCCACAGATGGCAGCCCACCAAGCTGCCCTGGCCCTAGGATTCTCCAGGCAAGAACACTGGAGTGGGTTGCTATTTCCTTCTCCAATGTGTGAAAGTGAGGTCGCTCAGTCGTGTCCGACTCTTAGTGACCCCATGGACTGCAGCCTACCAGGCTCTTCCATCCATGGGATTTTTCAAGCAAGAGTACTAGAGTGGGGTGCCATTGCCTTCTCCGATTGATGCATCATAGATTCTCCTTATTCCAAAACACCTGTCCTGAAAGGTTAAATTCTAAAATTCCTGTGCTTAAAGTTGTGGTCCATGATAAAATGCAAATACATAAGGGATGGTGATTATGCCATAGGTGCATAATCTCTCCACATCCCTCCTCCAGTGAATTAAGCATTTACTCTTTAGAGATCAAGTTAGATTTCTACCAGAAAATTGTCATTCATTTCTCCTGACTTCCTCTATTCTTCCCTTATTTTCCATTTCTTTTCTCAGGAGATAAGTCTTTAATATATGATTATTTTAATATAATTGGAAAAACATGGAGTAAAAGTTTAAATAACTGAAGGATATGAAGACACACTTTGTTTTCCCCCATTCATGACAACAGAATGTGATACATGTTTTAGTAATGCCCAGGGCATAAGTGTCTGGACCTTGGAACAGCTTGTCTGGCATCAAGTCATAGCTCTCTCATCTACTAGCTGAGTGACCTTGAGCAAGTCATTTAATTTCTCTGTACTTCCTGTTTCCTAATGTGTAAAATAACATCTCCCTGGTGGTCCAGTGGTTAAGAATCTGCCTGGCAAAGCAGGGGACAGGGTTCCATCCATGGTCTGGGAAGATCCACTTGCTACCAGGCAACTAAGCTCCTGCAGCACAATTACGGACCCCATGTGCTCTAGAGCCTCTGCTCTACAACAAAAGTAGCCATCACAACTAGAAGCCCACACACCACAACTAAGGGTAGCCCTCACTGCAACTACAGAAAGATCAAATGTAGCAATGAAGACAGTGCAACAAAAATTATTAACTAAACTAACTTCTAAAGTAGAGTCAACAGAAATTACTACATCATAGGGATACTGTAAGGCTGCTTTTAGTTGCTAAGTCATGTCCGACTCTTGCGACCCCATGGGCAGTCTCCTCTGTCCATGGGATTTCCCAGTCAAGAATACTGGAGGGAATTGCTGTTTTCTTCTCCAGGTAATGTTCCCAACCCAGGAATCAAACTCGGATCTCCTCTATGGCAGGCAGATTCTTTACCAACTGAGCTACGAGGAAATCCCTACTGTAAGGTTAAATGAGATAAACTATGCAACATGTTTACAATAGCACTTAGCACATAAATGGGCTTCCCTGGTGGTTCAGAGGGTAAAGAATTTGTCTGCAATGTAGACAATCCTAGTTCAATGCCTGGGTTTGGAGAATCCCTGGAGAAGGAAGTGGAAGCCTACTCCAGTATCCTCACCTGGGTAATCCCAAGGACAGAGGAGCCTGGCAAGCTACAGTCCACGGGGTCACAAAGAGTCAGACATGACTGACTGACAATTAATTTAACTTTTTCACATAATTAATATTATACATATATTTGTATAATTAATAGTTTGCTCTAATTAATATTATAATTTTATAATATTATTATTATATTATAATTGTAATTTTCATATAATTAATGTTATACATATATTTGACATTTTTTTTATTTCTGAATCTCTCTCATCTCAAGAAGGCACATTGCTCTACAAGAAGCATCTCTAGCTCTCTCACACACACACACCCTCTCTGCATCATCAGTTTCATCCATTTTTCTAGATTTATTTCATGAGCATAAAAACATTTCCTGTATTCTCGTATATTTTAGAAAAGAGTAAAAGTATTATTAAGGAGTGCCACTTCCATCAGTATACACTTTATATAGTTTTGACTTTAAGAAACATGTAATTCTACACATTTAAAAATAAAATATCATATCTGCCAAGCAGATAATTTACCCTCTTTTATTAATACCATTTCTATTTTTACTCAACTTTTCTTTCAATGTAATATTAAGACCAATGCCCAAATATTACATGGCCACTCAGGGTCTGGGAAATAGCCATACTAAATAGTTGTTCTTGAAATAACCTAATTAGTTATATTCGTCTATTCAGCTATTCATCTTCATTTAATGTTCCAGGCCTCCACTACCCAATAGAGTAGCCACCAGCTATGTATGGCCATTGACCACTTGTGATGTGGTTAGTCCAAACTGAGTTGTGCCATAGCTGTAAAATGCACATCAGATTTCAAGACTTAGAAGACAAATAGGTAAAATATACTCCTTCTATTTTATACTGAATGCATGTTTAAATGTTAATATTTTTGATATATTGAGTTAAATAAAATACATTATAAAAATTAAGCTCACCTGTCTGTTTTTATATTCTTAATGGTACAACCAGAAATTTTTAAATTACAAATGTGGCTCACATAAATTTTTGTTGCACTGTATTGTTTTAGGTTTTCAATTTTTTTCACATTGGGGAATTGTAAAAAAAAAAAAAGGAACTACTCATGAGACAAATTAATTTGTTTTGTAAATATCTTTCACTCTCTTTTCAATAAAACCCTCAACTATGTTTGAAGCGTATGCTCCCTGAGTCTGAGAAAATGAAGCTCTTTTTAGTCTTTGTGAAGTGAATAGTATCAACTCTCACCAAATACATATTTGCTGGCATGCATTGCCAGGTATCATAACAGGGAAAAAGAACATTAACCTGGATTTATGAAGCAAATCGTGAAGATAGGTGATACAGGCACTGGAAGAGGGAAGATATTTTTTTAATGGAATGTTTACCACTGGTAATTGAGATAAATGATTTAAACATATAGATAGACACATTTGAACATATAGATAAATGGGAGACAGACAAAGAGAGAGAAGGAGAGGTAGAGAGAGAGAAATTAGGAAGTTTTCCCCATGTGTCAATCAAATCATTGTACATGGGATTGCACCAACTCAATGAAGCATAAATGAATCCTGCCCACATTTTCAATTGGGAAAAGTTCATGAATTCTATAGATAATCCCAGAAATAACTAGTTCTCTTAATAAAGTATCAGAAACAAATACTGAAGCTAGTAATTACTTTTTTTTTTACTATATAAATAATCACAAGCATCTTCTCTATAAATTACCCATGGAAACATGCCTGGCTTGAAAACATCCCAGTACTTAACTTTGATATTCTTCATTATTTCACCAGAAAGCTATGCCACAAATGATATTTGTGAACTTCATGGTTTAACAAAAACATACTAGTAGGGTCATCTAAATGCATTCCTAGTCCCTTTACCCCCAGAACCTATACTCACTGTATGTACACATCTTTCTAAAGTTATAAAGAAATACCATCCTATTTTAAAACTTGGATATATTTCTGTGCATTGTAGGTAGCTGAAAGGATGCTAAAGTTCAAAGAGCAAGGCAGAGTTAAGAAGCCTCTCTTGCTCTGCAAAAATGGGCACTCTGATTGTCACTGGACAAACAGGTTACTCTTTTATTTCCTTCATCAGCAACAGGAGTGCATAAAACAACTAAATAAAAAAGTCCTTAGAGGCCCTGACTCAATGCACTAGTGAATTCACTCGAGTGAATTTAAAATATAACTTACTCTGCCAAAAAAACATCCCAAGCTAAGCACCAATGAGGATAATTTCTGTAGAGAGAAAAGCATAATATAATAGTAACAAACTCAGTTCAAGAATAAAAATAAGAATTCCATGGAGAAAAGACAGTCTCTTCAATAAATGGTGCTGGGGAAACCAGACAGGTACATGTAGAAGAATGATATTGAAACACTCCCTAATACCATGCACAAAAGTAAATTCAAAATGAATTAAAGACCTAAATGTAAGACCTGATACTGGCAGGCAGATTCTTTTACCATTGAGCCACCAGGGAAGCCCTTGATATCAGTAGATTGTCATAAGTAACATATGTGTATTGTAATACCCAAAGTAACCACTGAGAAAATTATACAAAATGATATGATCAAAAATCTTGAATTAGTCAAAATGGAATCTTAAAATGTGTTCAAACAATCTACATAAGTGCAGAAAAAGACAAACAAGAAGCAAAGGAAATAAACAGAAACAAATAAAAGACAGATAAATCTGAATACATAATTATCTTAAATATAAATGGTTTAAATACATCACCTGAAAGGAAGAAATTGACAGAGTGGATTTATTCCTAAAAATTACCCAAATACATAATGTTATTAGAAACTCAACAATATGCATAGATTGAAAGTAAATGATAAAGAAAAATATATCATGAAAAAATCAAGAAAAAACTGGCATGGCTATATTAATATTAAGTAAAGTATAAGCAAATAAAATTGCAAATGGGAAGTAAAGGGAAATTACATAATGATAAAAGCATCAATCCACCAATCCACCTCGCTTTATTTATTATTGCATTTATCATCATCTCACTTATTTTATGGGCGTCCTGGTGGCTCATATGGTAAAGAATCTGCCTGCAATGCAGAAGACCTGGGTTCAATCCTTGGGTTCGGAAGATCCACTGGAGAAGGGAAAGGCTACCCACTCCAGTGTTCTGGCCTGGGGAATTCCATAGACAGAGGAACCTGGTGGGCTACAGTCCATGGGATTGCAAAGAGTCGGACATGACTGAGTGACTTTCACTTTCACTTTCACTTATTTTATATTTACCTGTGGATTCATTTATTGTCCCTATGCTACATCTAGGCAGGGACTTCAGTGGCTTTGTTGATAGCTGTATGTTGTCGTTGTTGTTTAGTAGCTAAATCATGTCTGACTCTTTGTGATCCCAAGGATTATAGCCTACTAGGCTCCTCTGTCCATGGAATTTCCCAGGCAAGAATACTGGAGTGGGTTGTGATTTCCTTCTCCATGATAGCTGTACATCCAGTGCCTAAAATGTTAGTTGCACATGGTATTGAAGCTGCAGCTCCAATACTTTTTCCACCTGATGCGAAGAACTGACTCATTGGAAAAGACCCTGATGCTGGGAAAGACTGAAGGCAGGAGGAGAAGGGGACGACAGAGGATGAAATGGTTGGATGGCATCATCGACTTGATGGACATGAGTTTGAGCAAGCTCAGGGAGTTGGTGATGAACAGGGAAGCCTGGCATGGTTCAGTCCATGGGATCACAAAAAGTCAGACACAACTGAGCAACTGAACTAACTGACATGGTAAGTACTCAATACATATTTGTTGAATTAATAAAAGGGTTAGCTTATTATCTATTGAGATCTGTTCTTTAAGATACAAGGCACTAATCACTTTAAGTTCAAGTGCTTTAAATGCTTAGTTACACTATGAACTAAAATATTCCAACATCAAGTTAGAAATGACCAAATGTTTTGATTCTTCTTACAGCTTCTCATGCAAACAGAAACTTCTGACATTTGGGAGAATGGCATTGAAACATGTATAATATCATATAAGAAACGAACTGCCAGTCCAGGTTTGATGCAGGATACAGGATGTTTGGGGCGGGTGCACTGGGATGACCCAGAGGGATGGTATAGGGAGTGGGGTGGGAGGGGAGTTCAGGATTGGGAACACATGTACACCCGTGGCGGATTCATGTTGATGTATGGCAAAACCAATACAATATTGTGAAGTAATTAGCCTCTAATTAAAATAAATAAATTTTAAAAAATAAATAAATAAAATGCTTCCTGAAAAAAAGAGTTACCATTTCCAAAATAACTGTCTTCCATCAGTAACATTTACCTCAATCACTTCTTTATCACACAATCTATCACACTTCTTTCTTAAACTTAAGAAAGAAGTGTAACCTTTCCAAATAATTCATTATCGAATAATTCCCTCCATGGATCACTTCCCAAGTAGATTTCCACCTCTTGCTCTCCTTGTCTTACTTTATGCTGATTCTCAAATCCCAAGCCTGCACAATCTGCAACCTAGACTGACACATCGATGAGCTAGAACCTGTCCCTCAGCTTAACTTCCACTCCCTCTGCTTTCTAGCTAAGAATGAATATCTAGGGAAGAGATTCCTTTCTTATTTTTTTTAACTTTTTATTTTGTATTGGAGTATAGCCAGTTAACAATGTGGCAACAGTTTCAGGTGAACAGCAGAAGGGACTCAGCCATACATGTACATGTATCCATTCTCCCCTAAACTCCCCTAGGAAAGAGATTCCCTCTGATCTAAGAGTATTTGAAATCTGTCAGGTCCAATGAGTTTCCAGTGATAACTTTGGATTTCTTCTCTTTAAACACATTTGAAAGAAGCAACTGAACTGTTGCCAAATAGAGTTATATAGTAATTCCCTCATCAGAGAAAAGTAAATGGGAAATATTCATGAGACATGTGTGTGTGTGTTTTGTCACTCCGACTCTTTGCGACCCCATGGACTGTGAGCCACCAGGCTCCTCTGTCCATGGGATTCTCTAGGCAAGACTACTGGAGTGGGTTGCCATTTCCTTCTCCAGGGGAACTTCTCCACCCAGGGATTGAACCAAGGTCTCTTGCATTGCAGGCGGATGCTTTACCATCTGAGCTACTAGGGAAGGCCATATGTGAGACATACTATGTAATATGGTTGGATAGCATCACAGACTCAATGGACATGAGTTTGAGCAGACTCTGGGAGATAGTGAAGGATGAGGAAACCTGGCATGCTGCAGTCCATGGGGTTGCAAAGAGTCAGACACAACTTAGGGACTGAACAAATACTATGTAACAGACACTTAACAGTGATCATCCTATTTAATAGGTTTTATGATCCCCATTTTATAGTAGAGGAAAGTGAGAATCAGAGAATGAAGTTTCTTATGTTGATTATTAATAATCAAGATCGAGTTGATTATTGTGTTAGAGTTGGTGAGACCACATTCCTTCCCTTGTCCCCACAGTTTTCTGAGAATTATACACAACCCAATACGAGCAGCCATGTGTAAGACATATGTGTAATGGGTAACTTGTCCCTAATTCTGGCATTTTGTTCCCAAGGCTAGCTTTGTTTTTTCTGGTGTTTGTTCACTTCAGTTCAGTTCAGTCACTCAGTCGTGTCTGACTCTTTGCGACCCCATGAATCGCAGCACGCCAGGCCTCCCTATTTGTATACTGATATTAATAAGTGATTCATCTGATGAATTAACTGCTTGAAGGTGTCTTTGGGTGGCAAAGGTTTAGCCCTCCCAGGTAATATATATATATTTTCCAAAGTTCCTCTCCTTAAACTGGACATTTGCAAGTGTATTCTCAGAAGCAACCCACAGGTCAATGTGGGCTCTGCTCTCCCTCAGTCTGAGCACTCCATTTTTATCTGTTTTACATTTGGTTTATGCATACACTCCAAAAACTGAAAATTACTGCTTATTGTCTTTATCCAGTAGTGTCTATAACTAGGTTAATTACAACCAGGCTGATGGTGCTTAGAAAGTGTGAGTTTTCAGGACATTCATGACCTGCAAATGGTTCCAACTAGGCTGTTTGTCCATGGCCAAGTCCAGCTATGCCCACCACTAGGAAAGTCAAATGCCATGACTCCATAGCCTCCCTCTTCCCTCTTCCCTGATGCTCTTATGCTATGGAACCCCCACACCCACCTCACCTCCAAGCTAGTCTCTCTGGACCCTCATCCAACAGCCATATGTTTAAAATTTGTTCCCAGAGTTGTGGACAGAGGGCAGTCTTTAGACTGCTCCAACAAGAATCCCCAGGGCAACTTATGCCTCTTCACTCAATTGATTCCCCAGTGCCTGCTCTCCATAGAACAAATATAACCTGTGTCACTTTGGGTTAAGTATAACCTGGATTGGGAGGTGGAGTTTATATTCTGTCTTCTGAGATCATCAACCTCATTTTTGATGAAATGGACAGAAAAACCCAGGACTACTCTGCTCCTCAAAGTCCTTCTTTTAACCTGCTATATCCACTTCACTTTCAAGAGGACATCCAAAAAATCTGACTCAGCTCCAATCTGAATTAGTGGGAAAACAGAAATGGGCAAGTCCCCGTTAACCTGATAAGGGACAGGAAAAGACCATTTCTTACTAAGAGAATAAGTTTTTATTATTCCTGTGAAATGCAGGATAGGACTTGGTGGCTGATAATGTAGAAAATGCAATACATTTTATATCATTTTGTAATGGCACAGCCTTACAATTTTCATGCACCTCTAAGAATATCTAGGACTAAAATCCCACTATAAGCCATTTGGATAGCCAAGTGAGGAAGAATATTCTTTGTTCACCACTACATTGACTTCACGTCTCTGTGATTGGGAAGCCTGAAAGTGATTGACTATTCAACCTTTCCCTAAGATTTCAGGTTGGTAATCTAGAGGGCAGGGGCATCCAGAGCATTGTGTAACTTTACTTGATCTCTGATGCCTACTGTGAACTGCAACCCACTAGCGGTTTATGGAATCAATTTCATGGGTTGCAATCAGTATTTGAAAAAAATTAATAGAATAAAATAAAATTAAGAATACCTGGTTGTATCACATGCAGTAAGGAAGGAGTGTTCTATAAAACTTTTATTTATGTTAGATATAGATGTGCTTACCAGAAAATTACTAAAATGTAGAATACTCAAAAAATGCTTGCAAATGGCTGCTGTATAAAACAACATATAGGAAAAAAATTGTAAATCAATAAGGACATTCTCAAATAATGTGATTCTTTAATAACAGTAGAGATTTGAAATGCTTTTGAAGTGCTTAAACATGAAATCTCCTAGAAAACCTTGGATCACAGTTTTTATATACTTTCCCCATAAAATGTCCATACTCACAAATCAAAAATGCTTTATACATGATTTAGTGGATTCATAGACATGGCAAATTCAATCTAGAATTGTTTAGAAATCCTACTTAAAATATTTTTAAGCTCCTAAATTTTCCTTAGAAAATAATAAAATCTCCTTGTCCTTATGGGGAAGCAAAACTCTAGATCTATATATTCTGAATGTGCTTATGTAAGTAAATGCAAATTTTTATTCTAATCTAACACTGACTCAATGGACATGAGTTTGGGTAAACTCCGGGAGTTGGTGATGGACAGGGAAGCCTGGCATGCTGAGGTTCATGGGGTCGCAAAGAGTAGGACACAACTGAGCGACTGAACTGGACTGGACTGAATATTTACTAAATCTGAGACAGGCATATCGGAGAAGGCTATGGCAACCCACTCCAGCACTCTTGCCTGGAAAATCCCATGGACGGAGGAGCCTGATAGGCTGCAGTCCATGGGGTCGCTGAGGGTCGGACGCGACTAAGTGACTTCACTTTCACTTTTCACTTTCATACATTGGAGAAGTAAATGGCAACCCACTCCAGTGTTCTTGCCTGGAGAATCCCAGGGACGGGGGAGCCTGGTGGGCTGCCCTCTCTGGGGTCGCACAGAGTCAGACACAACTGAAGCAACTTAGCAGCAGCAGCAGCAGACAAGTATATGGAATGGTTCAGAGAATAGAATGACATAATCCTAATATAGAGAACTTTGAATTCTAGTGGACAGGCAAGGAGAGAAGCATGGAGGGTCCACTGGAAAGAAGTGAGGAGCTGGTACTTTTTGACACCAAGGGAATCCAAGGGAGTTGAACAAGAAGGAAAATGAGAGACTGCTATAGTCACATGAAAAATAAAAGCAAAAATGGCAGGGGAGAGTAAGAAAAACAGCTAGTCTGAGAAAAGTTAGACAAACACATAGAGCAATAAATGGAATCAGTAGAAAGAAAGAAAAGAGAATATAGAAGAAAGAAAATTACGAACTATTCTAGAAGGAGGCAGCTGCTGGAAGCATTCCTTTAATAACTCATTCCAAAAGCTATTTAAACATCGTCTATGAGGCATGTATTTATTTCATATTGGCACTGGGGAGAGTACCATGTGGGAAAATAATGACAACTTTTCTATGCAGGGCAAAAGAGACTGGCAAGGACCCAACACCATTCAGCTGGGCCACTGGGCTGGGTCATATTATCAGAGGAAAAGTTCATCTCCTTTTGTTTTTTTCAGATTCCATCTGTCCATTTCAGAGCTCCTCTTCCTTTATCAACTTTCATCACTATCACTATTCTACCTTGAGATAAACTTTTTCAGCAATGAAAAATAAAACCGTGTTGACTGAGTTCATCCTGCTAGGTCTAACAGATGTCCCTGAACTCCAGGTGATGGTTTTCATCTTTCTGTTCCTCATCTATTTACTCAGCATCATTGGAAATCTGACAATCCTCATCCTCACCTTGCTGGACTCTCATCTTCAGACCCCCATGTATTTCTTTCTCTGAAACTTCTCCTTCTTAGAAATTCCCTTCACAAGTATCTTCATTCCCAGGGTCCTGATCAGCATCACAACAGGGAACAAGATTATCAGCTTTGCTGGCTGCTTTGCTCAGTATTTCTTTGCCATATTCCTGGGGGCCACAGAGTTTTACCTTCTGGCTGCCATGTCCTATGACCGCTATGTGGCTGTATGCAAACCCTTGCATTACACAACCACCATGAGCAGCAAAGTCTGCACCCAACTTGTTCTCTGCTCTTGGCTGGCTGGGCTAATGGTTATTATACCACAAATCACTCTGATGAGTCAGCAGGACTTCTGTGAATCCAATTGGCTGAATCATTATTTCTGTGACTATGAGCCCCTTCGAGAGCTCTCCTGTTCAGACACAAACCTCATACAGAAGGTGGCCTTTCTTGTGGCGTCGGTGACCCTGGTGGTCATGCTGGTGCTAGTCATTCTCTCCTACACGTCCATTATCAGGACTATTCTGAAACTCCCCTCTGCCCATCAAAGGACAAAAGCCTTTTCCACCTGTTCTTCCCACTTGGTTGTCATTTCTCTCTCTTATGGAAGCTGCTTCTTCATTTATGTTAAGCCCACAGCAAAAGAAGTGGACACATTCAACAATACTGAGCTCTGCTCAGTACCTCAGCTGCATCTTTGCTGAACCCCTTCATTTACACCCTAAGGAATCAACAGGTAAAACAAGCCTTCAAGGATACAGTCCAGAAGCTCGTGAATCTTAAAGAATTTCAGAATTAAAGCCTTAATGGATGAGTCCTTACTATGTACCAAACTCTCTGCCAATTACTAGGCTTCCAATATACAGTTAAACTTCAGGCCAGTGAGAAAGACTGGAAAATAAATAAATTATAACCTGTAAGTGTTCATATAAAGAAACGATTAGGCTTTATCAATGAAAAAGCAGTTCCACCTGAATTAGTGAGTCGATAAATGTTTTCAGAGGGAGTGCCATTTTGAACTCAGTCTTAACAAGTAGGAATAGGTCAAGCAAGTAAAAACAAGAGGAAGAAACTTGAGTAGAAAGAATATTGCTGGTATGAATACCAAATTTAAGTCCTACAAGATTGAGTAAACGTTGTCATTCATTTCAGTGAAATAAAAAGGAGAAGGAGAGAGTTGAGGAAATAATATATTTCAGTTTTGAATTAAGTTAAATCCCATTTTAAATAAATTAAGTGCTCATAATGTCAAGTCATTTGGATTTGGGACAAGATTTTCGCTCAGATGGTAAAGTATTCACTGCAATGTGGGAGACAGGAGTTCAGGAAGATCTTCCCTGGGTCAGGAAGATCCCCTGGGGAAGGGAAGAGCTACCCACTCCAGTATTCTTGCCTGAAGAATTCCATGAACAGAGGAACCTGGCAGGTTATAGTCCATGGGATCACAAAGAGTTGTACATGACTAAGAGACTAACACTTTTACTTCTATTTTTTATGGGTTTAGCAATCCATAGCTATTGAAATAGAAATTGATGTGAAAATTGAGGGTGTCATGAATAAAAGAGGGTGAGCAGAAGAGGCAGAGAAGGTGCTAAGAAGTCAATAGAGGAGTTCCCTGGTGGTCCAGTGGTTAAGAATCCACCTGCCAATGCAGGGGACAAAGTTTCAACCCCTGGGCCAGGAATATCCCACATGCCACTGAGCAACTAAACCCATGTACCGCAACTACTGAGCCCACTTGCCTAGAGCCAGTGCTCTGCAACAGAAGAAGCCACCACAATGAAGGGTAGCCCCGCTTTCAGCAACTAGAAAAAGCCTGAGCAGCAACAAGGACCCAGCACAGCCAAAAATAAAATTTTTAAATAAAAAAAAGAAGTCAATATATCTGTGGAATTCATGGGAAGAGAATGTTTCAAGAAAAATAGATAGTTGGCAATGTGAAATGCTGCAGAAACCAATTAATATGAAGAAAGACATTATGACAATTAGGGTGTTCTTATTGATCATAACCATCTTCAAAAACGCAGAATTTGAGGATGGGACAGGAAGAAGTCTGACTGTTGTGGGATACTGGTGGGTAAAAGCTAAAAATTTAGGAATTGTAAAATGGAATGTCAAGAATGGAGAAATGAAAATAAAACAACCTCCAAGTTGTGTTCCCTATCATTTCTCACTACTAGTATCTATGCTTTCACAGTACACAGTATATCACAGTATATATCATAAAAATGGTTATATGAAACTATGTTCTCTTCTTGTCTGTAAGATTGCAAATTCAAAGCTAATATCTTTGATCACAGTTCCATCTACAATATCGACCAGTGATAGGTGTTCAGTAATTCATTGTTGAATGGATAAATGAATAATGGATGAGTAGATGGGTGGCTGAGTGAACAAATGAATGAGGGAGCCCAGAACTGAATCTTTTTCAGTGAAGAACCTCCAACCTTTGAGAATTTATGTACTGAGAGCAATGAATTAGCAAGGCATGCCTCATATGGATGACTTAGATCTGCCTGGAAATTCCTATTTTACAAATGAGGGAATGGAAGAGAAAAGAGGTGAAATAAGTTGTGCAGGGTCACACAGCTGAGTGCCTGCATTAGAATTAAATACTAAATATGTCTGATGCCAGAGTACACTTGCTGAACTTCTGAGTAGTACAACCTTCCACCCACTCTAACTAAAGTCCACTCTTCTAAGTGTTTCTAAGTATTTTAAGTAGCCTTGAATTTCGGCTTTCTCCAAGCTTTCAACAAGCTTTCATTATAAGCCTTTAGGAGGTGAATCTCTTTAGGAAGTTGAAAGCTTGCAAAAGCCTATATTATCCCACCTATGGCTCCTGACCTCTCTAAAGAAGCTTCTCCTTTCCACATCCATATCTCTTCTGAACAACATGAATCTTCTATTATCCTCTTTAAGAGGGATCAGCTTTTCATCCAGAGTGCAACTCAGTTCAGTTCAAGATGCTGAAAAACTTCAGAGCTGATGTTTAAAAGACAGAATTGTGGTGCTTGAAAGCAGCTTTTCATGGAAATAAGGTGTATTTGAACATGTGACAATTGATATATACAAAATAGAGGTTTTGCTGTCTTTGTGCCTTTCATGATGGTAGCAGGAGTGAACTTACAAAAAGATATCAAATACTGATATCTGTAAGAACAGCTATCTCAGGAATTCCATGATGGTCCAGAGGTTAGGGCTTGACAATCTCACTGCCATAGCCCAGGGTTCAATCCCTGTTTGGGGAATGAAGATTGTGCAAGCCACATGGCATAGCTAAAAACAAACAAACAAAAAAGCACATATATCTGCTTTTAGAGAACTTCTTTAGAATTCCATTCCAGTTTGCTATACCCCAATACAAAATAAAATAAAATAAAGTTTGGGAAAAGAAAGAATTCAATTCCATTATTTAAAATGGGTTTTCTATCAACTAGCCCCAGCCCCAGTAACTAAACTAGCTTTTCTACAACTATCTTAAGACAACTTGTCAGCTACTTTAATTGACAAAAGTTATTTTCAAATCTCATTCTAAAAGAATATTCAAAAGAATATTCTAAATGTATGTTTCAAAGTATGCTGTACTAGGGCGACCTAGAGGGAGGGTATGGGAAGGGAGGAGGGAGGAGGGTTCAGGATGGGGAACACAGGTATACCTGTGGCAGATTCATTTCGATATTTGGCAAAACTAATACAATATTGTAAAGTTTAAAAATAAAATAAAATTTTTTAAAAATTGGGGGTTTTATGCTTGCAATTTTTTCTATACTAGAGCATTTAATGACTAAATTTGACCCCCTTGATAGAAAACAGATCAGTGGTTTCTTAAGAATTGGGGAAGAGTTTGTTGCACAGGGTTTCGGGGTGGAGCAATCGAAGAACTGTTCTACACTTTGACTATGATGATGACTGCATTTGCCAAGTTTTGGAGTTTTACTGAATGTAAATTCTACTTTAAATAAACATGACTTTTTTTTCCTTCTTTTTAAAAATTAATATATTTATTTTAATTGGAGGCTAATTACTTTACACACTGTGAATTATGCACGAGCCTTTCCTCACCAAGACTGATCTGACCACTGTCTGTGCTGCATCTAATCTCCTGTGGCATGGCACCATATGCCATCAACCACTCACTAGTCAGATAATTGTACAGGATCTATTCTGTTACAGTGGGGAGCAGCAGTTGTCTTCACTAGAATAAAATTTCATTCAGGATATGAATTTCTTTTCCCAGTTCAGCATTTTCATCCATCCAAATTATGTGTTTTATTTACCATAATGTTATCCCATGATGTCTCTTATAAACATAGAGAAGGGATTGATATATACACACTACTCTATATAAAATAGATAAGTAATAAGGACCTACTATATAGCACAGGGAATTCTATTCAATACTCTGCAATGGCCTATATGGGAAAAGGATCAAAAAAAGAGTCAATATGTGTGTAACTGATTCACTTTGCTGTACACCTGAAACTAACACAACATTGTATAAATTAACTGTATGCCAATAAAAATTTTAAAAATAAAAAAAAATTTTTTAAGAAGAAATATTTATTTATTTATATGTATTACCTTCTAGCTTGATCACCCATAATTTATCAACATAGTCTCTGTACCTAACTCCAAATTTCAAAAAGGAGAATGTAATTAGCTCATGTCTATACCTAGGTCATTCTCCTCTGGCCAAGTTCTCTCAAAAGGAGGTGTGGACTGGGAGAAAAATAAAGTCTATCATAACTATCATAAAATTATCTCTTTGTCTAGTCTGTGACATCACGGATTATCCACAAATAAATGTCCTTTCCCTTGAAGTTCTAGGCTAGATTGCGTTAATCCCTTCTGCAAATCTTAATGTTAAGGTTCTGCTACTCCACCTCTTTTGCCTTTTCCTTATATACCTACTGTTATGGTTATTGCCCTCTGATAGTCTCTGAGGCCTATGTTTGTCTTTCCTAAAGAGCTCTACTTGCTGTAATGCTGTATCTCATTAGCATTCTCAGAAATACATATATGCCACACTCACCCATTCCATCTCTCCATCAAAAGCCAAACTGGGAACAGGGGGAGAAGTTGCTCCCACAAGTAGCTAAGGTAACTTTCATCTGTCAAGGAGCAACCCCAGTGAGAAACATTCCTCACACTGAGCACAAGTGGAAAATTAATATTATATAGCAGATTTTGGCCAAAGCAAATTGTTGATCTTATTCCTTTGACCAATCCAATCTGAAAATCCTTTTATAAAGGAAATTTGAATTTTAAGCCCTTAGGGAGCCACATGACAATTATCATATCTGTGTAAAGGTTTAAAAATTGAGAGCGTCAGTAAATACGTGGAGGAGGGGTTTTCAAGCCCTATAGAAGAAAGAGAAGAAGGACACAGGGCCTCCAGTCTTCCTTCTGAGAATAGTTTTCAGGACACAGAAGACTGAAGGGAAGGGAAAGAAACTAATGGGGAAAACGCTAAGCCCTGCACAGGATTCATGTTACTTGACAAAGGTAAGATCACCACAACAACAGAAGGCAGGTGCTCTGCTACCATTTTGTTCCTCAGGAGATATATGACATGGTGTTATGAACATTAAGCAAGTTATTAAGGTATATTGTCTAGCATTATGCATAATGTAATGAAGATATGTTTAGAATTATGCCCAGCATGTGGTAAATGGCTCAAAAAACATGTTCCTCGGTCTCTTTGGGCTTCTTCCCCAATCCCTTATTAAAAGCTCAGTTCCAGAGTTCTCAAAAAACAGGGTTCATTAGCATTCTCTGAATGTGGGCCTCCTGGGAACTTTTCTTTCTTCAACTGATTGTTCTGAGGCCTCCCCTGAATAGAACATTTAAAATATGCTTCTATCTAGTATAAAGTCAGAGACAGCACATATTCAGGCTCAGAAGGGTCAGAACAGAGGAAATCAGACTTTGAAAGGAGGGTGCTTTCTACTATCACTACGATAAATGTGTTTACTTAAATAAATCACATCTCAAAGGATTACTTGCCGGCCAGGGTGCATTTTAAACTAATGTGGAAATAAAAAGTAGTGAATGACAGCTAAACTGATATATAGAAAAGAAATAGCATTTTTCCTATGAAATTTTCATAGGTGTGTGAATTTTTGTGAATAATTAGGTGAATAAGTAGTTGTGGGAAGTGAAACAAGTTCAGTTTTATTCTACCTTTCCTCTACATCTGACTTCTAAATTGTGATTCATCGCATGGACATGTATGGGTAAAATCCTACAGGACCACCCTGAAAGTCAAGTGTAAGTATATTCTCAGCTTATACTTATATCCATGTTCCTTGTTTGTGACTATAGAGCATGAAATCATATTACTGTGATTTTTTTTAATTAAAAAGCAACTTATGCTTGCTTTGTTGCATTCATATAATGTAGATAAGTATAAAATAAAAAGACACAGCTCCCATTATGTCCCCACTTCTTCATCTAACTCCATAAAAATAATACTGATAGCAATTTTTCCAGATCTGTATGACCATGCACATAAAAATATAATTTTAGAGCAGAAGATATATATTTTTTGACCAAATGGAATAATATAATACACAATTATTCAACAGCTTCCTTTATTCATGTAACAATATACCAGATATGTCCTTCCAAGTGAGTTCACATAAATCTTTGCTATTTATTTTCTTTATTTAATGCATTTTATAGTTTGGAGGCACCAAAATTACTTAGTCACTTTCCTATTGATGGAAATTTTCATTGTTTCCAAGTTTTTATGTTTACAGACAAGGTTGTAATGAATAGCTTTGTAAAATTATGGAAGCAGAATTATTATAGAATTTGTGTGGAATATGAATATAAAGATTTGAATGATAACACACAGTTTGTTCACCAAAGACCAAAAATTAATGACCAGGAAGTTCAAGAGCCTGAACGTTCAGGCACTGGATGACGTGGCCATGTTCCATACATCCTTGTGATTAGGATATTCTTAGGGACAATGGCAGAGATGGCTCCCTGGTGATCCAGAGAGGCCAGGGATATAGGGAGGTGGGCTTAGGATTTCTCTGTTTCAGGGACCTTAAAAGATCAGAACAGGAAGATGCCTAAAGGATTCTAGAAATTTGAGGCTTCTTTCTTAGGACAAATGCTGAGCTTTTGTAAAAGTATATTATGACCAAATAATCTGGTAGTCCCTTTCCTGGTTCTGTGTTAAAGCTATACCCGTATTCCAAATGAAGTGACTCAGCCCATCTAGGAGGCTTAGAGGGCGTAGGATGGAAGAGTCTGAGTGCAAAGGAACACCACTCCCTTAGTGTCAGTTGTCAGAGGAGCCTGGTGAATTACAGTACATGGAGTCACAAGAGTCGGACATGATTTAGTGACTAAACCACCACCACCAAGTGTTGATGGTAAGAATTTAATTAGTTCCTGAAAGCCCCTCCTGAAGTTATTTGGTGTCTGAGATTTGCCTTTCCATCGCTGACAACTCAGTATTATGAAAACTAAGCAAGAGAGAGAGTCCAAACGAACTATATATACATTTGTTATTGTTGCTAAGTCAGGTCTGACTCTGTGACCCCATGGACTGTAGCCCCCAGGCTTCTCTGTCCATGGTATCTCCCAGACAAGAATACTGGAGTGGGTTGCCATTTTCTACTCCAGGGGATCTTCCCAACCCAGGGATTGAAACAGAGTGCCTCTGTGTCTCCTGCATTGGCAGGTGGATTCTTTACCACTATGTCACCTGGGAAGTCCTTATATACATTTTAAAATTATTATACTCCCCTCACCCACAATAACAAATAAGAGAAATATAGATTTTTTATTATTTGGTGGTAGAAAAAGCACCAAGTGTGAACAAGGAAAATTTCAAAATACAACCTTGCTGATAAAGGCTGGGCTCTCAGCTCTTAGAGCAAAGACCAGATAACACACATGACTCCTTGGCTTTCATCAGTGAAAGAGAGACAGGAAACAGTAAAGTCCATTTATAGGCTCAAGAGACTTTACCTTAGACTGACTCTTAAATTCTCCTATTTGTTGTTAGATTAAAAAAAGCTAGGAAAAATTTACCATTTATATAGCAAATTGCCAAAGATAAAAGGCTAAATGAAGAGCAAAATAAAGAGTAGAGAGAAAAGGCACTATTTTTTTTCATTTATTTAACAATTATGTATTTATTATGCTGTGTGCTTTAGCCAGTGTTATTGGGGGGTAAAAGAATACCAAAAAAGAAGAAGAATATTATTTATGAAAGAGCCTACTTTAATACCAACACTACAATCATTCAATAAGTGTTGGTTCTCCTGTTCTTCCTCTGCTCTTAAGGAACTTACAATCTGTTTTTGGAAAGGTGACATATACCCATAAAACAGAGAATGGATAATGCCCAAATAGAATGCATCATTTATGTTAATTCTTATCTTAGAATCAGACAGCTCTCTGTATTTATCCTGTGCCACAGACATTCAGATATTCATTTTGATACAAAATTTCCACATAGAATGTGGTCCCCATGGAAAGCAGTATGGTTATTTCTAACAAAACTAAAAATAGAATTATAATATGATCCAGCAAAATATCTTCTGGATATATATCCAAAAGAAATGAAACTAGAATCTTGAAGATATATTTGGACACCCATGATTATAGCAGCTTTATTCATAATAATCAAGAAATGGAAGCAACCCATCAGCAGATGAATGGATAGATAAAATGTGACATATACATACAATGGAATATTATTCAATCTTTAAAAGGAAGGAAATCCTGTCACATGGATTATTAACCTTGAGAACATTACACTAAGTGAAATAAACCAGTCACAAAAATACATACATACATACACAGTGTATGATTCCACTTACATGAGATGTCTAAAGTAGTCAAAATCAAAAAAATAGAAAGTAGAATGGTGGCTGCCAGGAGCAGCAGTTGAGCAGGATTAGGGAGAGTTGTTCAACAGGCATAGCATTTCAGCTTTACAAAATGAAAACGTTCTGGAGATCTGTTGCACAACAATGTGGATATGTTTAACATCGAACTCCACACTTTGGCTGATTCGTGTTGATGCTTGGCAGAAAGCAACAAAATTCTGTAAAGCAATTATCCTTCAATTAAAAAATGAATATATTTTTAAAAAAGAAAAAAATGGTTAAGATGGTAAATTTTATATTGTGTTTTTGACCACAATTTTCTAAAATTCCATAAAACATCTCACAAATGCTAATTACACTTTTCACAGACTATCTTAGTCAGATAACGTACTTAGCAACTGGACTTAACTCACTGATTTTCCTACCCATTTGCACAGGAGATCTACTGGAAGAGAAGGAAGAGGCCAGCTCTCACAGAGGCCTATAACTTCTATAGCCTTATGGCTACAGAAACACAGAGAAACTATTTGCTTAAGCCATATATTGCCAGGGTCAATGCAAGGACTAATTTTCCTTTTGAATGTGAGTGGCTACATAATCAGAAAATTAAACTTAGGTCAGTGGTTTATCCTGGGGAAAGAAGTGGCAACCCACTCCAGTATCCTTGCCTGGGAAATCCCATGGACAGAGGAGCCTGGCAGGCTACAGTCCATGGGGTTGCAAAGAGTCGGACACGACTTAGCTACTAAACAACAGTGGTCTATAAACACAGTTTTCTCAACTGACTTCTAACAGAAAACATGAAGTTATAAAACTGCCACTTTGTATAAAATAATATTTTTAAGATAGGAATTAATGTATTCTATTCAGTCATTAACCATTTTCTATTTTTTTAATTTATTTTTGTTTTTGGCTGCATTGGATCTTCATTGCTATGCATGGGTTTTCTCTAGTTTCAGCAAGCAGAGGCTTCTCTCTAGTTGCAGTGCACAGGCTTCTCATTGTAATGACTTCTCTTGTTGCAGATCACAGGCTCTTGGGCACACAAGCTCAGTGGTTGCGGCCTACAGGCCTAGTCGCCCTACGGCATGTGGAATCCTCCTGGATCAGGGATCAAACCTGTGTCCCTCACACTGGTAGGTGGATGCTTAACCCCTGGACCACCAGAGAAGTCCCAACCATTATCTATTTCATGTGTACATTACATCTCTCCAAACACTGAATGTAAGTTCCTTAAGAGCAGAGGAAAGGCAAGAGAACCAACACTTATTTCTAAAGTAAATATCTTAAAACACCAAACCAAAAAAAAACTCTATCAAAGAGCTTGGAAATTTAAAGAAATTTTAATCACAAGGTAGAAATATGCTGATATAATTTTAACATATTAAGTTTAGTTAGAGGGGAGAATATCTAAAAGAAATATGTTAAAGCTAATGATATGGAGATGAAAATGAAGTAACAATTCAGGCCTACAAATATCCACTTGAGGGGTAGCATGAGACAGGCATAAGACAGTACCATTTCACTCATGTGGAAACTAAAGCAAGCTAACCACCTGAATGTGTGTTTGGGAGAAAGAAGTGCCAAAGTGAGAGAGACATCATTAGTGTCTGAAGAAAGGAGGAAAAATTAGGGAGAAACCACTAGTTAAAGGCAGAAATTTAAAAAAATAAAATAAAGATACTAGAAGAAAAAAATCATATTTCTCAATAAGGTTCACAACTTTTTATTTCAGATATATTTTTCTAGCCAGAGTAAAATTACATGCTTATTAATAAACATGGATATGGAAGGAAATGATAGCAGGTATCTGATTGGAGAGATACCATCTGCTCCTCTGCTAACACCACCTAAAATAGGATAACTGGGACCTGAGGGAAAGCTGACACCAGCAGCAAAGATTGTGAGACTGGTGACATTAGTTACAATGGTCCACAAATTTAAAACATCAAAGAAAAGTTGGAGCATCTTGGTTTACCATAGTTATAAGGGCATTGCTGATTCTATTCTAAAGACTCCTCAACTATAGCTAACAAGTTAGCATTTCTTCTCACACTGAGACCAAGAAAGTTATGGAAGTGAAATTTCACTGCCAAATTAGCAGAAATAAAGAAAGATCAAAAGTAAAGTTAACACTGAAAATGAAAATAAAATAGGAAATACAGAAAACGATAACTTAGGCATTGGTTTAGAAGGTAGGCTAGGGAAGTACATGACACGTTGAAAAGGACCATGGAGAAAACCCTCATACATGGAAATTTAAGAAAATAATCCTTGGGACTTCCCTGGCAGTCCAGTGGTTAAGACTCTGCACATCTACTGCAGGGGGCAAGGGTTCCATCCTTCATTAGGGAACTATTATTAATTAATAAGTTAATAAATTAGTTAAAATTAAAAGCTTATCCCCAGCTTTCATTCAAGAAACCATGAATGAAATGAAAGGCAACCAACCAGAATGGTAGATAATATTTGGAAACCATGCATCAAAGAGTTAATAAACCATAAGGAACTCACACAACTCAACAGCAAAGTAAAACAAAACAAAACAAAAACCAATAAATTGATTTTTTAAAAACAGGAATTCTTGTGAAGAGTCAACTTCTGTCCAATAGAAAAATTCATTTAAGTCAAAATGACAGAAAAGAAAAAAAAAAAAAAAGGCGTTTGAGCCAATTCAACAAGAAAAGCTTAGGCTCTCCCAAAGGTTTCTGAGCTCCTCTTCCATTCTCATCACTGATTTCTTTCCTTTGTAGGCAGCAAAGGGTAGCAATGAAAAACCAAACTTATATAACAGAATTCATTCTGCTGGGACTAACAGACATCCCAGAGCTTCAATCTGTAATCTTCACACTTCTCTTCCTCACCTATGTATTCAGCATTATTGGAAACCTGACGATCATCACCCTCACACTACTGGACTCCCACCTCCACACGCCCATGTATTTCTTCCTCTGGAACTTCTCCCTCTTAGAAATTTCCTTTACAACCACTTTTACTCCTAGACTACTGTTCAGCATATCAACTGGAAACAAGAGCATCAGCTTTGCTGGCTGCTTCACTCAGTATTTCTTTGCCATATTCCTGGGGGCCACAGAGTTTTACCTTCTGGCTGCCATGTCCTATGACTGCTATGTGGCCATATGCAAACCCCTACATTACACGACCATCATGAACAGCAACGTCTGCATCCAGCTAATCCTCTGCTCCTGGCTAGGTGGATTTCTCATCATTTTATCCCCAATCATCCTGACCAGTCAACTGGACTTCTGTGCCTCCAACATGCTGAATTATTGTGACTATGGACACCTCATAGAAATATCTTGCTCAGACACAAGACTCCTGGAGCTGGTTGACTTCATCTTAGCAGTTGTGACATTGGTGCTCACCCTGATGCTGCTGATTCTGTCCTACACAAACACCATCCAGACTGTTCTGAAGATCCCCTCTGTTCAGCAAAGGAAGAAAGCCTTTTCCACATGCTCATCCCACATGATTGTCATCTCCCTCTCTTATGGCAGCTGCATCTTCATGTACATAAAACCCTCAGCAAAAGATGGAGTTGCCTTCAATAAGGGAGTGGCTGTGCTCAATACCTCAATCGCCCCTTTATTGAACCCATTCATTTATACTCTGAGGAATGAACAAGTAAAACAAGCCTTCAAAAATGTGGCCAGAAAGATTGTGAGTCTTTAGTGAATGTAAAGACCTCAAACTTAAAACAGAATCTGAATAATATTTATGAAGTTCTTCTCAAGGATAACTTCTTCAACCCTCTTCTTATTAAAGCAGTATCTCAAGGGACTTCCCTGGTGGTCCACCGGCTAAGACTCCACACTCCCAAAGCAGGGGGCTTGGGTTCAATTTCTGGTCAGGGAACTACTTCTCACATGCCACAACTGAGACTCGAACTAGAACTAGACTCTGAGGTTCCTGATTCTGTATTAACAACATACCACAATCACATCATGCAGGGGTACCCATCTGAACTGCCACATCTCAGTAAAGTATTTTAGTTGTTGTTCAGTCGCTAAGTCATGGCCAACTCTTTGTGAGCCCATGGACTGCAGCATGCCAGACTTCTCTGTCCTCCACTATCTCCCAGTGTTTGCTCAAATTCAGGTCCACTGATTCAGTGATGCTATCTAAATGATCTCATCTTCTACCGCCGCCTTCTCCTTTTATCTTTTTCTCCTTTTCTTTTCACTTCTCTTCTTTTCACAGCTATTTGTAAGGCCTCCCCAGACAGCCATTTTGCTTTTTTGCGTTTCTTTTCCATGGGGATGGTCTTGATCCCTGTCTCCTGTACATTGTCACGAACCTCATTCCATAGTTCATCAGAGTGTAAGCATAGCATGCATCAAACACCTAGGTCTTACTGTGGTTTGAGAGGTTGGGAGATTCCTTGAAAGAACCTGAACAGAAAACAGAGGAACAAGTCACTAAATGCCAGATATAGGTCAGAAGGAGCAAACAGATGGAGTCATGAGGAGGGGGAAACCATAAATGGTTAGATAAAACCACTTTCCAAACAGGTAGTCTACATAAGATGACAACAATACCTGACTCTCACTATGGTGTGTTTCTAGAGTCACTCTCCATCACTGAAAGCTGCCAAACAAACAGAACTTCCTGTGTTTGATTCAGGGAAACAGCAGAATTAAGTGAAAATACCTGCAGAGTCAAAGAGTTTCAAGTTAGTGTTTTTCTGAGAAAACTCTAGCTTGATCTCAGTTACTAATATAGGGCAATCTATGTTGGATTTTTGTTTTAGTACAGCAAACAGGAAGTAAAGCAAGGTTGAGGAGGCATTCCATTGCGAACGTGTGTGCTTTCAGGGAGTGTGAAATTATCAGGTGAAAATATTTAAACTTGAAAGAGATCATATCAAATATACAATTTTGGATAATTATCAAATTTTAAATGATAAATTGACATCATGGTTTTATCAATTTCCAAAGAAAATGCAAAATAAGCAGAGAAGATGATGTACAGGTGAAGTGAGAAATATCAGTGTTATCATAGATGAATAGGAGAAGAAATTCTAATGAAGCAGAAACAAGAAGGGCAGAACAAAAACCAGGAGTCTAGATATTGTACAAACAATGTGTCTAGAACAACATAAGAAGAGGGAGTGATTGACAGTGCCAGATACAACAAAAAGTGCAAGCAAAATGGGCCACATTTCATTGAAACTTACAGAAACAACAGCTAAAATTGTCAAATGTCATTTTAGTAGAGTGGTATCTTCAGACACCATATCAGGAGTAGTTGAGAGAGGCCGTCCTAAGATGGCAGAGGAATAGGACGGGGAGACCACTTTCTCCCCCACAAATTCATCAAAAGAACATTTAAACATTGAGTAAATTCCACAAAACAACTTCTGAATGCCGGCAGAGGACATCAGGCACACAGAAAAGCAGCCCATTGTCTTCAAAAGGAGGTAGGAAAAAATATAAAAGACAAAAAAGAGACAAAAGAGGTAAGGATAGAGGTCCATCCTGGGAAGGGAGTCTTAAAAAGAGAGAAGTTTCCAAACACCAGGAAACACTCTCACTTCCGAGTCTGTGGCGAGCCTTGGAACCACAAAGGGCAACATAACTGGAAGGAAAAATAAGTAAATAATTAAAACCCACAGATTACGTGTCCAACAGTAACTCCCCCAGCGGAGAAGCAGCGCAGACGCCTGCACCTGCCACTAGCAATGGGGGCTGGGCAGGGAGGCGCAGGCTACATTGCTTAGAGTAAGGACAGAGCCTGAATGCACTGAGTGCAATCTGAGGGAACTAACTTGGGCTAGCAAACCAGACTGTGGGATAGCTACCACGTCAAAAGGCCTAACCTAAGACACCATCAGGCCTGCTCACAGAACAAAGAACTGAACAGAGCTAGCCAGCTGCAGACCATCCCCCTCCCGTGACAGGCAGCCAGAGCCGGAAGGGGGCAATTGCAGCCCCAGAGAGACATTATCCACCTAACTGCAAGCTGGCTTCTTTGCCAACTAAGGCTTCTGAGTGTTCTGGACGGTCAACATCCGCCTGAGAAGGCGCGCCGGTTGTACACCCAGAAAATCGAGTGTCAGGGATGAGGGAGGCGATAAGTCGCAGTGACTGCGTTCGCCAAACACCTCATCACCTGAGCTGCTTGGACCTGGGAAGGGCACAAAACGCAGGCCCAACCGAATCTGCACCTCTGAGGACTACCCAAGTGCCTGAACCTGAGTGGCTTAGACCTGGGAGGTGCGTGCAGCCCAGGGCCGGCCTCGGATGGTTCCTGGCGGAGCAACCTAGAGCCTGAGCACTGTGGGCAGGGAGGGCACATGCACTGTGAGTGGGGGCAGGCCCAGTGTGGCTGGGACACTGCAAGCACACTCCAGGGTTATTTGTTTGCAGCGTCCCTCCCTCCCCACAGCACGACTGAACAAGTAAGCCTGAAAAACCGTCCACCACCACCCCCTTGTGTCAGGGCGGAAATCAGACACTGAAGAGACCAGCAAACAGAAGAAGCTAAAACAAAGGGAACCGTCTTGGATGTGACAGGTGCAATAGATTAAAACCCTGTAGTTAATACCGACTACATAGGAAGGGGCCTATAGATCTTGAGAAATATAAGCCGGACCAAGGAACTATCCGGAAATGAACTGACCCCACACTGCCCACAACACCAGAGAAAGTCCTAGATATATTTTTACTATCATTTTTTTTAAAATTTTAAGTCCTCTATTACTCCTTTAATTTTTATTTTTAAAACCTACTATTATTTTGCAAAAAAAAGAGAGAGAAACCCTATTTTTTAAATCAAACTTCATATATATATTTTTTGTAATTTTTGTGGCTTTGTTTTTTTTTTTCCCCTTTTTTTCTTTTCTTTAATATTGTTTTTTTGAAAATCCAACCTCTACTCTAGATTTTTAATCTTTGCTTTTTGGTATTTGTTACCAATTTTGTACCTTTAAGAATCCAAAATCAGTACCCATTTTTACTTGGGAGCAAGATTACTGGCTTGACTGCTCTCTCCCCCGTTGGACTCTCCTTTTTCTCCACCAGGTCACCTCTATCTCCTCCCTCCCCTGTCTCTTCTCTACCCAACTCTGTGAATCTCATTGTGTGTTCCACACGGTGGAGAACACTCAGGGAACTGATTACTGGCTGGATCTGTCTCTCTCCTTTTGATTCCCCCCACCCCACCCCCGGCTTTGTCCTCCTGGCCACCTCTGTCTCCTTCCTCCCTCTTCTTTTCTCTGTATAACTCCGTGAACATCTCTGAGCAGTCCAGACTGTGGACTGCACATAAGGAAATGATTACTGGCTAGCTTGCTCTCTCCTCTTTTGATTCCACCTCCTCTCATTCGGGTCACCTCTAACTCCCTCCTCCCTCTTCTCTTCTCCATGTAACTCTGTGAACCTCTCTGGGTGTCCCTCTCTGTGGAGAAACTTTTCATCTTTAACCTAGATGTTTTATCAATGGTGCTGAATAGAAGGAGAAGTCTTGAGACTACTGTAAAAGTAAGACTGAAAACCAGAAGAAGGAGGCTTAAGTCCAAATCCTGAGAACACCAGAGAACTCCTGATTCCAGGGAACATTAATCAACAGGAGCTCATCAAATGCCTCCATACCTTCCCTGAAACCAAGCACCACCCAAGGGCCAACAAGTTCCAGAGCAAGACATACCATGAAAATTCTCCAGCAACAAAGGAACACAGCCCTGAGCTTCAATATACAGGCTGCCCAAAGTCACTCCAAACCCATTGACATCTTATAACTCATTACTGGACACTTCATTGCACTCCAGAGAGAAGAAATCCAGCTCCACCTACCAGAACACCAACACAAACTTCCCTAACCAAGAAACCTTGACAAACTACCAGTACAACCCCACCCACAGTGAGGAAACTCCACAATAAAGAGAACTCCACAAACTGCCAGAATACAGAAAGGCCACCCAAAACACAGCAATATAAACAGGATGAAGAGACACAGGAATACCCAGCAGGTAAAGGAACAGGATAAATACCCACCAAACCAAACAAAACAGGGAGAGATAGGGAATCTACCTGATAAAGAATTCTGAATAATGATAGTGAAAATGATCCAAAATGATGAAAGCAAAATGGAGTTATAGATAAATAGCCTGGAGACAAGGATTGAGAAGATGCAAGAAAGGTTTAACAAGGGCCTAGAAGAAATAAAAAAGAGTCAATATATAATGAATAATGCAATAAATGAGATCAAAAACACTCTGGAGGGAACAAATAGTAGAATAATGGAGGCAGAAGATAGGATTAGTGAAGTAGAAGATATAATAGTAGAAACAAATGAATCAGAGAGGAAAAAAGAAAAATGAATTAAAAGAAATGAGGACAATCTCAGAGACCTCCGGGACAATGTTAAATGCCCCAGAAGTAGTTGTGGATTATGTTGGAAGTCTGGAGCTAGAGACAATTATTAGAAGCTAAGGATAGAAGTCAGACTGGAGAAAACATTTCATACTTATAGAGCTGACTATAACATCAATGACTTGCTAAAAAAGTGTCAGATTGTATCATACAAATACATATCAGATTGAAAGATAAACAAGACTTCCCAGGTGGCTTGGTGGTAAAGAATCTACATGCCAATGCAGGAGACACAAGAGACACAGGTTTGACCCCTGGGTCAGGGAGATACCCCGGAGTAGGAAATGGCAACCCACTCCAGTATTCTTGCCTGTAAAATTCCATGGACAGGGGAGCCTAGTGGACTACAGTCCAGGCAGTCACAGAGTCAGACACTACTTTGTGACTGAGCACACAAAAATAATATTCTTCAGCTGTTATAAAACATTCTTTCACATAGTGAATTCCATAAACGTCAAATGCTCTCTATGTTTTTCACCACAGTGGGAAATCAGTGACAGCCATGTAAAGGCATAAACAATTGCAGAAAGTCATGGGCAAGACCTGGGAAAGGAATTTTTAATACAGGAACTGTCTTTTGTAGAGTAAGTATAGATTCACTCATGGCAATGGAACAGCGTCCTCAACTTTTCTCAACTTATCCAGGGACAAAAACCTTCAAGCAGATAATTAAACTATGCAAATTTTCAGTTATTGATATGGGAAAAGTTCTTAGGAAAAGAAATATCCCAAAGTTCATGACATTAATGCTCCTAGGGTACAAGAGTGCTATGAAAAAAAAATCTATTCCAAAGTATAAATTAACAGAATAGTGTATATTTTTAAAAGTTATGAAAAGGGCATATTACTTGGATAATGTTATTTAAAGAATCCCTAAAACATGAATTTTTTTTAATACAGGTTATGACCATTAGGCAGATTATAAAACTGAGATGATCACATTTGTATTTATTTTAAAAATTGAAGTATAGTTGATTTACAGCATTATGTTAACTTTACATATCCAGCATTGTGATGAATATTTTTATATACTATATAGAAAACAACAAAAAGCAGGGCAGCTAAGAGTTAGTTATTATTGAAATTCTTGTAAATACATGAAAATATATATATTTGTGTATGCATGTGTGTGCATGTACAGTGAACTACAAGATAAAATGTATATCTCACCATATTTTTTGATCAGAAATATTTGAAAGCCAACTTTCTAACCTATCAAGTGATACATCAAAAGAGCTAACAGCATGAATTAGTTTAAAATGCTCATTACTGAGTAAAAGAAGGTACATATAAAATTCATTGTTTTGCTTTTCTAAACAACTATTATAAAACATTTTATCATCTTCTCAGATCTTACTTCCCTCAGTATTATAGGCAGATTGTGCAGAAGTAAGGACCCAAGCACACTAAACGCAGGTGGCCGCAACGACCGGCGCACTAAGCACAGGCGGCTGCCACGACCAGTGCACTAAGCACACTAAGCATGGCCGAGAGGAGCTACCCCACGTCCGAGCTCAGGGGCAGCAGCCGAGAGTGCCAGGCTGCAACAGCGCAGGAATGGCCAAGAGGAGCTACCCTGTGTCCGAGGTCAGGGGCGGCAACTAGAGGAGTTACCCCGCGTCCGAGGTCAGGGGCAGCGGCCAGGAGGAGGTACCGCACGCCCCCACACCCAGGCCAGGGGCAGTGGCCGGGAGGAGCCACCCCACGTCCAAGGAGCCATGGCTGCATGGGCGCAGGAGGCCCTAGAGGAGCTATCCCAAGTTGAAGGTCAGGAAGGGTGGTGGTGAGGAGATATCCCTCGTCCAAGATAATGAGCAGCGGCTAGGCTTTGCTGGAGTAGGCGTGAAGAGATATCCCATGCCCAAGGTAAGAGAAACCCAAGTAAGACAGTAGATGTTACAAGAGGGCATCAGAGGGCAGACACAATGAAACCATACTCACAGAAAACTAGTCAATCTAATCTCACTAGGACCACAGATCAGATCAGTCGCTCAGTCGTGTCCGACTCTTTGTGACCCCATGAATCACAGCACGCCAGGCCTCCCTGTCCATCACCAACTCCCAGAGTTCACTCAGACTCACGTCCATCGAGTCAGTGATGCCATCCAGCCATCTCATCCTCTGTTGTCCCCTTCTCCACTTGCCCCCAATCCCTCCCAGTGTCAGACTCTTTTCCAATGAGTCAACTCTTTGCATGAGGTGGCCAAAGTACTGGAGTTTCAGCTTTAGCATCATTCCTTCCAAAGAAATCCCAGGGCTGATCTCCTTCAGAACTAGGACCACAGCCTCGTCTAACTCAATGAAACTAAGCAATGCCCGTGGGGCTACCCAAGATGGGCGGGTCATGGTGGAGAGATCTGACAGAATGTTGTCCACTGGAGAAGGGAATGGCAAACCACTTCAGTATTCTTGCCTTGAGAACCCCATGAACAGTACAAAAAGGCAAAATGATAGGATACTGAAAAAGGAACTCCCCAGGTCAGTAGGTGCCCAATATGCTACTGGAGATCAGTGGAGAAATAACTCCAGAACGAGTGAAGGGATGGAGCCAAAGCAAAAACAATACCCAGCTGTGGATGTGACTGGTGATAGAAGTAATGTCCAATGCTGTAAACACCAATATTGCATAGGAACCTGGAATGTCAGGTCCATGAATCAAGGCAAATTGGAAGTGGTCAAGCAAGAGATGGCAAGAGTGAATGTCAACAGTCTAGGAATTAGCGAACTGAAATGGACTGGAATGGGTGAATTTAACTCAGATGACCATTATATCTACTACTGCGGGCAGGAATCCCTCAGAAGAAATGGAATAGCCATCATGGTCAAAAAAAGAGTCTGAAATGCAGTACTTGGATGCAACCTCAAAAACGACAGAATGATCACTGTTCGTTTCCAAGGCAAACCATTCAATATCACAGTAATCCAAGTCTATGCCCCAACCAGTAACGCTGAAGAAGCTGAAGTTGAATGGTTCTATGAAGACCTACAAGACCTTTTAGAACTAACACCCAAAAAAGATGCCCTTTTCATTATGGGGGACTAGAAAGCAAAAGTAGGAAGTCAAGAAACACCTGGAGTAACAGGCAAATTTGGCCTTGGATACAGAATGAAGCAGGGCAAAGACTAATAGAGTTTTGCCAAGAAAATGCACTGATCATAACAAATACCCTCTTCCAACAACGCAAGAGAAGACTCTACACATGGACATCACCAGATGGTCAACACCAAAATCAGATTGATTATATTCTTTGCAGCCAAGGATGGAGAAGCTCTACACAGTCAGCAAAAACAAGACCGGGAGCTGACTGTGGCTCAGATCATGAACTCCTTATTGCCAAATTCAAACTGAAATTGAAGAAAGTAGGGAAAACCACTAGACCATTCAGATATGTCCTAAATCAAATCCCTTTATGATTATACAGTGGAAGTGAGAAATAGATTTAAGGGCCTAGATCTGATAGATAGAGTGCCTGATGAACTATGGAATGAGATTCATGACATTGTACAGGAGACAGGGATCAAGACCATCCCGTGGAAAAGAAATGCAAAAAAGCAAAATGGCTGTCTGGGGAGGCCTTACAAATAGCTGTGAAAAGAAGAGAAGCGAAAAGCAAAGGAGAAAAGGAAAGATATAAGCATCTGAATGCAGAGTTCCAAAGAATAGCAAGAAGAGATAAGAAAGACTTCTTCAGTGATCAATGCAAAGAAATAGAGGAAAACAACAGAATGGGAAAGACTAGGGATCTCTTCAAGAAAATTAGAGATACCAAGGGAACCTTTCATGCAAAGATGGGCTCGATAAAGGACAGAAATGGTATGGACCTAACAGAAGCAGAAGATATTAAGAAGAGGTGGAAAGAATACCCAGAAGAACTGTACAAAAAAGATCTTCATGACCCAGATAATGACGATGGTGTGATCACTCACCTAGAGCCAGACATCCTGAAATGTGAAGTCAAGTGCACCTGAGAAAGTATCACTACAACAAAGCTAGAGGAGGTGATGGAATTCCAGTTGAGCTATTTCAAGTCCTGAAAGATGATGCGGTGCAAGTGCTGCACTCAATATGCCAGAAAATTTGGAAAACTCAGCAGTGGCTACAGGACTGGAAGAGGTCAGTTTGCCTTCCAATCCCAAAGAAAGGCAATGCCAAAGAATGCTCAAATTATCGCAAAATTGCACTCATCTCACACGCTAGTAAAGTAATGCTCAAAATTCTCCAAGCCAGGCTTCAGCAATATGTGAACCGTGAACTTCCTGATGTTCAAGCTGGTTTTCAAAAAGGCAGAGAAACCAGATATCAAATTGCCAACATCCGCTGGATCATGGAAAAAGCAAGAGAGTTCCAGAAAAACATCTGTTTCTGCTTTATTGAATATGCCAAAGCCTTTGACTGTGTGGATCACAATAAACTGTGGAAAATTCTTCAAGAGATGGGAATACCAGACCACCTGACCTGGTTCTTGAGAAATCTATATGCAGGTCAGGAAGCAACAGCTAGAAATGGACATGGAACAACAGACTGGTTCCAAATAGGAAAAGGAGTACGTCAAGGCTGTATATTGTCACCCTGTTTATTTAACTTATATGCAGAGTACATCATGAGAAACGCTGGACTGGAAGAAACACAAGCTGGAATCAAGATTGTTGGGAGAAATATCAATAACCTCAGATATGCAGATGACACCACCCTTATGGAAGAAAGTGAAGAGGAACTAAAAATCCTCTTGATGAAAGTGAAAGTGAAGAGTGAAAAAGTTGCCTTAACGCTCAACATTCAGAAAACTAAGATCATGGCATCTGGTCCCATCACTTCATGGGGAAAAGATGGGGAAACAGTGGAAACAGTGTCAGACTTTATTTTTCTGGGCTCGAAAATCACTGCAGATGGTGACTGCAGACATGAAATTAAAAGATGCTTACTCCTTGGAAGGAAAGTTATGTCCAACCTAGATAGCATATTCAAAACCAGAGACATTACTTTGCCAACAAAGGTCCGTCTAGTCAAGGCTATGGTTTTTCCTGTGGTCATGTATGGATGTGAGAGTTGGACTGTGAAGAAGTCTAAGCGCCTAAGAATTGATGCCTTTGAACTGTGGTGTTGGAGAAGACTCTTGAGAGTCCCTTGGTCTGCAAGGAAATCCAACAAGTCCATTCTGAAGCAGATCAGCCCTGGGATTACTTTGGAAGGAATGATGCTAAAGCTGAAACTCCAGTACTTTGGCCCCCTCATGCAAAGAATTGACTCATTGGAAAAGACTCTGATGCTGGGAGGGATAGGGGGCAGGAGGAGAAGGGGACAACAGAGGATGAGATGGCTGGATGGCATCACGGACTCAATGGACGTGAGTCTGAGTGAACTCTGGGAGTTGGTGATGGACAGGGAGGCCTGGCGTGCTGTGATTCATGGGGTCTCAAAGAGTCGGACACAACTGAGCAACTGAACTGAACTGAAGCTCAGCAAATTTTTTTTGCCATAAACATTCCCCTCACAAACAGGTCTCTGATAACAATCCTTCCCATAGCCTCAAGCTTCTGCCCACATGCTCATCCTGGAAACATTCTTTGTAAAGATCCTTGAACAAATGTCAATGGTTACTTTATAGATTATTTTCTGAGCACAACTGCAGAAGGCTTTGTGCGTTCTCATGCTTCTCCCAAGAACAATAAGCACCTTAATTGTCTTTCCAGCCAACTCAACTGAAGAAAGGAAAGAACAAGTCAGAATCACAAGACCTAACTCCTTCATTCCGGGGCCGTGCCTGCGGAATGAGGACAGGGGGTTGGGGCCATGCTTCCATTTTGTCAGTAATGCCTAACATGGCTCCCAACAATGCACCTATAGGCACATATTTTTGACAAAGCAGGCAAGTATATACAATGGAGAAAAGACAGCTTCTTCAATAAGTGGTGCTGGGAAAACTAGATAGCAACATGTAAAAGAATGAAACAAGAACACTTTCTAACCAAATACACAAAAATAAACTCAAAATGGAGTAAAGATTTAAATGTAAGGCCAGAAACTATAAAGCTCTTAGAGGAAAATATAGGCAGTCCTCTTTGACATACATCAAAACAAGATGATTAGTAACAAGAAGAGTGCCTGTAGGCAGGCTTTTCTCAATGAGATTGAAGATCTATTGCTTGTACTTCTTTTTAAATTTTTGCTTCCTCTTTATTTCATATATCAGTACACTAATTTTTTATTTAATTTCATATTTTTAGTATTTTATAAAATTATAATTGATAACATTTATCAATACCATGTTTATATGTATATATATGTTTATAATGAATTATATTTTGCTTTTATTTTTGTACTTTGTATATGACATATATCTTGCTCAATTTTAAAACCAGGTGGTATTCCTTGGGTTATTCCTTGAAATACTATTGGTGCGTCTGCAGACACACTTACTTAGACAAAGAGTTCCATTTTGAATCAATAAAAATAGTTTAGAATCCTATTTATGCCACTTGATAGCAATAGTATACTTACTTTGACTTTCATTTATCCACATTTTTCCAACTGGCAATATTTTACATATTTTAACTTTTATTTCTCCAGTTTCCCACAATTACACTTTTGTAATTTTTGACTTTAATAACTATAGGGCCATAAAATAATCATCTCTCGTGCTCATCTCCTGTGAGAACTTCAAAATTAAAACTTGCCGCTGAACAACCTTCAATAGGACAGTGTAGGATCCTACCAAAAATAGATACCCACATAGAAAGGCAAAGGAAAAGCCCAAGCAAGATGGTAGAAGGGGCAAAATAGCATTTAGAATCAAATGCCATACCCGCCAGAGATGCTCGGAGGGCGCAAACAAACCTTGGACACACCAAGACCCAGAGCCCCCACAGAGACTGAGCCAGAACTGTGTTTGAATGTCTCCTGTGGAGGTAAGGGTCAGCAGTGGTCTGCCTCAGGGCATGGGCTCTGGGTGCAGAAGACCTGGGTATGGCATAAGCCCTCTTGGAGGAGGCCGCCATTAACCCTACATAGAGCTGCCAAAACATACACAGGACTAGGGAAACAGACTCGTGGAGAGCTCAAACAAAATCTTGTGTGAGCCAGGACCCAGAAGAAAGGAGCAGTGAGCCAAAAGAGACTGACCCAGACTTGCCCGTGAGTGTCCATCAGTCTTCAGCAGAGGCATGCATCAGTCGAGGCCTGCTGCAGGGTCAGGGACACTGAGTGCAGGAGTGCACGCATGGGACCTTTTGAAGGAGATCACCATTATCTTCATTACCTCCACCATAGTTTGGTCTCAGGTCAAACAACAGGGAGGGAACACAGCCCTGCCCATCAACAGAAAATTGGATTCGAGATTTATTGAGCATGGCCTGCCCATCAAACCAAGACCCAGTTTCCCCCTCAGTCAATCTCTCCCATCAGGAAAATTCCATAAGCCTCTTATCCTTCTCCATCAGAGGGCAGACAGAATGAAAACCACAATCACAGAAAACTAACCAGTCTGATCACATGGACCACAGCCTTGTCTAACTCAGTGAAACTATGAGCCATGCTGTGTAGGGCCAGCCAAGACGGACGGGTCATAGTGGAGAGTTCTGACAAAATGTGGTCCACTGGAAAAGGGAATGGCAAACCACTTCAGTATTCTTGCCATGAGAACTGCATGAACATTATGAAAAGGCAAAAAGATAGGACACTGAAAGATGAACTCCCCAGATCGGTAGGTCCCCAATAGGCTATGGGAGATCAGCGGAGAAAACAAATCCACAAAGAATGAAGGAGGAATGGGTAGGCCTATTTCTTCTGCAGGGGATCTTCCCAACCCAAGAATTTAAACTGTGAATTCCTGCATTGCAGGCTGATTTTTACCAGCTGAGCTACCAGGGAAGCCCTCCCTATAGTTCTGTTCAGTCAGTTCAGTTGCTCACTCATGTCTTACTAGGCTTCCCTGTCCATCACCAACTCCCAGAGCTTACTCAGACTCATGTCCATTGAGTCGGTAAAGCCATCCAACCATCTCATCCTCTGTCATCCCCTTCTTCTCCCATCTTCAATCTTTCCCAGCATTAGGGTCTCTTCAAGTGAGTCAGTTCTTCGCATCAGGTGGCCAAAGTATTGGAGCCTCAACTTCAACATCAGTCCTTCCAATGAATATTTAGGAATGATTTACTTTAGGTTTGACTGGTTGGATTTCCTTGCAGTCCAAGGGACTCTCAAGAGTTTTCTCCAACACCACAGTTCAAAAGCATCAATTCTTTAGCACTCCGTTTTCTTTATACTCCAACTCTCACATCCATACATGACTACTGGAAAAACCATAGCTTTGACTACATGGACATTTGTTGGCAAAGTAATATCTCTGCTTTTTAATATGCTGAGATATTAAATTGATCTAGGTATTAGATTGACCAACTGATCTAGGTTGGTTACCGCTTTTCTTCCAAGGAGTAGGTGTCTTTTAATTTCATGGCTGCAATTACTATCTGCAGTGATTTTGGACCCCAAAAAGATAAATTCTCTCACTGTTTCCATTTTGTCACCATCTATTTGCCATGAAGTGATGAGATGGGATGCCATGATCATAGTTTTCTGAATGTTGAGTTTTAAGCCAGTTTTTTCACACTCCTCTTTCACTTTCATCAAGAGGCTCTTTAGTTCTTTGCTTTCTACCATAAGGGTGATGTAGTCTGAATATCTGAGGTTATCGATAGTTCTCCCAGCAATCTTGATTCCAGCTTGTGCTTCATTTCACATGATGTATACTACATATAAGTTAAGTAAGCAGGGTAATATACAGCCTTGACATACTCCTTTCCCAATTTGGAACCAGTCTGTTGTTCCATGTCCAGTTCTAACTGTTGCTTCTTGACCTGCATACAGATTTCTCAGGAGGCAGGTCAGGTGGTGTGGTATTCCCATCTCTTTCAGAATTTTCCACAGTTTGCTGTGGTCCACACACTCAATACAACAGAAATAGATGTTTTTCTGAACTCTCTTGCTTTTTTGATGATCCAATGGATGTTGGCAATTTGATCTCTGGTTCCTCTGCCTTTTCTAAATCCAGCTTGAACATCTGGAAGTTCATGGTTCACATACTGTTGAAGCCTGGCTTGGAGAATTTTGAGCATTACTTTACTAGTGTGTGACATGTGTGCAATTGTGCAGTAGTTTGAACATTCTTTGGCATTGACTTTCTGTGGGATTGGAATGAAAACTGACCTTTTCCAGTCCTGTGGCCACTGCTGAGTTTTCCAAATTGGTTGGCATATTGAGTGCAGCATTTTCACAGCATCATCTTTAGGATTTGAAAGAGCTCAACTGGAATTCTGTCACTTTTACTAGCTTTGTTCATAGTGATTCTTCCTAAGGCCCACTTGACTTCACATTCTAGGATGTCTGGCTCTAGGTGAGTGATCACACCATTATCGTTTTCTGGGTCATGAAGATCTTTTTGTATAGTTCTGTGTATTCTTACCACCTCTTCTTAATATCTTCTGCTTCTGTTAGGTCTGTACCATTTCTGTCCTTTATTGTGCCCATCTTTGTATGGATGTTCCCTTGGTATTTCTAATTTTCTTGAAGAGATCTCTAGTCTTTCCCATTCTATTGTTTTCCTCTATTTCTTTGTATTGATCACTGAGGAAGGCTTTCTTATCTCTCCTTGCTATTCTTTGGAACTCTCCATTCAAACGGGTATACCTTTCCTTTTCACCTTTGACCTTTGCTTCTCTTTTCTCAGCTATTTGTAGAGCCTCCTATGGTAACCATTTTGCCTTTTTACATTTCTTTTTCTTGGGGATGGTCTTGATCTCTGCCTCCTGTACAATGTCCTAAACCTCTATCCATAGTTATTTAGGCACTCTATCAGATCTAATCCCTTGAATCTATTTGTCCCTTCTACTGTATAATTGTACGGGATTTGATTTAGGTCATATCTGAATGGTTTGGTTGTTTACCCTACTTTCTTCAATTTCAGTCTTAATTTGGCAATAAGGAGCTTATGATCTGAGCCACAGTCAGCTTCTGGTTTTGTTTTTGCTGACTGTATAGAGCTTTTCCATCGTTGGCTGCAAAGAATGTAATCAATCTGACTTCATACTTGACCATCTGGTATTGTCCATATGTAGAGTCTTTTCTTGTGTTGTTGGAAGAGGGCATTTGCTTTGATGAGTGCGTTCTCTTGGCAAAGCTCTGTCAGCCTTTGCCCTGCTTCATTTTGTACTCCAAGGCCAAATTTGCCTGTTACTCCAAGTATCTCTTGGCTTCCTACTTTTGCATTCCAGTCCCCTATAATGAAAAGGACATCTTTTTTGTGTATTAGTTCTAGAAGGTCTCATAGGTCTTCATAGAACCATTCAACTTCAGCTTTTTCAGCATTACTGGTGGGGGCATAGATTTGGATTACTGTGATGTTGAACAGGTTGCCTTGAAAACGAACAGAGATCATTCTGTCGTTTTTGAGATTGCATCCAAGCACTGCATTTCAGACTCTTTTGTTGACTATGATGGCTACTCCATTTCTTCTAAGGAATTCTGGCCCACAGTAGTAGATATAATGGTCAAATGAGTTAAATTCACACATTCCAGTCCATTTTAGTTCATTGATTACTAAAACGTTGATGTTCACTCTTGCCGTCTCCTGTTTGACCACCTCCAATTTGCCTTGATTCATGGACCTAGCGTTTCAGGTGCCTATGCAGTATTACTCTTTACAGCATAAGACCCACCAACATTATTGCCATACATCGACATGAATCAGCCACAGGTCCACACATATACCTCAATCATGAACCACCATCCCTTCTCCCTCCCGACTCCATCCCTCTGGATTACCCCAGAGCACCAACTTTGTGTGCCCTGCTTCATTCATCAAACTTGCACTGGTCATCTATTTTTCATATGGTAATATACATGTCTCAATGCTATTCTCTCAAATCATCCCATCCTCGCCTTCTCCCACAGTCCAAGTGTCTGTTCTTTACATGTGTCTCTTTTGCTGCCTTGCACATAGGATCATCATTACCATCTTTCTAAGTCTCATATATACGAGTTAATATACCATATTGGTGTTTCTTTCTGACTTACTCCACTCTGTGTAATCGGTTCCAATTTCATCCACCCCATTAACACTGACTCAAATGTCTTTGTTTTTTTGTTTTTTTTTTTAATAGCTGAGTAATATTCCATTGGGTATAACTTCTAACTATTTGAGCTCTCACTGGCCTGGCTTTAAGCTAGACCTTGTCTTTACCAATATCTTCAATCCTTCCATCATATAGATTTTATAAATCATTACCTTCTAATATTTGACCTATTTCCCTCCAGAACTACAAATCCTCGCTGTGCCTCCTATCCATTGTTTATACCAAGCTTTGAAAGTCCTTCCCTTTCTCCCATCTCCTGCTGCTTCTGCTGCTGCTGCTGCTAAGTCACTTCAGTAGTGTCCAACTCTGGTGTGACCCCATAGACAGCATCCCACTAGGCTCCCCCATCCCTGGGCCTTGTTAACTCATAGCAATACAAGCCTACCTCAAAAAATAAGAGAAACATCAAACAAACCACCTAACTTTACACCTAAAGTAACTAGAAGAAGAACAGAAGAACCCCAAAGTTAGTAGAAGGAAAGAAATCATAAAAATCAGAGCAGAAATAAATGAAAAAGAAACAAGGGTGACTATAGCAAAGATCAACCAAGCTAAAAGCTCATTGAGAAGATAAATGGATAAACTGTTAGCCAGACTCATCAAGAATAAAAAGGAAGAATCAAATCAATCAAATTAGAAATGAAAATGGAGAAATCACAACAGACAACACAGAAATACAAAAGAGACTATGAGCAATTATATGTCAATAAAATGGAAAACTTAGAAGAAATGGAAAAATTCTTAGAAAAATATAACCTTCTAAAACTGAACCCGGAAGAAATAGAAAGTCTTAACAGACTCATCACAAACATGGAAATCGAGGTCATAATTTTAAAAATCTTCCAACAAACAAAAGTCCAGGACCAGATGGCTTCACAGGTAAATTCTACCAAAAATTTAGAGAATAACTAACAGCTATCTTCCTCAAACTTTTCCAGAAAATTGCAGAGGAAGGTAAACACCCAAACTCATTCTATGAGCCCACCGTCACCCTGATACCAGACAAAGATGCCACAAAAAAAGTGAGCATTATTGTTATTATTTCTGAGTATATTGACATATTGACTGTTATGTGGGTTGTGACTATTTCCCCCAGTTTTTTACTCGTCTTCAGCTTGTTTGTGGATTTTCCTGAAATATAATCTCAAGTTACATTTCATAAAGAATTCATATTTTTCTTATTATGACATTTTTCATACTTTATACTTTTAAATGAGATGATATTATATTTTACAATCTATATTTGTTTAGTAGTACAATTAAGTAGTGATCTTGCCTGGTGGCTCAGATGGTAAAGCGTCTGTCTATAATGCAGGTAGACCCAGCGTCAATCCCTGTGTCCGGAAGATCCTCTGGAAAAGGAAGTGGCAACCCACTCACTCCAGTACTCTTGCCTGAAAAATCCCATGGACGGAGGAGCCTGGCAGGCTACAGCCCATGGGGTCACAAAGAGTCAGACACAACTGAGCGACCTCACTTTTACAGTTAAATATTTTATTTTTAATTTTCATGGTTTTCAAAATTGCTCATTCTTTTTGACATCTTGTGAAGAGAATTGACCTGTATTTTTTTTTATTCTGTGATTACCCTCAATATATATTTGGGTTTTTTTATGCTTTCTCATTTTATTTTTTTTATAATTTTGACTAAATGCATATAAAATAAAATTTACTATCTCAGCTTATTTAAAGGAGTATTAAGTACATTTTTATTGCTGTGCATTACCCATAATAGGTTAACACACATATTCAATATTGGTTTTTCTTTTCATGTCCACAAGTAATTGACATCCAGAGAATAGTTCCAAACAAAGCTCTAACTCAAACTGATTTTTTACTTTCTTTTTCTTGTTTTGAACTAAATTGAAGGATACTATTGACAGTGTCTTATGTTGAATGGTAATGCTTTCTTTTTGTTATCAATATTAGTTCATATTTAAGAATAAGTGTTACTCATCTTTTAACACCATACTCCTGTCATTGAATAGAGTTTTCCTGTGCTATACACTAGGTACTCATTACTCATCTATATTATACATAATGTGTATACATGTTGATCCCAATATCTTAATTCACTCATCATACCTTCCCCCACCCCATGGTAGGACTATACATTTGTGTTCTACATCTGTGTCTCTATTTTTGCTTTGAGAATAAGTTCATCTGTAATATTTTCTAGATTCCACATGTAAGTGATATTAAATGATATTGGTTTTTCTCTTTCTGACATACTTCACTTTATATAACAGTCTCTAGGTCCATCTATGTCTTTGCAAATGGCACTGTTTCTTTCCTTTTTGGGCTGATATTCCATTGTATATATATACCAAATCTTCTTTTTCCATTCCTCTCTGGATGGACATTTGGGTTACTTCCATGCCCTGGTTATTGTAAATAGTGCTGCAATGAACATTCAAGTGCACATATCTTCTTTAATTATTATTTTCTCCAAGTATATCCCCAGGAGTGGGAATGCTGGGCCATATGTTAGTTTTATTTTTAGTTTTTTGAGAAAACTTCATATTGTTCTCCATAGTGACTGTATCAATTTACATTCCCACCAATAGTGTAGGAGCATTCTGTTTTCTCCACACTCTCTCCAGCATATAAGGTTTGTAGAATGTTTTTATTGTGGGCATTCTAACTGGCATGAGGTGATACCTCACTGTAGTTTTGTTTGCATTTCTCTAATAAAACAGACTGGTTCCAAATAGGAAAAGGTGTATGTCAAGGCTATATATTGTCACCCTGCCTATTTAACTTATATGCAGAGTACATCATGGGAAATGCTGGGCTTGAGGAAACACAAGCTGGAATCAAGATTGCCAGGAGAAATATCAAAAACCTCAGATATGCAGATGACACCACCCTTATGGCAGAAAGTGAAGAAGAACTAAAGAGCCTCTTGATGAAAGTGAAAAAGGAGAGTGAAAAAGTTGGTTTAGAGCTCAACATTCAGAAAACTAAGATCATGGCATCTGGTCCCATCACTTCATGGGAAATAGATGGGGAAACAGTGGCTGACTTTATTTTTCTGGGCTCCAAAATCACTGCAGATGGTGACTGCAGCCATGAAATTAAAAGACGCTTACTCCTTGGAAGGAAAGTTATGACCAACCTAGACAGCATATTAAAAAGCAGAGACATTACTTTGTCAAAAAAGGTCCATCTAGTCAAGGCTATGGTTTTTCCAGTGGTCATGTATGGATGTGAAAGTTGGACTATAAAGAAAGCTGAGAGCCAAAGAATTGATACTTTTGAACTGCAGTATTGGAGAAGACTCTTGAGAGTCCCTTGGACTGCAAAGAGATCCAACCCAGTTCATCTTAAAAGAGATCAGTCCTGGGTGTTCATTGGTAGGACAGATGCTGAAGCTGAAACTCCAGTACTTTGGCCACTTCATGCAAAGAGTTGACTCATTGGAAAAGACCCTGATGCTGGGAGGGATTGGGGGCAGGAGGAGAAGGGGATGACAGAAGATGAGATGGTTGGATGGCATCACCAACTCAATGAACATGGGTCTGGGTGAACTCTGGGAGTTGGTGATGGACAGAGAGGCCTGGCCTGCTGTGGTTCATGGGGTAGCAAAGAGTCAGACACGACTGAGTGAATGAACTGAACTGAATACTTAAGTGATGGTGAGCATATTTTCATGTGTTTGTTGGCCTTCTGTATCTCTTCATTGAAGAAATGTCTATTTAGTTCTTTTGGCCATTTTTTGACTGGGATGTTTGTTCTTGTTTTTTGTTTGTTTTGTTTTGTTTTGTTTTTCTGGTAAGGTGCTGCATGCACTACTTGTATATTTTGGGGATTAATTCCTTTTCAGTTGCTTTGTTTCCAAATATTTTCTCCATTTCTGAGTTTTGTCTTTTTGTTTTGTTTATGGTTTCCATTGTTGTGTAAAGGATTTTAAGTTTCATTAGATCCCGTTTATTTATTTTTGCTTTATTGTAACTTGTACTATTCGAGGAGATGGGTCAAAAAAGATCTTGCTGTGATATATATCAAAGAGTGTTCTGCTTCTGATTTCCTCTAAGAGTTTCATAGTGTCTGACCTTACATCTAGGTCTTCAGTCCATTTTGATCATGGTATGGTGTTAAGGAGTGTTCTAATTTCATTCTTTTGGATGTATATGTCCAGTTTTCCCAGAACCACTTATTGGAGAGACTGTCTTTTCTCCATTATATGTTCTTGCAAAGATAAGCAGATGTTGGGTCAAAGAGTACAAACTTTCAGTAATAAAACAAATAAATTCTGAGGATGTAATGTATAGCATTGTGATTATAGTTAATAATACTGTATTATATACAAGAAAGTTGCTAAGAAAGTAGATCTTATATGATTTCACCTCAAAAAAGGAAACGGTAACTATGTAATGTGATGGTGTTGTTAGTTCATTCTATGGTGGTAATCGTTTTGCAATATACAAGTGTGAAATCAACATATTGTACAACTTAATTTATAAAATTGTATATGTCAGTTATATCTCAATAAAGCTGGAAAAAATAAAACCTAAACAAGAATAGTGTAACTCATTACCACCTCCTTCCACCCTCATCCCTTCCTCTTGGACATTAAAATTTGTTCAGAGAAAAGGGATTAGAATATCTTTTGTTTTCATTTTCTAGATTGTATAGGAATGCTAGTATTTCAAAAACAACATCTCTTTATTTTATGGTTGAATACTAGTCTATTATATGCATATATGTACAACATCTTCTTTATCTTTTCATCTGTTGATAAACACTTAGGTTGCATCCATATCTTGGCAGTTGTAAATAATGTTCCATAAATATTGGCATGCAAGTATCTTTTCAAATTAATGTTTTAATTTTCTTCAGATAAGTACCCAGGAGTGGAACTGCTAGATCATATGACAGTTCTATTTTTAGTCTTTTGAGGAACCCCAAAACCATTTTCCAGAGTGGTTGCACCAATTCACATTCTCAGCAGCAATTTACTAGGGTTCCCTTTTGTCTTCATTTTCCCAACATTTTTTTATGGTCTTTTTGATGATAGCCATTAAGGCTGAGCACTGAAGAATTGATGCTTTTGAACTGTGGTGTTGGAGAAGACTCTTGAGAGTCCCTTGGACTGCAAGGAGATCCAACCAGTCTATTCTGAAGGAGATCAGCCCTGAGATTTCTTTGGAAGGAATTATGCTAATGCTGAAACTCCAGTGCTTTGGCCACTTCATGCAAAGAGTTGACTCATTGGAAAAGACTCTGATGCTGGGAGGGATTGGGGGCAGGAGGAGAAGGGGACGACAGAGGATGAGATGGCTAGATAGCATCACTGACTCAATGGACGTGAGTCTGGGTCAACTCCAGGAGTTGGTGATGGTCAGGGAGGCCTGGCATGCTGCAATTCATGGGGTCGAAAAGAGTCAGACACAACTGAGCGACTGAACTGAACTGAACTGATTCTGACGCAGGTGTGAGGTAATATCTCACGGTGGATGGACCGGGAGGGTATCACGCTAAATGAAATAAGTCAGCAACAGAAAGACAAACACTGTATGCTATCACTTTCTTAAGGAATCTATAAAATGAAAGAAACGAATATAACAAAACAGAAACAGGCTTACACAATTAAAGAACAAACTGTGGTTACCAGGGGGAAGAGAGGAAAGCAGGGGCAAGATAGGGGTATACAGCCCTTGACATTCTCTCCGAGTGTATGTGAGTGGGATAATGCTGGGTTTTTTTCACTTCATGGGGTTTCTCTTTCTCTCATACATGGTAAGTCAAGGGTAGGAATAACGTTACCTTTAATGTTTTTATTTTAACACGCTTGGAAGAAATACCATAAAGTTACTAATGTCTGGATGTGATTCTTCCTTAATTTCTCGAGCCACTGAAAGTGTCATATAGTGTTTACATTCCTTGGATACAATTCTTACATCACCATTTAGCCTCATATCTCCTTTCACCCAGTCATGTTTCTTAGAGTCTTAAATACTGCTCTACTTAAGTTGAGTCTTACATATTAAGGTCATTGATACCCAAATTAATCAGCTTGGAGCATGCCACAATTCATTATAAAATTAGTAACTTTTTGGTCATCTCAACAAGGATTGACTGAATGAAAAATTTTGTGAATGTGGTAAAACTAATAGAATTTTTATACCTTTAACCTTAAATACTGAAGCTAATCACTGAATAATGACTATGACCCGGACCCACCAATTGTTCTTGTTTACTGTCTTAGATTGTTTAAGAACCTTAGTTCTCTATAGGTGATACGCCCTTCACATTGTATGATAATATGCTATACAAGTCAGTCTTATTGCATATAATTAGTGTGTTCTGTTCATTAGTCCCAAGGGTAACTTTTCTTTGTGTAGTTTTGCTTCTTTTACCTTCTCAGTGAATCCCTTGAGTATGTAAGTAAGTAAATAAATGATAAAAGAAAGCACATTCATTTAGTGTGTGAAATTAACTATAAAACATCTCCCTATTTGGAGGATATACCAACACTTTTGTCAAAAGTGCCTGGATTTTTTCTATTTCCACATGTAAGGAATAGAAGAATGTATTATACTAATAATATATATGATATCATTTGGACATATTCACGTAAATTCTAGAGAATTTATCTTATTTTGGATAAAATCAAATAAAGTAGCTTCTACTACCCAAGTCCAGAATGTTGGCCTCAGTTTACATTTTCATACAAGAGTGATGTGGGAGGGGAAATTTTACAGAAGCACAGAATACATTCCAACTTTTGGCATTGAGTTATAACTTAAAAGTTATTTTTCTTTCAATTTCTTGCTGAAATAATATTGTTTTAGACTTTGAGTAGATTGATCATCCATTTTTTCTCCCTTTTCACATCTTAGGCAAAAATATAGGACAATGCAAGAAATAAGGTAAATGCTTTAGAGGTTGGATCTTTTGTTTTAATTGTGAATTAAGGTAGTTTTCTGGAAATCAAAGGCAGATATATATAAGCAGTTTGATCTTTTTCTTTCTGGATAATTGTTTTTCATCTTTTTTGTATAGAAATATAACATATATAAATGCTGTCTATTCATAAAATGATTTAAATCTGTCCATTGGGGTTTTTATTAACTGCATAAACTTAACAATGAAAAAGTTGAGAAAAGAAGACTAATAAAATTATCTCAAAAAAGATACATCCTCACTTATAGTCAAAATTTGGCCATATTTTAGTTATCAATTTCTTCTGCACAATTATATCCTCTTAAAAATACATCTAGTCATAAATTAAACATAGAAGTTATTAAGATACTTATTAAATGAAAATATATGTGAAGAACAGATTATTTTCATTTAGCAGATAATAATATTAAGCATTATTTGATACAGAAGATATCATTAATTATTCTAAATCTTTCCTCATTTAATTCTGGAAATTATTGTGATATTCACACAAACCCTCTGGACTAGATCAAATTTTATCTTTTTCCTGCTGCTGCTGCTGCTAAGTTGCTTCAGTCATGTCCGACTCTGTGCGACCCCATAGATGGCAGCCCACCAGACTCCTCCGTCCCTGGGATTCTCCAGGCAAAAACACTGGAGTGGGTTGTCATTTCCTCCTCCAATGCTTGAAAGTGAAAAGTGAAAGTGAAGTCGCTCAGTCGTGTCCGACTCTTCTCGACCCCATGGACTGCAGCCTACCAGACAACCCCGTCCATGGGATTTTCCAGGCAAGAGTACTGGAGTGGGTTGCCATTGCCTTCTCCGTTTATCCTTTTTTTTTTTTAATATAAGTTTATTTATTTTAATTGGAGGCTAATTACTTTACAATATTGTTTTGGTTTTGCCATACATCAACATGAATCCGCCACAGGGGTACATGTGTTCCCCATCCTAAACCCCCTCCCACCTCCCTCTCCATCCCATCCCTCTAGGTCATCCCAATGCACCAGCCCCGAGCATCCTCTATCATGCATCGAACCTGGACTGGCGATTCGTTTCACATATTATACATATTTTAATGCCATTCTCCCAAATCATCCCACCCTTTCCCTCTCCCACAGAATCCAGAAGACTGTTTTATACATCAGTGTCTCTTTTACTGTCTCACATACAGGGTTATCTCTACCATCTTTCTAAATTCCACATATATGCAATAGTATACTGTATTGGTGTTTTTCTTTCTGGCTTACTTCACTCTGTATAATAGGCTCTAGTTTCATCCACCTCATTACAACTGATTCAAATGTATTCTTTTTAATGCCTGAGTAATACTCCATTGTGTATATGTACTTTGTTTGTTTCTTTTACCTCTTTGATTTCTTTCACCAGTGTTTTATAGTTTTTTATATATAGGTCTTTAGTTTCTTTAGGTAGATATATTCCTAAGTATTTTATTCTTTCCATTGCAATGGTGAATGGAATTGTTCCCTTAATTTCTCTTTCAGTTTTCTCATTATTAGTGTATAGGAATGCAAGGGATTTCTGTGTGTTGATCTTATATCCTGCAACTTTACTATATTCATTGATTAGCTCTAGTAATTTTCTGGTGGGGTCTTCAGGGTTTTCTATGTAGAGGATCATGTCATCTGCAAACAGTGAGAGTTTTACTTCTTCTTTTCCAATTTGGATTCCTTTTACTTCTTTTTCTGCTCTGATTGCTGTGGCCAAAACTTCCAAAACTATATTGAATAGTAGGTTGAAAGTGGGCACCCTTGTCTTGTTCCTGACTTTAGAGGAAATGCTTTCAATTTTTCACCATTGAGGATAATGTTGTTGTGGGTTTGTCATATATAGCTTTTATTATGTTGAGGTATGTTCCTTCTATTCCTGCTTTCTGGAGAGTTTTTATCATAAATTGATGTTGAATTTTGTCAGAGGCTTTCTCTGCATCTATTGAGATAATCATATGGCTTTTATTTTTCAATTTGTTAATGTGGTGTATTACATTGATTGATTTGCAGATATTGAAGAATCCTCGCATCCCTGGGATAAAGCCCACTTGATCATGGCGTATGATACTTTTCATGAGTTGTTGGATTCTGATTGCTAGAATTTTATTAAGGATTTTTGCATCTATGTTCATCAGTGATATTGGCCTGTAGTTTTCTTTTTTTTGTGGGATCTTTGTCAGGTTTTGGTATTAGGGTGATGGTGGCCTCATAGAATGAGTTTGGAAGTTTACCTTCCTCTGTTATTTTGTGGAAGAGTTTGAGTAGGATAGGTGTCAGCCCTTCTCTAAATTTTTGGTAGAATTCAGCTCTGAAGCGTCTGGACCTGGGCTTTTGTTTGCTGGAAGATTTCTGATTACAGTTTCCATTTCCCTGCTTGTGATGGGTCTGTTAAGATTTTCTATTTCTTCCTGGTTCAGTTTTGGAAAGTTGTACTTTTCTAAGGATTTGTCCATTTCTTCCAAGTTGTCCATTTTATTGGCATATAATTGCTGATAGTAGTCTCTTATGATCCTTTGTTGTCTGTTGTGATCTCTCCATTTTCATTTCTAATTTGATTGATTTTTCTCCCTTTGTTTCTTGTTGAGTCTGGCTAGTGGTTTGTCAATTTTATTTATCCTCTCAAAGAACCAGGGTTTATCTTTTTAAATCACCCTAAGAGACAGCTATTAAGGAAGAAACACATAATTGTACTATACAGGCTTAAATTCTGACATAGAAACTAAGGAAAGGAAACGTAGAATGGTAAGACATTTTAGATACAATATATGATAGATTTTAAAAGAAAGCTGACTATTTGGACATGTTGAGAAAAAGCATTATTACCATCAATTGAAAGTTTTACAGTAATTTTATCTGTTAGGAATCATGTAAATGGTAAACTTCGTATGGAAATAGTGCATCTCATCTACAAGGAGGCTAAGAAGACATGCAGATTAAAAAAAAAAAAAACTGGTATATGTCTTTAAAACAATGTAGCTAATTTCTAAAGTGTGTTTAGAGATTTGAAAACCTTTATTGGAAATGTGGTTGCAAGAGTTTGAATGTTTTTGAATTTACAGAATTATTTCTCCCTTTTATTTATTGTTTATATTCTAAAGTTTTTATTTGTAAAAGTTGTCAACTGTCATAATGGTATCCTTGGGTAAAATCTTGCTAAATAGATGCCTTCCTCAATTTTTCAGAGAATTTTAGCTTTATGTAAAGATTAGTCAAGTTATCCATAAATTCACTTTTAGATCTAAGATACTGTGACTACTTTCTATGATTTTTAAGTCCAATCTGTAATTTTCTGTCTTACCACCCAACTGACACTGATATTCAATTATGTTTTATTGTTGCTCTTTTTGAAGCAATATGATCTATTGTAGTCAGTCTTAAAAATAATATGTGTCATTTGCCCCTTGTTTAAAAAAAAACTATATATGCGTTCTTCACATATAATTTCCATAGATTTTAATTGAATTCACAAACACTCTAAATTTATTCATGTATTTATGACTAAGACCTTGTAGTGGATATTCATTATGATAAAGTTGAAAGGAGCAAAGGTGTTGAATGTAAAAGGCTTTGGGTTCAACATCCCGCTGAATTGCCAACACAGTACATCTTCATTGGCTATGAACTTTAAACTTTGTAGAAATATAAATGCTTAGATCTCACCCAAGGGATTCAGAAGGATTTTATTTGTTGTGTCTTTATATAATATTTATCTTCATTAAAGATTCAACATATTTCTATTAAAAAGCTGAGATTTAGATATGTACCTCAGAAAAAATCTTTTTTTTTTTGAAAAATAAATTTTTTTTAAATTTTATTTTATTTTTAAACTTTACAATATTGTATTAGCCCTGCCAAACATCGAAATGAATCCGCCACAGGCACACCCGCGTTCCCCATCCTGAACCCACCTCCCTCCTCCCTCCCCTACCCTCCCTCTGGGTCGTCCCAGTGCACCAGCCCCAAGCATCCAGTACCGTGCATCGAACCTGGACTGGCGACTCGTTTCATACATGATATTATACATGTTTCAATGCGATTCTCCCAAATCTCCCCACCCTTTCCCTCTCCCACAGAGTCCATAAGACTGATCCATACATCGGTGTCTCTTTTGCTGTCTCGTACACAGGGTTATTGTTACCATCCTTCTAAATTCCATATATATGTGTTAGTATACTGTATTGGTGTTTTTCTTTCTGGCTTACTTCACTCTGTATAATAGGTTCCAGTTTTATCCATCTCATTAGAACTGATTCAAATGTATTCTTTTTAATGGCTGAGTAATACTCCATTGTGTATATGTACCACAGCTTTCTTATCCATTCATCTGCTGATGGGCATCTAGGTTGCTTCCATGTCCTGGCTATTATAAACAGTGCTGTGATGAACATTGGGGTACACGTGTCTCTTTCCCTTCTGGTTTCCTCGGTGTGTATGCCCAGCAGTGGGATTGCTGGATCATAAGACAGTTCTATTTCCAGTTTTTTAAGGAATCTCCACACTGTTCTCCATAGTGGCTGTACTTGCAAATCAAAACCACTATGAGGTACCATTTCACGCCAGTCAGAATGGCTGCAATCCAAAAGTCTACAAGCAATAAATGCTGGAGAGGGTGTGGAGAAAAGAAAAAATCTTTAGGCCTCAATTTCTTTCTCTAAAAAGTGGGGATAGTAATACTCTACTCATAGAGGGGTTTGCAGATATTAACAAGAAAATTTATGTACATTCCCAAAGACAGTGCTTAGCATATTGTTGGCATAAATTTAATGTTAGCTTCTCTCTCATCTATTTTTTTTCTTATTGACTCTCACACCCAATCCTATTAATTTTCTTTTAGATCTTTTTCTCTATGTTTGATAAAATCCCTATGAGATAAATGGGGAACCACTCAGTGCAAACAGAGTTCATTCTTTGGGGTCTGACAGATGACCCAGTGTGGCAGATTGTAGTTTTTCTCTTTCTATTTTTTACCTATGTGTTCAGTGTGACAGGAAACTTAACCATCATGCTTCTCACTCTGCTAGATTCCCGCCTTAAGACACCCATGTATTTCTTTCTACACAATTTCTCCTTTTTAGAAATTCCATTCACAACTGTTTGCATTCCAAGGTTCTTGGTGAGCCTTGTCACAAAGGACAGAACTATTTCCTATATGAGTTGTATGACTCAGTTATTTTTTTTTTTCTCTGGGAATCACTGAATTTTACCTTCTGGGTGCAATGTCTTAATGACCATTATGTGGCCATATGTAAACCCCTCCGTTACACCTCTCTGATGAGCAATAGAGTTTGCCCCAACTTGTACTCAGCTCTTGGGCAACTGGATTCCTGATGATCTTTCCTGCAGTGATCTTAGGGCTCAAGTTGGAATTCTGTGATTCCAATGTCATTGATCATTTTATTTGTGATTCTTCTCCCATCCTACAAATCTCTTGTTCAGGTACACATTTCCTAGAGCTGATGTCCTTTTTCTTGGCTGTGGTGACACTGATGGCCACACTGATGTTAGTGATTCTCTCCTATGCTTATATCATCAAGACAATTCTCAAATTCCCTTCTGTTCAACAAAGGACCAAAGCCTTTTCTACCTGTTCTTCCCACATGTTTGTAGTTTCCATTTCTTATGGAAGCTGCATCTTCATGTACATAAAAGCACCAGCCAATGACAGAGTGACCTTAAAGAAAGGAGTAGCTGTGCTCAATACCTCAGTTGCCCCTTTGCTGAATCCCTTCATTTATACCCTAAGGAACCAGCAAGTGAAACAGGCCTTTAAAGATATGGCCCAGAAAGTTTGGTTTACTTCAAACAAATGAGAAAATTCTAAAATGTATAAAGGAAAAAAATGTTTTCCTTTTAATCTTGGTCTAGTTTGTCTTATTCTGTCTATATTTTTAGATTATATAGCAATTTCAGCCAATTTAGGGCCTCCTTCCCAAGCTATCATTTCCTGCTAGAATTTTTGCTCTACAAATCTGTTCCTTTATCAGTTTCAGGAATGCAGTATTTTAAATGTGATATTTTTCACAGATCACACTGTGAGAAACAAATGTTTTCAAAAAGGCTTTCTATGAGCTATGTGTTAGATAACTTTTCAGGACTAGGCATGTGAATAAAATGTGTGAAGCTGTAATTATAGTTTTAGAACAAAACTGACTACTTGAAAGAAATGATGAAATCAATTATTTAGTTAAAAAATAGTTCAATTATAATAGATATAGTATTATGCCCCTGAGAATATAGTTTCATAAGTGTCATAATTTTTAATGTGTGGACAGATTGTACAAATTATAAAGTAAGATATAATTTATAATTATTTTACAAAATATGTTTTCACACAGTAAGATAATACATTTTGATTATTGTTTATGTGATGAATAAGAAAAATAGTCAAATTTTATATGACCTCAAATGAAAATATTTTTAATTACACTGCTAAATTTTTAATTTCTGAGAGATATTGTCTACCTGTACCTATGAGTTGAATTATAATGTAAGAATTTACTGCATTGTCTTACTTCAAAACCAAAGTACAGTCTATGTCTTCCACAGAATTTTCCTGCTTGAATAAAGCTGCTTTCACTATCTAAAACATTCCTTATTTGAGTGCAATAATTATTATCCTATACAATATCAAATTGCAGTTTACTATTCTATTCTAGTTTCTATTTTCAACTGAGCCTTTGGTACTGTTACTGGTCATGCTACTGATACAAACTAAATCTCAGAAAGGTCAGTGGAGTCACTAGTCTTTTCTTTCTGCTTATCAAGTTGATTTTAATGTACAATATTGCTATACTTTGAACAAAAGAAATGTGGGAAAGAAAATATAGTATAAATTTCCTAAGATAAAAAGTGATGAGTACACCCGTGGTGGATGCATGTTGATGTATGGCAAAATCAATACAATATTGTAAAGTAAAAATAATAATAATAATAATTTAAAAATTAAATTAAATTAAAAAATAAAATAAAGTGGTATAGCAATAAAAAAGTGATGTTTGCAACTTATTGAAGCAAAAATCAAATGAATTCTAGAGATCAAATTTACAGAGTCTGCAAGAGATAAGTTATTGAATTTTATCTAAAAGCCAGGAGAAGATTGGCTCCATATAACATATATAATTACATGCCTTTTGAGTTCTCTTGCTTTCTTTTACAATGCAATTACCTAGATTTTTCTTTGGAATTTGAATTTGTTTATAGGAGTATCTGAGAATAAGGAAAAATATTTCTCAGCATTCCAAGATGGTGGAGAAATGGATGGACATGGAATGCATCTTTCTCCATGGATGCATCAGGAGTACCTCCACAGATGGAACAATTCTCTCACAACACTGGCTGAACACTACCAGAAGACTTTGGTCATTGGAAAGGACTGTATGGATCCAAGCATAACTAGGTAGAATGAAATAACAGAAGGTAGAAGGAAAAGGAGGGAAAGAAGGACGGGCCTGCACCCCGGGGTGGGGGAGCTGAACCAGGAGAAAGATTCCCAAGTCTGAGGATGGACCCTCACTGTTGGAGAATTTGGTTGAGACAGAAAGGAAGCATTTGAGGCTGTCAGAGGAGGGTGAAGCAGCAAATCTGTGTCAGACTGGATAGAGTGAGAACCACACAGACATTGGTACCACAACCCTATATACCCCAGAATGAAATCAATGTTCACCAGCTCTCACAGAGGCAGCATTGCACCTGAATGTTCTTTGCAGCACCATTTACAACACCTTGGACATGGAAGGAATATAAATATCCTTCAACATAAGAATGGATAATTAAGATGTGCTATATATATACAATGGAATATGATTCATCTATCTAAAGGAACAAAATAGTGCCATTAGTAGAATTATGTATAGACCTAGAGACTGTCATACAGAGTGAAGTTAAGTCATAAAGAGAAAAACAAATATCATATGATATCACTTACATGTGGAATCTAGAAATATCACACAGATGAACTTATCTACAAAGCAGAAATAGAGACACACATGTAGAGAGCAACCTTATGGATACTATGGGGGGAAAGAACACTAGGATGAATTGGGAGATTGGGATTAACATATATACATATTATGCATATAACAGATAACTAATGAGAATCCACTATATAGCACAGAAACCTCTACTTAATACACTGTGGTGAGCTGAATGGGAAGGAAGTTCAAAAAAGGGAGGGGTTATATGTATAGGTAAAGCAGATTCATTTTGCTGTACAGTAGAAACTAACAGCATTGTAAAGCTACTACACTCCAATAAAACTTAATTTAGAAAAGAATAGTATAAAACTCCAAGCAGTGCTTAAGAATGATAGTCTATCAATGTACTGTATTGTATTAATATATCAACATATTACTGGAATTCTTCATATAAAAAGATAAAGTTGGTCTCAGAAAACTATTTCTTTTTTAATTAATTTATTTTTTATTAAAGGATAATTGCTTTACAGAATTTTTCTGTTTTCTGTCAAACCTCAACGTGAATCCGCCATAGGTACACATATATCCCCTCCCTTTTGAACCTCCCTCTCACCTCCCTCCCCATCCTCCCCCTCTAGGTTAGAAATTATATATATGAGATAGGAACCATTTAAGTATGAGACTAAATCAATGCAATTTAAGAAATAAAAGGATGCAAAAATTTAGCTTTTACTATAACTAATAGAAATCCTAAATGGTATAACCTAGCAGGAAAGAAAAATGCATTAACCTAGAGAGGAAAATATCTGCAGGGTAACAGTAGTGGGTGTAAAAAATGAGTAACAGTACTTAAATCTGATCTAATGTTGATAATAAAAGATAAGTATTACCATTCAGCATAAGACACTAGTCAAGAGTATCCTGGGAACTAGTACAAAACAAGAAAAAGAAAGACAAAAATCAGGCTGAGTTACTAGCATTGTTAGGAAGTATGGTCTATATATCAACTATTCCTGGGTATTACAAGATAAACACAACACCAATTATGAACTTTAGAATATTAAGGGAAAGCACAGAAAAGAATTGTTCTTAATACTGACGAAAAGTGAGTGTTAGTCACCCAGTTATGTCCGACTCTTTTTGACCCCATGGACTGTAGCACACCAGGCTCCTCTGTCCATGGGATTCTCCAGGCAAGAATACTGGAGTGGGTAGCCATTCCCTTCTCCAGGGGATTTCCCATGGAGACCCAGGGATTCCTGCGTTGCAGGCAGATTCTTAACCACCAGATTCTTTACCATTTTTTACAATTCACCAGGGAAGCTGAACTGTACCCCTAAAGGAGCTGAGATGGTAAATTTTATATATTTTTATCAAAGTTTTAAAAAATAAAATGAGATATTATAAACAAAATATATATTCAGAGTAACCACACATAATACAAAACCACAGGTAAATCCTCCTCAGAAGATATCGAAGAGAACAAGCAAGTTAGAAAGAAAACTATGAGAGTCAAAACTAAAATATTATTATTAAACAAAAATAATTTGAAAAATATAAGAGCATCTCATTTCAAAATTACAAAGTGTGAGGAATATACAGAAAAAATGAATTAATCAGAAAAATATAAATTTTTCTGAACTCTAACATGAGATTCTATTTCAAAAAAAAATCCATAGACAATTAAAGATGAATAAAATAGTGGGGAAAATATTTGCAACACATAAGAGTAAGTTGTGAATATATGCAAAAGGAATAACGATAATGCTCATTTCTAGGGAATATAGTAAATAGACAAAGATATTTGTAAAAACTGCATTATGCATCACAGCTTATAGTTTACTTTGAAAGAAACTATATAAATTATATAATATCATATCAGCATGAGGTAGTCACTTTTTAATGGAAGAAAATTTTTTAGGAATCATGAGGTTTCAATTGTTAGACTTGATTTCAAGCTATAATGGAATGCTCTAAAGGAAACATTACATAATTCCCCAAATGATTATTTTAATTTATGACTATTGAGATCAAAAGATTATTTTAAATTTTTAAATGTAGAATATTTCAGAAAACAACTCATAAAGACAGTTTCACATTTTGAAATATACCAATTAATATGAATATATTTATATAGAAAATTTCTGGAAAATTGTAACCTAACTATTATGATTGGTTGTTATACTTGGGCCTAACTTTTCTACTTTTGCTAATTTAATTTTAGAATAAATGGCAAGTTTAGATAACAACTAGAAAGTACTTTATAATTTAAAATAAATAGTAATTACTAGATTTTATAATATCAGGCTTAGATACATGTGTTATTGTATTAGGAGAAATACACAGTGAAAGGAATGTCATTAATACCATTGAATTGTACCTTCTAAGTAGTTGAGATGGTAAATTTTATATATATTTATTAAAAATCATAAAAAAGAACATGGCAAAGCATAAACAAAACCAAAAAATTTACTGAGGGTAATGACAAATAAAATAAAATTTGTGTATAGTTTATAATAAATAGCAATTACTTAAGGAAAGCAATTTCTTTCCTTCTACTAGCTTTGGGTTTTGTTTTTTCTTTTTTCTCTAGTTACTGTTGACATAAGGTAGGTTGGGTTTTTTATTTGAGATTTTTCTTGTTTTTTGAGGTGAGATTATATTCCTATAAACTTTCCTCTTAGAACTGCTTTGGTTGCATCACATAGGTTTTAGACTATTGCATTTTCATGTCATTTATCTAGGTATTTTTAATTTCCTCTTTGATGTCTTCAGTGATTCAATGGTTATTTAGTATCATATTGTCTCAGTTCAGTTCAGTTCAGTCACAGTTGTGTCCAACTCTTTGCAACCCCATGAACTGCAGCATGTCAGGCCTCCCTGTCCATCACCAACTCCCGGAGTTTACCCAAACTCATGTCCATCATCATGTGATGCTATCCAACCATCCCATCCTCTGTTGTCCCGTTCTCCCGCCTTCAATCTCTCCCAGCATCAGGGTTTTTTCAGATGAGTCAGCTCTTCACATCATGTGGCCAAAGTATTAGAGTTTCAGCTTCAACATCAGTCCTTCCAATGAACACCCAGGACTGATCTCCTTTAGGATGGACTGGTTGGATCTCCTTGCAGTCCAGGGGATTCTCAAGAGTCTTCCCCAACACAACAGATCAAAAGTATCAATTCTTCGGTGCTCAGCTTTCTTTATAGTCCAACTCTCACATCCAGATAGCCTCCATGTGTTTGTGTTTTTTATAATTTTTTCTCATAGTTTATTTCTAATCTCATAGCATTGTGGTCAGAAAAGATGCTCGATGTGATTTCAATTTTCTTAAATTTACCAAAGCTTGATTTGTGACTCAAGATGTGGTCTATCCTGGAGAATATTCCATGTGCACTTGAGAAGAAAGTGTATTCTGCTACCTTTGGACAGAATGTTCTATAAATATCAATTAATTCTCTCTGGTTTAATATGTCATTTAAGGCTTGTGTTTCCTTATTAACTTTCTGTCTGGATGATCTCTCTATTGGTATAAGTGGGGTGTTTAAGTTCCCCACTATTATTGTGCTACTGTTGATTTCCCCTTTTATGGCTGTTAGCATATTGCCTTATGTATTGAATTGTTCCTATGTTGGGCGCATAAATATTTATAATTGTTATGTTTTCTTGCTGCACTGATCCCTTGATCACTATGTAGTGTTCTTTCTTGTCCCTTAGAACAGTCTTTATTTTAAAGTCTATTTTTTTCTGTTATGAGTATTGCTACTCCAACTTTCTTTTGATTTCCATTTGTAAGGAACATCTTTTTCTACCATTCACTTCAGTCTGCACGTGTCACTATGTCTTCACTGGGTCTCTTGTAGACAGCATATATACAGTTCTTGCTTTTGTACCCATTCAGCCAGTCTAAGTCTTTGGTTGCAGTATTTATTTATTTATTTATTTTTAATTTTTTTTAATTTTATTTTATTTTTAAACTTTACAATATTGTATTAATTTTGCAAATATCGAAATGAATCCGCCACAGGTATAACCGCGTTCCCCATCCTGAACCCTCCTCCCTCCTCCCTCACCTACCCTCCCTCTGGGTCGTCCCAGTGCACCAGCCCCATGCATCCAGTATCGTGCATCAAACCTGGACTGGCGACTCGTCCCATACATGATATTATACATGTTTCAATGCGATTCTCCCAAATCTCCCCACCCTTTCCCTCTCCCACAGAGTCCATAAGACTGATCCATACATCAGTGTCTCTTTTGCTGTCTCGTACACAGGGTTATTGTTACCATCCTTCTAAATTCCATATATATGCGTTAGTATACTGTATTGGTATTTTTCTTTCTGGCTTACTTCACTCTGTATAATAGGCTCCAGTTTCATCCACCTCATTAGAACTGATTCAAATGTATTCTTTTTAATGGCTGAGTAATACTCCATTGTGTATATGTACCACAGCTTTCTTATCCATTCATCTGCTGATGGGCATCTAGGTTGCTTCCATGTCCTGGCTATTATAAACAGTGCTGCGATGAACATTGGGGTACACGTGTCTCTTTCCCTTCTGGTTTCCTCGGTGTGTATGCCCAGCAGTGGGATTGCTGGATCATAAGACAGTTCTATTTCCAGTTTTTTAGGGAATCTCCACACTGTTCTCCATAGTGGCTGTACTAGTTTGCATTCCCACCAACAATGTAAGAGAGTTCCCTTTTCTCCACACCCTCTCCAGCATTAATTGCTTGTAGACTTATGGATTGCAGCCATTCTGACTGGCGTGAAATGGTACCTCATAGTGGTTTTGATTTGCATTTCCTGGATAATGAGTGATGTTGAGCATCTTTTCATGTGTTTGCTACCCATCTGTATGTCTTCTTTGGAGAAATGTCTTTTTAGTTCTTTGGTCCATTTTTTGATTGGGTCATTTATTTTTCTGGAGTTGAGCTGTAGGAGGTGCTTGTATATTTTGCTGATTAGTTGTGTGTCTGTTGCTTCATTTGCTATTATTTTCTCCCATTCTGAAGGCTGCCTTTTCACCTTGCTAATAGTTTCCTTTGATGTGCAGAAGCTTTTAAGTTTAATTAGGTCCCATTTGTTTATTTTTGCTTTTATTTCCAATATTTTGGGAGGTGGGTCATAGAGGATCCTGCTGTGATGTATGTCAGAGAGTGTTTTGCCTATGCTCTCCTCTAGGAGTTTTATAGTTTCTGGTCTTACATTTAGATCTTTAATCCGTTTTGAGTTTATTTTTGTGTATGGTGTTAGAAAGTGTTCTAGTTTCATCCTTTTACAAGTGGTTGACCATGTTAAAGAGATTGTCTTTAATCCATTGTATATTCTTGCCTCCTTTGTCAAAGATAAGGTGTCCATAGGTGCGTGGATTTATCTCTGGGCTTTCTATTTTGTTCCATTGATCAATATTTCTGTCTTTGTGCCAGTACCATACTGTCTTGATAACTGTGGCTTTGTAATAGAGCCTGAAGTCAGGCAGGTTGATTCCTCCAGTTCCATTCTTCTTTCTCAAGATAGCTTTGGATCTTCGAGGTTTTTTGTATTTCCATAGAAATTGTGAAATTATTTGTTCTAGCTCTGTGAAGAATACCGTTGGTAGCTTGATAGGGATTGCATTGAATCTATAAATTGCTTTGGGTAGTATACTCATTTTCACTATATTGATTCTTCCAATCCATGAACGTGGTATATTTCTCCATCTATTAGTGTCCTGTTTGATTTCTTTCACCAGTGTTTTATAGTTTTCTATATATAGGTCTTTAGTTTCTTTAGGTAGATATATTCCTAAGTATTTTATTCTTTCTGTTGCAATGGTGAATGGAATTGTTTCCTTAATTTCTCTTTCTGTTTTCTCATTATTAGTGTATAGGAATGCAAGGGATTTCTGTGTGTTGATTTTATATCCTGCAACTTTACTATAATCATTAATTAGTTCTAGTAATTTTCTGGTAGAGTCTTTAGGGTTTTCTATGTAGAGGATCATGTCATCTGCAAATAGTGAGAGTTTTACTTCTTCTTTTCCAATTTGGATTCCTTTTATTTCTTTTTCTGCTCTGATTGCTGTGGCCTAAACTTCCAAAACTATGTTGAATAGTAATGGTGAAAGTGGGCACCCTTGTCTTTTTCCTGACTTTAGAGGAAATGCTTTCAATTTTTCACCATTGAGGATAATGTTTGCTGTGGGTTTGTCATATATAGCTTTTATTATGTTGAGGTATGTTCCTTCTATTCCTGCTTTCTGGAGAGTTTTTATCATAAATGGATGTTGAATTTTGTCAAAGGCTTTCTCTGCATCTATTGAGATAATCATATGGTTTTTGTTTTTCAATTTGTTAATGTGGTGTATTACATTGATTGATTTGCGGATATTGAAGAATCCTTACATCTCTGGGATAAAGCCCACTTGGTCATGATGTATGATCTTTTTAATGTGTTGTTGGATTCTGATTGCTAGAATTTTATTAAGGATTTTTGCATCTATGTTCATCAGTGATATTGGCCTGTAGTTTTCTTTTTTTGTGGGATCTTTGTCAGGTTTTGGTATTAGGGTGATGGTGGCCTCTTAGAATGAGTTTGGAAGTTTACCTTCCTCTGCAATTTTCTGGAAGAGTTTGAGCAGGATAGGTGTTAGCTCTTCTCTAAATTTTTGGTAGAATTCAGCTATGAAGCCGTCTGGACCTGGGCTTTTGTTTGCTGGAAGATTTTGGATTACAATTTCAATTTCCATGCTTGTGATGGGTCTGTTAAGATTTTCTATTTCTTCCTGGTTCAGTTTTGGAAAGTTGTACTTTTTAAAGAATTTATCCATTTCTTCCACGTTGTCCATTTTATTGGCATATAATTGGTGATAGTAGTCTCTTATGATCCTTTGTATTTCTGTGTTGTCTGTTGTGATCTCTCCATTTTCATTTCTAATTTTATGGATTTGATTTTTCTCCCTTTGTTTCTTGATGAGTCTGGCTATTGGTTTGTCAATTTTATTTATCCTTTCAAAGAACCAGCTTTTGGCTTTGTTGATTTTTGCTATGGTCTCTTTTGTTTCTTTTGCATTTATTTCTGCCCTAATTTTTAAGATTTCTTTCCTTCTACTAACCCTGGGGTTCTTCATTTCTTCCTTTTCTAGTTGTTTTAGGTGTAGGATTAGGTTATTTATTTGACTTTTTTCTTGTTTCTTGAGGTATGCCTTTATTGCTATGAACTTTCCCCTTAGGACTGCTTTTAAAGTGTCTCACAGGTTTTGAGTTGTTGCGTTTTCATTTTCATTAGTTTCTATGCAAATTTTGATTTCTTTTTTGATTTCGTCTATGATTTGTTGGTTTTTCAGCAGGGTGTTGTTCATCCTCCATATGTTGGAATTTTTAATAGTTTTTCTCCTGTAATTGAGATCTAATCTTACTGCATTGTGGTCAGAAAAGATGCTTGGAATGATTTCTATTTTTTTGAATTTACCAAGGGTAGATTTATGGCCCAGGATGTGATCTATCCTGGAGAAGGTTCCATTTGTGCTTGAGAAAAAGGTGAAATTCATTGTTTTGGGATGAAATGTCCAATAGATATCAATTAGGTCTAACTGGTCTATTGTATCGTTTAACGTTTGTGTTTCCTTGTTAATTTTCTGTTTAGTTGATCTATCCATAGGTGTGAGTGGGGTATTAAAGTCTCCCACTATTATTGTGTTATTGTTAATTTCTCCTTCCATACTTGTTAAATTTTCTTACATACTGCGGTGCTCCCGTGTTGGGTGCATATATATTTATAATTGTTATATCTTCTTGGATTGATCCTTTGATCATTATGTAGTGACCATCTTTGTCTCCTTTCACAGCCTTTGTTTTAAAGTCTCTTTTATCTGATATGAGTGTTGCTACTCCTGCTTTCTTTTGGTCCCTATTTGCATGGACCACTTTCAGTCTGTATGTGTCCCCTGTTTTGAGGTGGGTCTCTTGTAGACAACATATGTAAGGGTCTTGTTTTTGTATCCATTCAGCCAGTCTTTGTCTTTTGGTTGGGGCATTCAACCCATTTACATTTAAGGTAATTACTGATAAGTATGATCCCATTGCCATTTACTTTATTGTTTTGGGTTCGAGTTTATACACTGTTTTTGTGTTTCCTATCTAGAGAATATACTTTAGTATTTGTTGGAGAGCTGTTTTGGTGGTGCTGAATTCTCTCAGCTTTTGCTTGTCTGAGAAGCTTTTGATTTCTCCTTCATATTTGAATGAGATCCTTGCTGGGCACAATAATCTGGGCTGTAGGTTATTTTCTTTCATCACTTTAAGTATGTCTTGCCATTCCCTCCTGGCTTGAAGAGTTTCTATTGAAAGATCAGCTGTTATCCTAATGGGAATTCCCTTGTGTGTTATTTGTTGTTTTTCCCTTGCTGCTTTTAATATTTGTTCTTTGTGTTTGATCTTTGTTAATTTGATTAATATGTGTCTTGGGGTGTTTCACCTTGGGTTTATCCTGTTTGAGACTCTCTGGGTTTCTTGGACTTGGGTGATTATTTCCTTCCCCATTTTAGGGAAGTTTTCAACTATTATCTCCTCAAGTATTTTCTCATGGTCTTTCTTTTTGTCTTCTTCTTCTGGGACCCCTATGATTTGAATGTTGTAGCGTTTAATATTGTCCTGGAGGTCTCTGAGATTGTCCTCATTTCTTTTAATTCGTTTTTCTTTTATCCTCTCTGATTCATTTATTTCTACCATTCTATCTTCTAATTCACTAATCCTATCTTCTGCCCCTGTTATTCTACTATTTGTTGCCTCCAGAGTGTTTTTAATTTCATTTATTGCATTATTCATTATATATTGGCTCTCTTTTATTTCTTCTAGGTCCTTGTTAAACCTTTCTTGCATCTTCTCAATCTTTGTCTCCAAGCTATTTATCTGTGATTCCATTTTGATTTCAAGATTTTGGATCAATTTCACTATCATTATTCGGAATTCTTTATCAGGTAGATTCCCTATCTCTTCCTCTTTTGTTTGGTTTGGTGGGCATTTATCCTGTTCCTTTGTCTGCTGGGTATTCCTCTGTCTCTTCATCTTGTTTAAATTGCTGAGTTTGGAGTGTCCTTTCTGTATTCTGGCAGTTTGTGGAGTTCTCTTTATTGTGGCATTTCCTCGCTCTGTGTGGGTTTGTACAGGTGGCTTGTCAAGGTTTCTTGGTTAGGGAAGCTTGTGTCGGTGTTCTGGAGGGTGAAGCTGTATTTCTTCTCTCTGGAGTGCAATGAAATGTCTAGTAATGAGTTATGGGATGTCTATGGTTTGGGGGTGACTTTGGGCTGCCTGTATCTTGGAGCTCAGGGCTCTGTTCCTTGCTGCTGGAGAATTTGCTTGGTATGTCTTGCCCTGAAACTTGTTTCACCCAGAGAGGTTTACAGCGTTATATGGAGAAGAGAAGAGTGAGGAGGGAGTTAGAGGTGACCCGAATGAGATGAGGTGGAATCAGTAGAGGAGAGAGTGGGCTATTCAGTAATCTCTTCCTTATGTGCACTTTACAACTGGACCGCTCAGAGTTGTTCACAGAGTTATACAGAGAAGAGAAGAAGGAAGAAGGTGGCAGAGGTGGCCAGGAGGATAAATGGGTGGAATGAAAAGGAGGGAGACAGCTCCAGCCAGTAATCAGTTCCCTAAGTGTTCTCCACCATCTGGAACACACAGAAATTCACAGAGTTGGGTAGAGTAGAGAGGGGTTAGGGAAGAGACACAGGCAACCTAGTGGAAAAAAGGAGAGTCCAAAGGGAGAGAGAGCAGTTAAGCCAGTAATCTCGCTCCCTAGTGAAAAATGGGTACTGAAGATTGGGTTCTTAAAGGTACAAAATTGGTAACAAATATATAAAAGCAAAAATTTAAAATCTAGAGTAGAGTTTGGAATTTCAAAAATACGATATTAAAGAAAAGAAGAAGGAAAAGAAAGAGAGAAAAAACGAACAAACAAGAACAAACAAGGTCGCAAAAATTATAAAGAAAATATAGGTACAAAATTGATAACTAATACCAAAAAGCAAAAGTTAAAAATCTAGAGTAGAGTTTGGAATTTCAAAAATACAATGTTAAAAAAAAAAAGAAGAAGAAAAAGAAAGAGAGAGGGAAAAAAAAAACAAACAAGAACAAACAAGGTCGCATAAATTATTAAAAAAAAAAAAATACAGGTACAAAATTGATAACAAATACCAAAAAGCATAAATTAAAAATCTAGAATAGAGTTTGGAATTTCAGATATACAATGTTATTTAAAAGAAGAAGAGAAAGAAACAGAGAAAAAGAAAAAGAAAAAAGAAAAAAGGGTCACAGAAGTTATATAAAAACAAAAACAAAAAAAACTAGGTACAAAATTGATAACAAATACTAAAAAGCTAAAATTAAAAATCTAGAGTAGAGTTTGGAATTTCAAAAATACAATGTTAAAGAAAAGAAGGAAAAAGAAAAAGAAAGGTCAAAAAAATTATTAAAATATATATATATACATATATATATATATGAAGTTTGCTTTAAAAAAATAGGGTCTTTTTTTTTTTTTTTTTGCAAAGTAATCGGTTATAAAAGTGGAAATTAAAGGAATAATAGAGGACTTAATTTTTTTTTTTTTTATAGGCTCACTTGTTCAGTCGCACTGAGGGTAGGGAGGGAGGGATGCTGCAAACAAATAACATTGGCGTGTGCTCGAAGTGCCTCAGCCACACTGGGTCTGCCCCCCGTTCACAGCGCGTGTAGCCTCTCTGCCCACGCTGCTCAGGCTCTAGGTTGCTCCCCCGCGAACCATCCGCGGCCGGCCCTGTGCTGCCTGTCCTTCCCAGGTCCAAGCCGCTCAGGTTCAGGCACTCGGGTAGTCCTCAGAGGCGCAGACTCTCGGTTGGGCCTGCATTTTGTGCCCTTCCCAGATCCGAGCAGCTCAGGTGATGAGGTGTTTTTGCGCGCGCGATTGCTGCGACTTATCGCCTCCCCACCGCTCAGTTATCTAGTTGTGCACCGGCACACCTTCTCAGGCAGATGTTGACCGTCCAGACCCCCAAGAAGTTTTAGTTAGCAAAGAAGCCTGCTTACAGTTTTATAGATAATGTCTCTCTGGGGCTGCGATTGTCCCCTTCCGGCTCTGGCTGCTTATCACCGGAGGGGGATGGTCTGCCGCCGGCTATCTCTGTTCAGTCCTTTATTCCATGCGCAGGCCTGGCGGTGTCATAGGTTAGGGCTGGCTTTTCGCGTGGTAGATATCCCACAGTCTGGTTTGCTAGCCCAAATGATTTCGCTCAGATAGTGCTCGGGGTATTCAGGCCAGATTCTTGCGATGCAGCCCGCGCGGCGCCTCCCTGCCCAACCCCCGCTTGCTAATGGCGGATGCAGGCGTCTGCGCTGCTTCTCTGCTGGGGGAGGTACCATAGGGCTCGCAATGTGTGGGTTTTAATTATTTATTTTTCCTCCCTGTTATGATGCCCTCTGTGCTTCCAAGGCTCGGCACAGATTCGGCAGTGAGAAGGTTTCCTGGTGTTTGGAAACCTCTCTTTTTAAGACTCCCTTCCCGGGACAGAACTCCGTCCCTCCCTCTTTTGTCCCTTTTTTTGTCTTTTATATTTTTCCCTACCTCCTTTCAAAGACTTGGGTTGCTTTTCTGGGTGCCTGATGTCCTCTGCCGGCATTCAGAAGTTGTTTTATGGAATTTACTCGGCATTTAAATGTTCTTTTGATGAATTTGTGGGGGAGAAAGTGTTCTTCCCATCCTACTCCTCCGCCATCTTAGCTCCTTGGTTACAGTATTTAATTCATTTACATTTAAGGTAATTACCTATATGTATCTTCCTCTTGCCATCATCTTAATTATTTTGGGTTTGGCTTTGTAGGCCTTTTTTCTTCCCTGCCTCTTTTGTTCTCTTCTCTTGTGTTTCTTGCCTAGGAACGTTCCTTTAGCAATTTTTGTAAAATAGCTTTGGTGGTTCTGACTTCTCTTAACTTTTGCTTGTCTGTAAAGCTTTTGATTTCTGTCGGATTTGAATGAGAGCCTTGCTAGGCAGAGTATTCTTGGTTGTAGGTTTTTCTTCTCTTTCGTCTCTTTAAATATATCTTGAACCAGGATGGGGAACACATGTATACCTGTGGCGGATTCATTTTGATATTTGGCAAAACTAATACAATTACATAAAGTTTAAAAATAAAAATACAACACAGTAAAACATAAACACAATTAAATGAGCCAAATTATACCCCATCAATGGATGAGAGAGGCGTGCCATTGACTCTGTCTGCATGGTAACTATACAGTCAATTTTCTGGATTATTAGACAAAATATGCACAAAAGCTTTTGGATGATTAACTGTGTATAATAAATCCTATTAATTTAGCCAACATTCATTGAACACCTATCATATTTCATGCACTATGATAATCACTGGAACTACCAAGATGAAAAGAGGCACAGTCCACACGCTTAGAAGCCTGACACCTTAAGTCTTTTCTTTACTGTGTAGCTTTAGATGCATTATAGATCAGCTTACATTTCTTGAATACCAAGCAAAGTCTGATACAACATGATTCGTCAAAGTTCAGCAATGCTCTTGCCTTACACGAGCATGTAAAGACAAAATTCACTTTACAGTCTATGACATTTTGGCAATATATAGACATTAAAAATATATTTCATTTTAAAAAATAAATAAATATATCTTGAACCTTCTTTCTGGCTTGCAGAGTTTCTGCTGAAAAATCAGCTGACAACTTTATGGGGATTCCCTTGTATGTTGTTTGTTTCTTTTCCCTTGTTGGTTTTATTTTTTTTTTCTTTGTATTTAATCTTTGTTAGTTTCATTAATACGTGTCTCGGTATGTTTCTCCTTGGGATTATCCTGTATAGATTTCCTTGATTGCTCAGATGGTAAAGCGTCTGTCTATGATGCGGGAGACCCAGGTTCAATCCCTGGGTTGGGAAGATCCCTTGGAGAAGGAAATGGCAATCCACTCCAGTACTATTGCCTGGAAAATCCCATGAACAGAGGAGCCTGGTAGGCTACAGTCCATGGGGTCGCAAAGAGTCAGACACGACTGAGCGACTTCATGTTCACGTTCACGTTATCCTGTATGGGACTCTCTGCACTTCCTGGACTTGGGTGGGTCCTTTCCTTTCCTTTCCTTTCCACATTACAGAAGTTTTCAACTATGATCTCTTCAAATATTTTCTCATGCACTTTCTCTTCTTCTCAAGCCCCTATGATTCAAATGTTGATACGTTTAATGTTGTCCCAGAAGCCTCTGAGACTGTCCTCATTTCTTTTCATTCTTTTTTCTTTACTCTGTTGGGCTTCCCTGATAGCTCAGTTGGTAAAGAATCTGCCTGCAATGCAAGAGACCCTGGTTCATTCCTCAGTCAGGAAGATCTGCTGGAGAAGGGATAAGCTACCCACTCCAGTATTCTTGGGCTTCCCTGTGGCTCAGCTGGTAAAGAATCCACCTGCAATTCAGGAGACCTGAGTTCTAGCCCCTAGAGAAGGGAAAGGTTACCCAATCCAGTATTATGGCCTGGAGAATTCCGTGGACTATGTAGTTCATGGGGTCACAAAGAGTCAGACACAACTGAGCAACTTTCACTTTTCACTTTTTTTCACTTTTTACTCTGTTATGTGGCAGAGATGTTCACCATTCTGTCTTCCAGGTCACTAATGCATTCTTCTACTTCATTTATTTAATGATTCCTTCTAGTATATCTTTCATTTCAGTTATTGCCTTGTTTATCTCTGTTTATTTGTCCTTTAGTTCTTCTAGGTCTTTGTTAAACTTCTTTTGTATTTTTTCTATCCATGCCTCCATTCGGTTTCTGAGATCCTAGATCATCTTTACTGTCATTCAGTTCAGTTCAGTTCAGTCGCTCAGTCGTGTCCAACTCTTTGAGACCACATGAATCACAGCACACCAGGCCTCCCTGTCCATCACCAACTCCCAGAGTTCACTCATACTCACATCCATCGAGTCCGTGATGCCATCCAGCCATCTCATCCTCTGTTGTCCCCTTCTCCTCCTGCCCCCAATCCTTCCCAGCATCAGAGTCTTTTCCAATGAGTCAACTCTTCACATGAGGTGGCCAAAGTACTGGAGTTTCAGCTTTAGCATCATTCCTTCCAAAGAAAGCCCAGGGCTGATCTCCTTCAGAATGGACTGGTTGGATCTCCTTGCAGTCCAAGGGACTCTCAAAAGTCTTCGCCAACACCACAGTTCAAAAGCATCAGTTTTTAGGCGCTCAGCCTTCTTCACAGTCCAACTCTCATATCCATACGTGACCACAGGTCAAACCATAGCCTTGACTAGACGGAACTTTGTTGGCAAAGTAATGTCTCTGCTTTTGAATATGCTATCTAGTTGGTCATAACTTTCCTTCCAAGGAGTAAGCATTTTTTAATTTCATGGCTGCAGTCGCCATATGCACTGATTTTGGGGCCCAAAATAATAAAGTCTGACACTGTTTCCATTGTTTCCCCATCTATTTCCCATGAAATGATGGGACTGGATGCCATGAACTTCCTTTTCTGAATGTTGAGCTTTAAGCCAACTTTTTCACTCTCCATTTTCACTTTCATCAAGAGGCTTTTTAGTTCTTCTTCCCTTTCTGCCATAAGGGTGGTGTCATCTGCATATCTGAGGATATTGATATTTCTCCCGGCAATCTTGATTCCAGCTTGTGTTTCTTCCAGTGCAGCGTTTCTCATGATGTACTCTGCATATAAGTTAAATAAGCAGGGTGACAATACACAGCCTTGACGTACTCCTTTTCCTATTTAGAACTAGTCTGTTGTCCCATGTCCAGTTCTAACTGTTGCTTCCTAACCTGAATACAAATTTCTCAAGAGGCAGTTCAGGTGGTCTGGTATTCCAGAAGAATTCTTGAAGAATTTTGGTATTCTTGAAGAATTTTCCACAGTTTATTGTGATCCACACAGTCAAAGGCTTTGGCATAGTCAATAAAGCAGAAATATATATTTTTCTGGAACTCTCTTGCTTTTTCCGTGATCCAGAGGATGTGGGCAAATTGATCTCTGGTTCCTCTGCCTTTTCTCAAACCAGCTTGAACATCAGGAAGTTCACGGTTCACATATTGCTGAAGCCTGGCTTGGAGAATTTTGAGCATTACTTTACTAGTGTGTGAGATGAGTGCAATTGTGCGGTAGTTTGAGCATTCTTTGGCATTTCCTTTCTGTGGGATTGGAATGAAAACTGACCTTTTCCAGTCCTGTGGTTACTGCTGAGTTTTACAAATGTGCTGGCATATTGAGTGCAGCACTTTCACAGCATCATCTTTCAGGATTTGAAATGGCTGAACTGGAATTCCATCACCTCCACTAGCTTTGTTCGTAGTGATGCTTTCTAAGACCCACTTGACTTCACATTTCAGGATGTCTGGCTCTAGGTGAGTGACCACACCATCGTGATTATCTGGGTCGTGAAGTTCTTTTTTGTACAGTTCTTCTGGGTATTCTTGCCACCTCTTCTTAATATCTTCTGTTTCTGTTAGGTCCATACCATTTTTGTCCTTTATCGAGCCCATCTTTGCATGAAATGTTCCCTTGGTATCTCCAATTTTCTTGAAGAGATCTCTAGTCTTTCCCATTCTGTTGTTTTCCTCTATTTCTTTGCATTGATCACTGAAGAAGTCTTTCTTATCTCTTCTTGCTATTCTTTGGAACTCTGCATTCAGATGCTTATATCTTTCTTTTTCTCCTTTGCTTTTCGCTTCTCTTCTTTTCATAGCTATTAGTAAGGCCTCCCCAGACAGCCATTTTGCTTTTCTGCATTTCTTTTCCACGGGATGGTCTTGATCCCTGTCTCCTGTACAATGTCACGAATCTCATTCCATAGTTCATCAGGCACTCTATCTATCAGATCTAGGCCCTCAAATCTATTTCTCACTTCCACTGCATAATCATAAGGGATTTGATTTAGATCATAGCTGAATGGTCTAGTGGTTTTCCCTACTTTCTTCAATTTAAGTCTGAATTTGACTCTGAATTCTTTTTCAGATAGATTGCTTATCTCCTCTTCATTTAGTTGTTCTTATAGGTTTTTACCTTTCTCCTTTATCTGCAACATATATCTTTGTCATCTCATTTTGTCAAACTTACTGTCTATGAGGTCTCCTTTCTGTAGGCTGTAGGATCTTCAGTTCTCTTGCTTCTGGAGTCTGCCATCTGGTGGGTAAGGTTGGTCTAGAGGTTTGTGCCAGTATCCCCTTGAGAGGGAGTTTGATTGGTGATCAGGGCCTGCCCTGTATATTGAATAGGACCTCCCCTTTGCTCTGCGGATTTCATTGCCCTGTCAGAAGCAGGTCTGCTTCCTAGTTTTTGGAGTAGAAATTCTCAGATCTATTTCTCAGCTGTGATTCTGATCTGTGCTGTGAGGTAGGTGGAATTAGAGCACTCATACTGGGAGTATAAACACTGAGTTTTCTCATTCAGAGCTATTTTCATGTGAATGTGTTCTGTTGTAGTCCCTTTTACCTATTGTATGGGCTCACAAAGTATACTGCTGTTGGCACTGCTCTTGGTCCTGCCTTTACTGTGGATATGCCAAGAACTGGCCTCATAATTCTCAGGCATTGTTTTCACCGGGCCACCAGTACAGATCCACTGATGTCAGATCCCAGCACTGCAGTAGTCATGTGCCTAGACCTACTGTGGGAGATATGGAGTCAGCTCGAACTCTATCTGCTGCTGCTGCTGCTGCTGCTGCTGCTAAGTCGCTTCAGTTGTGTCCGACTTTGTGCAACCCCATAGACAGCAGCCCACCAGACTACCCTGTCCCTGGGATTCTCCAGGCAAGAACACTGGAGCGGGTTGCCATTTCCTTCTCCAATGCATGAAAGTGAAAAGGGAAAGTGAAGTCGCTCAGTCATGTCCAACTCTTAGCAACCCCATGGACTGCAGCCCACCAGGCTCCTCCGCCCATGGGACTCTCCAGCCAAGAGTACTGGAGTGGGTTGCCGTTGCCTTCTCCATGAAATCTATCGAGTCCATCCCTAATCTTATGTGTATGTACCCACAGACCAAACAGCTACTAAAGCCAGACCCATTTCTGCTACAAGAGCACTTGCTGTCTTTTTTAATGTTCCACGGGTGCTGAATTTAGAAAGCTATCTGTAGAGGTGTAAGTTGACAGTTCATGCAGCCACAAGGAGAGATTTTGGCTCTTCTTCATCAGTCACAGAGCCCCTGGGGCTCAGCTCTGGTTTCAGCCACTGCTTTGGGCAAATTTCCTACTTGGGGGGTTTATCTGTGCCCTCTCAGAACATGTGGTGGGTCCTGGTACCCAGTCACAAATATCCTGGTAATGAGAGGTTTCTGCCCACTCTCTGGATAGTGGGGCAACTCCTGGCTCCTGCTGACAGATTTATTAGTGGGGGCAGAAGGAGATATCCACACCCTCTCAGGATAATGGGACAAGTCCCAGCACCCCCTAGTGAATTTCCTAGTAGGGAGAGCCATCCACACTGTCCTGGGACAGTCCGGGGGGTTCCAACACCCACTGATGGATTTCCCAGTTATGGAAGCTATCTGAACCATCCCAGAACAGCAAGAATCAGTCCTGGGTCCCACTGGCAGAATTCTCAGTAGCTGAATCTGTCCACACCCTTCCAGGTCAGCAGGGAGTTCTGGGACCCCCTTGCAGAATTGCTAGTGACCAGATCTGTCTGCACCTTTCCAGGTCAGAGGGGGAAAGTCCTCTAACCCACCAGCCCTTCCAGGTCAGCAGAGGCAAGTCCTGAAGCCCAGTAATGGAATTGTAATTATCAGTAACTGTCCAGTCCTCCCTGGACAGTATGGGTGGGTCCTGGCCCATGCTGTGGAATTCCCATTGGCTGGATTCATCCTTGCCTCTCCAAGTCAGTGAGGGGTGACTCCTGCAGCACACCAGAGGAATTTCCAGTGGGGGAAACTGTCCATATTTCCTTTTATTTCAATCTTGATTTTCACTTGGTGATTAAAAGCTTATTGACCACAAGGAAAATTTTTTCTCTATAATTTCATCAAGTTTTTCTTTCCACCTCTTCTCGTTTCTCTGTATAATACACTGTATGGGTATTAAAATTTATGGATCCATCTTTAATGGATCAACTCTTATTATTTCTTAACTATTCCTTATTTCTCTACTCTCTCTCCTTGCACTCAGAAAATTTACTTGCTGCAGGGGATTGGATCCAGTGGCAGAATAAGAGGATGCAGCAATCATCTTCTCTCATGAATACATCACACATACATGTGGAGAAATCCTCACTGAAAACTAGAGACAGGAGGAAAGATTCCTGGACAACCAAGGCTGTAAGAAAGAGCCACAAGGAATCCAGAGGGAAGGGAAGATAAATGACCATTGGGTTGGGATCTGGGTCCCTGGGATGGAATTGAGGGGAGATTACATGGGCGGCGATCCTCCTTGGCAAGTGAGTAGTTTGAGCCACACATTGTGCTCCTTATCCCTGGGGTCTGACAAGGGAAGACAAGCCCCTTGCCTAGTAGGAGGGCCCGTGAGACAAATAGGAAGGCTGTGGGAAGCCTGGACTCAGCTTGGAAGAAGTGCACAGTGCTTGCTTGCTACCAAGGCAGAGCAGAGAGAACCCACCAGAGGCTGGCAGGTTTCTCACATCCACCCTTCACCCACCCTAGCCTGAGCCAAGAGAGCTCTCCATCCACCCACCCACCCCCCTTACATCACAGTGCAGCTCCACAGGAAAGTGTAGGCTGCCACTACCAACGGACCAGCTCCCTTGAGACTAGAGGTGGCCCAGACATGAAGTGGCATCTGAGCAGAGAAGGAGCAGTCATGACTAGCACTTAAATAGGCCTTCCTGATCTCTCATGGTGACCAGTCCATCACAACCCACAGCCCAACACTCAGACACATAGGTACCTGAAAGAAAAACCTGCAAAATATTAAGAGAAATTAAATGAACAGGTATATTGTTGAAAGACAATACTCTAAAATGTAAATTGTTTTCAAGTTGATCCATTGATTTAAAACAAGCTCCATCAAAATCCTAGCAAATCATTTTTCTACAAATTGACTTCTTGTTTTAAAATTTAAATGGAAATACAGAGGACCCACACTAAAAATAAATAAATAAATAAAAACACTCCTGATAAAAATAACAAAATTATACTGGCAATAGTAGAGAAAAATAGATCAATTTAAAAAAACAGGAAGTGCAGACAGAGACTCATGTCAATGTGCCTCTGATCCCATTTCTCCAAGCCTGTCTGTCTATAAATCCCGGTTTCCCTAGGTCTCTCCTTTCCTACCTCAGTCCCTATTTCCCTCTGCTCAGTAAAAGCTCCAGTATTGCTGCTTTTGAGGGCCTGCCCTCCTCTCTCAATAACTGGTCCACATTCATAAAAGATCTGAAGATATTTCTACATTGGAAGTGTTGGCTATGATTCTATGAGGGTGGATGAGATTTTTACTGTTTATCTTGGATGAGGAGAAGCCTCTAAGCCAGCACAGGCTGTGACATGTGACTCCAGCTCAGACATTTCAGTTCTCAACTCCTGAACTTTGTGAAAAGCTGGCACTGCTGAGCACTGTGGAAGAGTGTGAGCAATCTCTGGACTTTGGTCAGTGGTGTACACTGAGCATCATACACCCAAACCCTGCATTCTTGATAAGAAGAATGACACCTTTGGGTTTAGCAAGGTACCAGCATGTTTAGAGTGTGATTATTCAGTATATGACTACTAATTTAAGTGGCTTCCCAAGTGGCACTAGTGGTAAAGAGCCCACCTACCAATCCAGGATACGCAAGAGACATGGGTTCAATCCTTGGATGTGGAAGATCCCCTAGAGAATGCTATGGCAACCCACTCCAGTATTCTTGCATGGAGAAACCCATGGACTGAGGAGCCTGGTGGGCTACAGTCCATAGGGAGGTGATAGTACTATCAATTTTAAATGTTTATTCTGGACTTCCCCAGTAGCTCAGTTGGTAAAGAAGCTGCCTGCAATGCAGGAGACCCCAGTTTGATTCCTGGGTTGGGAAGTCTGCTGGACAAGAGATAGGCTACCCGCTCCAGTATTCTTAGGCTTCCCTGTGGCTCAGCTGGTAAAGAATCCACCTGCAAGGTGGAAGACCTGGGTTTGATCCCTGAGTTTGGAAGATCCTCTGGAGAATGGAAAGGCAACCCACTCCAATATTCTAGCCTAGAGAATTCCATGGCCTATATATATATAGTCCATGGGGTCACAAAGAGTCAGACATAACTGAGTGACTTTCACTTCACTTCACTTCACTTCACACTTAAATAGGACCAGTGGATGAACTATATGATCAGTAGAATGAAATAAGCAAATATTAATTCTCCTAACTGCTGAAATAAGACATCTTAAAAACTAATAATCTAGGGAGGACTTCCTTGAGTAGATTATATATATTATATATATATAATATATATTACACACATCCAGTAACAAAAAGCATCATGGATCCCCAGCATTTAGACCATGTAAAACAAACATGATGAGAATCAGATTGTCAAATTACCATCTGACTTTTTTCCAGCAACTGATGACTGTTATGGTTGCATTTCTTATCTCTGTGGACACTGCCCCACAAGATCTGGGTAATTTTTTTTCTTTTTGCTAAAGTTAATTTCACTGTAGATTAATTAGTAGTTTAGGTAAGGTCACCAAGGACATTTCTGCTTGTTCCCTTAATGGCTCCCTGTGCACTTACGCAAATAAAACCAGTAAAGCACATGCTATTTCTATTCATGAATACTTATACAGTAATTCATTTCTTTGCACAGAGACCTCAGACTATCTTCACTTCTACAGCCAGGGAGAGTTGCTAGCAATTGTTTGCCATTGTTTGTCCATTCTTTCAGTCACAGACTTCAGACAAGTTTTAATAGCATTTTAATGAGAGATAAGAACTCTCATCAGATTCCATTTTCCACGTGGTGATGGTAAAAGCAGAGGTCCTGGTCTCTAGGTCACTGCATATTGCCTTGCATTTGCAGACACTCTTACCTGGAATAAAATGTGGGGCTCAAGGGGAAGTCAAAGTTAACTCAAAATTATAGCCACTAGCATCTAGTGTTTCTCAGACTCAAAAAGAAGTTTTGCATTAAATTTTCTGAAAAGTTATGGGGAACTACCAGAAAGTAAGTATGAAATGTTTGTCGTTTATGTACCTAAAAGTTTGAAAAATGGGACCATGGAAGTTTTTCTAAAAGAAGTCCCTGGGTAAGGCAGTGAGATCTTTCTGATGGAATAACCTGAGTCCAGGAAGTATCTTCACGTTCAGAGAGGATTTGAAAAGCAGTCTGAGCTGCCACTTTCTTCTGTATAACATGGTAATAAACTCGAACACAATTCTTGAGCATTTTTCTGGGAAGTGATTAGAATTAAGGTAAGAAGGGTAAGACCAAATGGAGACACATTAATAATGCTGGACTCTGATGTGTTTCTAGGGAATCTTCCTTTCTTTCATATACTATTCTATGAGTTCTAGAGGAATGCTGCTGTTGCTGCTAAGTTGCTTCAATCATATACAACTCTTTGCAATACCATGGACTGTTGCTCACCAGACTCCTCTGTCCATGGGATTCTCCAGGCAAGAATACTGGAGTGGGTTGCCATGCCCTTCTCTAGGGGATCTTCCCCATCCAAGGATGGAACCCATATCTCTCTCATATCCTGCATTTGTAGGCGGGCTCTTTACCACTAGTGCCACCTGGGAAGCCCTCTAGAGGAATGTAGAAGATAAATATGTGTGTATCTTATTGTGAAGGACAAAAGCAATGTTATCTTTAAAGAGAAAAATGAAAAATATCAATTTTATATAATTCTTCATAGCAAGATGTGAAACAGTCATAGCCTAAAAGTCCAGTATTAAATGTAATTTCTTTATGTTAATGATTTTCCTCTTCAAGCAATGATTCAAACAATGATGTGAAGTTATCTAAAAATCTCACTCCGCCATTTCCTCTGAACTGTGAACACTAAATTATACATTTTCACAATACGTAATATGGTATTAACTGGGAGTCAGTGTGTTGACAAGGATGTAGGCCCTGGGTTGTGCAGGCAGAAAGAGCTGAGGAGATGAACATTAGCAGTATGAGTGGGAAGACACGTGACTCTCAGTAAAGCATCATGTCTTAGCCTTAGAGAGCCATCTGATGGGCTCACATTATTCAAAGGTTTCCAACACTCTGGCAAACCCCTTATCCCATGACAGTAGGTGAGCTGACTTTTCCTGTGAAGGTGTCTAAAAATCCTATCATGCTGTAGCAATCCTCCTCAATAGAAAAGACATAATGCCTTCTCTAAACTTAGAGGGAAACAACACTTAAGGTATTTTCTGAGTAATATCTTAAAACATCACATGAAAAAAACATTCATGTTACAAAAAAAAAAAAAAAATGGTGTCTTATGGGGAGATTTCTTCTATTCATTTACTAAAGTAAACCAGATGCCCTGGAAATACTGTTTGCAACCAAGACATTTGAAAAGCTGATATTTTAATTAATGTGTTATTATTAGAATTGACACTAAAAATCCTAAAATTACAATTTCCTAGAAACAATTAAGCTTTGGATCTGATGTGAACTGGCCCAAATTCTAGCTCTGACACTTCTTAAAAGTCCATTATCACTCTCCTCACTGGGCATGGTGGGTGAACAGATAGGAAGTGTGAGAAATGAAAAATGCACAAGGGCTTCCTGGTAGGCAGTGAAATGATGGCTTCTCTAACACGAAACAACACAGGAGGCCATCACGTAGGGAAACACAAAAGGATGGATTGTGATTCTTTATCCGCTTTTAAGAACATGCACGCTTAATAGCCAGGTTTTGTTTATTCTCTGTGTCATGTTTAGTCTTTGTTAATATTAATGCCTGATGATACCTGTTCTTTGTGGGAATAGCTGCAGAGCCTGGGTCTATCCTTGGGCCAGACTACTAAGAACAAAGAGGTTTCCTGAAGCCATGAGAGTAGTAGCAATGATAAGTAACATTTCAAGGATGAGATGTGTCCTCAGAGAAAGAAATCATGGCAAAGAAGGCAGTTATTTCCCTAAGATATATTCTCACTCTTCTGCATCTTGGAGGATATAGCCTCAGAAGGATTTGGGGAGCTTAAATATCTGTGCATAAACTATAGAACCCCAATAAGGATCATGGAAGCCTAAGGTCAGGATTCCATTTCTCCGGAAAATCATCAGAACATCCCATTGGTCAGTGATCTGTGAAGGCGTAGGATGGGTGGAACGTTAGACAACAGATGGAATTCCTGTTGAAACAGGAATTCAGGGGGGGAAAAGCATGCTGTTAAAACTGGTACACAAGAGAGACACAAACTAATCTTTCAGCACATTATCTATTATGAAAGGGGCTCAAAGAAGAAATTCTAGAGGGGGATGGGACTTAGGAAATTTAATGATAACTCTCATACTGTTCCTCAGTTCAGTCAGTTCAGTAGCTCAGTCATGTCCGACTCCACGATCCCATGGACTGCAGCACACCAGGCTTCCCTATCTATCACCAACTCCTGGAGATTGCTCAAACACATGTCCATCAAGTCAGTGATGCCATCCAATCATCTCATCCTCTGTCATCCCCTTTTCCTCCTGCCTCAATCGTTCCCAGCATCAGGGTCTTTTCTAATGAGTCAGTTCTTCACATCAAGTGGCCAAAGTATTGGAGCTTCAGATTCAGCATCAAGACTGTTCCTAGGTCACTCAAATAGTAAAAACAAGATTAAGAAATTATTTGAAAAGGATAACTTTTGCAAAGCATGAAAAATAGTACAACTAAGGCACTGGTGGCTTTTTTATTACCATAAGATAAAATAATGACTTATTGACATGTTGTGCTAACAATTAGAATGATAAAATTTGTATGCATCTGTTTCTATTACTCAACATTTGTGAGTATCCTATTCTACACTGAGGATTAGGGATACCACAGTGGCTGCCAAAATTTCAGAGGACTGTGACATAGATGTTAAAACTGATCCTGTAACTAGAACGGAAATAAAATTTCAGATGAATGCTTTTCATGAACATTCTGAAGATGAATTTAATGTAGAGTCCAGGGAAATGAAGTATGATTCAATCACTTTTCTACGTCATGATTATTGATGATCAAGTAAAAGCTTTAAAATGTGCATCTGCTGCCTAATTCAGAGAAGGCAATGGCACCCCACTCCAGTACTCTTGCCTGGAAAATCCCATGGATGGAGGAGCCTGGTGGGCTGCAGTCTATGGGATCGCTAAGAGTCAGACACGACTGAGCGACTTCACTTTCACTTTTCACTTTCATGCATTGGAGAAGGAAATGGCAACCCACTCCAGTGTTCTTGCCTGGAGAATCCCAGGGACGGGGGAGCCTGGTGGGCTGCCGTCTATGGGGTCGCACAGAGTCAGACACGACTGAAGCAACTTAGCAGCAGCAGCTGCTGCTTCCTGATTCACTACTTTATTCTACATAGCTTGTTGAAATTTATTTTTATATTCTATTCCTCAGATTAAACACTTATAATCTATTAATACAGACTTCTTATGTATCTGAAGATAGTGATGAAAAATCATTCTGCAATAACAACATTCATCCTACTAGGATTAACAGACGACCCAAGACTACAGGTTTTTCTTTCAGTGTTTCTGTTTCTCACCTACACTTCCACTGTTGCTGGAAATCTAGTCATTATCCTCATCACTCTGGTGAGCTCTCGCCTTAAAACACCCATGTACTTTTTCCTTCGTAATTTCTCCATCTTAGAAATAATCTTTACAACTGTCTGTGTTCCTCGATTCCTGTACAGCATGACCACTGGAGACAAACGAGTGACCTATAATGCTTGTGCCATCCAGTTATTTTTTGTCATCCTCATTGGGGCAACAGAATTTTTTCTTCTAACTGCCATGTCCTATGACCGCTACGTGGCCATCTGCAAGCCCCTGCACTACAGCACCATCATGAGTGAAAAGGTCTGCACCATTCTGGTCCTTTGCTCTTGGCTGATTGGGTTAATTGTCATACTCCCACCACTTAGCCTGGGAGTTCAGCTAGATTTCTGTAACTCCAATCTCATTGACCATTTTGGCTGTGATGCATCTCCTCTTCTAAAGATTGTGTGCTCAGACACTCAATTTATAGAGCAACTTGTTTTAATCATGGCGGTGCTGACCCTCATACTCACACTAGTCTGTGTAATTGTGTCTTACACATACATCATCAAGACTATTTTAAGACTCCCTTCAGCTCAGCAAAGAAAAAAGGCTTTCTCTACCTGTTCTTCCCATATGATTGTAGTTTCCATCACTTATGGGAGTTGCATCTTTATCTATATCAAACCAGCAAAGGAAGGTGTGACCATTAATAAGGTGGTGTCCCTTCTCAACACTTCCATTATTCCTTTGATGAACCCTTTCATTTATACTCTACGGAATAAGCAAGTCAAACAAGCCTTCAGGGACTCTATTAAAAAAATGGCATTTCTTTCCAAAAATTAGGTGACTAAAAATATTTTATAAAGTAAAAATATATATACATAAGTATTTCATCTTTTACTATGTGTTCTAATTCAGATCTACAGAGCAGAACTAAAGGTACAGTCTGATTAATTACTGAAATTTCTTTTCTATTTCTCTGAGAACCATGGCCTGAAAAAAGTGTTATGGCCTTAATTCAAATAGGCCTTCATTCCTTATGGCTTACTTTCATAAGTAGGAATGAATATAGATTTCCAGAATCTATACAACCCCTCACCATCCTGATAGCTGAACAATAAAAAGACAGTAACAAAAATATGAGATGGATTTTTTTCTATTCATTCCTCTAGTTTTACAGCTCTTTGGGAGCAAAATTATTTATCTTAGGATTCCTTCCTGATCTAGCATCCACTATCAAGAAGAATAAGTTGGCCTTTCCTGGTGGCTCAAGTGGTAAAGAATCTGCCTGCCAATGCAGGAGAGACAGGTTAGATCCCTGGTCTGGGAAGATCCCACATGTCGTGGAGCAACTAAGCCTGTGTGCCACAACTATTGAGCCTGTGCACTAGAGCCCGGGAGCTACAACTACTGAGCCTACAAATTGCAACTACTGAAGCCTATACCCTAGAGCCTGTGCTCTGCAACAAAGGAAGTCAAGGCAATGAGAAGCCTGTGCACCACAACGAAGAATAGCCCCCACTTGTTAGTGAAAAGCCTGCACAGCAGCAAAGACCCAGCACAGCAAAAAATATATAAATAAAAGAATAGGTAGATGTAATTTTTCTAATCTTGTTTTTTATAATGCACCCCACCTTGCTACAAACTAAAATGGAACTATTTCATTATACTTGCTGTTAAACTTTTTTGATGTTTTTATTTTTTTTATTTTGGGCATTACTGCCCTTTGTTTTGTTTTTTCCAGTTTCATTTGTATATAATTAGCAAATAGCATTGTATTAGCTTAAGTTATACAACATTATGATTTGATATACGTATATTGAGAAATGGTTACCACAATAAGTTTTGATAACATCTATTATCTCACATAATTACAGTTTCTATGTGATGAGACCACTTTAAGATGTTGTTTCTTGGCAACTTTTACATAAACTACAGAGTATTTTTAACTCAAGTCACCATAGTGTACATTACATCCTCAGGACATATTTATCTTATGACCAGAATTTTGTACCCTTGACACCCTTTATGCATTTCCCTCAGCCTTGGCCAACCACCAATCTGTTCTCTGTTCCTATGCATTTGATCTTTTTGGATTCCACACACAGGTGATATCGTACAGTATTTGTCTTCCTTCCTCTGTTTTACTTATTTTACTTAGAATAATGCCTTTCCTTCTTTTTATGACTGAATGATATTCTTTTCTATATATACCACCTCTTCTTTATCCATTCATAGACCATCTATGGATACTTAGGTTGTTTACATGTTTGGGGCTATTTTAAATAATGTCACAATAAACTTGGGAGTGCAAATATTTCAATGAAATATGTAATGCCATTTCCTTGAATTACCAGAAGAGGGACTACTGGATCATAATATACTTCTATTCTATATTATAAAGCTATTTTTATATTTAATATATATATTATAGTACTAAACAGAATGCCAAGGTTCCCTTTTCCTTATACTTACCAATACTTATCTTTTTATTATTATTTTATTGTTATTATAGCCAAACAGGTGTAAGGTGAAATTTGATTGAAGTTTTGATTTGCTTTTCCCTGATGATTAGTGATATTAAGCACCTTTTCATGTACCTGCTGGCTACTTTATATCTTCTTAGGAAAAATGTATATTTAAGTTCTCTGCCCATTTTTTGCTTAAGTTGTTGAGATACCTTTACTATTAAGTTGTACAAGTTCCTTGTATATATAGGATAAGAACTGCTTTTCAGATATATAACTTGCAAACATTTTCTCCCATTCCACAGGTTGTGTTTTCACTTTGTTTATTCTTTCCTTTTCAGTACAGAAGCTTTTTAGTTTGATTTTGCTTCTCATTTAATTTTGCTTTTGTTGCTTGAGCTTTTGGTGTCATATTCAAAAAAATCGTTGCCAATATCAAGGAGCTTTCCCCCTATACATTATTCTAAGAGTTTTACACATTCAGGTCTTAATATATAAGTCTTAAGTTAATTTTGTTTTGATTTTTGTTTATGGTGTAAGATAAGGGTCTAGTTTCACTCTTTGCATGCGGATATACAGCTTATCCCATCATTTATTGAAGAGTCTGTTCTTTCCCCATTGTGGGTGACCACCTATTTTAGTCCTACAGACAGTATGGTCACCTAAACAACACCAAAAATCTCTTCAGATCACACACACACTTTTCTGGCCACTATGATAATGACACTTATTTTATATGTTAGGTTTAAGTGATGCCACCTGATGCCTACACTACAGGTTTCCATCACTCCATCGAATTCAGGAAGCTCTTTTTGATAGCAATATTTTCTGTTGTCACCCCTTGCCTTCAAAGAATATTCACTACGAAGTACTTCAGGAAGGCAAGTCTCCTCATCAACAGTGTATTTCGCAGAGGCTGATGAATGGAATGTACCCTAGAACTTCCAGGGCCATTCTTATACAGTAGGCAAGGAAGTCTTACATAATAAATCTACTTCAGTTTTCCAGTCTCCCTAAGTCTTTGGCTGCATCCTCGACAACATAAAGAAGTTCTGGAATTTCAACTTCATCCAGTGTAGGGAGTCGAGGGGTACTGGGGAAATGAACACATTTTCAATAGGTTTCCCATATTTTTCTATATTTGCTTCTTTTTGTCCCCCTTCTCTACAAGGATGATGTTTAAAAACATTAATGCACATTTAATTTGTACATTTGGGCCAAATTGAGTCCTGTCCAAACATTTGAGAGGCCAGAACTTGAAAGGATAAAACTGTTTCTAAATGATTCAAATATTACCAGAATAAACTGAAAGAATCTTCATAAATATACAGATACATCGAGGCTTCCAGAAGGTAAAATCCATAATGTCTGATATAATCAAAATACCCAGACATTCAAAGAAGCAGGAAATCCAGCATATAATGAGAACAATGAATAAAAATAGACCCCAAAATGGCACAGATAATATAATTAAAATAGAATATAGCTTAAATAGCACTATAACTATATCCAGTAGGTTGAAGACTATAGAAAAAGAATATTTTAAGTAAAAATATTAAAATTATTTAAAATATTAAAATCAAACTTACAGAGATTAAAACTGCACCATTGAGAAAAATAAGCATTGAGTAGTTTTAATATCAATTAAATATTACAGAAGAAAAATTCTGCTAACTGGAAGAAGCAGCAATAAAAGTTCTCTACATAAAACATGCAAAGAAATAGATCCTTAAACAAAATTAACAGAGCATCAGGAAACTGTGAGATAAATTCAAGAGGCCTTATACGTTGTATAGTTAGAGTCTCCTTTTAAAAATAGCAAGGACTGAAAAAGTTTTTGAAGAAATGAGCAGGTGATGTCAGCAACATAGTGGAGTGAAAAATAACTTTGTCTCTCCCCTTCAATCTACAACCAGTAAAACATCCACAATGCAACCCAAGAATATTCTATCCAGCAAAGTTATCATTCAGATATGAAGGAAAAATAAAGACTTTCCTAGACAAATAAAAGTTTAGGAGGTTCATCAACACTAGACCTACGTTATGCATGCCTGCTAAGTCACTTCAGTCGTGTCTTACTCTGTGCAACACTCTGGACTGTGTAGCTCATCAGGCTCCCCTGTCCATGGGATTCTCCAGGAAAGAATCCTGGAGTGGTTTACCGTGCTCTTCTCCAGCGGGCCTTTCACACTCAGGGATGGAACCCATGACTCTTACATCTCCTGCATTGGCAGATGGGTTCTTTTCCACTAGCACCACCTGGGAAGCCCAGACCTGCCTTATAAGAAATGATAAAGGGGGAAGGCTCATAGCAATGCAGGCACACCTCAAGAAACAAGAAAAAAGTCAAATAAATAACCTAACTCTACACCTAAAGCAACTAGAAAATGAATAAATGAAGAACCCCAGGGGTAATAGAAGGAAAGAAATCTTAAAAGTTAGGGCAGAAATAAATGCAAAAGAAACAAAAGAGACCATAGCAAAAAATCAATTAAGACAAAAGCTGGTTCTTTGAGAGGATAAATAAAACTAACAAACCATTAGCCAGACTCATCAAGAAACAAAGGGAGAAAAATCAAATAATTAAAATTAGAAATGAAAATGGAGAGATCATAACAGACAACACAGAAATACAAAGGATCATAAGAGACTACTACCAGCAATTATATGCCAATAAAATGGACAACTTGAAAGAAATGGACAAATTCTTTGAAAAATACAACTTTCCAAAACTGAACCAGGAAGAAATAGAAAATCTTAACAGACCCATCACAAGCACAGAAATTGAAACTGTAATCAGAAATCTTCCAGCAAACAAAAGCCCAGGTCCAGACAGCTTCACAGCTGAATTCTACCAAAAATTTAGAGAAGAGCTGACACCTATCCTACTCAAACTCTTCGAGAAAATTGCAGAGGAAGGTAAACTTCCAAACTCATTCTACGAGGCCACCATCACCCTAATACCAAAACCTGACAAAGATGCCACAAATAAAGAAAACTACAGGCTAATAACACTGATAAACATAGATGCAAAAATCCTTAACAAAATTCTAGTAATCAGAATCCAATAACACATTAAAAAGATCATACATCATGACCACGTGGCCTTTATCACAGGGATACAAGGATTCTTCAATATCTTCAAATCAATCAATGTAATACACCACATTAACAAATTAAAAAATAAAAAACATATGATTATCTCAATAGATGCAGAGAAAGCCTTTGACAAAATTCAACATCCATTTACGATTTAAAAAAAAAAAAAAGAAACTCTCCAGAAAGCAGGAATAGAAGGAACATACCTCAACATAATAAAAGCTATATATGACAAACTCACAGCAAACATTATCCTCAATGGTGAAAAATTGAAAGCATTTCCCCTAAAGTCAGGAACAAGACAAGGGTGCCCACTTTCACCACTACTATTCAACATAGTTTTGGAAGTTTTGGTCACAGCAATCAGAGAAGGAAAAGAAATAAAAGGAATCCAAATTGGAAAAGAAGAAGTAAAACTCTCACTGTTTGCATATAAACTAAGGAAAGGAAATGAAACATAGAATGGTAAGACATTTTAGATACAATATATGATAGATTTTAAAAGAAATCTGACTATTTGAACATGTTGAGAAAAAGAATCATTACCATCAATTTAAAGTTTTACAGTAATCTTGTCTGTTAGGAATCATGTAAATGGAAAACTTTGTATGGAAGTAGTTCATCTCATCTACAAGGAGGCCAAGAAGACAGTGGAAGATAATGAAAAACTAGTATATGTCTTAAAAACAATGAAGCTAATTTCTAAAATGTGTTTAGAGATTTGAAAACCTGTATTGGAAATGTGGTTGCAAGAGTTTGACTGTTTTTGAATTTATAGAATTATTTCTCCCTTTTATTTATTGTTTATATTCTAAAGTTTTTATTTGTAAAATTTGTCAATTGTCATAATTGTATCCTTGGGTAAAATCTTGCAAAATAGATGCATTCTCGATTTTGCAGAGAATTTTAGCTTTATGTAAAGATTAGTCAAGTAATCCATAAATTCTTTTATTTTTTTAATTTAAATTTTTTATTTATTTTAATTGGAGGCTAATTACTTTACAATATTGTATTGGTTTTGCCAATACATCAACATGAATCCTCCACAGGTGTACACATGTTCCCAATCCTGAACACCCTTCACACCCCCCTCCCCATACCATCCCTCTGTGGCAAGAATATACAGAAGAACTGTACCAAAAAGATCTTCACGACCCAGATAATCACGATGGTGTCATCACTGACCTAGAGCCAGACATCTTGGAATGTGAAGTCAAGTGGGCCTTAGAAAGCATCACTACGAACAAAGCTAGTGGAGGTGATGGAATTCCAGTTGAGCTATTTCAAATCCTGAAGGATGATGCTATGAAAGTGCTGCACTCAGTATGAGAGCAAATTTGGAAAACTCAACAGTGGTCACAAGACTGGAAAAGGTCCGTTTTCATTCATATCCCAAAGAAAGGCAATGCCAAAGAATGCTCAAACTATCACACAATTGCACTCATCTCACATGCTAGTAAAGTAATGCTCAAAATTCTCCAAGCCAGGCTTCAGCAATACATGCACGGTGAACTTCCAGATGTTCAAGCTGGTTTTAGAAAAGGCACAGGAACCAGGTATATAACTGGCAACATCTGCTGGATCATGGAAAAAGCAAGAGAGTTCCAGAAAAACATCTATTTATGCTTTATTGACTATGCCAAAGCCTTTGTGTGGTTCACAATAAACTTTGGAAAATTCTTCAAGAGATGGGAAAACCAGGCCACCTGACCTGCCTGTTGAGAAACCTATATGCAGGTCAGGAAGCAACAGTCAGAACTGGACATGGAACAACAGACTGGTTCCAAATAGGAAAAGGAGTACGTCAAGGCTGTGTATTGTCACCCTGCTTATTTAACTTATATGCAGAGTACATCATGAGAAAAGCTGGGATGGAAGAAGCACAAGCTGGAATCAAGATTGCCAGGAGAAATATCAATAACCTCAGATATGCAGATGACACCACCCTTATGGCAGAAAGTGAAGAGGAACTAAAAAGCCTCTTGATGAAAGTGAAAGTGGAGAGTGAAAAAGTTGGCTTAAAGCTCAACATTCAGAAAATGAACATCATGGCATCTAGTCCCAGAACTTCATGGGAATTAGATGGGGAAACAGTGCAAGCAGTGTCAGAATTTATTTTGGGGGGCTCCTAAATCACTGCAGATGGTGACAGCACCCATGAAATTAAAAGACAGTTACTCCTTGGAAGGAAAATTATGACCAACCTAGATAGCATATTGAAAAGCAGAGACATTACTTTGCCAACCCTAGTCAAGGCTATGGTTTTTCCAGTGGTCATGAATGGATGTGGGAGTTGGACTGTGAAGAAAGCTGAGTGCCAAAGAATTCATGCTTTTGAACTTTGTGTTGCAGAAGACTCTTGAGCGTCCCTTGGACTACAAGGAAATCCAACCAGTCCATTCTGAAGGAGATCAGCCCTGGGTGTTCTTTGGAAGGAATGATGCTAAAGCTGAAACTCCAGTACTTGGGCCACCTCACGTGAAGAGTTGACTCATTGGAAAAGACTCTGATGCTGGGAGGGATTGGGCACAGGAGGAGAAGGGGATGACAGAGGATGAGATGGCTGGATGGCATGACTGACTTGATGGATGTGAGTATGAGTGAACTCCGGGAGTTGGTGATGGACAGGGCGGCCTGGCGTGCTGCGATTAATGGGGTTGCAAAGAGTTGGACACGGCTGAGCGACTGAACTGAAGTGAACTGCACAACAAAGGAAACTATAAGCAAGGTGAAAAGACAGCCTTCAGAATGGGAGAAAATAATAGCAAACGAAGCAAGGGACAAAGAATTAATCTCAAAAATATACAAGCAACTCCTGTAGCTCAATTCCAGAAAAATAAATGACCCAATCAAAAAATGGGCCAAAGAACTAAACAGAGATTTCTCCAAAGAAGACATACAGATAGCTAACAAACACATGAAAAGATGCTCAACATCACTTATTATCAGAGAAATGCTAATCAAAACCACAAAACCAGTCAGAATGGCTGCAATCCAAAATCAACAAGCAATAAATGCTAGAGAGGGTGTGGAGAAAAGGGAACCCTCTTACACTGTTGGTGGGAACGCAATCTAGTACAGCAATAGAACTGACATATGACCCAGCAATCCCACTCCTGGGCATGCACACCAAGGAAACCAGAATTGAAAAAGACATGTGTACCCCAATGTTCATCACAGCACTGTTTATAATAGCCAGGGCATGGAAGCAACCTAGATGTCCATCAGCAGACGAATGGATAAGAAAGCTGTGGTACATATACACAACGGAGTATTACTCAGCCATTAAAATAATACATTTGATCGGTGCTAATGAGGTGGATGAAACTGCAACCTATTATACAGAGTGAAGTAAGCCAGAAAGAAAAACACCAATACAGTATACTAACACATATATATATGGAATTTAGAAAGATGGTAATGATAATCCTGTATGAGAGACAGCAAAAGAGACAAAGATGTATAGAACAGTCTTTTGGACTCTGTGGGAGGGCGAGGATGGGATGATGTGGGAGAATGGCATTGAAACATGTATAATATCATATGTGAAATGAATCGCCAGGTTCTATGCATGATACAGGATGCTTGGGGCTGGTGCACTGGGATGACCCAGAGGGATGGTATGGGGAGGGAGGTGGGAGGGGGGTTCAGGAGGGGGAACACATGTACACCTGTGGTGGATTCATGTTGATGTATGGCAAAACCAATGCAATATTGTAAATTAATTAGTCTCCAATTAAAATAAATAGATTTATATATTTTTTAAAAGAAATGATAAAAAGAGCTCTTCTACCAGAAACAAAATGGCAAAAGCACAGAAAACTTTTAGTAAGGTGATAAATACAAAGACAGAATCAGAAAATTGAAAGTCTTTATCAGAATAGATTTTTAACCACTTTGTTATAGCATAAGGGAAATTAGGAAAAAATAGCTATAGCTACTTCAATTTGGTAACAAACTCAGCATATAAAAAGGGATAATTTATACATCAAAACACTAAAAGGGAAGAAGAAAAGTTGGAATCCATATAGGTTAAATGATGATAAGATGCTATCAGTAGAGAAATGAGCTATTTTATCTCCAAGACATTTTATACAAACCCCATAGTAACAATAAAACATAAATCTAAAGGAGGAGCTAAAATGGCGGAGGAATAGGATGGGGAGACCACTTTCTCCCCCACAAATTCATCAAAAGAACATTTAAACGCTGAGTAAATTCCACAAAACAACTTCTGAATGCCGGCAGAGGACATCAGGCACCCAGAAAAGCAGCCCATTGTCTTCAAAAGGAGGTACGAAAAAATATAAAAGACAAAAAAAAGACACAAAAGAGGGAGGGACAGAGCTCCATCCAGGAAGGGAGTCTTAAAAAGAGAGAAGTTTCCAAACACCAGGAAACACTCTCACTGCCAAGTCTGTGGAGAGCCTTGGAAGCACAGAGGGCAACATAACAGGGAGGAAAAGTGAATAAATAATTAAAACCCACATATTACAAGCCCAGTGGTTAACTCCCCCAGCGGAGAAGCAGTGCAAATACCTGCACCTGCCACTAGCAAGCGGGGGCTAGACAGGGAAGTGCAGGCTGCATCGCTTAGAGTAAGGATCTGGCCTGAATGCCCCGAGCGCTATCTGAGCGAACTACCCTGGGCAAGCAAACCAGACTGTGGGATAACTACCACGCGAAAAGCCAGCCCTAACCTAAGACACCGCCAGGCCCACGTACAGAACAAAGGACTGAACAGAGATAGCCAGCTGCAGACCATCCCCCTCCAGTGACAGGCAGCCAGAGCCGGAAGGGGGCAATTGCAGCCCCAGAGATACATTATCTACAAAACTGTAAGCAGACTTCTTTGCTAACTAAGACTTCTTGGGGTTCTGGATGCTCAACATCCGCCTAAGAAGGTGTGCTGGTTGTACACCCAGAAAACCAAGCAGCAGGGACAGGGGAGGCGATAAGTCACAGCGACCACGCTCGCCAAACACCTCATCACCTGAGCTCCTCAGACGTGGGAAGGGCACAAAACGGAGGTGCAACCGAGTCTGCGCCTCTGAGGACTACCCCAGTGCCTGAACCTGAGTGGCTTAGACCTGGGAGGTGCAAGCAGCCCAGGGCTGGCCTCGGATGGTTCCTGGCAGAGCAACCTAGAACCTGAGCAGTGTGGGCAGGGAGGGTATACGCGCCGTGAGCGGGGGCAGGCCTATTGTGGCTGAGGCACTGCGAGCACACGCCAGTGTTCTTTGTTCACAGCATCCCTCCCTTCCCACAGTGTGACTGAACAAGTGAGCCTAAAAAAAAAAAAAAAAAAAAAAAGTGTCCACCACCGCCCCATTTGTGTCAGGGCGGAAATCAGACACTGAAGAGACCAGCAAACAGAAGAAGCTAAAACAGAGGGAACCACCTAGGAAGCGACAGGTGCAATAGATTAAAACCGTGTTGTTAGTACCGACTACACCAAAAGGGGCCTATAGATCCTGAGAAACATAAGCTGGACCAAGGAACTAGCTGAAAATGAACTGACCCCACAATACCCACAACACCAGAAAAAGTCCTAGATATATTCTTACTATTTTTATGATCATTCTTTTTTTTTTTTTAATTTTTAAAAATTTTTAAGTTCTCTATTACTCCTTTAATTTTCACTTTTATAACCTACTATTACTTTGCAAAAAAAAAAAAAGACCCTATTTTTTAAAGCATACTTCATAAATATTTTTTTTTATAATTTTTGTGACTTTGTTTTCCTTTTCCTTTTTTCTTTCTTTTTTTTTTCTCTTCGTTTCTTTAACTTTGTATTTTTGAAATTCCAAACTCTACTCTAAATCTCTAGATTTTTAATTTCTGCTTTTTGGTATCTGTTATCAATTTTGTACCTATACTTTTTTTTATAATTTTTGTGACTTTTTTTTCTCTCTTTCTTTGTCTTCTTCTTTTCTTTAACATTGTAATTTTGAAATTCCAAACTCTACTCTAGATTTTTAATTTTTGCTTTTTGGTGTTTGTTATCAATTTTTTACCTTTAAGAACCTAATCTTCAGTACCCATTTTCACTTGGTAGCAAGATTACTGACTTAACTGCCCTCTCCCCCTTTGGACTCTCCTTTTTCTCCACCAAGTCATCTCTGTCTCCTCCTGCGGGGAGCCGGTGGGAGGCACTCCGCCCATGGCAAAGGTCATGAGGAAGGAGGCTCGACATACGCAAAGGCGGAATTGAGCCTCAGGAGTCCCCCTGGAAATCCTCGAGCATCTACCCCCATAACCAGAGCCTGCCTACTTTACTACTTTGTGCTCTCACCTACTCCTCTGACTTTATGAGGGGCTGAACCCCACCACCTCTTTCGGAGAAGGGGTTAACTTAGAGCTCCAGTTAATAAAAACTCCTGGGCGTGACAAGAGTGTTTTAACCTACAAACTCCTCTGAAGGTTCTCTAGCCTGCCTGACAGGCTTGTCCGGCCACATGTGATTGCTCACAGCCTCCCAGCCGTGAGAGGCATGAGATGCTTTAAACCTTCTAAAAACAGGTTCTTTAGAGAAGTTAGAAAATTATTAGTATAAGTATAGTGGGCTGATTAGAAATTGTATTAATGAAAGGTTTTTCATTTGTTGAGCCAATGTTTGTTGCTAAGTCTCCACATCCCCTGCCCTTACACACATTAATGAATATACAGAAGAAATAAGTATTAACCTTTGATATTAATCACATTAGACCTTAGGCTAAGTAAATTCTTTAACTTTATTTGGGTGGTGTCTGTTTTAAGAATAATCACCCCTGGAGAAATAAGTGTCCTGGTTGACTGACCGCTGTCACAAGGAGAGGGTCATAAATTGTTAGCAGGCCCCCTGGCCAGAAGATGATGTAACACCCCTAAGACCTCTGTATACATTTGTATGAAGCACCTGACTTTGATAAAAGTCAGGACTTCTGACCCCGTGTGACTTTTGCATAACATCTCAGTGTATAAAAGTAGACCATGGAAAATAAAGAATTGGGATCAGTTCCTCGAAAGACTGGTCTCCCCATGTCTCTCTCTCTCTCAAACTCTGGCTGAGTCTCCATCTGGAGCGCGGAACCTGCCATGCTTACTAATTATGCCTGGGCTTCTAAGACCTGACCAGGGAGGCCTCAGTGTCTCCTCTCCTTCTGGAGAATGGAAGGACACCTGTGGCCTATGTAAGTGGTGCAAGCTCCTTGTCTTGAACTTTTATTGGTCTCCTGCATAAACCAAGCTACTCAACCTCTTTTCTCCACTGAATTTTCCTACTGAGCTATCCTCATTCTATTACTCTTTATATCTCTAATTAATATCTAATTGAAGCTATTGTATCCTGATCCTTGCCGACGCCGTCCCCGCTTCGAACTCCCTGGATCGGCCGGGGCTGGACCCCGGCAGGTGGCGCCCGAGACAGGCAATTCAAAGGTAGGTTCCCCAGAACAATTTGGGTCATCAGCCCTGTTTTCCCCCTCAGAGCAATTAGGGTCATCAGCCCTATTGCCACCCCCCCCCAAAACAATCTGGGTCACCAGCCCTGTTGTTCCCCCTCAGAGCAGTTTGGGTCATCAGCCCTACTGCTCCTCCCTCGGAACGATTAGGGTCATCAGCCCTATTGTTCCCCCAGTGTTCGGGATGGCTAGGACCCCACTCAGGGTGCCACGGACCCCTCTGTAGGATAGACAGGGCGAGTAGGAGTGGGAAGTGTTGAAAGTGTTAAAGAGTTAGAGTTAGAGAAAAAAAAACGGTTTATGAAGTTAAAAGGCCAAAGAAAAGCCTGATCTTTTGAAAGCTAAAAGCTTTATCTTCTATTATATTTAACTTTCTGACATGGATAACACTGAAACTAAGAACGGCAACTCTTTATACAAGTAATCTTGAAACTGTTAAAGAGGGTACTGTTAATTTAGATACTTGGGTTAAGGTAAAAAACAACTAAACACTTATCCTATAAATGTGATTAAAAATGTTCTGGACCCCCGTCATGAGGCTGTGGGATAACCTATGGTAGAGGCTATAGCGGTGGATGGTAGTGGGTCTCCACCTTCTGTGCAGATCATATTTTCTGCCATTGATGAAGAAAAGGAGAGAGACTGTGCTCTACCTCCCGAGGAGTGAGAGGGCTTACAGGACGCTGTGGCTGGGTGCCCTGGCGAGCCCCTTCCTCCTCTGCACAAACCTTTAAAAATTTATCCAACAATTTCGATTTATGGTGACTACCCCACCTCCGCTTGCACCTCCCAGGGCCTAAGAATTCCCCAGTTTACATCCAAAGCCTCCAAGAACATTGCCTAAGGCTGAAAAAGATAAAAAGTTTTCTTTTAAACAAAGGAGCTTTTAAAAAATACACAATATACAGAGCCTGATCCTTGAAGAAAACCCTCTCAGGGGGACCTCACCCAAGCGGGAAAAAAAAAAAAAAAAAACAGAGAGAAAAATAAAAAGAAAAAATAAAAAAAGTGAAAAAGAAAAAAGGAAAGAAAATAGAGAAAGATCTAAATATAGAAAAAGAACTAAAGAGTGAAAAGGAGAGAGGAATGGAGGAGGAAGGAATCAGGGAACGCAGCAAGATAGAGAAAGGAAGAAAGAAAGTTAGAAAAAGAGACACAGAGAGAAAGAGAGGGAGGAGGGAAGAAAAGTTAGAGGAAAGAGGGTAAAGGGAAAGAAACGAAGGAAAGAGAAGGTAGCAGAAAAAGGAAGGGGGAGAGAAAAGTGAGAAAGGCAGGAAGAGAAGGAGAGAGAGAGAGATAGTAAGAAGGAAGAAGGGAGAATGAAAGAGGGAAACAAGAAGGAAATGATAGAAAGTAAAAGAGAAGAGGAAGGAAAGAAGATAGAGTGTGGGAAAGAAAACTTGAGAAAGATTGAAAGAGAAGAAGAAAGAAAAAATCAGCAGAGGAGAGAGGAGAGGACTTACAGGACACTGTGGCCAGGCACCCTGGAGAGCTCCCTCCCCCTCTGCGCAAACCTTTAAAAACCTTATCCACCAATTTCTGATTTAAGGCGATAGCCGCTGCCTCCGTTTATGCCTTCCAGGGCCCAAAATTTCTCCACTTTGCCCCCAAAGCCTCTCAAAGTGTTGCCTAAGCCTGAAAAAGATAAAAAGTTTTTTGAACAGTGGAGCTTTTAGAACAGACTGTGTGCACAATATGCAGAGCGTGCTCCTTGGAGAAAACCCCCTCAGGGGGGTCTCACCCAGGCTAAGACAAAAGCGAAATGGTAAGGGGATTTAGCAACAATATTAACCCCTGACGAGCTGGTTACTCCAATTCCAATGGGAGTGGCTTGCCCCCTACCTGAGGGCATTGTAGGACTTGTGCTAGGGCTTTCTTTCTTAAAAAAAGAAAGCTTGCTCTCTTAAAAAAAAAAAAAAAAAAAGAGAGAGAGAGAGAAAAGAAAAATTTCGGTGGTGCCTGGTGTAGTAGATTCTGATTATATTGAAAAATTAAAGTTTTGACCTCGCCGCCTACCAAAACTGCAAATTAATAAAGGTCAAAGAGTAACACAGCTTTTGCTTTTTACCTTACTATCAGACAAGAAAAACCTTGACTTCTCAGGCTAGGAGCCACAGAACATTTGGATTTAGTGATCTAGCCTTTTGGGTGCAGGAAATTACAGCTTCTAGGCCTTAAAAAAAAATTTAATTCAAGAAAATAAAATGTCAGGGCTGTTAGACACAGGAACAGACATCTCTTAACATTGCTGGGAAAGACTGGCCCAGTTCCTGTCCCACGCATACTACTGAAAATGAGTTGGTGAGATTAGAGAAAGTGGTATGCGGAGTGGGAATGCTGTAGAGAAAAAGGTGAGGGAAAGTTTAAAACCTTGAAGAGTAGTGAGTTCCCCGTTGCTGGAGGTATTCAAGCAAAGATTAGATGGTTGCTTGTCATCTAAAAAGCTATAGATCAGATTTAGGTTACAAAACGATAACTGGAGAAGCTTATAAAGATGCTGTGCAATACCTCTTTACTTGCTTCTCATATTTAGGTCTGCCAAAAGTTTTGAAAACTGATAATGCCCCTTTAAAGCTGCAGAGAAATTGTTTACTAACTTTAAATGATTTCCAAAAATTATTAGGAGACATTAATTGGATAAGCCCACATTTAAAACTGACTACTGCAGATTTAAAGCCTTTGTTTGATTGCTTAAAAAGCAATCCTAATTCCAGTTCTAAGAAAAAGTTGACTAAGGAGACAGAGTCGGCTCTTGTTAAAGTAGATGAGACTCTAAATGATCAGTTAATTAGGATTAATATTACCAAAAGATGAGATTAAATTATTCTTGCACAAAACATACACCTACAGGGTGCTTGTGACAAAAAGGCCCATTGGTTCCATCTACCAGTGACCCCAAGAAAAATAGTTTTATCTTATCCCAGCTTGGTGGCACAATTAATTATAAAAGGAGGAAAAAAGAAATGTGGAACTTTTTAGAAAAAAAGTAGCAAATATAATAATTCCATTCAATAAGGATCAACTACAAGTCTTTTACAAAATAGTGATGATTGGCAAGTTGCCCTGATAGATTTCAGGGGTCAAATTTTGTTTCATTTGCCCTCAAGCCCCCACAGTAGTTAAAAGTTCAAAAATGTTAGATTGGCAGTTTGAGGATACCTGTGGAACTTTCCAACCCTATGTAGTTCCTACGCTCCCCTTTACCCTATGGGGCAGGGACGTGCTGTCTCAAATAGGAGATACTCAGAGAAGGGTTTTCTCAATTTCTTAGTTATCAACAGGTGGTACAATTAACAATACTTTATATATTGTTATAAATACATAATATAAATATATTTGCCTAATTACAGTTTGCCTAATTAGATATGGATATAAATAAAATATAATAAAGGTATACCTAATTCTATTTATGGATCTATACTTAATTAATCTGTATATAAATTAGTATGTATACTGTATATGCATATTATATATATACTGTATAATTAAATGTATATTGCAGTAATATAATGTATGTGTGGCTGATATTAATTGGTATGGATTGATGTGCTGTGATGATATATGTTCTATATACTGTATAATTATATTATATATGTGTGACATGTATTATTACAGTACATTGGTTTGTGTTGGTTGGTATTAGCTGTGTACGTGTTGTATTGCTGTAATATATATTATGTCAATAAGTTTATACTTGTTGCCATATATAAATACATATATACATTTTGCATTTAGGTATATCTGTATACCAAAATGAGATAAGGAGGTTATACATTTATTATTTAAATTTATACAGAGACCTAAACTAAACATTAGACCTAAATTAACATATCCCTAAATTTATGTTGTTAAAATGTAAATTTTAAAATTTTTAAAAATTAAATTGACAACTGCTTGACAATTCCTTTGCCATAAAACCCCCATAGGTGTAATTGGGGTAGCCAGACAAAAAATTGGTTTTATGGCAAAACAGCCCCCTAGAGTGGGTCCATCTTCCTACTCAAACTAAAAAAGTAGCGGCTTCTTATCCAGGATTGATAGCTACTTTGGTATTAAAGGAAAAAAGGGGAACATTAAGATATTTGGTAAAGAGCCATCAGAAATTGTAATTCCATATAATAAAGAACAACTTGATGGTCTTCTAATGATTGATGAAAATTGACAGATTGCTATAGGAAACTATTTTGGTCAAATTTTTACATCATTTACCCTCCAATGTTCTGTTAAATTTTATATCTAGACACCCAGTTATTTTCCCTGTTAGATACAAACAGTTCCCTATTTCAGATGCCAAAAATTTTGTATAAAATTTCAAATAAAACATAACAGGGCTGCCTTTTCACCTTGCTAATAGTTTCCTTTGTTGTACAGAAGCTTTTAAGTTTAATTAGGTCCCATTTGTTTATTTTTGCTTTTATTTCCAATATTCTGGGAGGTGGGTCATAGAGGATCCTGCTGTGATGTATGTTGGAGAGTGTTTTGCCTATGTTCTCCTCTAGGAGTTTTATAGTTTCTGGTCTTACGTTTAGATCTTTAATCCATATTGAGTTTATTTTTGTGTAAGGTGTTAGAAAGTGTTCTAGTTTCATCCTTTTACAAGTGGTTGACCAGTTTTCCCAGCACCACTTGTTAAAGAGATTGTCTTTAATCCATTGTATATTCTTGCCTCCTTTGTCAAAGATAAGGTGTCCATAGGTGTGTGGATTTATCTCTGGGCTTTCTATTTTGTTCCATTGATCAATATTTCTGTCTTTGTGCCAGTACCATACTGTCTTGATAACTGTGGCTTTGTAATAGAGCCTGAAGTCAGGTAGGTTGATTCCTCCAGTTCCATTCTTCTTTCTCAAGATAGCTTTGGCTATTCGAGGTTTTTTGTATTTCCATACAAGGTGAAAAGGCAGCCTTCAGAATGGGAGAAAATAATAGCAAATGAAGCAACTGACAAACAACTAATCTCAAAAATATACAAGCAACTCCTACAGCTCAACTCCAGAAAAATAAATGACCCAATCAAAAAATGGGCCAAAGAACTAAATAGACATTTCTCCAAAGAAGACATACAGATGGCCAACAAACACATGAAAAGATGCTCAACATCACTCATTATCAGAGAAATGCAAATCTAAACCACAGAGGTACCATTTCATGCCAGTCAGAATGGCTGCGATCCAAAAGTCTACAAGCAATAAATGCTGGAGAGGGTGTGGGGAAAAGGGAACCCTCTTACACTTTTGGTGGGCATGCAAACTAGTACAGCCACTATGGAGAACAGTGTGGAGATTCCTTAAAAAACTGGAAACAGAACTGCCTTATGACCCAGCAATCCCAGTGCTGGGCATACACAGCGAGGAATCCAGAATTGAAAGAGACAAGTGTACCCCAATGTTCACTGCAGCACTGTTTATAACCGCCAGGACATGAAAGCAACCTAGATGTCCATCAGCAGAGGAATGGATAAGAAAGCTGTGGTACATATACACAATGGAGTATTACTCAGCCATTAAAAAGAATGCATTTGAATCAGTTCTAATGAGATGGATGAAACTGGAGCCTATTATACAGAGTGAAGGAAAGCAGAAAGAAAAACACCAGTACAGTATACTAATGCATATATATATGGAATTTAGAAAGATGGTAATGATAACCCTGTATGTGAGACATCAAAAGAGACACAGATGTTTAGAAGAGTCTTTTGGACTCTGTGGGAGAGGGAGAGGGTGGGATGATTTGGGAGAATGGCATTGAAACATGTGTAATATCATATGTGAAATGAATCGCCAGTCCAGGTTAGATGCATGATACTGGTTGCTTGGGACTGGTGCACTGGGATGACCCAGTCGGATGGTATGGGAAGGGAGTAGGGAGGGGGGCTCGAGATGGGGAACACGTGTATACCTGTGGCGGATTCATGTTGATGTATGGCAGAACCAATACAATATTGTAAAGTAATTAACCTCCAATTAAAATAAATAAATTTATAATAAAAAAAGAATATCCTTCCCAAATCATGGACTTTCTGATGTTTTGATCAACCCTCCTAATTTCTAACTTTCTCCTTAAATCAAGGGATAGTAAAAGTTTGGATACTGGAGAACTTAGTTAACTAAGATTTACTTATCTTATTCCTAAATTCAGGGCTTGTTCTTCTTGAGTCTATGTCTAAGCACCATTGATGGTAATGTCAGTAGAAGTCTTCAGCATTTGGAAGTCTTTTTCTTTCTCTTCTGTAATCATATATTTCAGGATGTAGTCTAGCCAAATAATTTTCAGAAAGTCCAGCAGAAATATTTTTGTATATAAATTGACTTAAAAGTAAGAATATAATTATCTTCACTGATTTTGAATTTGCTCTATTAACACCATCTACTCCTTTCTGAAAAATAAACATTTTAAAATGAGAAAGAGTTTTACTATTTTAAAGATCATTTTTAAAGCTTTGGTAAAGAATCTTTAATGACTAATGACTTTTGTACAATTGAACACTAGATACTGGAAGTATCTTCCCAATGAGTCTTAGATACTGAAGTTTTCCCAATGAGTGAGAAATGCTCTCTGGGCATTTATATTCTGTGTCATGAGATGGTTATATGATCAGAAATATAATTTTATTTGTTTAAATTTCTTTTTTATGACATTGGTTATTTTGGAGAATCTTGTCTCTGGAACATGCATTAATTGAAGAAACCATACTGAATGAAATAAACTTGAAGGAAAGAAGAAAAAGCTTTATTTTGGCTTTTGTATTATAAGAGAAAAATCTTCCTGGGGTTGGATTAGCTTGATGAATCTGCAGAATATAAAGAAACCATTTATTTGGCAAATTCACAATTGTTACTTCTGAGTTATTAAGATTTTAATTTAATTTACCTTGGTCTCAAAAACAGTAATAGTCTCTTACTTCTTTGTGAGAAATACAACTTGTTTTATTGTGTCTTTAAAGGCCTCTTTCACTTGTTTGTTTCGAAGTGTGTAGATGAATGGGTTAAGCAAAGGGGCAACTGAAGTTGTGAGCACAGACACCATTTTCTTGATGGCTACTCCTTCCTTTGCTGAAGGCTTGATGTAGATGAACATGCAGCTGCCATAGGTGATGGAAACCACAATAATATGGGATGAACAGGTGGAAAAAGCCTTTTGCCTTTGTTGGGCAGAAGGGAATCTTAGAATGGTCTTGATGATGTATGTATAGGAGAGGACCACACACAGTAAGGTAAAAATGAGTGTCAGCAGAGCAAAACTCAAAGAAATTGTCTCTATTAACACTGTGTCTGAGCAAGTTATCTGTAAAATAGGAGATGTATCACAGACAAAATGATCAATCACATTCGAGTCACAGAATTCCAGCTGGAGGCCCATGCCAAGAGGTGGGAGGATGATCAACAGGCCAGCCAACCAACAGCAGAGAACGAGGGCAGTGCAGACTCTGTTGTTCATGATAGTGGTGTAGTGCAGGGGTTCACAAATGGCCATGTAGCGGTCATAAGACATGGCTGCAAGGAGAAAAAATTCAGTTGCTGCAAAGAGGACAACAAAAAATAATTGAGTGGCACAAGCATTGTAGGTAACAGTATTATCTCCAGTTGCCATAGAATACAGGAATCTGGGAATACAGACCGTGGTGAATGAGACTTCTAAGAAAGAGAAATTTCGGAGGAAATAATACATGGGCGTTTTAAGATGGGAATCCAAAAGTGTGAGGGTGATAATGATGAGGTTCCCAGCCACACTCAACATGTAGGTGAGAAACAAAAATACAAAAAGTAGAACTTGTAGTTTTGGGTCATCTGTCAGTCCCAGGAAGATGAATCTTGTTATTGCTGTATGATTTCTCATCACTGCCTCCTGCCAAGAGTGAATCCACCTGAAGAAACAAATGTTGTAAGAACCTAGTATTAGAATATGAATGAAATATCCCAGCAAGCCTGTTCACATGCACTTTTTTTCTTCTACTTAATAATCAGTTTGTTAACAGTGACTTTGACATCCTACTGGGACATTTATAAGAAATATCTATTGTGAATCTTACACCTCTAATTCTCCAAATAGGAAGTATATTTAGGACGTAGCTCAGATGGTAAAATGTCTGCCTACAATTCGGAGACCCGGGCTCGATCCCTGGGTCAGGAAGGTCCCCTAGAGAAGGAAATGGCAACACACTCCAGTATGCATGCCTGAAAAATTCCATGGGCCAAGGAGCCTAGTGGGCTACAGTCTTTGAGATGGCAAAGAGTCAGACACAACTGAGTGACTTTGCTTTTCTTTCTTTCTTTCTTTCTGGTGGTCCAGTGGTTAAGACTCTGTGCATGCAGTGGTCCTGGGTTTGATCCCTAGTTAGGGATGCCAGCATCCCACATGCCACAATGAAGAGCCCACACGCTGCAACTAAGACCAGGGCAGCCAGAAAAATTAATAAACAAACAAATAAACATTAGAAAAACAAAGTATATTTTAAAAGATATCAAGTTAAAAAGCCATAAATCTGATATGCAGCTTCTTAACAATATTGCCTTGTGGCCTAGATTTTATTTGCCTTCATCCTGGAGGACCAAGATGTCATTTTTGAAGTTTTTTTGCCCATCCTCTTCTTTCTTTGCTTCTCCACCCTACACCAAAATGCTCCATTTTCAAAACCAAGAAAAATCTATTAGTACTTTTTTGATGTGTGTTTTAAATCAAAACATGTCTTTAGGGCAATTTTGTGTTCACAGCAAATTTAAGGGGAAGGTAGAGAGATGTCCCATATACCTCTTACCTCCACATATGCACAGCTTCCCCTGCTCCATTATCAACAACCCCCACCAGAGCTGTACATTTGTTATAACTGATGAACTTGACACGTCACAATCACTCAGAGTCTGTTTACTTTATGGTTCATCCTTGGTGTTCAATGTCCATGGGCTTGGACAAATATTTAATTGGTATTTTATGTTGATCATCTTATTTGTTATGCCAAATTTTAACAGCAGCACATTCAGTTAAAAGTGCTAGTTCTTATTGCATCATTCTTTTGAAAAAACAACTCAAAGAACATACATCTGAGTTGGTGGATAAGCAGTGTTAACTATATGAGAAATGCTCCATAAGATTTGCTGGTATTTAGGATCTGGGATTGTTAATTCAATTTTTTTTTCATTTTTATTAAGGTATACTTGGAGAAGGAAGTGGCAACCCGCTCCAGTATTCTTGCTTGGAAAATTCCAAGGACAGAGGAGCGTGACAGGCTACAGTCCTTAGGGTCACTAGAGTTGGACACGACTTAGTGCTATCTTTCTTTCTTTCTTCTATGTACAATAAACTGCAATAATTAAAAGATTTGCAGTTCAGTGAGTTTGGAAAAAAATGTATATATCTGTGAAACCACCACCACAACCAAGATATCTCAAGATGCAATGCAAGATACATTACATTTCCATCGTAAAATATCTCCCTCATTTCCCTTTGCAATTCAATCCATTCCTTTACTCTGGCCGCCCCAAATAATCATTAATTTGCTTTTTGTCAGTATAAATTAGTTGTCAAGAATTTTGTATGATTGGAACCAGCTTTTAAATCTGGCTTTCACTCAGGATGTTTTTGAGAATCATCTATATGTTTGGCATATATATTCCCTTTCAATCCGCTCAGTCATGGTGGACTTTTGGGTTATTTGCAGTCTGGAACTATAATGAATAAAGTTACTATAATAAAAGTGATAGTCACTCAGTAGTGTCCAGCTCTTTGAGACCCCATGAATTGCAACCCGCCAGGCTCCTCTGTCCATGGAATTCTTCAGGCAAGAATGCTAGAGTGGGTAACTATTCCCTTTTCCAGGGTATCTTCCCAACCCAGGGATCAAACCCGGGTCTCCTACTTTGCAGGTGGATTCTTTACCAACTGAGCTACCAGGGAAGCAGAATGAACTAGTACTGATACAGTATTATTAAATAAAGTCCACAGTTTATTCAGATAATCTACACTTACTCATACAAAGAAATACTTAATAAGCATCTATTACATAAAGAGCATAATACCAGAGACTGGCAATCCAACCATTAACTGGATCTCTTCCCTCTAGGAGTTTTCAGGCTACCTGTGGGAGATAACATTTCACTGTAGTGCATACTCAGGGATGTGGTAACACAGATAAAAGTGAAAACACACTTTAGATTTGGGATAATAACTGCTTCAAGTTTGTTCCTTAGCCCTCAGTTATACTATGTAACTATTCATATTTTTCTATGCTCATTCAGTTTCTTTAGGTTCTTTTCTTTCTACTAAAATTGTCAGCATTATCACTTATCTTAGGTGAGTTATCCAGGTGCACTGTTCAGGGTTCACAAACATGCTTTTGAAACAGAAATCCCTCCCTTAGCACATGGGGCAAATGGTTTACTGGAGAGATAGTATGTTGTTATTCTGAAGGAACATGAAGTTAGAATTTTCCTGCCATGGTCACAACATAGTAGAAATGAGTGCTGATTACCTTTTGCATAATTATAATGAGCTAAAAATCCACATTTAAAAATTGACTGAACTCACCCTTTGCATATAGTTAGGGAATATGGAAAAAAAGACTTTCATAACAAATTAAACACTGACAATTTTCTGACAATTTTTATAACTAGCAGCCTTTGAGGAAACCACAGTCTGAGGAGCACTGAGTTAGTGAGGAGCTTTTATTCACTTCTTTTCCTAATCTCACATTTCACCTGCCTCAGCTCCTAATCTCATTCTCCATAGAGACCTGCATGGATGGACACACACACACACACACACACACACACACATCTTCTCACAGGCAAATCTGACAATCAACAGAACTTTCCCAGATTTTCATGGCTCCTGATACAAAGATCCCTGTCTCAGTCTCCATTTCCCTTGCCAACTCTAAAATGACATCTGATCCTAGAATTCCAAGTTCTTCTGTTAGTTCAAAGGGAAAAGAGATAGTGCAGAGAAGAGGAAGACTTCTCTTGAGTTTTGTTAGGGCATATTTGATCTTCCTGGGTAGGGAGACAATCTTCTCTGCAAATTCTCTAATAGGAACATTTCTTTTATATGTTTAGTATGCTACCAGTGCACAGGGAACATTTGAGTGAACAACAAAATAGTCCTTGGTGACCTCGTTTCCAAAGTACTAGTGAATTGGTGGAGGCTTAATCAACAGTGCAAAAACACACGTAGCAATGGAGACAGTGTCCTCAGAGACATTGAGGGTGGTCTGATGTCATCTGCATTCTGTTTTGATTTCTTTGCTGAATCTTAAGATTATTCCTAGAATTTGAAAATTGATTTAGAACTTTATATATATATATATATACACACACGCATACACACACACATATATTAATCTTTGACATAAATCTCAGATAAAGTAAAGTGAAAAAAAAAAACCACTCTTACCCTCTTTTTACAGATGAGGAAATTAAAGAGAAGAGAAATGAATAATCAGGATGCCCTATAGTGGTGATGCAAGTTTAGAACAAAAGTTTATCTGAGTACAAAGATCCTGCTTATTCCTCCATGCTACCCTAGTTGCTTGTTCTGATATTGAAGACTCACTAGCATTTAAATGTCAAACTTGATATTCTAGGGCTACTTGACCTGTATTTTCATTTTTTTCATCTTCTACTTATGATTTTTCTGGTAGGCAATGAAATGATCTTTGGTATTTGAAGCAATGGAAAGTTTTTCATTCCAACTATTGGACAAAAAATTGCCTCTTTCCAGCATATGTTATTTGTTTTGCTTTGGCTTATTATTGTCCAGATATGGGGAAATGTTGAGGGCAGGGGGAAAATGGGGTGACAGGGGATGAGATCATTGGGTGGTATCACTGACCCAATGGATACGAGTTTGAGCAAACTCTGGGAGATAGTGAAGGACAGGAAAGCCTGGTGTGCTGCAGTCCATAGGGTTGCAAAGAGTTGGACATGACTGAACAATGAACAACAAATTACTGTCCAGTGACCTTGAGCAAAGCTTTCTGTTTGACTGTCTCTGCTGTCATTTCTGGACATTTTCATTCTTGAGGCTCATGTCAGATGATGCAGCAGAGGAGTGGTCTTGCTGCCTTTACTGGGGCAGGTATTTTCTCTCCTCAGGCCACTCACTACTGCTCTATGGAGTTTTCTCACACTGAATAGACATGACACATCATACTTCTCCCACTATTGGGAGAGAGTGATTGAAAATGTTCCTTGGCAGAGGAATGAGCTGGGGAGAAACAAGATCTCTCTCTCTCTCTCTCTGTACTTATAGTACATTTTTGAAAAACATCCTGATGGACTATGGCAGAGATGGACTTCCTGATGAATTATCCCAGTGATCATTAAATACTGCCCATTTTTGTCTCTTGTTACTTTTTTTGGCTTAAAGTCTATTTTTGTCTGATATGAATATGGCTTGACAACTTTCTTTTGGCTGTCATTTGCCTGGACCATTCATTCTCTATCATTTCACTTTGAGCCTTGTGTTTGTTTTTAAAGCTGAACTGTGTCTCTTGGAGGCAGCATGTAGTTGGGTCTTGTTTTTTAATCCATCCAGTCACCCCATGTCTTTTGATTGGTGAATTCAATCCATTTACCTTTAGGATGATCATTGATAGATGAGTACTTGGTGCTGCCATTTTGTCTTTTATTTTCTGGTTGCTCTATGTCTCCATTTATTTCTTTTCCCTTGTGTTTCTGTCTGCCATTTTGGCTTGGTAGTTTTTCTATGATGTTTCTCTTTTTTTATGTTTTGCATCTCTGCTCTATATTTATGTTTTATTGTTACTATGGGGTTTGTATAAAATGTCTTGGAGATAAAATAGCTCATTTCTCTACTGATAGCACCTTATCATTATTTAACCTATACGGATTCCATCCTTTCTTCTTCCCTTTTTGTGTTTTGATGTCTTAAATTATCCCTTTTTATATGGTGGGGTTGTTACCAAATTGAAGTAGCAATAGCTATTTTTTCTAATTTCCCTTATGCTATAACAAGTGGTTAAAAATCTATTCTGATAAAGAGTTTCAATTTTCTGATTCTGTCTTTCTATTTATCACCTTGCTAAAAGTTTTGTGTGCTTTTGCCTTTTTGTTTCTGGTAGAAGAGCTCTTTTTATCATTTCTTACAAAGCAGGTGTACAATGGGCTTCCCAGGTGGTGCTAGTGGTAAAGAACCCGTCTGCCAAAGCAGGAGATACAAGAGTCATGGGTTCCATCCCTGAGTCTGAAAGACCCGCTGGAGAAGGGCATGGCAAACCACTCCAGTATTCTTTCCTGGAGAATCCCATGGACAGGGGAGCCTGGTGAGCTACTGTCCATAGTGTTGCACAGATTAAAACCCGACTGAAGTGACTTAGCATGCAAGGATAAGGTAAATCTAGTGTTGATGAACCTCCTAAGCTTTTATTTGTCTAGAAAAGTCTTTATTTTTCCTTCATATCTGAATGATAAGTTTGCTGTATAGAATATTCTTGGGTTGCATTGTGGATGTTTTACTGGTTGTAAATTGAAGGGAAGAGACAAAGTTATTTTCACTCCACTATGTTGCTGACATCACCTGCTCATTTCTTCAAAAACTTTTTCATCCTTTCTATTTTTAAAAGGAGACTCAAACTACACAACATATAAGGCCTCTTGAATTTATCTAACAGTTCCCTGATGCTCTGTTAATTCTGTTTAAGGATCTATTTCTTTGCATGTTTTATGTAGAGAACTTTTATTGCTGCTTTTTCCAGTTAACAAAATTTGTCTTCTGTAATATTTATTTTTTTATTATTTTTAATATAAATTTATTTACTTTAATTGGAGGTTAATTCCTTTACAATATTGTATTAGTTTTGCCACACATCAACATGAATCCATCACAGGTTCCCCAACTCATGGGGAACCACGAGTTCCCCATCCGGAATCCCCCTCCCTCCTCCCTCCCCATACCATCCATCTGGGTCATCTCAGTGAACCAGCCCCAAGCATCCAGTATCATGCATCGAAGCTGGACTGGCAATTCGTTGCATATGTGATATTACAAATGTTTCAATGCCATTCTCCCAAATCATCTCACCCTCTCCCTCTCCCACAGAGTCCAGAAGACTGTTCAATACATCTGTGTCTCTTTATCTGTCTCGCATAAGAGTTATCGTTACCATTTTTCTAAATTCGATATATATGCGTTAGTATCCATCTAGTCAAGGCTATGGTTTTGCCTGTGGTCATGTAGGGATGTGAGAGTTGGACTGTGAAGAAGGCTGAGTGCTGAAGAATCCATGCTTCTGAACTGTAGTGTTCGAGAAGATTCTTGAGAGCCCCTTGGCCAGCAAGGAGATCCAACCAGTCCATTCTGAAGGAGATCAGCCCTGGGATTTCTTTGGAAGGAATGATGCTAAAGCTGAAACTCCAGTACTTTGGCCACCTCATGCAAAGGGTTGACTCATTGGAAAAGACTCTGATGCCGGGAGGGATTGGAGGCAGGAGGAGAAGGGGACGACAGAGGGTGAGATGGCTGGATGGCATCACTGATTAGATGGACGTGAGTCTGAGTGAACTCTGGGAATTGGTGATGGACAGGGAGGCCTGGCATGCTGCGATTCATGGGGTTGCAAGAGTCGGACACGACTGAGAGACTGAACTGAACTGATAGTGTATTGGTGATTTTCTTTCTGGCTTCCTTCACTCTGTATAATAGACTCCAGTTTCATCCACCTCATTAGAACTGATACAAATGTATTCTTTTTAATGGCTGAGTAATACTCCATTGTGTATATGTACCACAGCTTTCTGATCCATTCCTCTGCTGATAGACATCTAGGTTGCTTCCATGTTCTGGCTATTATAAACAGTGCTGCGATGAACAGTGGGGTACATGTGTCTCTTTCAATTCTGGTTTCCTCGGTGTGTATACCCAGCACTGGGATTGCTGGGTCATAAGGCAGTTCTATTTCCAGTTTTTTAAGGAATCTCCACACTGTTCTCCATAGTGGCTGTACTAGTTTGCATGCCCACCAAAAGTGTAAGAGGGTTCCCTTTTCCCCACACCCTCTCCAGCATTTATTGCTTGTAGACTTTTGGATCGCAGCCATTCTGACTGGCATGAAATGGTACCTCTGTGGTTTAGATTTGCATTTCTCTGATAATGAGTGATGTTGAGCATCTTTTCATGTGCTTGTTAGCCACCTGTTTGTCTTCTTTGGAGAAGGCAATGACGCCCCACTCCAGTACTCTTGCCTGGAAAATCCCATGGGCGGAGGAGCCTGGTGTGCTGCAGTCCATGGGGTCGCTAAGAGTCGGACACAACGGAACGACTTCACTTTCACTTTTCACTGTCATGCGTTGGAGAAGGAAATGGCAACCCACTCCAGCGTTCTTGCCTGGAGAATCCCAGGGACGGGGGAGCCTGGTGGGCTGCCATCTATGGCGTCGCACAGAGTTGGACACGACTGAAGTGACTTAGTAGCATGTCTTCTTTGGAGAAATGTCTATTTGGTTCTTTGGCCCATTTTTTGATTGGGTCGTTTATTTTTCTGGAATTGAGCTGCAGGAGTTGCTTGTATATTTTTGAGATTAGTTGTTTGTCAGTTGCTTCATTTGCTATTATTTTCTCCCATTCTGAAGGCTGTCTTTTCACCTTGCTTATAGTTTCCTTTGTGGTGCAGAAGCTTTTCAGGTTAATTAGGTCCCATTTGCTTATTTTTGTTTTTATTTCCCATATTCTGGGAGGTGGGTCATAGAGGATCCTGCTGTGATGTATGTCAGAGAGTGTTTTGCCTATGTTCTCCTCTAGGAGTTTTATAGTTCCTGGTCTTACATTTAGATCTTTAATCCATTTTGAGTTTATTTTTGTGTATGGTGTTAGAAATTGTTCTAGTTTCATTCCTTTATAAGTGGTTAACCAGTTTTCCCAGCACCACTTGTTAAAGAGATTGTCTTTAATCCATTGCATATTCTTGCCTCCTTTGTCAAAGATAAGGTGTCCATAGGTACGTGGGTTTATCTCTGGGCTTTCTATTTTGCTCCATTGATCTATATTTCTGTCTTTGTGCCAGTACCATACTGTCTTTATGACTGTGGCTTTGTAGTACAGCCTGAAGTCAGGCAGGTTGATTCCTCCAGTTCCATTCTCCTTTCTCAAGATTGCTTTGGCTATTCGAGGTTTTTTGTATTTCCATACAAATTGTGAGATTTCTTGTTCTACCTCTGTGAAAAACACCGTTGGTAGCTTGATAGCGATTGCATTGACTCTATAGATTGCTTTGGGAAACATACTCATTTTCACTATATTGATTCTTCCGATCCATGAACATGGTATATTTCTCCATCTATTAGTGTCCTCTTTGATTTCTTTCACCAGTGTTTTATACTTTTCTATATATAGGTCTTTAGTTTCTTTAGGTAGATATATTCCTAAGTATTTTATTCTTTTCATTGCAATGGTGAATGGAATTGTTCCCTTAATTTCTCTTTCTGTTTTCTCAGTATTAGTGTATAGGAATGCAAGGGATTTCTGTGTGTTGATCTTATATCCTGCAACTTTACTATATTCACTGAATAGCTCTAGTAATTTTCTGGTGCAGTCTTTAGGGTTTTCTATGTAGAGGATCATGCCATCTGCAAACAGTGAGAGTTTTACTTCTTCTTTTCCAATATGGATTCCTTTTTCATCTGGCCTGTAGGTTATTTTCTTTCATCATTTTAACTATGTCTTGCCATTCCCTCCTGGCCTGAAGAGTTTCTATTGAAAGATCAGCTGTTATCCTTATGGGAATCCCCTTGTGTGTTATTTGTTGTTTTTCCCTTGCTGCTTTTAATATTTGTTCTTTGTGTTTGATCTTTCTTAATTTGATTAATATGTGTCTTAAAGTGTTTCGCCATGGGTTTATCCTGTTTGGGACTCTCTGGGTTTCTTGGACTTGGGTGATTATTTCCTTCCCCATTTTAGAGAAGTTTTCAATGATTATCTCCTCAAGTATTTTTCTTAGGTCTTTCTTTTTGTCTTCTTCTTCTGGGACCCCTATGATTCGAATGTTGTAGCGTTTAATATTGTCCTGGAGGTCTCTGAGATTGTCCTCATTTCTTTTAATTCGTTTTTCTTTTTTCCTCTCTGATTTATTTATTTCTACCATTTATCTTCTAATTCACTAATCCTATCTTCTGCCTCTGTTATTCTACTATTTGTTGCCTCCAGAGTGTTTTTTATCTCATTTATTCCATTATTCATTATATATTGACTCTTTTTTATTTCTTCTGGGTCCTTGTTAAACCTTTCTTGCATCTTCTCAATCCTTGTCTCCAGGCTATTTATCTGTGATTCCATTTTGATTTCAAGATTTTTGATCATTTTCACTATCATTATTCAGAATTCTTTATCAGGTAGATTCCCTATCTCTTCCTCTTTTGTTTGGCTTGGTGGGCATTTATCCTGTTCCTTTACCTGCTGGGTATTCCTCTGTCTCTTCATCTTGTTTATATTGCTGAGTTTGGGGTGTCCTTTCTGTATTCTGGCAGTTTGTAGAATTCTCTTTATTGTGGAGTTTCCTTGCTGTGGGTGGGGTTGTATAGGTGGCTTGTCAGGTTTCTTGGTTAGGGAAGCTTGTGTCGGTGTTCTGGTGGGTGGAGCTGGATTTCTTCTCTCTGGAGTGCAATGAAGTGTCCACTAATGAGTTATGAGATGTCAATGGTTTTGTAGTAACTTTGGGCAGCCTGTATATTGGAGCTCAGGGCTGTGTTCCCGTGTTGCTTGAAAACTTGCGTGGTATGTCTTGCTCTGGAACTTGTTGGCCCTTGGGTGGTGCTTGGTTTCAGTGTAGGTATGGAGGCATTTGATGATCTCCTGTCAATTAGTGTTCCCTGGAGTCAGGAGTTCTCTGGTGTTCTCAGGGTTTGGACTTAAGCCTCCTGCTTCTGGTTTCAGTCTTATTTTTACAGTAGTCTCAAGACTTCTCCTTCTATTCAGCACCGTTGTTAAAACATCTAGGTTAAAGATGAAAAGTTTCTCCACACTGAGGGACACCCAGAGAGGCTCACAGAGCTACATGGAGAAGAGAAGAGGGAAGAGGGAGATAGAGGTGACCCGAATGAGAGGAGGTGGAATCAATAGAGGAGAGAGCAAGCTAGCCAGTAATCACTTCCTTATGTGCACTCCACAACTGGACCACTCAGAGATCTTCATAGAGTTATACAGAGAAGAGAAGAGGGAGGAAGGAGACAGAGGTGACCAGGAAGACAAAAGTGGGGAATCAAAAGGAGAGAGACAGATCCAGCCAGTAATCAGTTCCCTAAGTATTCTCCACCATCTGGAACACACAGAGATTCACAGAGTTGGGTAGAGAAGAGAGGAGGTAAGGAGAAGACAGACGCGACCTGGTGGAGAAAAAGGAGAGTCCAAAGAGGGAGAGAGCAGTCAAGCCAGTAATCTCGCTCTAAATAAAAATGGGTACTGAAGATTGGGTTCTTAAAGGTACAAATTCAGTTCAGTTGCTCATTCGTGTCCAATTCTTTGCGACCCCATGAATTGCAGCATGCCAGGCCTCCCTGTCCATCACCAACTCCCGGAGTTCACTCAGACTCATGTCCATCAAGTCAGTGATGCCATCCAGCCATCTCATCCTCTGTCGTCCCCTTCTCCTCCTGCCCCCAATCCCTCCCAGCATCAGAGTCTTTTCCAATGAGTCAACTCTTCGCATGAGGTCACCAAAGTACTGGAGTTTCAGCTTTAGCATCATTCCTTCCAAAGAAATCCCAGGGCTGATCTCCTTAAGAATGGACTGGTTGGATTTCCTTGCAGTCCAAGGGACTCTCAAGAGGCTTCTCCAACACCACAGTTCAAAAGCATCAATTCTTCAGCACCCAGCCTTCTTCACAGTCCAACTCTCACATCCCTACATGACCACAGGAAAAACCATAGCCTTGACTAGATGAAACTTTGTTGGCAAAGTAATGTCTCCGCTTTTGAATATGCTATCTAGGTTGGTCATAACTTTCCTTCCAAGGAGTAAGTGTCTTAATTTCATGGCTGCAGTCAGCATCTGCAGTGATTTTGGAGCCCAGAAAAATAAAGTCTGACACTATTTCCACTGTTTCCCCATCTATTTCCCATGAAGTGACGGGACCAGATGCCATGATCTTCATTTTCTGAATGTTGAGCTTTAAGCCAACTTTTTCACTCTCCACTTTCACTTTCATCAAGAGGCTTTTTAGTTCCTCTTCACTTTCTGCCATAAGGGTGGTGTCATCTGCATATCTGCGGTTATTGATATTTCTCCCGGCAATCTTGATTCCAGCTTGTGTTTCTTCCAGCCCAGCATTTCTCATGATGTACTCTGCATATAAGTTAAATAAGCAGGGTGACAATACACAGCCTTGACGTACTCCTTTTCCTATTTGGAACCAGTCTGTTGTTCCATGTCCAGTTCTAACTGTTGCTTCCTGACCTGCATACAAATTTCTCAAGAGGCAGGTCAGGTGGTCTGGTATTCCCATCTCTTCCAGAATTTCCCACAGTTTATTGTGATCCACACAAAGGCTTTGGCATAGTCAATAATGCAGAAATAGATGTTTTTCTGGAACTCTCTTGCTTTTTCGGTGATCCAGCGGATGTTGGAAGTTTAATCTCTGGTTCCTCTGCCTTTTCTAAAACCAGCTTGCACATCAGGAAGTTCATGGTTCACATATTGCTGAAGCCTGGCTTGGAGAATTTTGAGCATTACTTTACTAGCATGTGAGATGAGTGCAATTGTGAGATAGTCTGAACATTCTTTGGCATTGCCTTTCTTTGGGATTGGAATGAAAACTGACCTTTTCCAGTCCTGTGGCCACTGCTGAGTTTTCCAAATTTACTGGCATATTGAGTGCAGCACTTTCACAGCATCATCTTTCAGGATTTGAAATAGCTCAACTGGAATTCCATCACCTCGACCAGCTTTATTCATAATAATGCTTTCTAAGGCCCACTTGACTTCACATTCCAGGATGTCTGGCTCTAGGTCAGTGATGACACCATCGTGATTATCTGGGTCGTGAAGATCTTTTTTGTACAGTTCTGTGTATTCTTGCCACCTCTTCTTGATATCTTCTGCTTCTGTTAGGTCCATACCATTTCTGTCCTTTATCGAGCCCATCTTTGCATGAAATGTCCCCTTGGTATCTCCAATTTTCTTGAAGAGATCTCTAGTCCTGCCCATTCTGTTGGTTTCCTCTATTTCTTTGCATTGATCGCTGAGGAAGGCTTTCTTATCTCTCCTTTCTATTCTTTGGAACTCTGCATTCAGATGCTTATATCTTTCCTTTTCTCCTTTGTTTTTCCCTTCTCTTCTTTTCACAGCTATTTGTAAGGCCTCCCCAGATAACAAATACCAAAAAGCAAAGATTAAAACTCTAAAGTAGAGTTTGGAATTTCAAAAATATAATATTAAAGAAAGGAAGAAAAAAAGAGAGAGAGAGAGAGAGAGAAAAAACTAATGGAGTCACAAAAATTATTATATATATATATATATATATATGAAGTTTTCTTTTAAAGAAATAGGGTCTTTTTTTTTTTTTTTGCAAAGTAATAGTAGGTTATAAAAGTGAAAATTAAAGGAGTAATAGAGGACCTAATTTTTTTAATTAAAAAAATAAAAGAATGATTGTAAAAATATATCTAGGACTTTCTCTGGTGTTGTTGTGGGTATTGTGGGGTTAGTTCATTTTCGTATAGTTCCTTGGTCTGGCTTATATTCTCAAGATCTATAGGCCCCTTCCCATGTAGTCGGTATAATGACAGGGTTTTAATCTATTGCACCTGTCACTTCCAAGGCAGTTTCTTCTGTTTTAGCTTCTTCTGTTTGCTGGTCTCTTCAGTATCTGATTTCCGTCCTGACACAAAGAGGGCGGTGGTGGACACTTTCTTTTAGTCTCACTTGTTCAGTCGTGCTGTGGGGAGGGAGGGACACTGCAAGCAAATAACACTGGCGTGTGCTCGCAGTGACTCAGCCACACTAGGCCTGCCCCTGCTCACGGTGCGTGTGCCCTCCCTGTCCATCCTGCTCAGGCTCTAGGTTGCTCTGCCAGGGACCGTCCGAGGCTGGCCCTGGGCTGCATGCACCTCCCAGGTCTAAGCCGCTCAGGTTCAGGCACTTGGGTAGTCCTCAGAGGCGCAGACTCGGTTGGGCCTGCATTTTGTGCCCTTCCCATGTCTGAGCAGCTCAGGTGATGAGGTGTTTGGCGAGCACAGTCGCTGTGACTTATCACCTCCCCGGTCCCTGCCACTTGGTTTTCTGGGTGTACAACTGGCACACATTCTCACGCTGATGTTGACCGTCTAGAACCCCAAGAAGTCTTAGTTAGCAAAGAAGCCTGCTTGCAGTTTGATAAATATTGTCTCTCTGTGGCTGCGATTGTCCCCTTCTGGCTCTGGCTGCCTGTCACCAGAGGGGGATGGTCTGCAGCCTGCTATCTCTGTTCAGTCCTTTGTTCTGTGCACAGGCCTGGCGGTGTCTTAGGTTAGGGCTGGCTTTGTGTGTGGTAGCTATCCCACAGTCTGGTTTGCTATCCCAAGTTAGTTCCCTCAGATTGCCCTTGGGGCATTCAGGCCTGGTCCTTACTCTAAGCCATGCAACCCATGCCTCCCTGCCCAGCCCTCGCTTGCCAGTGTTGGGTGCAGGCGTCTGTGCTGCTTGTCCACTTGGGGAGTTACCATTGGGCTCATAATCTGTGGGTTTTAATTATTTATTTACTTTTCCTCCCTGTTATGTTGCCCTCTGTGCTTCCAAGGCTCGCCACAGACTCGGCAGTGAGAATGTTTCCTGGTATTTGGAAACTTCTCTCTTTTTAAGACTCCCTTCCTAGGATGGACCTCCATTCCTACCTCTTTTGTCTCTATTTTTTGTCTTTTATATTTTTTCCTACCTCCTTTCAAAGACAATGGGCTGCTTTTCTGGGTGCCTGATGTCCTCTGCCGGCATTCAGAAGTTGTTTTGTGGAATTTACTCAGTGTTTAAATGTTCTTTTGATGAATTTGTGGGGGAGAAAGTGGTCTCCCCATCCTATTCCTCTGTCATCTTAGGTGGGTCCTGGGAAGGATATTCTAAGGAGTGTTTTGTTGCTTATCCTAGACTACTGAAGATAAAATCCAGGTATAGTGTGAAAAAATGATAGACTTACAGAAGATAGAAGCAGTAAAACAGGTAACAGTTACACAAGGACCTTGGATCAAATGAATAAAATTCTTTCTATTAAATGGTAATGATAGTCTTTGTAATTCTGCACTTGTGAAAATAAAATTTTGTGCTTTCACAATATTGTCTATATTTATTAACCATCACCTCGTTGCTCAAATGTACTTTTTATTTTGATCATATTTTTAATTGTTCTTTACATGATAGTGGCCATAGCATGAGTGCAAGCTTCTTCTATACTTCAAAAATATTCAGGGAAAATAGGACTCTATTCTCCAAGACCTTTCTTCTTTTTCCATTTAAAGTTTCTAAAACACCAAGAGTCCATACTGATACAAATAAGTGATGGAATAAATTAACAAAGGAGGGGAAAATATTGTGCAGAAGGATCCCAAATAATTTACATAGATACTCCTCTTATAGAGGAGAAACTAACAAACACTACATCAGTCAGATGATCCAGATCAACATCATAAATCATGTTGATAGTACGTATCCTTGACAGCAAGTGAAAAAAAAAAAAAATGCCACTTTACCTCTGTGGTCTTCTTCCCAATATTGTCAGGCAACTTCCAATAGTGAAGCATCTTATATTAATAAAATATCTAACCAGCAATCCTCAAAGCTGCCGAAGTCTTCAAATATAAGAAAGTCTGAGAAACTGTCACAGGTAAGAGGAGCCTAAGGAGATCTGACGACTAAATGTAGCATAGTGTCCTAGATGAGGTCATGGAATAAAAAAAAAAAAAAAAAAACCTATGTAAGCTAAGGAAATCTAAATAAACTGTGGACTTTATTTAATAATAATATATCAGTACTAGTTCATTGGGCTTCCCTGATAGTGTTGGTAAAGAATCCGCCTGCAAAGTAGGAGACCCAGGTTTGATCCCTGAGTTGGGTAGATCCCCTGAAGAAGGGAATGGTTCCCACACCACCATTCTTGCCTGAATAATTCCAAGGACAGAGGAGTCTGGCAGGCTGCAGTTCATGGGGTCTCAAAGAGCTGGACACGACTGAGTGACTATCACTTTTATTATAGTAAATTTATTCATTATAGTCCTAAACTGCTTCCCTTGTGGTTCAGCTGGTAAAAAATCCACCTGCAATGCAGGAGAGCTGAGTTCGATCCCTGAGTTGGGAAGATCCCCTGGAGAAGAGATAGGCTACCCACTGCAGTATTCTTGGGCTTCCCTTGTAGATCAGCTGAGAAAGAATCCGCCTGCAATGTGGAAGACCTGGGTTCAATCCCTGGTTTGGGAAGATCACATGGAAAAAAGAAAGGCTGCCCACTTCAGTATTCTGGCCTGGAGAATTCCATGGACAGTATGGGGAATCACAAAGAGTTGGACACGACTGAGAGACTTTCACTTTCACTTTTTCACTAGTTCATTAATGGTAACAAATGCATCATCTTAATGTAAGATTTTAAAAGGATAATTTGGGTATATGGTATACAGGAATCACCCTTAGTATCTATTCTGTGGGCGATCAGTCATGTCTGATTCTTGGTAACCCTATGGACTGTAGCCCTCCAAGCTCCTCTCTCCATGGGATTCTCCAGGAAAGAATACTGGAGTTGGCTGCCACATCCTTCTCCAGGGGATCTTCCCAACCCAGGGATTGAACCCATGTTTCTTACATCTCCTGCATTGGCAGGTGGGTTCTTTATGACTAGTGCCACCTGGGAAGCCCACTACCTTCTCCATTTTTCTGTAAATCTAAAATGTTCTTTTTTTTAAGAAGTTCATAAAAATATAAAATCTATTAAAAAATAAATATAAATCCTCAAGTCAAATAGCAACTATTTCTCCATGCTGAGAAAAATCCATGGTTACTTAAGTGATGGATTTGAATGAAGACATAAAGATGTGTTTTGCTGGCCACTCAATGCAAAGATACCTCCCAACTCCATTGTTCTGTCTCTCATCCTTCTCCTTAGTCTCCTGATGACCTGTATTTGATGCTCTCATTGCAACTTTCTTACCAATCTCTCTGGGATGACTTCTCTTAAACATCTACTTAACTTTGTTCTTGGAGATGGCAACAAAATGTCTTTATTAGTCCCTCAGAACCAGGATCCCTAAGGAATGTATTGTTTCTCAGCATAATTAATCCCAATGTGGCTGATCTGAAGAGAGAAAAAAATATGTTACTTTGGATGTTTAAAAACCTCTAAAAAGTTAATGATAGTGCAATGGTAAAGAACACATTTGACAATGCAGGAGACACAAGAGATGCGGCTTTGATTCCTGGATGGGAAGCTCCCCTGGAGCAGGAAACGGCAACCCACTCCAGTATTCTTGCCTGGGAAATCCCATAGACAGAGGAGCCTGGCAGGCTACAGTTCATGGGATCGCAAGAGTCAGACATGACTGAGCAACTGAGTATGCATGTCTGGATCTACAGTCTGTGCATATGATGGAAGCACAATACTACTTTCTATTCTGGCAGGACCAATAAGGGGACAGAACCCACCTTAGACTCAGAAAAGATTAGAAAAGTGGAAAAGTAAGCAGAGAAAAGTGGAAAAGTAAGCAGAGAGCATTTCTTTAAGAAAACTGGATCAACAAATATAAGAGTCTGTCTTTTAAAATTCTTTGGGTTAATAGTTCCACCTGGGCAAAATGTTTTATGCAAATATAAAAATTAGAAATAATTAATGATATTTGCTGGCATTAATACTAGATGAAAGCAAAGTATAAGTTTCTTACAGAGTTTCAGTCTGGATGACTGGAATTATACTGCTCTTGACACAAATAGGCAATTAACATGGAGAATCAGCATTGTGCTTTTTGATCATTTCTCCAAATTGGTCTTTCCATCTTCTTTCAAGATTCTTACTTCTTAAATCCACATTCCTACTTTTTCCAGAATAATCTTCAATAAATGAATTTAAGCTTTTCACATTCCTCAAAAAAATTCATCAGTGCCTCCTTGAGGACAGATTTTAGTCAAATCTTAAGATAGGACTCTAGGACTTTAGTACATCCAGTGTAAAAATTCTTTTTCACTGTCCTCTTCTAATATTTCAGGCCTTCTGTACAGTCAACATGAGATCATGCAGCAGAATTTCTGCAATGCAGTTTCTTCAGTCTAGAAGATCCATCCATTTTTGAAAAATAATTGCTTCTAACATAAAATTATAAATGAACTATACCTCAATAAAAAGAATTTTAATAAATAAAAAATAACTGCTTTATTGATATATAATTCACAAACTATAAAATTCATCCTTTTTTAATTGAAAGATTCTTTAAATTCTATAATGCTTTACAATTTTCAAAAATTCCACACATATGCTTTCATATAATCCTGTAATAATCTTTCTTTTCCTTTCCCTCTCCTTACTGGTAACCACTAGTTTGTACTCTATATCACAGAAGTAGAAAACAAGCTTATGGCTCTAGCAGAGTGAAAAAGGAGTAGGGCTAAATTGGGAGATTGTGATTGACATATATACCTTACTATATACATAAAATAGATAACTAATAAGGACCTACTGTATAACACAGGAAACTCTACTGAAAATTCTATAATGGCATATATGGGGAAAGAATCTAAAAAAGAGTGGATATATGTATGTATATAACTGAGTCACTTTGCTGTACAGCAGAAACTAACACAACATTGTAAATCAACTATGAAAGTGTTAGTCACTCAGTCCTATCTGACTCTTTGCAATCCCAGGGACTATAGCCCACCAGGTTCCTCCATCCATGGATTTTCCCAGGCAAGAATTCTAGACTGGGTTGCATTTCTTTCTCCAGGAGATCTTCCCAACTCAAGGATCGAACACAGAGTCTCCTGTGTCTACTGCAGTGACAGGTGGATTGTTTACCATCTGAGTCACGAGGGAAGCCATAAAAAAATCAGTCTGGCTTCCCTCAGGGAATTTTGAGCAGCTTCTCTCCTAAATTCATCTGAACTATCTCTAGGCCATGTGGAGAGAATCACGTCTTTTGACTTTTCATCTGATTCTTTTTGTTTTGCGGATGACCTGTTGTTGCATCTTCCTTTCTCCAAAGACACACCTCCCCCTGATGTATGATGAAAACTATTATACAGAGTGAAGTAAGCCAGAAGGAAAAACACCAATAAAGTATACTAACCCATATATATGGAATTTAGAAAGATGGTAACAATAACCCAGTGTACGAGACAGCAAAAGAGACACTGATGTATAGAACAGTCTTATGGACTCTCTGGGAGAGGGAGAGGGTGGGAAGATTTGGGAGAATGACATTGAAACGTGTAAAATATCATATAAGAAATGAGTTGCCAGTCCAGGTTCGATGCACGATACTGGATGCTTGGGGCTAGTGCACTGGGACGACCCAGAGGGATGGTATGGGGAGGGAGGAGGGAGGAGGGTTCAGGATGGGGAACACAGGTATACCTGTGGCGGATTCATTTTGATATTTGGCAAAACTAATACAATTATGTAAAGTTTAAAAATTAAATTAAATTAAAAAAATAAAGGTAAAAGAAAAAAGAAAACTATTTCAAAGAATTTCTTCAAATTCAATACACTGTAGATTAATTAGTGACTTTTGAACCTGGGCTCCAAACGGAACCTTGAGTTTGTTTAGTCTGTTTTTCCCTCCACATCTGTGGTGGACTCAGCAGATATAACTAATCCTGTTCTTATAAATGTAAATTTTAAGAGGAAACCTGTCTCCCTGTTTGAAAAGGCCAAAATCTCAATTTCTCAAACTGGAGAGAGTTGCAATCAGTTTCCACAGTCTTTCCATCTCCTCAGTTAACCATAATTCAGTTCAGTTCAATGCAGTCACTCGGTCGTATCTGACTCTGCAACCCCATGAACCGTAGCACACCAGGCCTCCCTGTCCATCACCAATTCCCAGAGTTCACCCAAACTCATGGGCATCGAGTCAATGATGCCATCCGACCATCATCCTCTGTTGTCCCCGTCTCCTTCTGCCCTCAATCTTTCCCAGCATCAGAGTCTTTTCAGAATACATGAACATTTTTTCCTACTGATAGAGTGGAACCATAAAACTGAAATTTTTTTTTTAATTTCTTAAAAGGAGAGGTGACTAGAAATTAATAGGCATTGGTTATGATGAGAACATTCTCACAGAATTTTTGTGAAATACTAATGTGAGCTACACACAAATAATGTGGTGAAGTCTACACTTACTTGCCTTCAGTCATCCATTCTTGTCTAGCTTTGAGTCACATGAAGGACTTTTGTGATTAAAGTACACGCAGAAGCCATGAAGGACCATCAAAGAGGTGAGTATAATCAAGCTGATATTTTTATCAGCATAATGAGTTTAGCAGAAGACTGTAATTTGGGACAAGCTGCTATAGCAAAAATTATCGGCAAGTCTAACAAGCAAATAAGAGAAACATTACTTTGTAGAGAAAAGAGTGGAAGTTGGAAGGGGTTGTTTCATATGAAATTCCTTGTAAGGAAAGTGAGTTTATTTTTTATTTTATTGAAGTATAGTTGGTTTACAATGTTGTGTAGTTTCTTCTATACAGTAAAGTGACTCCATTATACACGTATATATTCTTTTACATATTCTTTTCCATTATGATTTGTCAAATGATATTTAGTATAGTTCTCTGTGCTGTAGAGTTGGTCCATTTGTTTATCCATAGATCCATTGTTTATCTACCCTATATATAATAGTTTGCCTCTGTAACCCCAAATCCCATTCCTTCCCTTCCTTACCCACTGCTCTTCAGCAACCACAAGTCTGTCCTTGGTAAGGAAAGGAGTTCAATAAATAAATAAATAATAAGTAAATAAGTATAGTGCAGTAGTTTCCATTTGCACCTGTTGCTGGGAAAGGAAAATTCTTCCTGTCAGGGTCTGTGATTGATGTCAAGTTGTAGTCTGTGAAGGTTCTTCCTTCTGGCCTTCTGCCTCCATTTTAAATGAAGTTTCCTTCAACTTATTTCACAGCATTCTGTTTCCTTCATCCTGTATCATTGCTCTCCTCTGTTGACATATTTGTTTTTGAATAATTAAACTTTACAACTGTGAAGTATAATAAAATTTGTTCTGTAAGTTTGTTGATTTTGACAGATATTCACCACTCAAAACTACTGGACTCAAATTTAGGTACTAAATAACGTTGACAATATTTCAGAAGAAGAATCAACAGATAGTTCTGAGATATTGCCTTGTCCTATGATGTGACATGATCTTGCACAAGATCTTTGAATAATGTTCATGAAAGGGAGAAGGGTTAAGAACCAAGACATATGATTTATAGAGGATACAGTCAATAGGAAAAGTTCCAAGAAAGCCCTTTCCTCTCAATCTGATGACAATGTCTCAGATTGTCGTCATTGTCTCTCATTGTTCTCCACTACACAATCTAAATCTCCAAGCTGAGAATATAATCTTCTTTAATGAGCTTTATATTTTATAACACATTTGTCCACATGTATGTAAACACATTAGGCTATTGGGCAATGAATACATTAAGTTAGGACATTTCTATGCTACTGCACAGGAGTTTATTAATTATTTCCCAGATGAAGTTGAGATATCAAAAAAGTAACTACTGACAGGGGAAAAAATAAGAAAGTTTTCAGGGACCAAAGAATAGTCCAGGGCAAGGTATCATATGAGGCTACCTGAAGCCAGAATCAAAAATAAGAGATAGAATCAGGTAGATAAGATGGAAAGACAGTTGGAGGTCAGAGATTTGACCTTGCACATGAAGTCTCCTATGATCAGTCCCTGAGTGACTGTATTACCTAGAATGGAAGCAGCTAGCAGATAACAAAAAACATTTCATGTCCCCATAATACCATCTGAAAATCAGGTGCATCTGAAAACTCTGCAAATGAACACAGTCCATTCCCTCACTGTGGAGGGCAAAGCCATGTTTCCTTAGACTCAGGGGAAACCCACCTCAAGGCTCTTTGTGGGAAATATTTTACAACAACCAAGTGAAAACCATTCTTGCAAAAAAACTAGTTGGTGTTTACTGGGAGGATCCTGTTCTAAAAGGGAAAAATCAGGAGCCCTGGAGACAGAGTACAGATGGGAAACATTTGAATAGCTAGAGTGTGATTAATCATAGGTTTTAAAGAGCAATTGTCTCCCTACTACTGGTCCTAATTCAGAGTCAATTAGTTAACTGACATTTACTTTGGTCAAACAGGCAGTGGTGGCATCATATAAAAGATTGATTCTTGACTCAAAAAAAAACAGGGGAAATGAGAACATGGAGAAGTCAGTTATCCATGTCCTCCCATCTGCCCAATAATGAAAAGCTAAACACAGGTAAAGTGGAAGGAAGTTTCAAGGGCAGTATTCTTAAATGTTTAAGAACTGAATCTCTGGAATCAAATTATTTGTCTTCATATCCCCACTTTACCATACCTTTGATGGATTGGTAATCTAGATGGATAATTTAGGTTCCCTAATACTTATGAGGAGCTTCATTCAAGGCTCACCAGTAAAGAATCCACCTGCAATGCAAGAGACACAGGTTCAATCCCTGGGATGGGAAGATCCCTTGGAGAAAGAAATGGTAACCCACTCCAATATTGTTGCCTGGTAAATTCCATGGACAGAGGAGCCTGGCAGACTACAGTTCATGGGGTCACAAAGAGTCGGATACAACTTAGCAACTAAACAACAATACTTACTCCTCATCTTCAAAGTGTGAATTACAATACTACAGCCCGCAGAGAGTTGCTACATTCAGTTCAGTTCAGTCGCTCAGTCATGTCCGATTCTTTGTGACCCCATGAACCACAGCACGCCAGGCCTCCCTGTCCATCACCAACTCCCGGAGTCCACCCTAACCCATGTCCATTGAGTTGGTGATGTCATACAACCATCTTATCCTCTGTCGTCCCCTTCTCCTCCTGCCCTCAATCTTTCCCAGCATCAGGGTCTTTTCCAATGAGTCAGCTCTCCACATCAGGTGGCCAAAGTATTGGAGTTTCAGCTTCAATATCAGTCCTACCAATGAACACCCAGGACTGGTCACCTTTAGGATGGACTGGTTGGATATCCTTGCAGTCCAAGGGACTCTCAAGAGTCTTCTTCAACACCACAGTTCAAAAGAATCAATTCTTCAGCACTCAGCCTTCTTCACAGTCCAACTCTCACATCCATACATGACCACTGGAAAAACCATAGCCTTGACTAGATGGACCTTTGTTGGCAAAATATCTCTGCTTTTTAATATGCTGTCTAGGTTGGTCATAACTTTTCTTCCAAGGAGTAAGTGTCTTTTAATTTATGGCTGCAGTCACCATCTGCAGTGATTCTGGAGCCCAAAAAAATAAAGTCTGACACTGTTTCCACTGTTTCCCCATCTATTTCCCATGAAGTGATGGGACTGGATGCCATGGTCTTAGTTTTCTGAATGTTGAGCTTTAAGCCAACTTTTTCACTCTCCTCTTTCAATTTCATCAAGAGTCTCTTCTTCACTTTCTGCCATAAGAGTGGTGTCATCTGCACATCTGAGGTTTTTTATATTTCTCCCAGCAATCTTGATTCCAGCTTGTTCTTCCTCCAGCCCAGCATTTCTCATGATGTACTCTGCATATAAGTTAAATAAGCAGGGTGACAATACACAGCCTTGACGTACTCCTTTTCCTATTTGGAACCAGTCTGTTGTTCCATGTCCAGTTCTAACTGTTGCTTCCTGACCTGCATACAGGTTTCTCAAGAGGCAGGTCAGGTGGTCTAGTATGTTGAGATAAACTATGTAATGTGTTTAACACTACATCTGGCACCTAGTTTACGAAATGTTAGCTGTTAGCCTAATAAAATTTGGAAGTTAATTTGAAGGAAGAAAAATGGACTTCCTTATCCAGAAGCATCTTTTCTATGGTTGAAATTTATTATCAGAAATATACTTTCCAATTAAAACAAAATATCTCTGGAATCAATAGTTCAAAATATTTTGAGTTTTTTAAAAACTTAATGAAGCTTTTGAAAATTTAATATTAACCATATCTGACTTTACAACAAGAAAGCTATTACAAAGAAGCTTTCTGAATAAGAAGACACCCTCACTAAGTGGTTAACCTTTCACATAATAAGTAATTCACTTATTAAGTTTTCCAGAGAATTTTAGAGACCAAGAAACCGAAATATGCAAACTAGTAATTGTTGGAAGCTAGAGAACACTTTAGAGTTAGAAAATCTGAATATCACAAAACAGATTCCTAAAACTTTTTTCCCACACTTTTATAGGAAAGAAAATATATAATTAAGATTCAGGAGACAAATTTATTTTTTTTGCCAATTATGAGACAGTTATACATATATTTCCAACAATTTGTTCTCAACATCAAAATTAGAGGACTGAACAAAATGGTTGACAGTATCAGCTGCATTTAAAATTGTATCGATCTGTTCATAATTTATAAATAACATTTTTATATAAAGGGGACTGGTAGTCATTAAGTTTGAGTGCTTTTTTAATAAACAAAGAGATAAAAGGAAATAAATAAGAGTGTGGAAGAGACAGCTAAGTTTGCAGCACAGTCTGAATGAGGTTTTCTGATTTGGCAGACGGTTTTGAAAGGTCAGGGTACCAGGACAAGTCCAGAAGATAACTTAAAGTTATGTGCATGTGTAGAGTGAGTTCAAAAAGAGGTGAATGGATTAAGAAATATGGTCAGCATGTTATACCACAAACTGCTAACAGTAAATGACAAACCTAAGTACTTCTTTCTCTCTTGGAAAGAAGAGATCATACTCTGTTCTACATATATGAAGAGCTCTATTAATAATTAGACTTTCCAAGGAAGCACTACTTGTGAAACTCCAGAAGTCCTCAAAATACAAGTGGATAGAAAAGTTTATGGAAGTCTGGGAAATAAATTAAGGAGGATAGAACTATGATCACAGTGAAGGAAAGAATGGAAAGGGTACCAAACTTCACTTAACCAAAGAGGGAAAGTAAGAGACTTCCCTGGTGGTCCAGTGGTTGAGAATTTGCCTTCTCATGCAGGGAATGCAGGTTCAACCCCTGGTAAGGGAACAAAGAGCCCATATGTCGTTGTTGTTTAGTTGCTAAGTCATGTCTGACTCTTTTGCAACTCGCCAGGCTCCTCTGTCCATTGGGCTTCCCAGGTGAGAAGACTGTACTGGAGTGAGTTGCCATTTCCTTCTCCAGGGGATCTTCCCAATTCAGGGATCAAACCCAGGTCTCCTGCATTGGCAGGTGGATTCTTTACCACTGACCCACCAGAGAAGGCCAAGATCCCACATGCCACAGGGTAACTAAGCCTGCATGCCACAACTAGAAAGGCCTGAAAGCCATCAACTAGTGAGCCTGTGTATTCCAAAGCCCGTGTTCTGCAGAAGAGAAGCCTGCAGTGAAGACACAGAGCAGCCAAAAACAAACAAAACCAAAGAGAGAAAGCACTTAGCACACACAACTCCTTTTTAAGGGAAAAAGAAGAGTGAAAATACTCAGCCTTTATTTAGTATTAATAATGTCCCTAAAACTATGCTAAGAACCTTGGGTTTAATCTTACTTAATTCTCACCATAATTCAATGAGGCACATGATATTAATATTTGCACTTTTTGGGTGATGAAATAAAGAAAGCAGAGGGTGGCAGATCCATTATTTGGTTCATTACCCAGACCATTACCATAATCTGACTGATTCCAATACCCCAGTCCTTCACCATCACCATTTACAAAATGACCCAGGTAACTGAACTCTGCCAATTCAGGAATTACCTTTCCTGAAGTCTCAACCAAACTCCTAGAGAAGAATTGGGAATGGGGGTAGACTCAAGGGCTGGAACAGAATTCAGTCCTATAGCAGCTCATTTCCACAAAATATTTCTGCACATTAATCTTAATAATGTACAATTTTTTGTCTGATTTACTCCTGGGCCAAGGCAAAGACACTTGGTGTCAGTTGAGGAGAGGGGCTTCCCAGGTGGTTCAGTGGTAAAGAATCCATCTGCCAATGCAGGAGCCATGGGAGAGGTTCAATCCCTGGGTTGAGGAGATCCCTTGGGGGAGGAAATGGCAACCCACTCCAGTATTCTTGCCTGACAAATCCCGTGGACAGAGGAACCTGGCGGGCTACAATCCATGGGGTCACAAAGAGTCAGACAAGACTTAGCGACTGAGCAAGCATGCACCCATGCCAGTTGAAGGGACTCAGGTAAAAGTGATCTCTTTACCCTTGATGCCAAAAATAGCTTCAATAAGTTTCAAGACATTATGGGAGGTAATTAAGACTATATGGAAATAGATGAATGATGTTCCAGTTAAAGGGAAATCAGCCAACTTATTTCCATGTATAAAATGCTTGGTCCTTCTTATTGACTTGAAAAATATTTATTTAACTCTTCCTGAGTGCCAGGCATGTTGCAAGGCAATCCACTGAGAATAGTGAGCAAAACAAACATCATCTGTGTTCTTGTGTGTCTTGCAGTGGGGTAAGAGAAAAAAGAGAAGAAGTTTAAAAGAAAAATACATAATTGCAAATAGCAAAGGTGTGCCATAAGATAAACAGTGATGTTCTGAAAACCCCAAGTTCACAGGTTTGTTTAGGAGAGCATAGGACCTCCTCTCTGAAGCTGGATGAACTAAAAAAGGGCACACTAAATGGGACCTGCCAAGTGAGAGAAAGAGTAGAAAAACTGAGGTTGGAGAGAGATAAGGGAGCCAGGTCACATGGGAATTTTCAGGCCAAAGTGAGAATTTCACTTTAATTCCAAGTTCAGAAGGAAACCAGGGAAGAAACTGAAACCAGGAAATGACATAGTTCAATGTATCAGCTTAAAAGAGCATTCTGGTTAATATGTAGAAGATGCCTCGTTTTGTTTTATCTAGTTTTGAAAGTAAAGAGAGTTGAAAAGCAATCTTTTTTTCTTTGCAACTGTTAAATGAGCATGTTTGGCTGTGGAATTCAGAAAAGACAGGGAGTGATAGAAAAAGCTTTAGGAACATCCCACCTTTCATTATAGTCAACTCTGTTTACATTCCACTGAAAGAAGATACACAGTATTTATGACCAGAAGGATTATTGGCATTCATTCTGAAGTCTTGTATAGAATAATAATAACATAACCATATATGGTGTTGATTATATTTCAGATAATTTTCTAAGTGGTTTAAACATATTGTCTCATTTATTCCTTTAACAACACTATGCAATAAATTCAGTTAATCTCCATGGAATTATTCTCCCATATGAAGAAAATGATGTACAGAGACTAATAGTTTGCCTAAAGTCTTGTGGTAAATAATGATAATTTGAGCCCAGAAAATTAGGCTCCAGAGTCCATGCCCCAAGCCAATGTGTTGTGCTGCCTCTCTGGGGTCTTTATATCATCCATGATAAATAATGCTTTTGCCTTTACGTTTTCCTTTTCTACATGACTGATGTCATCTGAAAGAGGTTCATTCTCTAGAAGGCTAAAATCTGGGAGTCCTTGTATCACAGACTTAACAGATCAGATCAGATCAGTCACTCAGTCGTGTCCAACTCTTTGCAACCCCATGAATCGCAGCACGCCAGGCCTCCCTGTCCATCACCAACTCCCGGAGTTCACTGAGACTCATGTCCATCAAGTCAGTGATGCCATCCAGCCATCTCATCCTCTGTCGTCCCCTTCTCCTCCTGCCCCCAATCCCTCCCAACAATGGCACCCCACTCCAGTACTCTTGCCTGGAAGATCCCATGGGCGGAGGAGCCTGGTAGGCTGCAGTCCGTGGGGTCGCTAAGTCGGACAAGACTGAGCGACTTCACTTTCACTTTTCACTTTCAAACTTGGAGAGGGAAATGGCAACCCACTCCAGTGTTCTTGCCTGGAGAATCCCAGGGACGGTGGAGCCTGATGGGCTGCCGTCTATGGGGTCGCACAGAGTCAGACACGACTGAAGTGACTTAGCAGTAGCAGCAGCAATATCACTTTGGCTGTGATGCTGCTCCCATCCTGAAGATTACTTGCTCAGACACAGAGTTCCTAGAGTGATTCTTCTTGGTCCTGACTGTGTTGAGACTCATTTTCAACCTTGGTGTGTGTAATCATGTCCTATACATACATCATCAGGACCATTCTCAGATTCCCTTCTGCCCAGCAAAGGTAAAAGGCTTTTTCTACATGTTCTTCCCATATAATTGTGGTTTCTATCACTTATGGAAGCTGCATTTTCATCTACATCAAACCACATGCAAAAGAAGCAGTTGCTATGAATAAGGTTGTGTCATTGCTAACAACTTCAATTGCCCCCATAATGAATCCTTCCATTTATACTTTGAGGAACAAGCAAGTGGTACAAGCTCTCAAAGATATGATTAAAAGGGTTGCATCTATTTCAAAGAACTAAGATTAGTGAACTTAAAAGATTAAAGTGTAAAACAACTTCCTATAATTTTAACAGTTTTATTGAGAGGTAATTTAACTATTATAAAATTCACAAGTTTTCATTGTACCATTGAATACACTCAAGTAAGTTAATAGAGCTGTCCAATCGCCACTATAATCCATTCTAGAACATTTCCATCACCCCAAATATTTTTCTGATGATCATCGGCGGTCAGTCACCACTTTCATCCCCTCACCTCCAGTACGAACACTGATCTCTTTTCCTCCTCTATAAATTTGCTTTTTCTGGACATTTCATACAAATGGAAACATATATGTATTTGTGTCTAACTTCTTTTATTGGGCATAATGTTTTTGAGGTTCATTCATGTTGTAACAGTTATTAGGAGCTTACTCTTTTTTATAGCAAATAGTATTCCATCACATGGATATATTACATTCATTTTTTCCTTCACCAGTTGAACATTTGGGTTGTTTCCATGTCATTGTGAGACATATGTTTTCATTCTCTGTACCTAAAATGGAGTTGTTGAGTTGTATGGTACCTATAGAGCTGTGTTCTAAATCTGTAACATGTTAGTCCCACCAGCAATGTGTAAAGGGTCCAGTTTCATGACATATTCACCAACACTTGAATTTTGACTCTTTTTTATTATGGCCATTCTCATGAGTGTGTGATGGCACCTGATTATGGGTTTAATTGGTATTTCTCTAATGATGAATGATATTGAGCATCTTTTCCTGTGTTTATCATATGTTTGTATATCTTCTTTGGTGAAATTTCCATTCAAATAATTCGCCCATTTTTAATTGGGTTGCTTGTCTTTTTTTTTTTTTTTTTAATTTTTGATTGCACCACATGGCATGCATGGTTCTTAGTTCCCCCACCAGATGTTGAACCCATGCCCCCTGCATGAGAAACCAGAAGTTTTAACCACTGGACTGATAAGGAACTTCCAGGTTGCTTGTCTTCTTACTGAGTTGTAAGAACTCTTTGTATATTTTGATCCAAGTCCTTTATCAAATATTTGATATTTGAAAATCAAATGTTTTCTCCCAATTTGTGGTATGTGAATAAATCTGTGAAGTAATATTCATTTAAAGTCATTCTTTTCAGCATTGCTTGTAATAGCATAAGGCATTAAGTGCAATGTTTTTCAATAGAAGACTGATCTATTCAACAGAAGTTCCATTCTGTAGACTACCTTACATCTATTTAAAAAATAAAGTTAGCTTTTTGTGTATTAACATAGAAAATTTTCCATTATGCTATATATTTAAAGTAAGAAAGATGCAAAACAGTGCATACATCCTTTCTGTTTAGAAAAAGATGAAAATTTATCATCTAATTATACATATGCTTAAAAATTCATTAAAACAATGGAAAAATAGTGAAAATATATGCATAGGTAACCAAGCATATAAGGATAAGGTGATGAAAATGAGCTTTAACTGAATATCTTTTTATACATTCTGCTGTTACAAAGCTTTAAAAACTCATATAATGAATATGAGTATTCATCATGTAAATATATAAAAGTACTATATACAAATACAACTTATACAATATAGTCCATGAAAAATGAACTTACATATACTATATAAAATATATTTATATTTCATTAATATTAAAACATTATATTTACATTTTATTAATATTCATCATTCATGCAAGTTCATTCATAATTCATACAATTTAAAATATAAGTTTATACTGAATGCATCTATCATAAAACTGAATACCAATATGACATATTCAAGCATGTGTCATGCTCTTAAAGTGTTATCTTGAGGCTTTTTTTTTAATATTTCTGTTTGTTTGAAATGTCACTGGAGATCCTGTATCAGCAGCCAGATTTGAGGGGTGTTTTTAAACTTAAATGCACATATTTGGATAAGATAACCAAAGTTAAACTTTCAACTTTAATGGAATTTTTTAAAACTCTAAGTAAATATATTAAAATATAAACATCAGATATAAAGACAGGATCAGAAATTAATGAAGTGAAAAACAAAGATACAGCATGAGGGAAATTAATAAAGTGCTCTCCCAAAAAACAGAACTAATAAGGTTTTCATGTTCTGGTAACATTGATAAACAAATAATAAGGAGGATATAGATAATATTAAAAATGGAGAGACTTTGATAGCTACAACTTAGATAGCAAAGATAAAAATGCCATAAAAATATTATATCAGTAGGGAGCTAAGATGGCAGAGGAATAGGACGGGGAGACCTCTTTCTCCCCCACAAATTCATCAAAAGAACATTTAAACGCCGAGTAAATTCCACAAAACAACTTCTGAATGCCGGCAGAGGACATCAGGCACCCAGAAAAGCAACCCAAGTCTTCAAAAGGAGGTAGGAAAAAATATAAAAGACAAATATAGAGACAAAAGAGGGAGGGATGGAGCTCCATCTCGGGAAGGGAGTCTTAAAAAGAGAGAAGTTTCCAAACTCCAGGAAACACTCTCACTGCCGAGTCTGTGCCAAGCCTTGGAAGCACAGAGGGCAACATAACAGGGAGGAAAAATAAATAAACAATTAAAACCCACAGATTACGAGCCCAACAGTAACTCCCCCAGTGGAGAGGCAGTGCAGACGCCAGCACCCGCCACTAGCAAGCAGGGGCTGGGCAGGGAGGCGCGGGCTGCATCGCTGAGAGTAAGGATCTGGCCTGAATGCCCCGAGCGCTATCTGAGCAAACTAATTTGGGCTAGCAAACCAGACTGTGGGATATCTACCATGCAGAAAGCTAGCCCTAACCTAAGACACCACCAGGCCTGGCACAGAACAAAAGACTGAACAGAGATAGCCGGCTACAGACCATCCCCCTCCGGTGACAGACAGCCAGAGCCGGAAGGGGGCAATCGCAGCCCCAGAGACATTATCTACAAAACCGTAAGCAGGATTCTTTGCTAAGACTTCTTGGGACTCTGGATGGTCAACATCCGCCTGAGAAGGTGCGCCAGTTGTACACCCAGAAAACCAAGCGGTGGGGAGGCCATAAGTCGTAGCAGCTGCAATCGCCAAACACCTCATCACCTGAACTGCCTGGACCTGGGAAGGGCACAAAACGCAGGCCCAACCGAGTCTGTGCCTCTGAGAACCACCAGAGTGCCTGAACCTGAGCAGCTTAGACCTGGGAGGTGCAAGCAGCCCAGGGCCAGCTGTGGATGGTTCCTGGCAGAGCAACCTAGAGCCTGAGCAGTGTGGGCAGGAAGGCTATACGCGCCGTGAGCAGGGGCAGGCCCAGTGTGGCTGAGGCACTTCGAGCAAACGCCAGTGTTATTTGTTTGCAGCGCCCCTCCCTCCCCACAGCGCGACTGAACAAGTGAGCCTAAAAAAAAAAAAAAAGTGTCCACCACCGCCCCCTTTGTGTCAGGGCGGAAATCAGACACTGAAGAGACCAGCAAACAGAAGAAGCTATAACAGAGGGAACCACCTTGGAAGCAACAAGCAATATATTAAAACCATGTCGTTAGTACCGACTACATAGGAAGGGGCCTATAGATCTTGAGAAATATAAGCCGGACCAAGGAACTAGCCGAAAATGAACTGACCCCACAATACCCACAATAACACCAGAGAAAGTCCTAGATATATTTTTACTATTTTTATGATCATTCTTTCTTTCTTTTTTTTTTTAATTTTTAAAAAAATGTTAAGACCTCTATTACTCCTTTATTTTTCACTTTTATAACCTACTATTACTTTGCAAAAAAAAAAAAAAACATTTTTTAAAGCAAACTTCATATATATATATTTTATAATTTTTGTGACCTTGTTTTATTTTTTCTTTTTCTTTTTCTCCTTTTTTTTCTTCTTTTATTTAACATTGTATTTTTGAAATTCGAAACTTTACTCTAGATTTTTAATTTTAGCTTTTTCATATTTGTTATCAATTTTGTACCTATTTTTTTTTCTATAATTTCTGTGACTTTTTTTCTCTCTCTCTCTTTCTTTTTCTTCTTCTTTTCTTCAACATTGTATTTCTGAAATTCCAAACGCTACTCTAGATTTTTAATTTATTCTTTTTGGTATTTGTTATCAATATTGTACCTATATTTTCTTTATAATTTTTGTGACTTTGTTTTTGTTTTTGTTCTTTTTCTCTTTGCTTTTCTTCCTTTTTTCTTCAACATTGTATTTTTGAAATTCCAAACTCTACTCTAGATTTTTAACTTTTGCTTTTTGGTATTTGTTATCAATTTTGTACCTATATTTTCCTTATAATTTTTGTGACTTTTTTTTTTTCTCTCTCTCTATCTCTCTATCTCTTTTCCTTCTTCTTTTCTTTAACATTGTATTTTTGAAATTCCAAACTCTACTCTAGGTTTTTAATTTTTGCTTTTAGGTATTTGTTACCAATTTTGTACCTTTAGAACCCAATCTTCAGCACCCACTTTTTACTTGGGAGTGAGATTACTAGCTTGACTGCTGTCTCCCCCTTTGGACTCTCCTTTTTCTCCACCAGGTCGCCTATGTCTCCTCTCTAACCCCTCTATACTCTGCCCAATTCTGTGAATTTCTGTGTGTTCCAGACGGTGGAGAACACTTAGGGAACTGATTACTGGCTGGATCTGTCTCTGTTCTTTTCATTCCCCCCTTTTAACCTCCTGGCCACCTCTGTATACTTCCTCCCTCTTCTCTTCACTGTATAACTCCGTGAACATCTCTGAGTGGTCCAGTTGTGGAGTGCACATAAGGAAGTGATTACTGGCTAGCTTGCTCTCTCCTCTATTGATTCCACCTCATCTCATTGGGTCACCTCTAACTCCCTCCTCCCTCTTCTCTTCTCCATGTAACACTGTGAACCTTTCTGGGTGACCCTCACGGTGGACAAACTTTTCATCTTTAACCTAGATGTTTTATCAATGGTGCTGTATAGAAGGAGAAGTTTTGAGACTACTGTAAAAATAAGACCAATAACTGGAAGCAGGAGGCTTAAGTCCAAACCCTGACTCCAGGGAACTTCTGACTCCAGGGAACATTAATTTACAGGAGCTCATGAAACACCTCCATACCAACACTGAAACCAAGCACCACACAACGGCCAACAAGTTCCAGGGCAAGACATACCAAGCAAATTCTCCAGCAACACAGGAACACAGCCTTGAGCTCCAATATACAGGCTGCCCAAAGTTACTACAAAACCATTGACATCTCATAACTCATTACTGGACACTTCATTGCACTCCAGAGAGAAGAAATCCAGCTCCACCCTCCAGAACACCGACACAAGCCTCCCTAATCAAGAAAACTTGACAAGCCACCTGTACAACCCCACACACAGAAAGGAAACTCCACAATAAAAAGAACTCCACAAACTGCAAGAATACAGAAAGGACACCCCAAACTCAGCAATATAAATAAGATGAAGAGACAGAGGAATACCCAGCAGGTAAAGGAACAGGATAAATGCCCACCAAACCAAACAAAAGAGGAAGAGATAGGGAATGTACCTGATAAAGAATTCCGAATAATGATAGTGAAATTGATCCAAATAATGCAATAAATGAGATCAAAAATACTCTGGAGGCAACAAATAGTAGAATAAGAGAGGCAGAAGACAGGATTAGTGAAGTAGAAGATAGAATGATAGAAATAAATGAATCAGAGAGGAAAAAAGAAAAACGAATTAAAAGAAATGAGGACAATCTCAGACACCTCCAGGACAATATTAAATGCCCCAACATTCAAATCGTAGGAGTCCCAGAAGAAGACAAAAAGAAAGACCATGAGAAAATACTTGAGGAGATAATAGTTGAAAACTTCCCTAAAATGGGGAAGGAAATAATCACCCAAGTCCAAGAAACCCAGAGAGTCCCAAACAGGATAAACCCAAGGTGAAACACCCCAAGACACATATTAACCAAATTAACAAAGATCAAACACAAAGAACAAATATTAAAAGCAGCAAGGGAAAAACAGAAAATAACACACAAGGGAATTCCCATAAGGATAACAGCTGATCTTTCAATAGAAACTCTTCAGGCCAGGAGGGAATGGCAAGACATACTTAAAGTGATGAAAGAAAATAACCTACAGCCCAGATTATTGTACCCAGCAAGGATCTCATTCAAATATGAAGGAGAAATCAAAAGCTTTACAGACAAGCAAAAGCTGAGAGAATTCAGCACCACCAAACCAGCTCTCCAACAAATAATAAAGGATATTCTCTAGACAGGAAACACAAAAAGGGTATATAAACTCGAACCCAAAACAATAAAGTAAATGGCAACAGGATCATACTTATCAATAATTATCTTAAATGTAAATGGGTTGAATGCCCCAACCAAAAGACAAAGACTGGCTGAATGGATACAAAAACAAGACCCCTACATATGTTGTCTACAAGAGACCCACCTCAAAATGGGGGACACATACAGACTGAAAGTGAAGGGCTGGGAAAAGATATTCCATGCAAATAGAGACCAAAAGAAAGAAGGAGTAGCAATACTCATATCAGATAAAATAGACTTTAAAACAAAGGCTGGGAAAAGAGACAAAGAAGGTCATTACATAATGATCAAAGGATCAATCCAAGAAGAAGATATAAAAATTATAAATATATATGCACCCAACATAGGAGCACCGCAATACATAAGACAAATGCTAACAAGTATGAAAGGAGAAATTAACAATAACACAATAATAGCGGGAGACTTTAATACCCCACTCACACCTATGGATAGATCAGCTAAACAGAAAATAAACAAGGAATCACAAACTTTAAATGATACAATAGACCAGTTAGACCTAATTGATATCTATAGGTCATTTCATCCCAAAACAATGAATTTCACCTTTTTCTCAAGCGCACATGGAACCTTCTTCAGGATAGATCACATCCTGGGCCATAAATCTAGCCTTGGTAAATTCAAAAAAACTGAAATCATTCCAAGCACCTTTTCTGACCACAATGCAGTAAGACTATATCTCAATTACAGGAGAAAAACTATTAAAAATTCCAACATATGGAGGCTGAACAACACGCTGCTGAATAACCAACAAATCACAGAAGAAATCAAAAAAGAAATCAAATTTTGCATAAAAAGGAATGAAAATGAAAACACAACAACCCAAAACCTATGGGACACTGTAAAAGCTGTCCTAAGGGGAAAGTTCATAGCAATACAGGCATATCTCAAGAAACAAGAAAAAAGTCAAATAAATAACCTAACTCTACACCTATAGCAACTAGAAAAGGAAGAAATTAAGAACCCCAGGGTTAGTAGAAGGAAAGAAATCTTTAAAATTAGGGCAGAAATAAATGTAAAAGAAACAAAAGAGACCATAACAAAAATCAACAAAGCTAAAAGCTGGTTCTTTGAAAGGATAAATAAAATTGACAAACCATTAGCCAGACTCATCAAGAAACAAGGAAGAAAAATCAAATCCATAAAATTAGAAATGAAAATGGAGAGATCACAACAGACAACACACAAATACAAAGGATCCTAAGAGACTACTATCAACAATTATATGCCAATAAAATGGACAACGTGGAAGAAATGGACAAGTTCTTAGAAAAGTACAACTTTCCAAAACTGGACCAGGAAGAAATAGAAAATCTTAACAGACCCATCACAAGCACGGAAATTGAAACTGTAATCAGAAATCTTCCAGCAAACAAAAGCCCAGGTCCAGACAGCTTTACAGCTGAATTCTACCAAAAATTTAGAGAAGAACGAACACCTATCCTACTCAAACTCTTCCAGAAAATTACAGAGGAAGGTAAACTTCCAAACTCATTCTATGAGGCCACCATCACCCTAATACCAAAACCTGACAAAGATCCCACAAAAAAAGAAAACTACAGGCCAATATCACTGATGAACATAGATGCAAAAATCCTTAACAAAATTCTAGCAATCAGAATCCAATAACACATTAAAAGATCATACACCATGACCAAGTGGGCTTCATCCCAGGGATGCAAGGATTCTTCAATATCTGCAAATCAATCAACATAATACACCACATTAACAAATTGAAAAATAAAAGCCATATGATTATCTCAATAGATGCAGAGAAAGCCTTTGACAAAATTCAACATCCATTTATGATTAAAAAAAAAAAAAAAAAAAAACTCTCCAGAAAGCAGGAATAGAAAGAATATACCTCAACATAATAAAAGCTTTATATGACAAACCCACAGCAAACATTATCCTCAATGGTGAAAAATTGAAAGCATTTCCTCTAAAGTCAGGAACAAGACAAGGATGCCCACTTTCACCATTACTATTCAACATAGTTTTGAAAGTTTTGGCCACAGCAATCAGAGCAGAAAAAGAAATAAAAGGAATCCAAATTGGAAAAGAAGTAAAACTCTCACTGTTTGCAGATGACATGATCCTCTACATAGAAAACCCTAAAGACTGCACCAGAAAATTACTAGAGCTAATCAATGAATACAGTAAAGTTACAGGATATAAAATAAACACACAGAAATCCCTTGCATTCCTATATACTAATAATGAGAAAACAGAAAGAGAAATTAAGGAAACAATTCCATTCACCATTGCAACAAAAAGAATAAAATACTTAGGAATATATCTACCTAAAGAAACTAAAGACTTATATATAGAAAAGTATAAAACACTGGTGAAAGAAATCAAAGAGGACACTAATAGATGGAGAAATACACCATGTTCATGGATCGGAAGAATCAATATAGTGAAAATGAGTATACTACCCAAAGCAATCTATAGAGTCAATGCAATCCCTATCAAGCTACCAACGGTATTTTTCACAGAGCTAGAACAAATAATTTCACAGTTTGTATGGAAATATAAAAAACCTCGAATAGCCAAAGCAATCTTGAGAAAAAAGAATGGAACTGGAGGAATCAACCTGCCTGACTTCAGGCTCTACTACAAAGCCACAGTCATAAAGACAGTATGGTACTGGCACAAAGACAGAAATATAGATCAATGGAGCAAAATAGAAAGCTCAGAGATAAATCCACGCACCTATGGACACCTTATCTTTGACAAAGGAGGCAGAAATATACATGGATTAAAGACAATCTCTTTATCAAGTGGTGCTGGGAAAACTGGTCAACCACTTGTAAAAGAATGAAACTAGAACACTTTCTAACACCATACACATAAATAAACTCAAAATGGATTAAAGATCTAAACGTAAGACCACAAACTATAAAACTCCTAGAGGAGAACATAGGCAAAACACTCTCCAACATACATCACAGCAGGATCCTCTATGACCCACCTCTCAGTATATTGGTAATAAAAGCAAAAATAAACAAATGGGACCTAATTAAACTTAAAAGCTTCTGCACAACAAAGGAAACTATAAGCAAGGTGAAAAGACAGCCTTCAAAATGGGAGAAAATAATAGCAAATGAAGCAACTGACAAACAACTAATCTCAAAAATATACAAGCAACTCCTACAGCTCAATTCCAGAAAAGTAAATGACCCAATCAAAACATGGGCCAAAGAACGAAATAGACATTTCTCCAAAGAAGACATACAGATGGCTAACAAACACATGAAAAGATGCTCAACATCACTCATTATCAGAGAAATGCAAATCAAAACCATTATGAGGTACCATTTCATGCCAGTCAGAATGGCTGTTATCCAAAAGTCTACAAGCAATAAATGCTAGAGAAGATGTGGATAAAAGGAAACCCTCTTACACTGTTGGTGGGAATGCAAACTAGTACAGCCACTATGGAGAACAGTGTGGAGATTCCTTTAAAAACTGGGAATAGAACTGCCTTATGATCCAGCAATCCCACTGCTGGGCATACACACCAAGGAAACCAGAATTGAAAGAGACACGTGTACCCCAATGTTCATCACAGCACTGTTTATAATAGCCAGGACATGGAAGCAACCTAGATGCCCATCAGCAGAGGAATGGATAAGAAAGCTGTGGTACATATACACAATGGAGTATTACTCAACCATTAAAAAGAATGCATTTGAGTCAGTTCTAATGAGGTGGATGAAACTGGAGCCTATTATACAGAGTGAAGGAAGCCAGAAAGAAAAACACCAATACAGTATACTAAGGCATATATTTATGGAATTTAGAAAGATGGTAACAATAATCCTGTATTTGAGACAGCAAAAGAGACACTGATGTATAGAACAGTCTTTTGGACTCTGTGGGAGAGGGAGAGGGTGGGATGATTTGGGAGAATGGCATTGAAACATGTATAATATCATATATGAAATGAGTCACCAGTCCAGGTTTGATGCACGATACTGGATGCTTGGGGCTGGAGCAATGGGACGACCCAGAGGGATGGTATGGGGAGGGAGGTGGGAGGAAGGTTCAGGATGGGGAACACATGTATACCTGTGGCGGATTCATGTTGATATATGGCAAAACCAATACAATATTGTAAAGTTAAAATATAAAATTAAATTAAATTAAAAAAAAAATTTTAAGACAGTTTCAGACTACATATGCTAAAAAGAGAAATAGTAAAGATCGTTAATAATGTATGCATAATTTTCTAATATCCAATTCCACACTCAGAGGCAGAATACTATAACAAAAAAAGAAATGGTATGTATGAAGAATATATAATTAGAGATTCAAACATCATTTTTCTTTTTTTTCCCCACTTTATATACAAATACATAAATATAATTGCCTGTTTATGTAAAAAAAAAAAATATGATATCAGTAAATGTAAATCTTAGTAAAATGAACTACTTCTTTTTAAAATGACCTGAAAAAATAAAAAGCCTAAATGGTACTATAAAATTTAAGGAAATTAATCAATAGTTTTGGTTTTTCCAGTTGTCATGTATGGATATGAGAGTTGGACCATAAAGAAGGCTGAGCGCCAAAGAACAGGTGCTTTTGAACTATGATGTTGGAGAAGATTCTTGAGAGTCCCTTGGACTGCAAAGAGATCCAACCAGTCAACCCTAAAGGAAATCAATCCTGAATATTCATTGGAAGGACTGAGGCTGGAGCTAAAGCTCCAATACGTGGGCCACCTGATGCAAAGAACTGACTCACTGGAAAAGACCCTGATGCTGGACAAGATTGAAGGCAGAAGGAGAAGGGGATGACAGAGGATGAGATGGTTGGATGGCATAACCAACTCAATGGACATGAGTTTGAGCAGGCTCTGGGCATTGGTGATAGATAGGGAAGCCTGGTGTGCTGCAGTCCATGGGGATCCAAAGAGTCAGACACAGCTGAGAGACTGAACTGACTGAATTTTGTTGTTGTTCAGTTTCTAAGTCATGTCCAACTATTTTTGACCCCATGGACGGCAGGATGACAGGCTCCCCTGTCCTTCACCATCTCCCAGAGCTTGTTCAAATTCATGTCCATTGGGTCTAATTTACTAGATATTTTTTAAATTGATAAAATTCAAAATTCATTCTTGATAATTCTTAGTGAGTTATGAATGGAAGTGAATTGTGGAGTGTCCAAGTAGACCTGAAATCGTTAGTTTTGCTCTTTCCTACCCATATTACTTACAAAAAATTAAAACCATCTGATAGTGAGGTATATTGTTTTACTTTAAATTATGAGTGTGCAATCTCCTAAGTACTTATATTATCGAGTCATGTAATTGGGCAAAACACACATGAGATGAATGGGTGCCCAAAATCAAGGGAAGAGCTAATTCTCCCACAATAGAAGAAGGTGTGGTTTCACCAAGAGCAGAAACTATGCATTCCTGAGAGCTTCTTCCCTGAACTCAGCAGAATTCCTTAAACAATGAAAAGAATGGTGAAAAGAAACCACACTTATGATTCATCAACAACAAACACTTACTGTTTTGCACCTGACCTATTTCTGATTCTATTGTTGCATCTTCCTTTCTCCAAGGACACAGTCCCAATTGAGAACAGTATTTTTTCCACCCAAAGTTAATTACACTATAGGGTAATTAGTGACTTTTTAACCTATGATCCCAAGGCATTGTATTGTTTCACATGATCCCTGCTAACCTGTTGAGGACCAGATATAACTTATACCATTCTTGTTAATATGTAATCTGCAGAGAGTGGTGTCTTTCTGTGCAGAGGTCAAGATATCAGTTTGCCTAAACCAAAAAGGGCTTCTCACCAACAACAAGAGTCTTTAATTCTTTTAACTATACAGAACATATGAGCATTTTTCCTAGAATTAAGTCAGAAAATGTCCTTCATTTGGTATCCTTATAAGACTATAGAAGATAAAAGGACATCTGAGAAAAATCCCTGGGAAACTGTGGGCAATGGGACCCTAAGAGATCTCTGCTCACTCACACACTTGCCAGTGAGTGCAAGTGTGTGAGTGCGTGAAACATATTGTAGGACACACCATCAGCTAACAAAGTCCTCTCAGCTCTGAGTCACCCTAAGGATCTTTGTGGTTAAATTGCACAGAAGCCATGAGCAGCTATCTGAAAGGTGAGTATGATTTACTTGGTTCAAAGTTACAAGACAGAAAGCTTTGACCTAGGTGTTTCAAAACCCAGGTCCAGAAGAATTAAGAACAGTGTTTCACAATAGAAATCAATAGTTATATCCAATGTTATTCTATTCTCTGACAAGTGGCATCTGAATTCTAATAAGACTTTAGAAAGGGGTCCTCTGGAAAAATTTGAACACTAGGACAGTAAGTTTTTAGGGGAAGAATAGAGTCTCCCATGTGTGAGACAGCAAAAATGTCTCCCTAATGTTTCTATTTTGCTCAAAAGCTTGAATATCTACCATTAGAGATAATTCCTTGTATTTAATGAGAAGTACCACAAAATATACTTGAGAGGGTAAAATATTGTGCTATTAATAAGTGTGTGTTAGTCACTCAGTCGTGTCTGACTCTTTGTCACCCCCTGGACTGTAGCCTGCCAAGCTCCTCTGTCCAAGGAATTCTCCATAAAAGAATTCTGGAATAGGTTGTAATTTCCTCCTCCAGTTCAGTTCAGTTCAGTCTAGTTCAGTCGCTCAGTCGTGTCCGACTCTTTGCAACCCCATGAATCACAGCATGCCAGGCCTCCCTGTCCATCACCAGCTCCTGGAGTTGACCCAAACTCATGTGCATCGAGTCAGTGATGCCATCCAGCCATCTCATTCTCTGTCGTCCCCTTCTCCTCCTGCCCGCAATCCCTCCCAGCATCAGAGTCTTTTTCCAATGAGTCAACTCGTTGCATGAGGTGGCCAAAGTATTGGAGTTTCAGCCTCAGCATCAGTCCTTTCAATGAACACCCAGGGCTGTTCTCCTTTAGGATGGACTGGTTGGATATCCTTGCAGTCCAAGAGACTCGGAAGAGTCTTCTCCAACACCACAGTTCAAAAGCATCAATTCTTCACTGCTCAGCTTTCTTCACAGCCCAACTCTCACATCCATACATGACCACTGGAAAAACCATGGCCTTGACTAGACAGACCTTTGTTGGAAAAGTAATGTCTCTGCTTTTTAATATCCTATCTAGATTGGTCATAACTTTCCTTCCAAGGAGTAACCAAGCATCTTTTAATATCATGGCTGCAATCACCATCTGCACAGGGGCTATTAATAAGATGCCACAATACATCAATGAACTTTTGTATGTTATTCTGCATGAGTTTACCCAATATGTTTCAGGTGAGACTAAGGTAATAACTGATATTTGCAAGGAGAGAAGTTAGAATATTATGAGTTCACAGGGCTTATCCCTGGTTGAGGAGAGCTTGGTGGACACCATATGTGGTCACTGGGAATCTAGATCAGAAGACAGGAAGGATAACAGGAATGCTACTCAACTTTCACATCTGGTCGGGTGTGGTCACTCCCTGAGTGGTTCCATAGTACCTGAGAAATAAGCAGTTAACTGGCCAACCATTTATTACACACCCAAATCAGACCCCTGTCCAGCAATGCAAGACAGTGGACTCTGAAGTGAGATCTGAGTACATATTGGAAATGGACGCTGCACCCCCAGTGGGAAGGGAAAAGCCACATATCCCTAGTCTCAGGGGAAACTTGCCTGAAGATCATTATGGGAAATAGGTGGGAACATCCAAGAGAAAATATTCATGTTCTAAACTACTTGAGCTCTCCTGGAAAGATCTTGTTCCATCCCAGTGATGAGAGAAACCAGAGGCCCTAGAGACAGTGACTGCAAATGGGAAACATTCTGTTTGCTACAAATGTGTGCATTAGTTGCTCACTCTGTCTGACTCTTTGCGACCCCATGGACAGTGTAGCCCACCAGGCTCCTCTGTCCATGGGATTTCCAAGGCAAGAATACTGGAGTGGGTTGCCATTTCCTTTTCCAGGGTATCTTCTTGACCCAGGGATCTTCCTGACCTAGGAATCAAACCAGCATCTCCTGCATGGCAAGCAGATTCTTTTACTGTCCAAGCCACCAGGGAAACCCTACAAATGTAATGAATTATTACTGTTGAAGACCAACTATCATTCTACTATAACCCTTAACTCAGAAATAAATACACCCTGGGCATTGATTTATTTCATTCCCTGAAAGTTACTTGACAGCATCACAGAGAAGATGTTGGTCGTTTTCTGTCTCTCAAAAGATGAAGAGGAGAAATAAATCAGTCAAATAAAGAGTTGAGAAGGCAGTGTTTTATAGTGGTTATGAGCTGGGTCATATAGACAGATGGTTAATATTCCTGCTTTACCGCATCCTAAGTCATTGACCTTGGGCACAATTCTAAATATTTTTGGACCATGATTTCCTCAATTGTAAAATGAGGATTAAGTTACAACCAGCCTTGGAGAGCTGCTTTGAAAATTAAATGATGTACTCTAAATTTTTAACATAATTATTGACATTTAGTACCTGCCTTATAAATATTACCTTCCTTGAAGAAATTTGTGAATTAAATTGAATAAAATGAAAAGGGAATTCTCTACACTGGTATCTCCATTAAAAGCCAATTCTTATCCCAGGAATTTCCTCATGACAAGTTTATTCTTCAATTAAAAACATAAATATGCCTGAAGTGAGTGACATAAATATGGTTACCAGTTTATAAAACCCTAGGTGAATTTATTTCCTCCTACAGCACTGACGGTAAGTGTTCCCTGAAGTAATATAGAGAATGAGGAATCAGCTAGAATGGACTGAGTACCCTTGGAAGATTAAAACACACACACATTAGAAGTGGCAAACTTCCTAAGGGGTGAGTGGAAATCAGGGAAACCAAAAAAAAACCTGAAATTCTCTCATAATTTTGGCACAGTGCAAAAAAAGCATAGAAATAAGATTTATAAAACTGAGATTCTTCCTTAGACTTTGCTCCTAGTGAGCCTGGTGACTGCTGACCCTCTGATTTCTATTTTTAAAATGAGAGGGTTGGCTAAAATAATTATTAAGGTGATTTGTATCTCAATTTATGTAGCTCTCTTAAGTCCTTGACCATTTCATTTACTTTAACCTGGCATCCATTTCACTAAGGTTTTGTTTTGTTTGTTTGTTTGTTTGTTTGTTTTTCTCTCTTGTTCCTTTGCAATAGTTCAAAGAGAAAGAGATAAGGCAACATGTAGAGGTCATAAAAGAGATTTCTTATAAATGAGGTGGGGGAATTTCTGGGGCGTTCTCAAGTACAATGAAATGAAACAAGAGGGTTCAGGATGGGGAACACATGTATGCCTGTGGCGGATTCATTTTGATATTTGGCAAAACTAATACAATTATGTAAAGTTTAAAAATAAAATAAAATTTAAAAAAAAAAAAAAAAAAGAAACAAGAGGACCCTAGGACAAGGAGAGAATAGAAAAGCTGCAGTTACTGAAAGGAAGTGAATATCCCAAGGAACAATGCTTGAATTAAGAGACTTGGGCAGGAAATCACATTAGAAAGTATTAACAGTATAGATCATGAATGTTCAAGATTCAGAGAGAATAAGTCACATGTTACATTGTATATAGTTGAAATACTTCCACGTAAACAGACTTATCAGTGAATATTACATTCGTGGGACTTAAGAGGACCTTATAATTTTGTATTTAATCTCAAAGATAACAGCAAACTTAAAATATGTATACAGAATACAGTAAGAGGTGAGAGGTAAATCTAGGGATAAGGTGGAGAAAGTATGAGACAGTATGTGAACACAGGGAGAGGCAGTAGGTCCTGGAAGAAGAAATAGAGAGAATAGAATGCATTTGATACCTGTTCTGTGCCAGGCAGGATGCTAAGAGCCTGGAAGAATTCATGTATTTAATCTTTATACTAACCCTTGAAAAACACAATTGTTATTTGCATGTCACAGACCAGGAAACAGAGCCCATTACTGAACTTTCCAAAGTTTCATGACCATGTGTGAACCCAAGTATCAAGCCCTGGTATCTATTTTATTCCAGAACTTCCACTCTTAACCCCTACCTCTTTTTTTTAAGTTTCTCTGGGTCTTCATTGCTGTGGGTGGGCTTTCTCTAGTTGCACTGAGCGGAGGTTATTCTCTAGTTGTGGTGTGTGGGTTTCTCATTGTGGTGGCTTCTCTTGGTTGTGGAACATGGGCTGTAGAGCCTATGGGCTTCAGCAATTGTGCCTTGCGGGCTCTAGAGTGCAAGCTCAGTAGTTGTGGTGCATGGGCTCAGTTGCCCTGCAGCGTGTGGGATCTTAGTTCCTGAACCTGGGTTCAAACTCATATCCCCATATCCCCATATCTTGGCCACCAGGGAAGTCCCATTTCCTCCTACTGGACCACCAGGGTAGTCCCATCCCTACATCTTATAATTAACCCAGATGGGCTCTCTCAGAGGAGACCTACGACTGGGTGACAATTCTCAGCCAAGTTCCTTCTGAGAAAATGAGGAAAACAGATGAACAAAGTGAAAACCTTGCCACCAGGCCACCTCCTTCTTTCTGCAATCCTTCCTTCAAGACACCACTGTTAACCCCAAGTAGCTTTAAAAGATTAATTCTTATTAGATCTTAGGTACAGATGATGTAGTTTAGTGTAACCATGGGAGATGATGACTAAAATTGATCATTTATCTTTCTGATTTCTAGAATTGCCTCAATACACTGAGATCCTTAAGTGAAGATTAAAACCTAAAATATAAATAAATGATGTAACTTTTCAGTTACACTTTAAATGAAACTAGTCAATCAATTATTGAGGACAAAATGCCCGGCCTCATTCACTCAGTAAACTTGTATTGCCTATCTGCTATGTGCCAGGAAAAAAATCTAGCCCTGGGTTTACAGTGGTTTACAAAATAAATCCATCTGTGTTCTCACAGAACTTGCTATCAAGTAGAGAATGAAAGTAAAATGTAAATGGATAATAAAACAAATAAACAGAGAGTGTGCTCACAACACTGGAGGTAGAAACAATACAGATAGGATCCTGAGAGATGCATCTTTGAGGGGATTATGTTTAAATTGGCACCTGAAAAATAAGATCCAGTCACACGAGAATGTAAGCAGAGCATTTCTAGAAGAGAGAAAACTACAAAAGGTCGGGGATGGAAAAGAAGTTGGCATCTTCAAGGAACAGAAGACCCAAACAGCTAAGCTAGACACAAATTAGGAGCATTTCACAGCAATGAGATCATGAAATATCTTATAAACCAGAGTAAGGAGTCTGACTTTTATTCCAAGGGTTCTAGAACTCCAGTGAGTGATTGTAAACAGAGAAATGGATCTTATGTAAGGTTTTGAAAATTACTCTGATTCTATCTTTCGAATAGACTTATGAGCGTACTTCTGTGTGGTTTAAAAGGGAAGAGAGCAGAGAGATGTGAGGCACCTTAGAGGAGAATGTGGATTATCATCACAAGCAAGGAAGCAGAGGCAGAGAGGAGAAAAAATTTAATTTCACAACCTTAACTGTAGTCACCCCTGTATCCTACATAGAACCAAGATGACAGCACAGCTTGAGGTTTTATTGTCAGGAAATTACAAACCATGTGTATTTTTATGACAGTGTTTTTCTGTTCATTAACACTGATAATAAAGCCTAGCTTTATTTCCATTAGGTTGTTAACCAAATAATTCCTTTACTATTGAATTAATACTACATTGATATAGTAATAAGAATCTTTAAGTAGAGCCTTCTGACTAGTATCCAGTACAATGCTCAGCAGTGAGAATCCAGTAGCAATAATGATTAATTAACCCCTGCTCCAATAGCATTCTTTATTAACAGGTAAATAAAATAGCATTCTTGATTCACAGGTAAATAAAATAAAACCTTGGCTTATGTAACTAAGTTAACATTAGCTAGGAATTTCATGTCATCCCTCTGCTAACTCATGTAACAGTCTAGTTCTCTGATCTAATTTCTCTCTTTTTTTTTAACACACAGACACAACCACTGTCAGGAATCAGGGATGAAAAATTACACAGCAATAACAAAGTTCATCCTTGTGGGACTAACCGATGACCCGAATCTAAAGATTCTGCTGTTCATCTTTTTGCTTCTAACCTACCTTTTGAGTGTTGCTGGGAACCTGATCATCATCACGCTCACTCTGGTAGATCCTCACCTCAAAACACCCATGTATTTTTTCCTCCGGAATTTCTCCATCTTGGAAGTGTCATTCACAACCGTCTGCATTCCCAGATTCCTCTACACAATGGCATCTGGGGACAACACTGTTACCTACAATGCATGTGCCACTCAATTATTTTTTGTTGTTATCCTGGCTGTGACTGAGTTTTTTATTCTGACGGCCATGTCCTATGACCGCTACGTGGCCATCTGCAAACCCCTGCATTACACGACCATCATGAACAACATGGTCTGCATTAAGTTCCTCATTGGCTGTTACATGATTGCTCTAATCATCGTCCTGCCACCATTTGGCATGGGCTTTGAGCTTGAGTTTTGTGACTCTAATGTCATAGATCACTTTGGCTGTGATGCTGCTCCCATCCTGAAGATTACTTGCTCAGACACAGAGTTCCTAGAGCGATTCGTCTTGGTCCTGGCTGTATTGACGCTCCTGTTCACCTTGGTGTGTGTAATCATGTCCTATACATACATCATCAGGACCATTCTCAGATTCCCTTCTGCGCAGCAAAGGAAAAGGGCTTTTTCTACATGTTCTTCCCATATAATTGTGGTTTCTATCACTTATGGAACCTGCATCTTCATCTATATTAAACCACATGCAAAAGAAGGGGTAGCTATTAATAAAGTGGTGTCAGTTCTTACCACCTCTGTTGCACCAGTAATGAATCCTTTCATTTATACTCTGAGGAACAAACAAGTGGTACAAGCTTTCAAAGACATGATCAAAAGGGTTGCATCATATTTCAAAGGACTAAAATGATTACTGAGTACAAAAAAAAATTGTAAAAGTATTCCTTGGTATTCATTTATTTTTCTCTAATGGTATGTTAGCCATGGTTTTATACACCACAACCTCATTCTGTTACACTTAGTACCTACCATTAATATATGTATTGATAATCCTTTTAGCTCAACCTATCTCCAGGAATACATGGGGGAAATTCTCTGTAAATATCTATAAAAATATGTCTGTTACTTACAGAACCAAGAAATGTAGGCAATATCAATGTACTATTATATTGGTGCTCAGCTACTCCTCTTTTACTGACTGATATGTCCTAAGCTGAGTCCCAGATCTCCCAGGAGCAGCAGTGACAGTGGTTTCACTGGTGTATGAATGTGTCTGAACTCATTGTATACATTAAATAATGTGAATTTCTGTGAAAATATGTACTTTGCACATATGTTAAATATGTGAATATCAATTATACCTCAATAAAGCTGTCTTCAAAAGGGAAAATTATTTGTGAAGTCATATGCACAGATTTATTTCCTTCTAGGATACACTTTCTGTCAAGTATGTGCTTGTTTGCCACTTTGATATTGATGACTGTATCTCTAAGACAACATATTATGGTAATTAACTACAACACCTTAAGGCTTTTTTCTTAATAGATGATCAGACTCTAATCTTAAAAATGTGAAAAGAAAAATAATAAATCTTCTAGATGAAAACTAGAAGAATATTTCCATGATCTAGGGGTAAAGAATTTTTTTTATATGGGAGTATAGTTGATTAACAATCTTGTGCTAGTTTCAGGTGTACAGAAAAGTGGTTCAGTTATACATATGCTGTGGTTGTTGTTTTAGCTGCTTAGTCATGTCCGACTCTAACGGAGTGGGTTGCCATTTCCCTCGCCACCAGTTATACATACACATGTAACTATTTTTTTCTAATCTTTTCTAATTCTTTTCCCATTTAGGTTATTACAGAATATTGAACAGAGTTCCATGTGGCTAAGGATATTTTTTAAACTAAAAACAGAAAGCATTAACCATTGTTTTAAAAGCCTAAAAAAATAACTTTTTTAAAGTATGGTAAACTGAAATATTTTACAGTAAGGAAAGTTCCATTCATCAAGAAACATTAGAGAATGAAGGGCAGATATATGAGTCTAAAAGAGTATTCAGGTAAATGTGGGAGTATGAATTTTCCCTGGATTTCTTATGGTTCCTGTAAAATGTTAATTCTTTTGGTTGGCACTTGGGAATGCTAATTGGCAGTTGGGAATGCCAGTTCCCAACTCTTCTCCTGCCTTAAGAATTAGGTCTACCTAATTTGGCTAGTTAATTGCTCTGATCCAAAAAGATAATAATAAATTTCTATCTCCCCTAGCAAGTCAAATGGTTACAGCCAAATACTGTCTTTAGGTTAAACACCAAGGTTCCAGGAAGACTAGGATTGTTTCCCTAATTATTTTACACATCAAGGAAGAAGGAAACTCAGGAACTTGGCTGCCATCTCTGAATTGTAAAAGCTAAGACCTGCATGGATCTATCTGACTCCTGGAGACATTTTATTTACCTATCAAATGGCTAAAGAGAAGACCCTTTCTGGAAGGGAGCGGACAACTGCCTCCTTTTCCTTTATAAGTGGAGAATTATTTCTCCTCATCTATTGCCTATGGGTTTCCCAGGTGGCACTAGTGGTAAAGAACCCACCTGCCAATGCCAGAGATATAGGAGAAGCAAGTTTGATCCCTGGGTTGGGAAGATTCCCCAGTAGGAGGGCATGGCAACCCACTCCAGTATTCTTGCCTGGAAAATCCCATGGACAGAGGAGCCTGGCAGGCTACAGTCCATGGGGTCGCACAGAGTCAGACACAACTGAAGCGACTTAGCATGCATGCATTGCCTGTGGGTTTAGAATTGCTCACACAGGATATCTGACTTGGCTGTCATCATGTCACCGCAGTGATTAGACTTAGGGTGAGGAGATCTAATATGCTTATTATTTATTTGTGTTAGTCACTCAGTCACGTCTAACTCTTTGAGACCCCAAGGACTGTAGCCCACCAGGTTCCTCTGTCCTGTGGGCTAATAAAGGTTTACTAATAAAGGTTGAATCAGATCCACTTTCTTAAGATCAGAGGATTACATAGCTACTCACCAAATGTTGAAAATGTTAGTCATTCAGGCATGTCCCAACTCTTTGCGACCCCAGGGACTGTAGCCTGCCAGTCTCCTCTGTCCATGAGATTTCCCAGGCAAGAATACTGGAGTGAGTTGCCATTTCCTTCTCCAGGGCATCTCCCCAACCCAGGGATCAAACTGGAGTCTTCTGCATTGCAGGGGGATTCTTTACTGTCTGAAACACTAGGAAAGCCCCATATTTATTTACTGAGAGGTAAATAAGCAGGTCAGGAAGCAACAGTTAGAACTGGACATGGAACAACAGACTGGTTCCAAATAGGAAAAGGAGTACATCAAGGCTGTATGATGTCACCCTGCTTATTTAATTTATAGGCATAACACATCATGAGAAACGCTGGGCTGGATGAAGCACAAACTGGAACCAAGATTCCTGGGAGAAGTATCAATAACCTCAGATATGCAGATGACACCACCCTTATGGCAGAAAGTGAAGAAGAACTAAAGAGCCTCTTGATGAAAGTGAAAGAGGAGAGTGAAAAAGTTGGCTTAAAGCTCAACATTCAGAAAACTAATATCATGGCATCTGGTCCCATCACTTCATGGCAAATAGATGGAGAAACAGTGGAAACAGTGGCTGACTTTATTTTTCTGGGCTCCAAAATCACTGGAGATGGTGATTGCAGCCATGAAATTAAAAGACGCTTACTCCTTGAAAGGAAAGTTATGACCAACCTAGACAGCACATTCAAAAGCAGAGACATTACTTTGCCAACAAAAATCTGTCTGGTCAAGGCTATGATTTTTCCAATAGTCATGTATGGATGTGAGAGTTGGACTATAAAGAAAGCTGAGTGCTGAAAAATTGATGCTTTTGAACTGTGGTATTGGAGATGACTCTTGAGAGTCTCTTGGACTGCAAGGAGATCCAACCAGTCCATCCTAAAGGAAATCAGTCCTGAATATTCATTGGAAGGACTGATGTTGAAGCTGAAACTCCAATACTTTGGCCACCTAATGCGAAGAGCTGACTCATTTGAAAAGACGTTGATGCTAGAAAAGATTGAAGGCAGGAAGAGAAGGGGACAACAGAGGATGAGATGGTTGGATGGCATCATTGACTCAATGGGCATGAGTTTGAGTAAACTCTGGGAGTTGGTGATGAACAGGGAGGCTTGGCATGCTGTGGTTCATGGGGTCACAAAGAGTCGGACAGAATGAGTGACTGAACTGAACTGAACTGAACTGACCTGAGAGGTAAATATGAAATCTGCCTCTGATCTAGAATACCTCGGTGTACATTCAAGAATAAAATTAATAGAAATAAATATTTAAAAATCAACAATAAATTAGTATTATATTCCATACTTTAGTTTCAATTTAAAGTTACTGTGTATAACATCAACATACAAAAATCAGTTGTGTTATCTATATGCCAAAAACAAACCAGTAGAAGATGAAACTAAAATAAGACATCATTTACAAGTCAAATAGTGGTGAATGAATACATGCAAGATTTATTGGAGAAAAAGATAACATTCTATTTGCAGACATTTTAAAGATTCAAATAAATGGCTGTACCGTACTTATGGGCTAGAAAACAAAACATCTTAAAGATACCAATTTTCACAAGTTTACTATAGGTATAATGCAATCTCAGTAAGGATTTCATAGATTTTTTTTTGTAATACTTGTATCATAGAGAGATATAAAAACATATAAATTATAATGAAACTTAATAAATGCTATTACAAAGAAATAAATGAGATGCATAAAAATGATTTGAGACAACTTTCCTCTTGATATCATGATTTCTCACTTTTGAAACATTTGATTTCTCACTTTTGAGACATTTGAGAGGCAAAAATGGTGTATAATGGGAACAGAAAGAGGATATTAATTTAGAGTGAATGGTAGGAGCCCAGTAGTGAAGATATTTATTGCACATTTAAGAGTTAACTAAGTATTACTGAGCCAAGAGAAATTATAAGAAAGTAATATATCAATTTTGCTTTATGAGGAATATAATAAAGTAGTGAATAAATTAACTTTTACATACAAGATGAGTGACAAGCAATTACTCAAGAATAGCATTCAAGCAAACAATAGTAAAGGTTTCATTATGCTCCATAAGATAGAGAGAATGGACACAATTACAATCTCAATCCAAGCAATGTAGTGGACAGAGATGAGAAAGTTTTCCAGCATGGAAGACTGCATGGTTGATAAAGCCATAAATCAAATGAAGGTTTCAAGAGGAAAACATTTGTCTGCTTAATACTCACAAGTTATATTTAATCAAGTTTGTTTTTAAACACAGATGAAAAAATAAATATATGAGAAGTATTTGTTTATCAGTGTGCCAATGGACTCAGCTTTAGGACATGTGGAATGTAAGATTAATTTAAAGGTAAATTTGAGCAAGCTATCCAAGGAACAAGTGAGGCTTGGACATAAATGTCTGGCTTTTATCTCAGAGTGATTGAAGAGCACAGACTTAGGAAACAGTCTGAAAAATAGTTTCTAATCAAGGATATTATGAAATAAAGTCTGCCAATAGTAGCCATCAGAGAGATGAAAGAGGAGGAAGAGGAAGGAGACAGTGGAAAGAGAAGAAGGGAAGGAGAAAGGAAAGAAGGGAGAAAGGAAATAAAGAGATATTATAGAAAAGGAAGTAAAACGTCCCCCTGGAAGTCAGAAATTATAGGTTTAAAAATTGTCAGAAGTGGAAGCAAAACAGTTGAATTGGCAGTGTTAAAAAGGTTCACTATACTTTCAAAGTTTTATCAGTGAAGTTCAAAATTATTTCAATCTAGTAATGCCAGTCAACTAGAGGTCATGTAGAGAAGGAAAAGACTGTCATACCTAATTTAAAAAGAAATTAAAGTTTTAGACATGCAAGGTAGACACTGAAGGAAATAATGAGAGCAAGAAAAATCTTGAATCTACTTGCCTGGCAAGTGGAAGCATTCCACTGTGCCTCTTTTCATAATAATAATCCACCATCTGTGCTGTTTGATATTTTCCTTAGAATTAGTGTCTTGTGATTTCTTCTGAAAAGCTTCCTCAGTTGTGTTTTTTTAATTTATTTCTAATTGGAGGATAGTTGATTTCTGCTGTACAACAACATTAACCAGCCATAACTATACATATGTCCCCTGCCTCTTGAATCTTCCTCCCCTCCACCCCCATCCCACCCTTCTAGGTTGTCACCTAGCACTGGGTACAGATCCCTATGTTATACATCAATGTATTTTAAATGCAAAGGTGGAAGACATTGAACATTTTAAAGAAATTAGCTTCATCACTCAGTCATGTCCAATTCTTTTGCAACCCCATGGATTGTAGCCGGCCAGGCTCCTCTGTCTATGGAATTTTCCAGGCAGGAATACTGGAGTGGGTTGTCATTTCCTTCTTCAATAAATACAAGTGACACCACACAATTACATCATTTTCTTGAACAGCTTTTTTAATTGTCTCAGATCAAATCAGATCAGATCAGTCGCTCAGTCGTGTCCGGTTCTTTGCGACCCCATGAATCGCAGCACACCAGGCCTCCCTGTCCATCACCAACTCCCGGAGTTCACCCAGACTCATGCCCATCGAGTCAGTGATGCCATCCAGCCATCCAGCCATCTCATCCTCTGTCGTCCCCTTCTCCTCCTGCCCCCAATCCCTCCCAGCATCAGAGTCTTTTCCAATGAGTCAACTCTTCGCATGAGGTGGCCAAAGTACTGGAGTTTCACCTTTAGCATCATTCCTTCCAAAGAAATCCCAGGGCTGATCTCCTTCAGAATGGACTGGTTGGATCTCCTTGCAGTCGAAGGGACTCTCAAGTGTCTTCTCCAACACCACAGTTCAAAAGCACCAATTCTTCAGCACTCAGCCTTCTTCACAGTACAACTCTCACATTCATACATGACCACAGGAAAAACCATAGCCTTGACTAGACGAACCTTTGTTGGTAAAGTAATGTCTCTGCTTTTGAATATGCTATCTAGGTTGGTCATAACTTTCCTTCCAAGGAGTAAGCATCTTTTAATTTCATGGCTTCAGTCACCATCTGCAGTGATTTTGGAGCCCCAAAAAATAAAGTCTGACACTGTTTCCACCGTTTCCCATCTATTTCCCAAGAAGTGATGGGACCAGATGCCATGATCTTCATTTTCTGAATGTTGAGCTTTAAGCCAACTTTTTCACTCTCCTCTTTCACTTTCATCAAGAGACTTTTTAGTTCCTCTTCACTTTCTGCCATAAGGGTGGTGTTATCTGCATATCTGAGGTTAGTGATATTTCTCCCAGCAATCTTGATTCCAGCTTGTGCTTCTTCCAGTCCAGCGTTTCTCATGATGTACTCTGTATATAAGTTAAATAAGCAGGGTGACAATATACAGCCTTGACATACTCCTTTTCCTATTTGGAACCTGTTTGTTGTTCCATGTCCAGTTCTAACTGTTGCTTCCTGACCTGCATACAAAATCTCAAGAAGCAGATCAGGTGGTCTGGTATTCCTATCTCTTTCAGAATTTCCCACAGTTTATTGTGATCCACACAGTCAAAGGCTTTGGCATAGTCAATAAAGCAGAAATAGACGTTTTTCTGGAACTCTCTTGCCTTCTTGATGATCCAGCAAATGTTGGCAATTTGATCTCTGGTTTCTCTGCCTTTTCTAAAACCAGCTTGAACATCAGGAAGTTCACGGTTCACATATTGCTGAAGCCTGGCTTGGAGAATTTTGAGCATTACTTTACTAGCGTGTGAGATGAGTGCAATTGTGCAGTAGTTTGAGCATTCTTTGGCATTGCCTTTCTTTGGGATTGGAATGAAAACTGACCTTTTCCAGTCCTGTGGCCACTGCTGAGTTTTCCAGATTTGCTGGCATATTGAGTGCAGCACTTTCACAGCATCATCTTTCAGGATTTGAAATAGCTCAACTGGAATTCCATCACCTCCACTAGCTTTGTTTGTAGTGATGCTTTCTAAGGCCCACTTGACTTCACATTCCAGGATGTCTGGCTCTAGGTCAGTGATCACACCATTGTGATTATCTGAGTCGTGAAGCTCTTTTTTGTACAGTTCTTCTGTGTATTCTTGCCACCTCTTCTTAATATCTTCTACTTCTGCTAGGTCCATACCATTTCTGTCCTTTATCGAGCCCGTCTTTGCATGAAATATTCCCTTGGTATCTCTAATTTTCTTGAAGAGATCTCTAGTCTTTCCCATTCTGTGTTTTCCTCTATTTCTTTGCATTGATCACTGAAGAAGGCTTTCTTATTTCTTCTTGCTATTCTTTGGATAGCAATACACAGCTGTGCATGTGACTGGTGATAAAAGCAAGGTCCGATGCTGTAAAGAGCAATATTACATAGGAACCTGGAATGTCAGGTCCATGAATCAAGGCAAATTGGAAGTGGTCAAACAAGAGATGGCAAGAGTGACTGTCGACATTCTAGGAATCAGTGAACTAAAATGGACTGGAATGGGTGAATTTAATTCAGATGACATTATATCTACTACTGCGGGCAGGAATCCCTCAGAAGAAATGGAGTAGCCATCATGGTCAACAAAAGAGTCTGAAATGCAGTACTTGGATGCAATCTCAAAAACGACAGAATGATCTCTGTTCATTTCCAAGGCAAACCATTCGATATCACAGTAATCCAAGTCTATGCCCCAACCAGTAACGCTGAAGAAGCTGAAGTTGAACTCTTCTATGAAGACCTACAAGACCTTTTAGAACTAACACCCAAAAAAGATGTCCTTTTCATTATAGGGGACTGGAATGAAAAAGTAGGAAGTCAAGAAACACCTGGGGTAACAGGCAAAATTGGCCTTGGAATACGGAATGAAGCAGGGCGAAAACTAATAGAATTTTGCCAAGAAAATGCACTGGTCATAACAAACACCTTCTTCCAACAACACAAGAGAAGACTCTATACATGGACATCACCAGATGGTCAACACTGAAATCAGATTGATTATATTCTTTGCAGCCAAAAATGGAGAAGCTCTATACAGTCAGCAAAAACAAGACCAGGAGCTGACTGTGACTCAGATCATGAACTCCTTATTGCCAAATTCAGACTTAAATTGAAGAAAGTAGGGAAAACCACTAGACCATTCAGATATGTCCTAAATCAAATCCCTTTATGATTATACAGTGGAAGTGAGAAATAGATTTAAGGGCTAAGATCTGATAGATAGAGTGCCTGATGAACTATGGATCGAGGTTCATGACATTGTTCAGGAGACAGGGATCAAGACCATCCCCATGGAAAAGAAATGCAAAAAACCAAAATGGCTGTCTGGGGAGGCCTTACAAGTAGCTGTGAAAAGAAGAGAAGCAAAAAGCAAAGGAGCAAAGAAAGATATAAGCATCTGAACGCAGAGTTCCAAAGAATAGCAAGAAGAGATAAGAAAGCCTTCTTCAGCGATCAATGCAAAGCACACCCCCAGGAGGTAGCAAATCAGCAAGGGTCCCCAGTACATGATCACCAGCATGTGAGTATTAGAACAAGGATAATTTTCTTCTCAGCAGGTTTAAAAGAACTGAGAGCTAAATAGTGAACAGCAGTATACAGATTTTGAGAGCTGGCAGCAGCAACAAGTCGGGCCAAGATGCAATGGACCACAGGATAGCAACCATGCTGAAGCAGGGGCAGAATCTGAAGTCTCAAGGACTGTGGTAACCATCAGTTTAGACTCTGATGACCTAAATGGCTTCAACATTTAGGCTAACAAATTAGGGAAAGGTACTCAATTTGTGCTGAATATCAGAAAGACCATTCTTATCATCAGTAGAACAACAACAGTGTTGGGCAACATTGTTCTGGGTCAGGCTCCCTTGAGATCATTCATTAATTCATGCATTTTCTAGCATAGTCTCTTGACAAACTACCAAGAAGAGCTTTAGTTCGTTTTAGTAAAAGTATAAGAAGAGCCTCATTGAGGTCTGGTATTGTGGCTTCAATGGTAGCATGTCTGGAAGAAGAGGGGAATACTATTTCCAAGTGTCTACCATGATCCAAGAATAGTAACTAACAGCAGAGGGAGTCAGTGGCCTCATAAATCTATTTGCCACTGGCTAAGGGCCATCCCCCAGAGGGATAATCTTCTTCCATTATATAGGCAGGGGCACGTTTTCCCTCATAAGATACATGGGTTAGTCACTGTGTCATCTTATGTTCCCACTGGAAAAGGGAAGTCCCTTTAATTCTTCTCAGGCCTTGAAAGCAGAGGCCATACTATGGACTGGCATTTCATGGGCCCACCAGGAAGACAATAGTGGCATCTGATCTGAGACTGTACCAGTGTGTGTTTCAGAAATCCAAGCTAATTTTATCAGCCTGTGTATTGTAATGAGGATTGAATTTTAGTATGCGACCTTGATTTGCATTTTGGGTATCTGTGATGCAAGAAATTACACAATGGAGTATTACTCAGCCATTAAAAAGAATACATTTGAATCAGTTCTAATGAGGTGGATGAAATGGGAGCCTATTATACAGAGTGAAGTAATCCAGAAGGAAAAACACCAATACAGTATACTAACGCATATATATGGAATTTAGAAAGATGATAACAATAACCCTGTGTACGAGACAGCAAAAGTGACGCTGATGTATGGAACAGTGTTATGGACTCTGTGGGAGAGGGAGAGGGTGGGAAGATTTGGGAGAATGGCATTGAAACATGTAAAATATCATGTATGAAACAAGATGCCAGTCCAGGTTCAATGCACGATACTGGATGCTTGGGGCTAGTGCACTGGGACGACCCAGAGGGATGGTATGGGGAGGGAGGAGGGAGGAGGGTTCGGAATGGGGAGCACATGTATACCTGTGATGGATTCATTTTGATATTTGGCAAAACTAATACAATTATGTAAAGTTTAAAAATAAAATAAAATTAAAATTACAAAAAAAAAAAAAGAAAGAAAGAAATTCCTGGAGTTCTTTACCCCAAAAGAGAGTGTGAAACAACTTCAATAAGGGATTGTTGTTGCTGCCATTAGCCAGACCATGTGACTACATGGTCAGCAACAGACCAAGAGTCTATGAAAATGTGAAGGGGCCAATTGTTGGCCATCACATCTTCCAATATTAAAATGACTGTGCTGTGGTGCACTGGGATGACCCAGAGGGGATGGGATGGGGAGGGAGGTGGGAGAGGGTTTCAGGATGGGGAATACATGTACACCCATGGCTGATTCATGTCAGTGTATGGCAAAAACCACTACAATATTGTAAAGAATTAGCCTCCAATTAAAATAAATAAAAAATAAAATGACTATGCTGTCCCCTGGGTCCCACCTTTGATTAGGGATGTCCCAGTGCAGAAGATTTTCAGTGGGCTTCATCCTGTGTGATGTTGGTGCTGAGCCTATAAAGTATACAAATTTCACTTCCTGATCACTCAATTAATCCCAAGAGGCTCCCCAAATGACCAATGGATATGGGGGAGGGGTGACCTCTTCAGGCACCACTGCATCTAGCAAAGGATTGAGGACATGGAAATCATTTCCTCCTGTGGTGAGATTTGCCAGAAGGCCCGGGTTTGGCTCTCTAAGTAGCATTTTCATTTGAATAATGAGGCCTCTGTGTCCATGCCAAGTTTGTGGGGTGGTGCCTCAAAGACCCAAGGCATAATGAACAACTGGATGCAGAGTCAAAGGTTCAGGATTTGTAAAAGCACTTATTCCAAGAAAGATCCACTATACAGCCAACAGTTGCCATCCTAAGGTTGTGAAATGTGCAGCCAGAGAAGGCAGTTTTTTGTAGCAGAAACCCATGAACAATGATTGATTCAGGGACTCCAAAAGGAACAAGATAAGGTAGCCAAAGCCTCTCCAGTGAAGCAGTTTGGGGTGTTGGGATGGTTGAATGACACTGATAGAAGTGCCTGTTTTATTGCAATTTAGAGCTTTTTGGTTTGGGGTGGCAAGCCATTCAGAGCAAGCCAACTTATATTCAGCCACTATGAAAAACAGTATAGAGTTTCCTCAAATTTTTAAAAATAAAAAAATCATATGATCTATCAATTCCACTTCTAGGTATTTATTTGAAGAAAATGAAAACACTAACTTGAAACGGTGCCTGTGCCCCCACATTCATTGAAGCATTATTTACAATAGCCAAGATATGGAAACAACCTAAGTATCCTCTAACAGATGAATGAATTAAGAAAATATGATATATACAACTATTTAACCATAAAAAAGAAGAAAATCTTGTCATTTGCAACAACATAGAGAGACCATAAGGCCATTATGCTAAGTGTAATATATCATACAGAGAAAAACAAATAATGCTTGATCTCACTTACATGTGTTCGCTGCAGCACTGTTTACAATAGCCAAGATATGAAAGCAAACTAAATGCCCATCAACAGAATGAATAAAGAAGATGTGGTGTATATAGATAGAAACAATGGAATATTACTCAGCCATTAAAAAGAATGAAATTATGCCACTTGCAGTAATATGGATGGATCTAGAGATTATCATACTAATTTAAGTAAGACAAGCAGAGAAAGACAAATATCATATGATATTCCTTACGTATGGAATCTAAAAATAAAGTACAAATGAACATACTTTAAAAAACAGAAATAGAGTCATAGATATAGAAAACAAACTTACGGTTACCAGGTGGGATAAGGGGGAGAGTGATAAATTGGGAGACTGGGATTAATATGTACACACTACTACTATATATAATATAGATAACTAGGACTTACTATATAGCACAGGGAACTCTGTTTAATGTCATGTTTCAGCCTGGATGGAAGGGGAGTTTGGGGGAGAATGGATACATGTGTATATATGTGTATATATACATATACATATATGTACATATATATACATATATGTTTGTGTGTGTGTGTGTGCATGTAGCTAAGTCCCTTTGCCTTGGTCTACCTGAAACTATCACATTAACTGGATATACTCTAACACAAAACAAAACATTTAATAAAAAGTAAAATAGATGACTATTAAGGACTTACTGTATAGCCCAGGGAACCCTACTCAATACTTTGTAATGACCTATATGGGAAAAGAATCTAAATAAGAGCAGATATGTGTTTGTATAACTGAGCCAATTTTCTGTACACCTGAAACTAATAGCACTGTAAATCAACTATTCTCTAATAAAAATTTTTGTAAATCAATAAATAAAATTAAACTCATAGATACAGAGAACCAACAGGTGATTGCCAAAGGTGGGGGATGGAGCTGGTATAAATGAGTAAAGAGAGCCAAAATATACAAACTTCCAGTTATAAAATAAATTAGTTATGGAGATGTACTATATAGTTATTGGCACTGTATTGTATATTTGAAAGTTGCTAGGAGAGTCTATCTTAAAAAGCTTTTATCACAAGAAAAAAAAAATTCTATAACTATGTACATGACAGATATTAATTAGACTTATTGTGGTGATTATTTTGTAATATATATATATAAATATCTACTCATTATCTTGTATGAATGCACTGTTGTATTCAATTATGCTAATTCTAAAATTAATTAATTAATTTTTAAAGCAAAACAAAGTGAGTCTATTTGCAAGAAGCAGCATAATGGACTGAAATCAAATTCCTAAATGAGGAGCATGTTGCTTCTGAGAACCAATTAAGCATGTAAATACTGAGATTCCTTTAAAATAGCAAATACTGATAAAACTGGAGAATTGGGTCCTTAATACATCAGGTATAAATCATTCCTGGGCTGAGGAGTATTGTTCAGAAATTTTAGTGCAGTAGCGGGGCCTTGAATTTTATACGATGCAGTGGACCAATTCTGATTAGAAAGTTCTATGAAAAGTTTTGTTTAGCCCATGTGAAAGCATTGTTTGAATTTCTTTCCCAGCATCAGGGTCTTTTCCAATGAGTCAGTTCGTCACATCAGGTGGCCAAAGTATTGGAGCTTCAGCTTTAGCATCAAGACTGTTCCTAGGTCACTCAAATAGTAAAAACAAGATTAAGAAATTATTTGAAAAGGATAATTTTTGCAAAGCATGAACAATAGTACAGCTAAGGCACTGGTGGCTTTTTTATTACCATAAGGTAAAAGAATGACTTGTTGACATGTTGTACTAACAATTAGGACGATAAAATTTGTATGCATCTGTTTCTATTACTCAACATTTGTGAGTATCCTATTCTACACTGAGGATTAGGGATACCACGGTGGCTGCCAGAATTTCAGAGGACTGTGACATAGATGTTAAAATTGATCCTGTAACTAGAATGGAAATAAAATTTCAGATGAATGCTTTTCATGAACATTCTGAAGATGAATTTAATGTAGAGTCCAGGGAAATGAAGTATGATTCAATCACTTTTCTACGTCATGATTATTGATGATCAAGTAAAAGCTTTAAAATGTGCATCTGCTGCCTAATTCAGAGAAGGCAATGGCACCCCACTCCAGTACTCTTGCCTGGAAAATCCCATGGATGGAGGAGCCTGGTGGGCTGCAGTCCATGGGGTCGCTAAGAGTCAGACACGACTAAGCGACTTCACTTTCCCTTTTCACTTTCATGCATTGGGGAAGGAAATGGGAACCCACTCCAGTGTTCTTGCCTGGAGAATCCCAGGGACGGGGGAGCCTGGTGGGCTGCAGTCTATGGGGTCACACACGGTCAAACACGACTGACGCGGCTTAGCAGCAGCAGCAGCCGCTTCCTGATTCACTACTTTATTCTACATAGCTTGTTGAAATTTATTTTTATATTCTATTCCTCAGATTAAACACTTATAATCTATTAATACAGACTTCTTATGTATCTGAAGATAGTGATGAAAAATCATTCTGCAATAACAACATTCATCCTACTAGGATTAACAGATGACCCAAGACTACAGGTTTTTCTTTCAGCGTTTCTGTTTCTCACCTACACTTCCACTGTTGCTGGAAATCTAGTCATTATCCTCCTCACTCTGGTGAGCTCTCACCTTAAAACACCCATGTACTTTTTCCTTCGGAATTTCTCCATCTTAGAAATAATCTTTACAACTGTCTGTGTTCCTCGATTCCTGTACAGCATGACCACTGGAGACAAACAAGTGACCTATAATGCTTCTGCCATCCAGTTATTTTTTGTCATCCTCATCGGGGCAACAGAATTTTTTCTTCTAACTGCCATGTCCTATGACCACTACGTGGCCATCTGCAAGCCCCTGCACTACAGCACCATCATGAGTGAAAAGGTCTGCACCATTCTGGTCCCTTGCTCTTGGCTGATTGGGTTAATTGTCATACTCCCACCACTTAGCCTGGGAGTTCAGCTAGATTTCTGTAACTCCAGTCTCATTGATCATTTTGGCTGTGATGCATCTCCTCTTCTAAAGATTGTGTGCTCAGACACTCAATTTATAGAGCAACTTGTTTTAATCATGGCAGTGCTGACCCTCATACTCACACTAGTCTGTGTAATTGTGTCTTACATGTACATCATCAAGACTATTCTAACACTCCCTTCGGCTCAGCAAAGAAAAAAGGCTTTCTCTACTTGTTCCTCCCATATGATAGTAGTTTCCATCACTTATGGGAGTTGCATCTTTATCTATATCAAACCAGCAAAGGAAGGTGTGGCCATTAATAAGGTGGTGGCCCTTCTCAACACTTCCATTATCCCTTTGATGAGCCCTTTCATTTATACTCTACGGAATAAGCAAGTCAAACAAGCCTTCAGGGACTCTATTAAAAAAACAGCATTTCTTTCCAAAAATTAGGTGACTAAAAATATTTTATAAAGTAAAAATATATATATACAAGTATTTCATCTTTTACTATGTGTTCTAATTCAGATCTACAGAGCAGAACTAAAGGTACAGTGTGATTAATCACTGAAATTTCTTTTTTATTTCTCTGAGAACCATGGCCTGAAAGAAGTGTTATGGCCTTAATTCTAATAGGCCTTCATTCCTTATGGCTTACTTTCATAAGTAGGAATGAATATAGATTTTCAGAATCTATACAACCCCTCACCATCCTGATAGCTGAACCACAGAAAGATGTAACAAAAATATGAGATGGATTTTTTTCTGTTCATTCCTCTAGTTTTACAGCTCTTTGGGGGCAAAATTATTTATCTTAGGATTCCTTCCTGATCTAGCATCCACTATCAAGAAGAATAAGTTGGCCTTCCCTGGTGGCTCAAGTGGTAAAGAATCTGCCTGCCAATGCAGGAGAGACAGGTTAGATCCCTGGTCTGGGAAGAACCCACATGTCATGGTGCAACTAAGCCTGTGTGCCACAACTATTGAGCCTGTGCTCTAGAGCCCAGAAGCTACAACTACTGAGCCTACAAACTGCAATTACTGAAGCCTGTGCCCTAGAGCCTATGCTCTGCAACAAAGGAAGTCAAGGCAATGAGAAGCCTGTGCACCACAACGAAGAAAAGCCCCCACTCGTTAGCGAAAAGCCTGCACAGCAACAAAGACCCAGCACAGCAAAAAACAAATAAATAAAAGAATAGGTAGATGAAATTTTTCTAATCTTCTTTTTTATAATGCACCCCACCTTGCTACAGACTAAAATGGAACTATTTCATTATACTTGCTGTTAAACTGTTTTGATGTTTTTATTTTTTTATTTTTGGCATTACTGCCCTTTGTTTTGTTTTTTTTCCAGTTTCATTTATATATATATTAGCAAATAGCATTGGTATTAGCTTAAGTTATACAACATTATGATTTGATATATGTATATATTGAGAAATGGTTACCACAATAATTTTAGATAACATCTACCACCTCACATAATTACAGTTTCTATGTGATGAGATCACTTTAAGATGTTGTTTCTTGGCAACTTTTACATAAACTACAGAGTATTTTTAACTCAAGTCACCATAGTGTACATTACATCCTCAGGACATATTTATCTTATGACCAGAATTTTGTACCCTTGACACCCTTTACGCATTTCCCTCAGCCTTGGCCAACCACCAATCTGTTCTCTGTTCCTATGCATTTGATCTTTTTAGATTCCACACACAGGTGATATCATACAGTATTTGTCTTCCTTCCTCTGTTTTACTTATTTTCCTTAGCATAACGCCCTCAACGTCCATCCATGTTGTCGAAATGGCAGAATTTCCTTCTTTTTATGACTGAATGATATTCCTTTCTATATATACCACCTCTTCTTTATCCATTCTAGACTATCTATGGATACTTAGGTTGTTTACATGTTTTGGGCTATTTTAAATAATGCCACAAGAAACTTGGGAGTGCAAATATCTCAATGAAATATGTAATTCCATTTCCTTCAATTACATAACCAGAAGAGGGACTACTGGATCATAATATACTTCTATTGTATATTATAAAGCTATTTTTATATTTAATAAATATATTATAGTACTAAACAGAGTGCCAAGGTTCCCTTTTTCCACATACTTACCAATACTTATCTTTTTATTATAATTTTATTGTTATTGTTATTATAGCCATTCTAACAGGTCTGAGGTGAAATTTCATTGAAGTTTTGATTTGCATTTCCCTGATGATTAGTGATATTAAGCACCTTTTCATGTACCTGCTGGCTATTTTATATCTTCTTAGGAAAAATGTATATTCAAGTTCTCTGCCCATTTTTTGTTTAAGTTGTTGAGATATCTTTACTATTAAATTGTACAAGTTCCTTGTATATTTAGGCTAAGAACCCCTTTTCAGATATATGCTTGCAAACATTTTATCCCATTCCATAGGTTGTGTTTTCACTTTGTTTATTCTTTCCTTTTCAGTACAGAAGCTTTTTAGTTTGATTTAGCTTCTTATTTAATTTTGCTTTTGTTGCTTGAGCTTTTGGTGTCATAATCAAAAAAATCATTGCCATTATCAAGGAGCTTTCCCCCTACACTTTATTCTAAGAGTTTTACACATTCAGGTCTTAATATATAAGTCATAAATTAATTTTGATTTGATTTTTGTTTTTGTTTTGTGTGTGTGTGTCTTTAAATTTTTTATTTATACTTATTTTGTTCAATTATCTTTTTTTTAATTTTATTTTATTTTTAAACTTTACAATATTGTATTAGTTTTGCCAAATATCAAAATGAATCCACCACAGGTATACCTGTGTTCCCTATCCTGAACCCTCCTCCCTCCTCCCTCCCCATACCCTCTTTCTGGGTCGTCCCAGTGCACCAGCCCCAAGCATCCAGTATCGTGCATCGAACCTGGACTGGTGACTCGTTTCATACATGATATTACACATGTTTCAATGGGTCTAGTTTCACTCTTTTGCATGTGGATATACAGCTTATCCCTTCATTTATTGAAGAGTCTATTATTTCCCCATTGTGGGTGACCAACTATTTTAGTCCTACAGACAGTATGGTCATCTAAACAACAATAAAGATCTCTTCAGATCAAACATTTCCACTCTTCTGGCCACTATGATAATGACACTTATTTTATCTGTTAGGTTTAAGTGATGCCACCTGATGCCTACACTACAGGTTTCCATCATTCCATTGAATTCAGGGAGCTCTTTTTGATAGCAATATTTCCCATTGTCATCCCTTGCCTTCAAAGAATATTCACTACAGAGTACTTCAGGAAGCCAAGTCTCCTCATCAACAATGTATTTCGCAGAAGCTGATGAATGGAATGTACCCTAGAACCTCCAGGGCCATTCTTATACAGTAGGCAAGGAAGTCTTACATAATAAATCTACTTCAGTATTCCAGTCTCCCTAAGTTTTTGGATGCATCCTCAACACCATAAAGAATAAGTTTTGGAATTTCAACTTCATCCAGTGTAGGGAGTCGATGGGTACTGGGGAAATGAACACATTTTCAATAGGTTTCCCATATTTTTCTACATTTTCTTCTTTTTGTCCCCCTTTTCTACAAGGATGGTGCTTAAAAATATTAATGTACATTTAATTTGCACATAGAGTCCTGTCCAAACATTTTAGAGGGCAGAACTTGAAAATATAAAACTGTTTCTAAATAATTTAAATATTAAATATTACCAGAATAAACTTAAAGATACTTCATAAAGATACAGATACATCCAGGCTTCCAGAAGGCAAAATCCATAATGTCTGACATAATAAAAATCACCAGACATTCAAAGAAGCTGAAAATCCAGCATATAATGAGAACAATGAATAAAAATGGACCCCCAAAATGACATAGATAATATAATTAAAATAGAATATAGCTAAAATAGCAATATAACTATACCCAGTAGGTTGAAGACTATAGAAAAAGAATATTTTAAGTAAAAATATTAAAATTATTTAAAATATTCAAATCAAACTTACAGATATTAAAACTGCACCATTAAGAAAAATAAGCATTGAGTAGTTTTAATATTAATTAAATATTACAGAAGAAAAATTTTGTTAACTGGAAGAAACAGCAATAAAAGTTCTCTACATAAAACATGCAAAGAAATAGATCATTAAGCAAAATTAACAGAGCAAAAGGAAACTGTGAGATAAATTCAAGAGGCCTTATACGTTGTATAGAGTCTCCTTTTAAAACTAGACAGGACTGAAAAAGTTTTTGAAGAAATGAGCAGGTGACATCAGCAAAATAGTGGAGTGAAAAATAACTTTGTCTCTCCCCTTAAATCTACAACCAGTAAAACATCCACAATGCAACCCAAGAATATTCTAACCAGCAAAGTTATCATTCAGATATGGAGGAAAGCAAAGACTTTCCTAGACAAATAAAAGCTTAGGCAGTTCGTCAACACTAGACCTACCTTATGCATGCATGCTAAGTCACTTCAGTCATGTCTTAATCTGTGCAACACTATGGACTATGTAGCTCACAAACCTCCCCTGTCCATGGGACTCTCCAGGAAAGAATCCTAGAGTGGTTTTCTGTGCTCTTCTCCAGCGGATCTTTCACACTCATGGATGGAACCCATGACTCTTACATCTCCTGCATTGGCAGATGGATTCTTTACCACTAGCACCACCTGGGAAGCCCAGACCTGCCTTATAAAAATGATAAAGGGGAAAGGCTCATAGCAATGCAGGCATACCTCAAGAAACAAGAAAAAAGTCAAATAAATAACCTAACTCTACACCTAAAGCAAATAGAAAAGGAAGAAATGAAGGACCCCAGGGTTAGTAGAAGGAAAGAAATCTTTAAAAATAGGGCAGAAATAAATGCAAAAGAAACAAAAGAGACCATAGCAAAAATCAACAAATCCAAAAGCTGTTTCTTTGAGAGGGTAAATAAAATTGACAAACCATTAGCCAAACTCATCAAGAAACAAAGGGAGAAAAATCAAATCAATAAAATTAGAAATGAAAATGGAGAGATCACAACAGACAACACACAAATACAAAGGATCATAAGAGACTACTATCAGCAATTTTATGCCAATAAAATGGACAATGTGGAAGAAATGGACAAATTCTTAGAAAAGTACAACTTTCCAAAACTGAACCAGGAAGAAATAGAAAATCTTAACAGGCCCATCACAAGCACGGAAATTGAAACTGTAATCAGAAATCTTCCAGCAAACAAAAGCCCAGGTCCAGACGGCTTCACAGCTGAATTCTACCAAAAATTCAGAGAAGAGCTAACACCTATCCTACTCAAACTCTTCCAGAAAATTGCAGGTGAAAGTAAACTTCCAAACTCATTCTATAAGGCCACCATCACCCTAATACCAAAACCTGACAAAGATGCCACAAAAAAAGAAAACTACAGGCCAATATCACTGATGAACATAGATGCAAAAATCCTTAATAAAATTCTAGCAATCAGAATCCAACAACACATTAAAAAGGTCATACACCATGACCAAGTGGGCTTTATCCCAGGGATGAAAGGATTCTACAATATCCGCAAATCAATCACTGTAATACACCACATTAACAAATTGAAAAATAAAAGCCATATGATTATCTCAATAGATGCAGAGAAAGCCTTTGACAAAATTCAACATCAGTTTATTATAAAAACTCTCCAAAAAGCAGGACTAGAAGGAACATAACTCAACATAATAAAACCTATGTATGACAAACTCACAGCAAACATTATCCTCAATGGTGAAAAATTGAAAGCATTTCCCCTAAAGTCAGGAACAAGACAAGGGTGCCCACTCTTACCACTACTATTCAATATTTTTGGAGTTTAGGCCACAGCAATCAGAGCAGAAAAAGAAATAAAAGGAATCCAAATTGGAAAAGAAGTAAAACTCTCACTGTTTGCAGATGACATGATCCTTTACATAGAAAACCCTAAAGACTCCACCAGAATATTACTAGAGCTAATCAATGAATATAGTACAGTTGCAGGACATAAAATCAACACACAGAAATCCCTTGCATTCCTATACACTAATAATGAGAAAATAGAAAGAGAAATTAAGGAAACAATTCCATTCACCATTGCAACGAAAAGAATAAAATACTTAGGAATATATCTACCTAAAGAAACTAAAGACCTATATATAGAAAACTATAAAACACTGGTGAAAGAAATCAAAGAGGACACTAATAGATGGAGAAATATACCATGTTCATGGATTGGAAGAATCAATATAATGCAAATGAGTATGTTACCCAAAGCAATCTATAGAGTCAATGCAATCCCTATCAAGCTACCAATGGTATTTTTCACAGAGCTAGGACAAATAATTTCACAATTTGTATGGAAATACAAAAAACCTTGAATAGCCAAAGCAATCTTGAGAAAGAAGAATGGAACTGGAGGAATCAACCTGCCTGACTTCATACTCTACTACAAAGCCACAGTCATCAAGACAGTATGGTACTGGCACAAAGACAGACATATAGATCAATGGAACAAAATAGAAAGCCTAGAGATAAACCCACGCACCTATGGACACCTTATCTTTGACAAAGGAGGCAAGAATATACAATGGATTAAAGACAATCTCTTTAACAAGTGGTGCTGGGAAAACTGGTCAACCACTTGTAAAAGAATGAAACTAGATCACTTTCTAACACCATAAACAAAAGTAAACTCAAAATGGATTAAAGATCTAAATGTAAGGCCAGAAACTATAAAACTCCTAGAGGAGAGCATAGGCAAAACACGCTCCAACATAAATCACAGCAGGATCCTCTATGACCCACCTACCAGAATATTGGAAATAAATGCAAAAATAAACAAAAGGTACCTAATTAAAATTAAAAGCTTCTTCACAACAAAGTGAAAGTTGCTCAGTCACGTCCGACTCTTTGCAACCCCACGGACTAGACAACCCATGGAATTCTCCAGGCTAGAATACTGGAGTGAGTAGCCTTTCCCTTCTCCTGGGGATCTCCCCAACCCAGGGATCAAACCCAAGTCTCCTGCATTGCAGTCAGATTCTTTACCAGCTGAGGCACAAATTCGTGACACGTTCCATATTTTTCACGTCCAAGGAGCGGTGGCTGCGCAGGCACCGGAGGGCCTATTGGAGCTACTCCATGTTCAAGGTCAGGAGGGGCGGTGGTGAGGAGATACCCCTCGTCCAAAGTAAGGAGCAGCTCCTGCGCTTTGATGCAGCAACCATGATATGATACCCCATGTCCAAGGTAAGAGAAACCCAAGTAAGACGGTAGGTGTTATAAGAGGGTATTTGAGGGCAGACACACTGAAACTGTAATCACAGAAAACTAGTCAATCTAATCACACTATGACCACAGCCTTGTATAACTCAGTGAAACTAAGCCATGCCCTGTGGGGCAATCCAAGATAGGCGGGTCATGGTGGAGAGGTCTGACAGAATATGGTCCACTGGAGAAGGGAATGGCAAACCACTTCAGTGTTCTTGCTTTGAGAACCCCATGAACAGTATGAAAAGGCAAAATGATAGGATATTGAAAGAGGAAATCCCCAGGTCAGTAGGTGCCCAATATGCTACTGGAGATCAGTGGAGAAATAACTCCAGAAAGAATGAAGGGATTGAGCCAAAGCAAAAACGATACCCAGTTATGGATGGGACTGGTGATAGAAGCAATGTCCAATGCTGTAAAGAGCAATATTGCATAGGAACCTGGAATGTTAGGTCCATGAATCAAGGCAAATTGGAAGTAGTCAAACAGGAGATGGCAAGAGTTGACCATAGACATTCTAGCAATCAGCGAACTAAAATGGACTGGAATGGGTGAATTTAACTCAAATGACCATTATATCTACTAATGTGGGCAGGAATCCCTTAGTAGAAATGGGGTAGCCATCATGATCAAGAAAAGAGTCCAAAATGCAGTACTTGGATGCAATCTTAAAAATGACAGAATGATCTGTTTGTTTCCAAGGCAAACCATTCAATATCAAAGTAATCCAAGTCTATGCCCCAACCAGTAATGCTGAAGAAGCTGAAGTTGAACGGTTCTATGAAGACCTACATTTTAGAACTAACACCCAAAAAAAGATGACCTTTTCATTATAGGGGACTGGAATGCAAAAGTAGGAAGTCAAGAAACACCTGGAGTAACATGCAAGTTTGCCCTTGGAGTACAGAATGAATCAGGGCAAAGGTTAATAGAGTTTTGCCAAGAGAACACACTGGTCTTAGCAAACACCCTCTTCCAACAACACAAGAGATGACTCTACACATGGACATCACCAAATGGTCAACACTGAAATCAGATTGATTATATTCTTGGCAGCCAAAGATGGAGAAGCTCTATACAATCAGCAAAAAAAAAAAAAAAAAGACTGGGAACTGTCTGTGGCTCAGATCATGAGCTCCTTATTGCCAAATTCAAACTGAAATTGAAGAAAGTAGGGAAAACCACTAGACCATTCAGGTATGACCAAAATCAAATCCCTTATGATTATACAGTGGAAGTGAGAACTAGATTTAAGGGACTGGATCTGATAGATAGAGTGCCTGATGAACTATGGACTGAGGTTCATGACATTATACAGGAGACAGGGATTAAGACCATCCCCATGGAAAAGAAATACTTAAAAGCAAAATGGCTGTCTGGGGAGGACTTACAAATAGATGTGAAAAGAAGAGAAGCAAAAAGCAAAGGAGAAAAGGAAAGATATAAGCATCTGAATGCAGAGTTCCGTGTATGTCATTTTTATTTCTGTTTTATAAACATGTAAATAATAGTGGTAACTTGTTAATAATAGTAAACCTTTATACATAAAGTAAATGTAGTCCCTCCCAAAAAAAAAAAAAAAAGATAAGAAAGCCTTCCTCAGTGATCAACACAAAGAAATGAGGAAAACAACAGAATGGGAAAGACTAGAGATCACTTCAAGAAAATCAGAGATACCAAGGGAACATTTCATGCAAAGATTGGCTTGATAAAGGACAGAAATGGTATGGACCTAACAGAAGCAGAAGATATTAAGAAGAGGTGGCAAGAATACACAGAAGAACTATACAAAAAAGAGCTTCATGACCAAGATAATAATGATGGTGTGATCACTAACCTAGCCAGATATCCTGGAATGTGAAGTCAAGTGGGCCTTAGAAAGCATCACGACGAACAAAGCTAGTGGAGGTGATGGAATTCCAGTTGAGCTATTTCAAATCCTGAAAGATGATGCTATGAAAGTGCTGCCCTCAATATGCCAGCAAATTTGGAAAACTCAGCAGTGGCCACAGCTGGAAAAGGTCAGTTTGCATTCCAATCCCAAAGAAAGTCAATGCCAAAGAATGCTCAAACTACTGCACAATTGCACTCATCTCACACGCTAGTAAAGTAATGCTCAAAATTCTCCAAGCCAGGCTTCAGCAATATGTGAACCGTGAACTTCCTGATGTTCAAGCTGGTTTTAGAAAAGGCAGAAGAACCAGATATAAATTCCCAATATCCGCTGGATCAACGAAAAAGCAAGAGAATTCCAGAAAAACATCTATTTCTGCTTTATTGACTATGCCAAAGCCTTTGACTGTGTGGATCACAAGAAACTGTGGAAAATTCTTCAAGAAATGGGGATACCAGACAACCTGACCTGCCTCTTGAAAAACCTATATCCAGGTCAGCAAGCAACAGTTAGAACTGGACATGAAACAACAGACTAGTTCCAAATAGGAAAAGGAGTACGTCAAGGCTGTATATTGTCACCCTGCTTATTTAACTTATATGCAGAGTACATCATGAGAAATGCTGGGCTGGAAGCACAAGCTGGAATCAAGATTGCCAGGAGAAATATCAATAACCTCAGATATGCAGATGACACCATCCTTATGGCAGAAAGTGAAGAGGAACTAAAAAGCCTCTTGATGAAAGTGAAAGAGGAGAGTGAAAAAGTTGGCTTAGAGCTCAACATTCAGAAAACGAAGATCATGGCATCTGGTTCCATCACTTCACAGAAAATAGATGAGGAAACAGTGGAAACAGTGTCAGACTTTTTTTTTGGGGGGGGGGGGGTCCAAAATCACTGCAGCCATGAAATGAAAAGACACTTACTCCTTGGAAGGAGAGTTATGACCAACCTAGATAGCATATTGAAAAGCAGAGACATTACTTTGCCAACAAAGGTCCATCTAGTAAAGGCTATGGTTTCTCCAGTGGTCATCTATAGATGTGAGTTGAACTGTGAAGAAAGCTGAGCGCCAAAGAATTGATGCTTTTGAACTATGGTGTTGGAGAAGACACTTGAGAGTCCCTTGGACTGCAAAGAGATCCAACCAGTCCATTCTAAACGGGATCAGCCCTGGGTGCTCTTTGCTAAAGCTGAAACTCCAGTACTTTGGCCACCTCATGCGAAGAGTTGACTCATTGGAAAAGACTCTGATGCTGGGAGGGATTGGGGGCAGGAGGAGAAGGGGACGACAGAGGATGAGATGGCTGGATGGCATTACTGACTCGATGGACATGAGTTTGAGTGAACTCCGGGAGTTGGTGATGGACAAGGAGGCCTGGCGTGCTGAGATTCATGGGGTCGCAAAGCATCGGACAAAACTGAGCGACTGAACTGAACTGAACTGAACTGCACAACAAAGGATACTCTTAGCAAGGTGAAAAGACAGCCTTCATAATGGGAGAAAATAATAACAAACAAAGCAACAAAAAATTAATCTCAAAAATATAGGCATTGAAACATGTAAAATATCATGTAAGAAACGAGTTGCCAGTCCAGGTTCGATGCACAATACTGGATGCTTGGGGCTAGTGCACTGGGACGACCCAGAGGGATGGTATGGGGAGGGAGGAGGGAGGAGGGTTCAGGATAGGGAACACATGTATACCTGTGGTGGATTCATTTTGATATTTGGCAAAACTAATACAATTATGTAAAGTTTAAAAATAAAATAAAATTAAAAATAAATAAATAAATTCCCAAAATATATATATATATATACAAGCAACTCCTGCAGCTCAATACCAGAAAAATAAATGGCCCAATCAAAAAATGGCCCAAAGAACTAAATAGACATTTCTCCAAAGAAGACGTACAGATGGCTAACAAACACATGAAAAGATGCTCAACATCACTTATTATCAGAGAAATGCAAATCAAAACCACATGAGGTACCATTTCACACCAGTCAGAATGCCTGCTACCCAAAAGTCTACAAGCAGTAAAATCTGGAGAGGGTGTGGAGAAAAGGGAAACCTCTTACAATGTTAGTGGGAATGCAAACTAGTATAGCAATAGAAGTGCCGTATGACCTAGCAATCTCACTGCTGGGCTTACACACCAAAGAAACCAGAATTTAAAGAGACACATGTACCACAATGTTCATCGCAGCACTGTTCATAATAGCCAGGGCATGGAAGCAACCTAGATGTCCATCAGCAGATGAATGGATAAGAAAGCTGTGGTACATATACACAATGGAGTATTACTCAGCCATTAAAAAGAATACATTTGAATCAGTTCTAATGAGGTGGATGAAACTGGAGCTGATTATACAGAGTTAAGTAAGCCAATAAGAAAAATACCAATATAGTATACTAACGCATATATATGGAATTTAGAAAGATGATAACAATAACCCTATATGCGAGACAGCAAAAGAGACACAGATGTATAGAACAGTCTTTGGACTCTGTGGGAGAGGGCGAGGGTGGGATGATGTGGAAGAATGGCATTGAAACATGTATATCATATGTGAAATGAATCACCAGTCCAAGTTCGATGCCTGATACAGGATGCTCGGGGCTGGTGCACTGGGATAACCCAGAGGGATGGTATGGAGGGAGGTGGAAGGGAGATTCAGGATGGGGAACACATGTACACCCATGGTGGATTCATGTTGATGTATGGCAAAACCAATACAATATTTAAAGTAATTAGCTTCCAATTAAAATAAATAGATTTATATTTAAAAAAAAAAGAAATGATAAAAAGAGCTCTTCTACCAGAAACAAAAAGGCAAAAGCACACAAAACTTTTAGTAAGTTGATAAGTAGAAAGACAGAATCAGAAAATTGAAACTCTTTATCAGAATAGATTTTTAACCACTTGTTATAGCATAAGGGAAATTAGAAAAAAATAGCTATAGCTATTTCAATTTGGAAACAAACTCACCATATAAAAAGGGATAGTTTAAGACATCAAAACACAAAAAGGGAAGAAGAAAGGATGGAATCCATATAGGTTAAATAATGGTAAGATGCTATCAGTAGAGAAATGAGCTATTTTATCTCTGAGACATTTTATACAAACCCCATAGTAACAATAAAACATAAATCTAGAGCAGAGATGCAAAGCATAAAAAAAGAGAAACATCATAGAAAAACTACCAAGCCAAAATGGCAGACAGAAACACAAGGGAAAAGAAATAAATGGAGACATAGAGCAACCAGAAAATAAAAGACAAAATGGCAGCACCAAGTACTCATCTATCAATGATCATCCTAAAGGTAATTGAATTCACCGATTGAATTCACCAATCAAAAGACATGGTGTGACTGGATAGATTAAAAAACAGGACCCAACTACATGCTGCCTCCAAGAGACACAGTTCAGCTTTAAAAACAAACACAAAGCTCAAAGTGAAAGAATGGAGAATGAATGGTCCAGGCAAATGACAACCAAAAGAAAGTTGTCAAGCCATACTCATATCAGGCAAAAATAGACTTTAAGCAAAAAAGTAACAAAAGGCAAAAATGAGCACTATCTACTGATCACTGGGACAATTCATCAGGAAGTCCATCTCTGCCATAGTCCATCAGGATGTTTTTCAAAAATGTACTATAAATACAAAGAGAAAGATCTTCTTTCTCCCCAGCTCATTCCTCTGCCAAGGAACATTTTCAATCACTCTCTCCCCATAGTGGGAGAAGTATGATGTGTCATGTCTATTCAGTGTGAGAAAACTGCATGGAGCAGTAGTGAGTGGCCTGAGGAGAGGAAATACCTGCCCCAGTTAAGGCAGCAAGACCACTCCTCTGCTGCATCATCTGACATGAGCATCAAGAATGAAAATGTCCAGAAATGACAGCAGAGATAGTCAAACAGAAAGCTTTGCTCAAGGTCACTGGACAGTAATTTGTTGTTCATTGTTCAGTCATGTCCAACACTTTGCAACCTTATGGACTGCAGCACACCAGGCTTTCCTGTCCTTCACTATCTCCCAGAGTTTGCTCAAACTCATATCCATTGGGTCAGTGATACAACCCAATGATCTCATCCTCTGTCGCTCCATTCTCCTCCTGCCCTCAACATTTCCCAGTATCTGGACAATAATAAGCCAAAGCAAAACAAATAACATATCCTGGAAAGAGGCAACTTTTTGTCCAATAGTTGGAGTGAAAACTTTCCATTGCTTCAAATACCAAAGATCGTTTCATTGCCTACCAGAAAAATCATAAGTAGAAGATGAAAAAATGAAAATACAGGTCAAGTAGCCCTAGAATATCAAGTTTGATACTTAAATGCTAGTGAGTCTTCAATATCAAAACAAGCAACTAGGGAAGCATGGAGGAAGAAGCAGGATCTTTGTACTCAGATAAACTTTTGTTCTAAACTTGCATCACCACTATAGGGCATCCTGATTATTCATTTCTCTTCTCCTTAATTTCCTCATCTGTAAAAAGAGGGTAAGAGTGTTTTTTTTTTTTTTCACTTTAGCTGAGATTTATGTCAAAGATTAATACATATATATATATATAAACAATATATAAAGTGCTAAATCGATTTTCAAATTCTAGGAATAATCTTACGATTCAGCAAAGAAATCAAAACAGAATTCAGATGACATCAGACCACCTCAGTGTCTCTGAGGACACTGTCTCCATTGCTACGTGTGTTTTTGCACTGTTGATTAAGCTTCCACCAATTCATTAGTACTTTGGAAACTAGGTCACCAAGGACTATTTTGTCATTCACTCAAATGTTCCCTGTGCACTGGTAGCATACTAAACATATAAAAGAAATGTTCCTATTACAGAATTTGTGGAGAAGATTGCCTCCCAACCCAGCAAGATCAAGTATACCCTAACAAAACTCAAGAGAAGTCTTCCTTTTCTCTGCACTATCTCTTTTCCCTTTGAACTAACAGAAGAACTTGGAACTCCAGGATCAGATGTCATTTTAGATTTGGCAAGGGAAAAGGAGACTGAGACAGGGATCTTTGTATGAGGAGCCATGAAAATCTAGATTTCTGTTGATTGTCAGATTTGCCTGTGAGAGGCTGTATGTGTGTGTGTGTGTGTGTGTGTGTGTGTCCATCCATGCAGGTCTCTATGGAGAGTGAGACTGGGAGCTGAGGCAGGTGAAATGTGAGATTAGGAAAAGAAGTGAATAAAAGCTCCTCACTAACTCAGTGCTCCTCAGACTGTGGTTTCCTCAATGGCTGCTGCTTATAAAAATTGTCAGAAAATTGTCAGTGTTTAATTTGTCATGAAAGTCTTTTTTTCCATATTCCCTAACTATATGCAAAGGGTGAGTTCAGTCAAATCTTAAATGTGGGTTTTTAGTTCATTATAATTATGCAAAAGGTAATCAATACTCATTTCTACTATGTTGTGACTGTGGCAGGAAAATTCTAACTTCATGTTCCTTCAGAATAACAACATACTATCTCTCCAGTAAACCATTTTCCCCATGTGCTAAGGGAGGGATTTCTGTTTCAAAAGCATGTCTGTGAACCCTGAGCAGTGCACCTCGATAACTCACCTAAGGTAAGTGATAATGCTGACGATTTTAGTAAAGAAAGAAAAGAACCTAAAGAAACTGAATGAGCATAGAAAAATATGAATAGTTACATAATGCTAAGGAACAAACTTGGAGCAGTTATCATCCCAAATCTAAAGTGCGTTTTCACTTTTATCTATGTTACCACATCACTGAGTATGCACTACAGTGAAATGTTATCTTCCACTGGCTCAGACAGTAAAGTGTCTGTCTACAATGTGGGAGACCTTGGTTCGATCCCTGGGTTGGGAAGTTCCGTGGAGAAGGAAATGGCAACCCACTCCAGTACTCTTGTTTAGAAAATCCCACGGACAATAGAACCTGGTGTTCATGGGGTCACAAAGAGTCGGACACGACTGAGTGACTTCACTTTCACTGGTAGCCTGAAAACTCCTAGAGGGAAGAGATCCAGTTAATTGTTGGATCACCAGTCTCTGATATTATGCTCTTTATGTAATAGATGCCTATTAAGTATTTCTTTGTATGAGTAAGTGTAGATTATCTGAATAAACTGTGGACTTTATTTAATAATAATGTATCAGTACTAGTTCATTGGGCTTCCCTGGTAAATCAGTTGGTAAAGAATCCACCTGCAGAGTAGGAGACCGGAGTGATCAATGGGTTGGGAAGATCCCCTGGAGAAGAGAATGGTTACCCACTCTAGCATTCTTGCCTGAAGAATTCCATGGACAGAGGAGCCTGGTGGGTTGCAATTCATGGGGTCACAAAGAGCTGGACAGGACTGAGTGGCTATCACTTTTATTATAGTAACTTTATTCATTATAGTTCCAAACTGCAAACAACCCAAAAGTCCACCATGACTGAGCAGATTGAAAGGGACTATATATGCCAAACATATAGATGATTCTCAAAAACATCCTGAGTGGTAATCAGATTTAAAAGCTGGTTCCAATCATACAAAATTCTTGACAACTAATTTATACTGACAAAAAGCAAATTAATGATTATTTGGGGGGCCAAGAGTAAAGGGATGGATTTAATTGCAAAGGGAAATGAGGGAGATTTTTTATGATGGAAATGCAATGTATCTTACATTGCATCTTGAGGTATCTTGGTTGTGGTGGTGGTTTCACAGATATATACATTTTCTCCAAACTCACTGAACTGCAAATCTTTTAATGATTGCAGATTATTATATATAAAAGAAAGAAAGAAAGATAGCACTAACTCATGTCCAACTCTTGTGACCCTATGGCCTGTAGCCTGCCAGCCTCCTCTGTCCTTGGGATTTTCCAAGCAAAAATACTGGAACGGGTTGCCATTGCCTTCTCCAAGCATACCTTAATAAAACTGAAAAAAAAATTGAATTAACAATCCCAAATCCTAAATATCAGCAAATCTTATGCAGCATTTCTCATATAGTTAACACTACTTACCCACCAACTCAGATGTATGTTCTTTGAGTTGTTCTTTCAAAAGAATGATGCAATAAGAACTAGCACTTTTAACTGAATGTGCTGCTGTTAAAATTTGGCATAACAAATAAGATGATCAACATAAAATACCAATTAAATATTTGTCCAAGCCCATGGACATTGAACACCAAGAATGAACCATAAAGTAAACTAACAGACTGAGTGATTGTGATGTGTCAAGTTCATCAGTTATAACAAATGTACAGCTCTGGTGGGGGTTGTTGATAATGGAGCAAGGGAAGCTGTGCATATGTGGAGGCAAGAGGTATATGGGACATTTCTGTACCTTCCCCTCAATTTTGCTGTGAACACAAAATTGCCCTAAAGACATGTTTTGATTTAAAACACACACCATACATAAATTTTTAAAAATGTAAAGGCAAAAAAATAAATAAATAAAACACACACCAAAAAAGTACTAATAGATTTTTCTTGGTTTTGAAAATGGACCATTTTGGTGTAGGGTGGAGAAGAAAAGAAAGAAGAGGTTGGGCAGAAAAACTTCAAAAATGACATCCTGGTCCTCCGGGATGAGGGCAAATAAAATCTAAGCCACAAGGCAATATTGTTAAGAAGCTGCATGTCAGATTTATGGCTTTTTAACTTGCTGCTGCTGCTGCTGCTAAGTCGCTTCAGTCGTGTCCGACCCCATAGACGGCCCCCTACCAGGCTCCCCCGTCCCTGGGATTCTCCAGGCAAGAACAATGGAGTGGGTTGCCATTTCCTTCTCCGATGCATGAAAGTGAAAAGTGAAAATGAAGTCGCTAAGTCGTATCCAACTCTTAGCGGTCTCATGGACTGCAGCCTACCAGACTCCTTCATTCATGGGATTTTCTAGGCAAGAGTACTGGAGTGGGGTGCCATTGCCTTCTCCGTCTCTTTTTAAGTATATTTTCTTTTTCTAATGTTTATTTGTTTGTTTATTAATTTATCTGGCTGCCCTGGTCTTAGTTGCAGCATGTGGGCTCTTCATTGTGGCATGTGGGATGCTGGCATCCCTAGTTCAGTTCAGTTCAGTTCAGTCGCTTGGTCCTGTCTGACTCTTTGCGACCCCATGGATTGCAGCACGCCAGGCCTCCCTGTCCATCACCAACTCTCGGAGTTAACTCAGACTCACGTCCATCGAGTCAGTGATGCCACCCAGCCATCTCATCCTCTGTTGTCCCCTTTTCCTCCTGCCCCCAATCCCTCCCAGCATCAGAATCTTTTCCAATGAGTCAACTCTTCGCATGAGGTGGCCAAAGTACTAACCAGGGATCAAACCCAGGACCCCTGCATGCTCAGAGTCTTAACCACTGGACCACCAGAAAGAAAGAAAGAAAAGTGAAGTTGCTCAGTCGTGTCCGACTCTTTGCCACCGCATGGACTGTAGCCCACTAGGCTCCTCCGCCCATAGCATTTTCCAGGCATAAATACTGGAGTGGGTTGCCATTTCCTTCTCCAGGGGATCTTCCTGACCCAGGGATCGAACCCGGGTCTCCCGAACTTTAGGCACATAACCATCTGAGTTACGTCCTAAATATACTTCCTATTTGGAGAACTAGAGGTGTAAGATTCACAATAGATATTTCTTATAAATGTCTCAGTAGGATGTCAAAGTCGCTGTTAACAAACTGATTATTAAGTAAAATAGAAAAACTGCATGTGAACTGGCTTGCTGGGATATTTCATTCGTATTCTAATATTAGGTTCTTATGACATTTGTTTCTTCAGGTGGATTCACTCTTGACTTGACAGGAGGCAGTGATGAGAAATCATACAACAATAACATCATTCATCCTCCTGGGACTGACAGATGACCCAAAACTACAAGTTCTGCTTTTTGTATTTTTGTTTCTCACCTACATGTTGAGTGTGGCTGGGAACCTCATCATTATCACCCTCACACTTTTGGATTCCCATCTCAAAACGCCCATGTATTATTTCCTCCGAAATTTCTCTGTCTTGGAAGTCTCATTCACCACGGTCTGTATCCCCAGATTCCTGTATTCTATGGCAACTGGAGATAATACTGTTACCTACAATGCTTGTGCCACCCAATTATTTTTTGTTGTCCTCTTTGCAGCAACTGAATTTTTTCTCCTTGCAGCCATGTCTTATGACCGCTACATGGCCATTTGTGAACCCCTGCGCTACACCACTATCATGAACAACAGAGTCTGCACTGCCCTCGTTCTCTGCTGTTGGTTGGCTGGCCTGTTGATCATCCTCCCACCTCTTGGCATGGGCCTCCAGCTGGAATTCTGTGACTCAAATGTGATTGATCATTTTGCCTGTGATACGTCTCCTATTTTACAGATAACTTGCTCAGACACAGTCTTAATAGAGAGAATTGCTTTGAGCTTTGCTGTGCTGACACTCATTTTTACCTTACTGTGTGTGGTCCTCTCCTATACATACATCGTCAAGACCATTCTAAGATTCTCTTCTGCCCAACAAAGGCAAAAGGCTTTTTCCACCTGTTCTTCCCACATTATTGTGGTTTCCATCACCTATGGCAGCTGCATCTTCATCTACATCAAGCCTTCAGCAAAGGAAGGAGTGGCCTTCAACAAAGTGGTGTCTGTGCTCACAACTTCAGTTGCCCCTTTGCTTAATCCATTCGTCTACACACTTCGAAACAAACAAGTGAAAGAGGCCTTTAAAGACACAATAAAACAAGTTGTATTTCTCACAAAGAAGTAAGAGACTATTAGTGTTTTGAGACCAAGGTAAATTAAATTTAAATCTTAATAACTCAGAAGTAACAATTGTGAATTTGCCAAATACACGGTTTCTTTCTTTTTTTTAATTAAATTTATTTATTTTAATTAGAGGCTAATTACTTTACAATACTGTACTGGTTTTGCCATACATCAACATGAATCCGCCATGGGAGTATACATGTTCCCAATCCTGAGCTCCCCTCCCACCTCCCTCCCCATACCATCCCTCTGTGTCATCCCAGTGCACTAGCCCCAAGCTTCCTGTATCCTGCATCGAACCTGGACTGGCGATTTGTTTCTTATATGACATTATACATGTTTCAATGCCATTCTCCCAAATCATTCCCCCCCCCCACAGAGTCCAAAAGACTGTTCTATACATCTGTGTCTCTTTTACTGCCTCACATACAAGGTTATCATTACCATCTTTCTAAATTCCATATATATGCATTAGTATACTGTATTGGTGTTTTTCTTTCTGGTTTACTTGACTCTGTATAATCGGCTTCAGTTTCATCCACTTCATTAGAACTGATTCAAATGTATTCTTTTTAATGGCTGAGTAATATTCCATTGTGTATATGTACCACAGATTTCTTATCCATTCATCTGCTGATGGACATCTAGGTTGCTTCCATGTCCTGGCTATTATAAACAGTGCTGCAATGAATTGGGGTACACGTGTCTCTTTCAATTCTGGTTTCCTCAGTGTATATGCCCAGCAGTGGGATTGCTGGGTCATATGGCAGTTCTATTTCCAGTTTTTTAAGGATTTTCCACACTGTTCTCCATAGTGGCTGTACTAGTTTGTGTTCCCACCAACAGTGTAAGAGGGTTCCTTTTTCTCCACACCCTCTCCAGCATTTATTGCTTGTAGACTTTTGGATTGCAGCCATGCTGACTGGCATGAAATGGTACCTCATTGTGGTTTTGATTTGCATTTCTCTGATAATGAATGATGTTGAGCATCTTTTCATGTGTTTGTTAGCCATCTGTATGTCTTCTTTGGAGAAATGTCTATTTAGTTCTTTGGGCCATTTTTTGATTGGGTGGTTTATTTTTCTGGAATTGAGCTGCAGGAGTTGCTTATATATTTTTGAGATTAGTTGTTTGTCCGTTGCTTCATTTGCTACTATTTTCTCCCATTCTGAAGGCTGTCTTTTCACCTTGCTTAGAGTTTCTTTTGTTGTGCAGAAGCTTTTAATTTTAATTAGATCCCATTTGTTTATTTTTGCTTTTATTTCCAATATTCTGGGAGGTGGATCATAGAAGATCCTGCTGTGATTTATGTCGAGAGTGTTTTGCCTATGTTCTCCTCTCAGAGTTTTATACATCCATTTTGAGTTTATTTTTGCGTATGGTGTTAGAAAGTGTTCTAGTTTCATTCTTTTACAAGTGGTTGACCTGTTTTCCCAGTACCACTTGTTAAAGAGATTGTCTTCTCTCCATTGTATATTCTTGTCTCCTTTGTCAAAGATAAGGTGTCCATAGGTGCATGGGTTTATCTCTGGGATTTCTATTTTGTTCTACTGATCTATATTCCTGTCTCTGTGCCAGTACCATACTGTCTTGATAACTGTGGCTTTGTACTACAGCCTGAAGTCAGGCAGGTTGATTCCTCCAGTTCCATTCTTCTTTCTCAAAATTGCTTTGGCTATTCGAGGTTTTTGTATTTCCATACAAATTGTGAGATTATTTGTTCTAGCTCTGTGAAAAATACCATTGGTAGCTTGATAGGGATTGCATGAATCTATAGATTGCTTTGGGTAGTATACTCATTTTCACTATATTGATTCTTCCGATCCATGAACACGATATATTTCTCCATCTGTTGGTGTCCTCTTTGATTTCTTTCACCAGTGTTTTATAGTTTTCTATATATAGGTCTTTAGTTTCTTTAGGTAGATATATTCCTAAGTATTTTATTCTTTCCGTTGCAATGATGAATGGAATTGTTTCCTTAATTTCTCTTTCTGTTTTCTCATTGTTAGTGTATAGGAATGCAAGGGATTTCTGTGTGTTGATTTTATACCCTGCAACTTTACTATAATCATTGATTAGTTCTAGTAATTTTCTGGTGGAGTCTTTAGGGTTTTCTATGTAAAGGATCATGTCATCTGCAAACAGTGAGAGTTTTACTTCTTCTTTTCCAATTTGGATTCCTTTTATTTCTTTTTCTGCTCTGATTGCTGTGGCCAAAACTTCCAAAACTATGTTGAATAGTAGTGGTGACAGTGGGCACCCTTGTCTTGTCCCTGACTTTAGGGGAAATGCTTTCAATTTTTCACCATTGAGGATAATGTTTGCTGTGGGTTTGTCATATATAGCTTTTATTATGTTGAGGTATGTTCCTTCTATTCCTGCTTTCTGGAGAGTTTTTATCATAAATAGATGTTGAATTTTGTCAAAGGCTTTCTCTGCATCTATTGAGATAATCATATGGCTTTTATTTTTCAATTTGTAATGTGTATTACATTGATTGATTTGTGGATATTAAAGAATCCTTGCATCCCTGGGATAAAGCTCAGTTGGTCATGGTGTATGATCTTTTTAATGTGTTGTTGGATTCTGATTGCTAGAATTTTGTTAAGGATTTTTGCATCTATGCTCATCAGTGATATTGGCCTGTAGTTTTCTTTTCTTTTTTTTTTTTTTGGTCAGGTTTTGATATTAAAGTGATGGTGGCCTCAGAGAATGAGTTTGGAAGTTTACCTTCCTCTGCAATTTTCTGGAAGAGTTTGAGTAGGATAGGTGTTAGCTCTCCTCTAAATTTTTGGTAGAATTCAGCTGTGAAGCCGTCTGGATCTGGGCTTTTGTTTGCTGGAAGATTTCTGAATAAGGTTTCAATTTCCGTGCTTGTGAAGGGCCTGTTAAGATTTTCTATTTCTTCCTGGTTCAGTTTTGGAAAGTTGTACTTTTCTAAGAATTTGTCCATTTCTTCCACGTTGTCCATTGTATTGGCATATAATTGCTGGTAGTAGTTTCTTACGATCCTTTGTATTTCTGTGCTGTCTGTTGTGATCTCTTCATTTCTAATTTTATTGATTTGATTTTTCTCCCTTTGTTTCTTGATGAGTCTGGCTAATGGTTTGTTAATTTTATTTATCCTTTCAAAGAACCAGCTTTTGGCTTTGTTGGTTTTTGCTATGGTCTCTTTTGTTTCTTTTGCATTTATTTCTGCCCTAATTTTTAAGATTTCTTTCCTTCTACTAACCCTGGGGTTCTTCATTTCTTCCTTTTCTAGTTGCTTTAGGTGTAGAGTTAGGTTATTTATTTGACATTTTTCTTGTTTCTTGAGGTATGCCTTTATTGCTATGAACTTTCCCCTTAGCACTGCTTTTACAGTGTCCACAGGTTTTGGGTTGTTGTGTTTTCATTTTCATTCATTTCTATACATATTTTGATTTCTTTTTTGATTTCTTCTGTGATTTGTTGGTTATTCAGCAGTGTGTAGTTCAGGCTCCACATGTTGGAATTTTTAATAATTTTTCTTCTGTAATTGAGATCTAATCTTACTGCATTGTGGTCAGAAAAGATGCTTGGAATGATTTCTATTTTTTTGAATTTACCAAGGCTAGATTTAAGGCCTAGGATGTGATCTATCCTGGAGAAGGTTCCGTGTGCACTTGAGAAAAAGGTGAAATTCATTGTTTTGGGGTGAAATGTCCTCTAGATATCAATTAGGTCTAACTAGTCTATTGTATCATTTAAAGTTTGTGTTTCTTTGTTAATTTTCTATTTAGTTGATCTATCCATAGGTGTGAGTGGGGTATTAAAGTCTCCCACTATTATTGTGTTATTGTTAATTTCTCCTTTCATACTTGTTAGCATTTGTCTTACATATTGCGGTGCTCCCGTGTTGGGTGCATATATATTTATAATTGTTATATCTTCTTCTTGGATTGATCCTTTGATCATTAGGTAGTGACCATCTTTGTCTCTTTTCACAGCCTTTGTTTTAAAGTCTATTTTATCTGATATGAGTATTGCTACTCCTGCTTTCTTTTGGCCCCTATTTGCATGGAAAATCTTTTTCCAGCCCTTCACTTTCAGTCTGTATGTGTCCCCTGTTTTGAGGTGGGTCTCTTGTAGACAACATATATAGGGGTCTTGTTTTTGTATCCATTCAGCCAGTCTTTGTCTTTTGGTTGGGGCATTCAACCCATTTACATTTAAGGTAATTATTGATAAGTATGATCCCATTGCCATTTACTTTATTGCTTTTGGTTCGAGTTTATACACCGTTTTTGTGTCTCCTGTCTAGAGAATCTCCTTTAGCATTTGTTGGAGAGCTGGCTTGGTGGTGTTGAATTCTCTCAGCTTTTGCTTGTCTGAGAAGCTTTTGATTTCTCCTTCATATTTGAATGAGATCCTTGCTGGGTACAGTAATCTGGGCTGTAGGTTATTTTCTTTCATCACTTTAAGTATGTCTTGCCATTCCCTCCTGGCCTAAAGAGTTTCTACTAAAAGATCAGCTGTTATCCTTATGGGAATCCCCTTGTGTGTTATTTGTTGTTTTTCCCTTGCTGCTTTTAATATTTGTTCTTTGTGTTTGATCTTTGTTAATTTGATTAATATGTGTCTTGGGGTGTTTCGCCTTGGGTTTATCCTGTTTGGGACTCTCTGGGTTTCTTGGACTTGGGTGATTATTTCCTTCCCCATTTTAGGGAAGTTTTCAACTATTATCTCCTCAAGTATTTTCTCATGGTCTTTCTTTTTGTCTTCTTCTTCTGGGACTCCTATGATTCGAATGTTGGAGCGTTTAATATTGTCCTGGAAGTCTCTGAGATTGTCCTCATTCTTTTAATTCATTTTTCTTTTATCCTCTCTGATTCATTTAATTCTACCATTCTATCTTTTAATTCACTAATCCTATCTTCTGCCTCCGTTATTCTACTATTTGTTGCCTCCAGAGTATTTTTGTATCTAATTTATTGCATTATTCATTATATATTGACTCTTTTTTATTTCTTCTAGGTCCTTGTTAAACCTTTCTTGCATCTTCTCAATCCTTGTATCCAGGCTATTTATCTGTGATTCCATTTTGATTTCAAGATTTTTGATCATTTTCACTATCATTATTCAGAATTCTTTATCAGGTAGATTCCCTATCTCTTCCTCCTTTGTTTGGTTTGGTGGGCATTTATCCTGTTCCTTTACCTGCTGGGTATTCCTCTGTCTTTTCATCTTATTTATATTACTGCGTTTGGGGTGGCCTTTCTGTATTCTGGCAGTTTGTGGAATTCTCTTTATTGTGGAGTTTCCTTGCTGTGGGTGGGGTTGTACAAGTGGCTTGTCAAGGTTTCTTGGTTAGGGAAGCTTGTGTTGGTGTTCTGGTGGGTGGAGCTGGATTTCTTCTCTCTGGAGTGCAATGAAGTGCCTAGTAATGAGTTATGAGATGTCAATGGTTTTGGAGTAACTTTGGGCAGCCTGTATATTGAAGCACAGGGCTGTGTTTCTGTGTTGCTGGAGAATTTGCGTGGTATGTCTTGCTCTGGAGCTTGTTGGCCCTTTGGTGGTGCTTGGTTTCAGTGTAGGTATGGTTGCGTTTGATGAGCTCCTATTGATTAATGTTCCCTGGAGTCAGATGTTCTCTGATGTTCTCAAGATTTGAACTTAATCCTCCTGCTTCTGGTTTTCAGTCTTATTTTTACGGTAGTCTCAAGACTTCTCCTTCTGTAAAACACTGTTGATAAAATATCTCCTTTTGAAGACAATGGGCGGCTTTTCTGGGTGCCTGATGTCCTCTGCCAGCATTCAGAAGTTGTTTTGTGAAATTTACTCAGCGTTTAAATGTTCTTTTGATGAATTTGTGGGGGAGAAAGTGGTCTCCCCGTCCTATTCCTCCGCCATCTTCAAATAAATGGTTTCTTTATATTCTGCAGATTCATCGAGCTAATCCAACCCCAGGAAGATTTTTCTCTTATAATACAAAAGCCAAAATAAAGCTTTTTCTTCTTTCCTTCAAGCTTATTTCATTCAGTATGGTTTTTTCAATTAATGCATGTTCCAGAGACCAGACTCTCCAAAATAACCCATGTCATAAAAAAGAAATTTAAATAAATAAAATTATATTTCTGATCATATGGCCATCTCATGATACAGAAATAAATGCCCAGAGAGCATTTCTCACTCATTGGGAAGACTTCAGTATCTAAGACTCATTGGGAAGATACTTCCAGTATCTAGTGTTCAATTGTACAAGAGTCATTACTCATTAAAGATTCTTTACCAAAGCTTTAAAAATTATCTTTAAAATACTAAAGCTCTCTTTCTCATTTTAAAATGTTTATTTTTCAGGAATGAGTAAGACAGTATTAATAGAGCAAATTCAAAATAGTGAAGATAATTATATTCTTTCTTTTAAATCAATTTATATACAAAAATGCTTCTGCTGACCTTTCTGAAAATTATTTGGCTGTACTACATCCTGAAATATATGATTACAGAAGAGAAATAAAAAGACTTCCAAATGCTGGATACTTCTACTGACATTACCAACAATGGTGCTTCGACATAGACCCAAAAAGAACAAGCCCTGAATTTAGGAATAAGATAAGTAAATCTTAGTTAATTAAGTTCTCCAGTATCCAAACTTTTATTATCCCTTGATTTAAGGAGAAAGTTATAAATTAGGAGGGTTGATCAAAACATCAAAAAGTTCATGATTTGGGAAGGATATTCTAAGGAGTGTTTTGTTGCTTATCCTAGACTACTGAAGATAAAATCCAGGTATAGTGTGATAAAAATAATAGACTTGCAGAAGATAGAAGTGGTAAAACAGGTAACAGTTACACAAGGACCTTGGATCAAATGATTAAAATTCTTTCTATTAAATGGTAATGACAGTCTTTGTAGTTCTGCACTTGTGAAAATAAAATTTTGTGCTTCCACAATATTATCTATGTTTATTAACCATCACCTCATTGCTCAAATGTACTTTTAATTTTGATCATATTTTTAATTGTTCTTTACATGATAATGGCCATAGCACGAGTGCAAGCTTCTTCTATACTTCAAAAATATTATGGGAAAATAGGACTCTATTCTCCAAGACCTTTCTTCTTTGTCCATTTAAAATTTCTAAAACACCAAGAGTCCATACTGATACAAATAAATGATGGAATAAATTAACATAGGAGGGAGAAATATTGTGCAGAAGGATCCCAAATAATTCATATAGATACTCCTCTTATAGAGGAGAAACTGACGAACACTACATCAGTCAGATAATCCAGATCAACATCATAAATCATGTTGATAGTATGTATCCTTGACAGCATGTGAAAAAAAAAATGCCACTTTACCTCTGTGGTCTTCTTCCCAATCTTGTCAGACAACTTCCAATAGTGGGCATCTTATATTAATAAAATATCTAACCAGCAACCCTCAAAGCTGCCAAAGTCTTCAAATATAAGAAAGTCTGAGAAACTGTCACAGGCAAGAGGAGCCTAAGGAGATCTGATGACTAAAGGTAACATAGTGTCCTAGATGAGGTCATGGAATAGGAAAAAAAAAAAAAAAAAAAAAATATATATATATATATATATACACACACACACACACCTGTGTAAGCTAAGGAAATCTGAATAAACTGTGGACTTTATTTAATAATAATGTATTAGTACTAGTTCATTGGGCTTCCCTGATAGTTCAATTGGTAAAGAATCCCCCTGTATGTATGGCAAAACCAAAACAATATTGTAAAGTAATTAACCACCAATTAAAATAAATAAATTTATATTTTTAAAAAAAGAAAAGAATTCACCTGCAAAGTAGGAGACCCGGGTTTTATCCCTGGGTTGGGAAGATCCCCTGGAGAAGGTAATGGTTACCCACTCCAGCATTCTTGCCTGAAGAATTCCAAGGATAGAGGAGTCTGGCGGGCTGCAGTTCATGGGGTCACAAAGAGCTAGACACGACTAAGTGGCTATCACTTTTATTATAGTAACTTTATTCATTATAGTCCTAAATTGCTTCCCTTGTGGTTCAGGTGGTAAAAAATCCACCTGCAATGCAGGAGAGCTGGGTTCGATCCCTGAGTTGGGAAGATCCCATGGAGAAGAGATAGGCTACCGGCTCCAGTATTCTTGGGCTTCCCTTGTAGCTCAGCTGAGAAAGAATCCGCCTGCAATGTGGGAGACCTGGGTTCAATCCTTGGGTTGGGAAGATCACATGAAAAAAAGAAAGGCTGCCCACTTCAGTATTCTGGCCTGGAGAATTCCAAGCACAGTATGCAGAATCACAAAGAGTTGGAGACGATTGAGAGACTTTCACTTTCACTTTTTCACTAGTTCATTAATGGTAACAAATGCATCATCCTAATGTAAGATTTTAAAAGGATAATTTGGGTATATGGTATACAGGAATCACCCTTACTATCTACTCTGTGGGAACTCAGTCGTGTCTGACTCTTGGTAACCCTATGGGCTGTAGCCCTGCAAGCTCCTCTCTCCATGGGATTCTTCAGGAAAGAATACTGGAGTTGGCTGCTACATCCTTCTCCAGGGGATCTTCCCAACCCAGGGATCGAACCCATGTTTCTTACATCTCCTGATGTGGCAGGTGGGTTCTTTACCACTAGTGCCACCTGGGAAGCCCACTACATTCTCCATTTTTCTGTAAATCTAAAATGTTCTTTTTTTTTTTTTTTAAGTTCTTAAAAAAATAAAATCTATTTAAAAATAAATATAAATCCTCAAGTTAAATAGCAACTATTTCTCCATGCTGAGAAAAATCCATGGTTACTTAAGTGATGGATTTGAATAAAGACATAAAGATGTGTTTTGCCAGCCACTCAGTGAAAGGCAATGGCACCCCACTCCAGTACTCTTGCCTGGAAAATCCCGTGGACGGAGGAGCCTGGTGGGCTGCAGTCCATGGGGTCGCGAAGAGTCGGACTCGACTGATTGACTTCCCTTTCACTTTTCACTTTCATGCACTGAAGAAGGAAATGGCAACCCACTCCAGTGTTCTTGCCTGGAGAATCCCAGGGACGGGGGAGCCTTGGTGGGCTGCCGTCTATGGGGTCACACAGAGTCGGACACGACTGAAGTGACTTAGCAGCAGCAATGAAAGGATGCCTCCCAACTCCATTGTTCTGTCTCTCATTCTTCTCCTTAGTCTCCTGATGACCTGTATTTGATGCTCTCATTGCAACTTTCTTACCAATCTCTCTGGGATGACTTCTCTTAAACATCTACTTAATTTTGTTCTTGGAAATGGCAACAAAATGTCTTTATTAGTCCCTCAGAACCAGGATCCCCAAGGAATGTATTGTTTCTCAGCACAATTGATCCCAATGTGGCTGTTCTGAAGAGAGAAAAACTATGTTACTTTGGATGTTTAAGAACCTCTAAAAAGTTAATGATATTGCAATGGTAAAGAACACATTTGCCAATGCAGGAGACACAAGAGATGCCACTTTGATTCCTGGGATGAGAAGCTCCCCTGGAGCAGGAAATGACAACCCACTCCAGTATTCCTGCCTGGGAAATCCCATGGACAGAGGAGCCTGGCTGGCTACAGTTCATGGGATCGCAAGAGTCAGACATGACTGAGCAACTGAGCATGTATGTCTGGGTATATGATGGAAGCACAATATTACTTTCTATTCTTGAAGGACCAATAAGGGGATAGAACCCACCTTAAACTCAGAAAAGATTAGAAAAGTGGAAAAGTAAGCAGAGAGTATTTCTTTCTTTTTTTTTTTTTTTTTCAGAGAGCATTTCTTTAAGAAAACTGGATCAACAAATATATGAGTCTGTCTTTTAAAACTCTTTGGGTTAATATTTCCACCTAGACAAAATGTTTAAGGCAAATATAAAAATTAGAAATAATTAATGATATTTGCTGACATTAATACTAGATGAAAGCAAAGTATAAGTTTATTAAAGAGTTTCAGTCTGGATGACTGGAATTATACTGCTCTTGACACAAATAGGCAATTAACATGGAGATTCAGCATTGTGCTTTTTGATCATTTCTCCAAATTGGTCTTTCCACCTTCTTTCAAGATCCTTACTTCTTAAATCCACATTCCTACTTTTTCCAGAATAATCTTCCATAAATGAATTTGAGCTTTTCACATTCCTCAAAAAAATTCTTCAGTGCCTCCTTGAGGACAGATTTTAGTCAAATCTTCTTAAGATAGCACTCTAGGACTTTAGTCACCCAGTGTAAAAATTCTTTCTCACTGTCCTCTTCTAATACTTCAGGCCTTCTGTTCAGTCAACATGAGATCATGCAGCAGAATTTCTGCAATGCAGTTTCTTTAGTCTAGAAGATCTGTCCATTTTTGAAAAATAATTGCTTCTAACATAAAATTGCAAATCAACTATACCTCAATAAAAAGAATTTTAATAAATAAAAAATAACTGCTTTATTGATATATAATTCACAAACCATAAAATTCATCCTTTTTTTTTAAGTTTATTTTATTTTTAAACTTTACAATATTGTATTAGTTTTGCCAAATATCGAAATGAATCTGCCACAGGTATACCCGCGTTCCCCATCCTGAACCCTCCTCCCTCCTCCCTCCCCTACCCTCCCTCTGGGTCGTCCCAGTGCACCAGCCCCAAGCATCCAGTACCGTGCATCGAACCTGGACTGGCGACTCGTTTCATACATGATATTATACATGTTTCAGTGCTATTCTCCCAAATCTCCCCACCCTCTCCCTCTCCCACAGAGTCCAAAAGACTGATCTATACATTGGTGTCTCTTTTGCTGTCACGTACACAGGGTTATTGTTACCATATTTCTAAATTCCATATATATGCGTTAGTATACTATATTGGTGTTTTTCTTTCTGGCTTACTTCACTCTGTATAATAGGTTCCAGTTTCACCCATCTCATTAGAACTGATTCAAATGTATTCTTTTTAATGGCTGAGTAATACTCCATTGTGTATATGTACCACAGCTTTCTTATCCATTCATCTGCTGATGGGCATCTAGGTTGCTTCCATGTCCTGGCTATTATAAACAGTGCTGCGATGAACGTTGGGGTACACGTGTCTCTTTCCCTTCTGGTTTCCTCAGTGTGTATGCCCAGCAGTGAGATTGCTGGATCATAAGGCAGTTCTATTTCCAGTTTTTTAAGGAATCTCCGCACTGTTCTCCAAAGTGGCTGCACTAGTTTGCATTCCCACCAACAGTGTAAGAGAGTTCCCTTTTCTCCACACCCTCTCCAGCATTTATTATTTGTAGACTTTTGGATCGCAGCCATTCTGACTGGCATGAAATGGTACCTCATAGTGGTTTTGATTTGCATTTCTCTGATAATGAGTGATGTTGAGCATCTTTTCATGTGTTTGTTAACCATCTGTATGTCTTCTTTGGAGAAATGTCTATTTAGTTCTTTGGCCCATCTTTTGATTGGGTCATTTATTTTTCTGGAGTTGAGCTGTAGGAGTTGCTTGTATATTTTTGAGATTAGTTGTTTGTCCGTTGCTTCATTTGCTATTATTTTCTCCCATTCTGAAGGCCTTTTCACCTTGCTAATAGTTTCCTTTGTTGTGCAGAAGCTTTTAAGTTTAATTAGGTCCCATTTGTTTATTTTTGCTTTTATTTCCAATATTCTGGGAGGTGGGTCATAGAGTATCCTGCCATGATGTGTGTCGGAGAGTGTTTTGCCTATGTTCTCCTCTAGGAGTTTTATAGTTTCTGGTCTTACGTTTAGATCTTTAATCCATTTTGAGTTTATTTTTGCGTATGGTGTTAGAAAGTGTTCTAGTTTCATTCTTTTACAAGTGGTTGACCAGTTTTCCCAGCACCACTTGTTAAAGAGATTGTCTTCTCTCCATTTTATATTCTTGCCTCCTTTGTCAAAGATAAGGTGTCCATATGTGCATGGATTTATCTCTGGGCTTTCTATTTTGTTCCATTGATCAATATTTCTGTCTTTGTGCCAGTACCATACTGTCTTGATAACTGTGGCTTTGTAATAGAGCCTGAAGTCAGGTAGGTTGATTCCTCCAGTTCCATTCTTCTTTCTCAAGATAGCTTTGGCTATTCGAGGTTTTTTGTATTTCCATACAAATTGTGAAATTATTTGTTCTAGCTCTGTGAAGAATACCGTTGGTAGCTTGATAGGGATTGCATTGAATCTATAAATTGCTTTGGGTAGTATACTCATTTTCACTATATTGATTCTTCCAATCCATGAACATGGTATATTTCTCCATCTATTAGTGTCCTCTTTGATTTCTTTCACCAGTGTTTTATAGTTTTCTATATATAGGTCTTTAGTTTCTTTAGGTAGATATATTCCTAAGTATTTTATTCTTTCCGTTGCAATGATGAATGGAATTGTTTCCTTAATTTCTCTTTCTGTTTTCTCATTATTAGTGTATAGGAATGCAAGGGATTTCTGTGTGTTGATTTTATATCCTGCAACTTTACTATAGTCATTGATTAGTTCTAGTAATTTTCTGGTGAAGTCTTTAGGGTTTTCTATGTAAAGGATCATGTCATCTGCAAACAGTGAGAGTTTTACTTCTTCTTTTCCAATTTGGATTCCTTTTATTTCTTTTTCTGCTCTGATTGCTGTGGCCTAAACTTCCAAAACTATGTTGAATAGTAATGGTGAAAGTGGGCACCCTTGTCTTGTCCCTGACTTTAGAGGAAATGCTTTCAATTTTTCACCATTGAGGATAATGTTTGCTGTGGGTTTGTCATATATAGCTTTTATTATGTTGAGGTATGTTCCTTCTATTCCTGCTTTCTGGAGAGTTTTTATCATAAATGGATGTTGAATATTGTCAAAGGCTTTCTCTGCATCTATTGAGATAATCATATGGTTTTTGTTTTTCAATTTGTTAATGTGGTGTATAACATTGATTGATTTGCGGATATTGAAGAATGCTTGCATCCCTGGGATAAAGCCCACTTGGTCATGGTGTATGATCTTTTTAATGTGTTGTTGGATTCTGATTGCTAGAATTTTGTTAAGGATTTTTGCATCTATGTTCATCAGTGATATTGGCCTGTAGTTTTCTTTTTTTGTGGCATCTTTGTCAGGTTTTAGTATTAGGGTGATGGTGGCCTCATAGAATGAGTTTGGAAGTTTTCCTTCCTCTGCAATTTTCTGGAAGAGTTTGAGTAGGATAGGTGTTAGCTCTTCTCTAAATTTTTGGTAGAATTCAGCTGTGAAGCCGTCTGGACCTGGGCTTTTGTTTGCTGGAAGATTTCTGATTACAGTTTCAATTTCCGTGCTTGTGATGTGTCTGTTAAGATTTTCTATTTCTTCCTGGTTCAGTTTTGGAAAGTTGTACTTTTCTAAGAATTTGTCCATTTCTTCCACGTTGTCCATTGTATTGGCATATAATTGTTGATAGTAGTCTCCTTTGAACCTTTGTATTTCTGTGTTGTCTGTTGTGATCTCTCCATTTTCGTTTCTAATTTTATTGATTTGATTTTTCTCCCTTTGTTTCTTGATGAGTCTGGCTAATGGTTTGTCAATTTTATTTATCCTTTCCAAGAACCAGCTTTTGGCTTTGTTGATTTTTGCTATGGTCTCTTTTGTTTCTTTTGCATTTATTTCTGCCCTAATTTTTAAGATTTCTTTCCTTCTACTAACCCTGGGGTTTTTCATTTCTTCCTTTTCTAGTTGCTTTAGGTGTAGGGTTAGGTTATTTATTTGACTTTTTTCTTGTTTCTTTAGGTATGCCTGTATTGCTATGAACTTTCCCCTTAGGACTGCTTTTAAAGTGTCCCACAGGTTTTGAGTTGTTGTGTTTTCATTTTCATTAGTTTCTATGCAAATTTTGATTTCTTTTTTGAATTCTTCTGTGATTTGTTGGTTATTCAGCAGGATGTTGTTCATCCTCCATATGTTGGAATTTTTAATAGTTTTTCTTCTGTAATTGAGATCTAATCTTACTGCATTGTGGTCAGAAAAGATGCTTGGAATGATTTCTATTTTTTTGAATTTACCAAGGCTAGATTTATGGCCCAGGATGTGATCTATCCTGGAGAAGGTTCCATGTGCTCTTGAGAAAAAGGTGAAATTCATTGTTTTGGGGATGAAATGTCCTCTAGATATCAATTAAGTCTAACTGGTATATTGTATCTTTTAATGTTTGTGTTTCCTTGTTAATTTTCTGTTTAGTTGATCTATCCATAGGTGTGAGTGGGGTATTAAAGTCTCCCACTATTATTGTGTTATTGTTAATTTCTCCTTTCATACTTGTTAGCATTTGTCTTACATATTGCGGTGCTCCCGTGTTGGGTGCATATATATTTATAATTGTTATATCTTCTTCTTGGATTGATCCTTTGATCATTAGGTAGTGACCATCTTTGTCTCTTTTCACAGCCTTTGTTTTAAAGTCTATTTTATCTGATATGAGTATTGCTACTCCTGCTTTCTTTTGGCCCCTATTTGCATGGAAAATCTTTTTCCAGCCCTTCACTTTCAGTCTGTATGTGTCCCCTGTTTTGAGGTGGGTCTCTTGTAGACAACATATATAGGGGTCTTGTTTTTGTATCCATTCAGCCAGTCTTTGTCTTTTGGTTGGGGCATTCAACCCATTTACATTTAAGGTAATTACTGATAAGTATGATCCCGTTGCCATTTACTTTATTGTTTTGGGTTTGAGTTTATACACTGTTTTTGTGTTTCCTGTCTAGAGAATATCCTTTAGTATTTGTTGGAGAGCTGGTTTGGTGGTGCTGAATTCTCTCAGCTTTTGCTTGTCTGAGAAGCTTTTGATTTCTCCTTCATATTTGAATTAGATCCTTGCTGGGTACAATAATCTGGGCTGTAGGTTATTTTCTTTCATCACTTTAAGTATGTCTTGCCATTCCCTCCTGGCCTAAAGAGTTTCTACTAAAAGATCAGCTGTTATCCTTATGGGAATCCCCTTGTGTGTTATTTGTTGTTTTTCCCTTGCTGCTTTTAATATTTGTTCTTTGTGTTTGATCTTTGTTAATTTGATTAATATGTGTCTTGGGGTGTTTCGCCTTGGGTTTATCCTGTTTGGGACTCTCTGGGTTTCTTGGACTTGGGTGATTATTTCCTTCCCCATTTTAGGGAAGTTTTCAACTATTATCTCCTCAAGTATTTTCTCATGGTCTTTCTTTTTGTCTTCTTCTTCTGGGACCCCTATGATTCGAATGTTGTAGCATTTAGTATTGTCCTGGAGGTCTCTGAGATTGTCCTCATTTCTTTTAATTCGTTTTTCTTTTATCCTCTCTGATTCATTTATTTCTACCATTCTATCTTGTAATTCACTAATCCTATCTTCTGCCTCTGTTATTCTACTATTTGTTGCCTCCAGAGTGTTTTTAATTTCATTTATTGCATTATTCATTTTATATTGACTCTCTTTTATTTCTTCTAGGTCCTTGTTAAACCTTTCTTGCATCTTCTCAATCTTTGTCTCCAAGTTATTTATCTGTGATTCCATTTTGATTTCAAGATTTTGGATCAATTTCACTATCATTATTCGAAATTCTTTATCAGGTAGATTCCCTATCTCTTCCTCTTTTGATTGGTTTGGTGGGCTTTTATCCTGTTCCTTTATCTGCTGGGTATTCCTCTGTCTCTTCATCTTGTTTAAATTGCCGAGTTTGGGGTGTCCTTTCTGTATTGTGGCAGTTTGTGGAGTTCTCTTTATCGTGGCGTTTCCTCGCTCTGTGTGGGTTTGTACAGGTGGCTTGTCAAGTTTCTTGGTTAGGGAAGCTTGTGTCGATGTTCTTGGTGAGTGGAGCTGTATTTCTTCTCTCTCCTTTCAAAGACTTGGGTTGCTTTTCTGGGTGCCTGATGTCCTCTGCTGGCTTTCAGAAGTTGTTTTGTGGAATTTACTCGGCATTTAAATGTTCTTTTGATGAATTTGTGGGGGAGAAAGTGTTCTCCCCATCCTACTCCTCCACCATCTTAGCTCCCCCTGCCAAAATTCATCCTTTTTTAATTGAATGAAAGATTCTTTAAATTCTATAGTGCTTTACAATTTTCAAAAATTCCACAAATATGCTTTCATATAATCCTGTAATAACCTTTCTTTTCCCTTTCCCTCTCCTTACTGGTAACCACTAGTTTGCACTCTATATTGCAGAAGTAGAAAACAAGCTTATGGCTCTACCAGGGTGAAAAAGGAGTAGGGCTAAATTGGGAGGCTGTCATTGACATATATACCTTACTATATTGGAATGCAAAAGTAGGAAGTCAAGAAACACCTGGAGTAACAGGCAAATTTGGCCTTGGAATACAGAATGAAGCAGGGCAAAGGCTAATAGAGTTTTGCCAAGAAAATGCACTGATCATAACAAACACCCTCTACCAAAAACACAAGAGAAGACTCTATACATGGACATCACCAGATGGTCAACACCAAAATCAGATTGATTATATTCTTTGCAGCCAAAGATGGAGAAGCTCTACACAGTCAGCAAAAACAAGACCAGGAGCTGACTGTGACTCAGATCATGAACTCCTTATTGCCAAATTCAGACTTAAATTGAAGAAAGTAGGGAAAACCACTAGACCATTCAGGTATGTCCTAAATCAAATCCCTTTATGATTATACAGTGGAAGTGAGAAATAGATTTAAGGGCCTAGATCTGATCGATAGAGTGCCTGATGAACTATGGAATGAGGTTTGTGACATTGTTCAGGAGACAGGGATCAAGAACATTCCCATAGAAAAGAAATGCAAAAAAGCAAAATGGCTGTCTGGGGAGGCCTTACAAATAGCTGTGAAAAGAAGAGAAGCGAAAAGCAAAGGAGAAAAGGAAAGATATAAACATCTGAATGCAGAGTTCCAAAGAATAGCAAGAAGAGATAAGAAAGCCTTCTTCAGTGATCAATGCAAAGAAAGAGAGGAAAACAACAGAATGGGAAAGACTAGAGATCTCTTCAAGAACATCAGAGATACCAAAGGAACATTTCATGCAAAGATGATCTCGATAAAGGACAAAATGGTATGGACCTAACAGAAGCAGAAGATATTAAGAAGAGATGGCAAGAATACACAGAATAACTGCACAAAAAAGATCTTCATGACCCAGATAATCACGATGGTGTGATCACTGACCTAGAGCCAGATATCCTGGAATATGAAGTCAAGTGGGCCTTAGAAAGCATCACTATGAACAAAGCTAGTGGAGGTGATGGAATTCCAGTTGAGTTCTTGCAAATCCTGAAAGATGATGCTGTGAAAGTGCTGCCCTCAATATGTCAGCACATTTGGAAAACTCAGCAGTGGCCACAGGACTGGAAAAGGTCAGTTTTCATTCCAATCCCAAAGAAAGGCAATGCCAAAGAATGCTCAAACTACTGCACAATTGCACTCATCTCACACGCTAGTAAAGTAATGCTCAAAATTCTCCAAGCCAGGCTTCAGCAATATGTGAACCGTGAACTTCCTGATATTCAAGCTGGTTTTAGAAAAGGCAGAGAAACCAGAGATCAAATTGCCAACATCCGCTGGATCATCAAAAAAGCAAGAGAATTCCAGAAAAATATCTCTTTCTGCTTTATTGACTATGCCAAAGCCTTTGACTGTGTGGATCACAATAAACTGTGGAAAATTCTGAAAGAGATGGGAATACCTGACCACCTGATCTACCTCTTGAGAAAATTGTATGCAGGTCAGGAAGCAACAGTTAGAACTGGACATGGAACAACAGACTGGTTCCAAATAGGAAAAGGAGTTCATCAAGGCTGTATATTGTCACCCTGTTTATTTAACTTATATGCAGAGTACATCATGAGAAATGCTGGACTGGAAGAAACACAAGCTGGAATCAAGATTGCCAAGAGAAATATCAAAAACCTCAGATATGCAGATGACACCACCCTTATGGCAGAAAGTGAAGAGGAACTCAAAAGCCTCTTGATGAAAGTGAAAGTGGAGAGTGAAAAAGTTGGCTTAAAGCTCAACATTCAGAAAACGAAGATCATGGCATCCGGTCCCACCACTTCATGGGAAATAGATGGGGAAACAGTGGAAACAGTGTCAGACTTTATTTTTCAGGGCTCCAAAATCACTGCATATGTTGACTGCAGCCATGAAATTAAAAGACTCTTACTCCTTGGAAGGAAAGTTATGACCAACCTAGACAGCATATTCAAAAGCAGAGACATTACTTTGCCAACAAAGGTTCGTCAAGTCAAGGCTATGGTTTTTCCTGTGGTCATGTATGGATGTGAGAGTTGGACTGTGAAGAAGGCTGAGCCCCAAAGAATTGGTGCTTTTGAACTGTGGTGTTGGAGAAGACTCTTGAGAGTCCCTTGGACTGCAAGGAGATCCAACCAGTCCATTCTAAAGGGGATCAGCCCTGGGATTTCCTTGGAAGGAATGATGCTAAAGCTGAAACTCCAGTACTTTGGCCACCTCATGCGAAGAGTTGACTCATTGGAAAAGGCTCTGATGCTGGGAGGGATTGGGGGCAGGAGGAGAAGGGGACAACAGAGGATGAGATGGCTGGATAGCATCACTGACTCGATAGACGTGAGTCTGAGTGAACGTCAGGAGTTGGTGATGGACAGGGAGGCCTGGCGTGCTGCAATTCATGGGGTCACAAAGAGTCGGACACGACTGAGCAACTGATCTGATCTGATAAACATAAAGTAGATAACTAATAAGGACCTACTGTAATACACAGGAACCTCTACTCAAAATTCTATAATTGCCTATATGGAAAAAGAATCTTAAAAAGAGTGGATATATGTATGTATATAACTGAGTCACTTTGCTGTACAGCAGAAACTAACACAACATTGTAAATCAACTATGAAAGTGTTAGTCACCCAGTCGTATCTGACTGTTTGCAACCCCAGGGATTCTCGCCCACCAGGATCCTCCATCCATGGGATTTCCCAGGCAAGAATACTAGAGTGGGTTGCATTTCTTTCCCCAGAAGATCTTCCCAACTCAGGGATCGAACACAGGGTCTCCTGTGTCTCCTGCATTGACAGGTGGATTGTTTGCCATCTGAGTCACCAGCGAAGCCATAAATAAATCAGTCTGGCTTCCCTCAGGGAATTCTGAGCAGCTTCTCTCCTAAATTCATCTGAACTATCTCTAGGCCATGTGGAGAGAATCAAGTCTTTTGACTTCTCATCTGATTCTTTTTGTTTTGCAGATGACCTGTCATGGCATCTTCCTTTCTCCAAAGACACACCTCCCCCTGATATATGATGAAAACTTTTATTTCAAAGAATTTCTTCAAGTTCAATACACTGTAGATTAATTAGTGACTTTTAAACCTGGGCTCCCAATGGAACCTTGAGTTTGTTTAGTCTGTTGTTCCCTTCACATCTATGGTGGACTCAGCAGATATAACTAATCCTGTTCTTGTAAATGTAAATTTTAGGAGGAAACCTGTCTCCCTGTTTGAAAAGGCCAAAGTCTCAATTTCTCAAACTGGAGAGAGTTGCAATCAGTTTCCACAGTCTTTCCATCTTCTCAGTTAACCATAATTCAGTTCAGTTCAGTTCAGTCACTCGGTCATGTCTGACTCTGCAACCCCATGAACAGGGAGGCACACCAGGCTTCCCTGTCCATCACCAACTCCTGGAGTTCACCCAAACTCATATGCATTGAGTCGGTGATGCCATCTGACCATCATCCTCTGTTGTCCCCTTCTCCTTCTGCCCTCAATCTTTCCCAGCATCAGGGTCTTTTCAGAATACATGAACATTTTTTCCTACTGATAGAGTGGAACCATAAAACTGAAACGTGTTTCTTTAAAATTTCCTAAAAGAAGAGGTGACTGGAAATTAATAGGCATTGGCTACTGAGGAGAACAGTCTCATAGAATTTTTGTGAAATACTAATGTGAGGTGCACACAAATAATGTGGTGAAGTCTACACTTTCTTGCCTTCAGTCATCCATTCTTGTCTAGCTTTGAGGCACACCAAGGACTTTTGTGATTAAAGTGCACTCAGAAGCCATGAAGGACCATCAAAGAGGTGAGTATAACCAAGCTGATATTTTTATCAGCATAATTAGTTTAGCAGACGACTGTAATTTGGGACAAGCTGCTATAGCAAAAATTATAGGCAAGTCTAACAAGCAAATAAGAGAAACATTACTTTGTAGAGAAAAAAGTGGAAGTTGGAAGGGGTTGTTTCATATGAGAGTCCTTGTAAGGAAAGTGAGTTTATTTTTTTAACTTTATTGAAGTATAGTTGATTTACAATGTTGTGTAGTTTCTTCTGTACAGCAAAGTGACTCTATTATACACGTGTATATTCTTTTACATATTCTTTTCCATTATGATTTGTCAAATGATATTTAGTATAGTTCTCTGTGCTGTAGAGTTGGTCCATTTTTTATCCATTTATCCATAAGTCCATTGTTTATCTACCCTATATATAATAGTTTGCCTCTGCTAACCCCAAATTCCCATTCCTTCCCTCCCTTACCCACTGCCCTTCAGCAACCACAAGTCTGTTCTTGGTAAGGAAAGGAGTTCAATAAATAAATAAGTAATAAGTAAATAAGTATAGTGCAGTAGTTTCCATTGGCTGGGCTTGTTGCTGGGCAAGGAAAATCCTTCCTGTCAGGGTCTGTGATTGATGTCAAGTTGTAGTATGTGAAGGTTCTTCCTTCTGGCCTTCTGCCTCCATTTTAAATGAAGTTTCCTTCAACTTCTTTCACAACATCCTGTTTCCTTCATCCTGTATCATTGCTCTCCTCTGTTGACATATTTGTTTTTGAATAATTAAACTTTACAACTGTGAAGTATAATAAAATTTGTTCTGTAAGTTTGTTGATTTTGACAGATATTCACCACTCAAAACTACTGGACTCAAATTTAGGTACTAAATAACGTTGACAATATTTCAGAAGAAGAATCAACAGATAGTTCTGAGATATTGCCTTGTCCTATGACATGTGACATGATTTTGCACAAGATCTTTGAATAATGTTCATGAGAGGGAGAAGGGTTAAGAACAGAGACTGATGATTTATAGAGAATACAGTCAATAGGAAAAGTTCCAAGAAAGCCCTTTCCTCTCAATCTGATGCACTATCTAAATCTCCAAGCTGAGAATATAATCTTCTTTAATGAGCTTTATATTTTATAACACATTTGTCCCCATGTATGTAAACACATTAGGCTATTGGTCAATGAATATATTAAGTTAGGACATTTCTATGCTACTGCACAGGAGTTTATTAATTTATTTCCCAGATGAAATTGAGATATCAAAAAAGTAGCTACTGACAGGGAAAAATAAGGAAGTTTTCAGGGACCAAAGAATAGTCCAGGGCAAGGTATCATATGAGGCTACCTGAAGCCAGAATCAAAAATAAGAGATAGAATCAGATAGATAAGATGGAAAGACAGTTGGAGGTCAAAGATTTGACCTTGCACATGAAGTCTCCTATGATCAGTCCCTGAGTGACTGTATTACCTAGAATGGCAGTGGCTAGCAGCTAACAAAAGCCATTTCACATCCCCATAATGCCATCTGTAAATCAGGTACATCTGAAAACTCTGCAACTGGACACAGTCCATTCCCTCACTGTGGAGGGCAAAGCTATGTTTCCTTAGACTCAGGGGAAACCCACCTCAAGGCTCTTTGTGGGAAATATTTTACAACAACCAAGTGAAAACCATTCTTGCAAAAAAACTAGTTGGTGTTTACTGGGAGGATCCTGTTCTAAAAGGGAAAAATCAGGAGCCCTGGAGACAGAATACAGATGGGAAACGTTTGAATAGCTAGAGTGTAATTAATCATAGGTTTTAAAGAACAGTTGTCTGCCTACTACTGGTCCCAATTCAGATTCAATTAGTTAACTGACATTTACTTTGGTCAAATAGGCAGAAGTGGCATCATATAAAAGATTGATTCTCGACTTAAAAAAACAGGGGAAATGAGAACATGGAGAAGTCAGTTATCCATGTCCTCCCATCTGCCCAATAATGAAAAGCTATACACAGGTAAAGTGGCAGGAAGTTTCAATGGCAGTATTCTTAAATGTTTAAGAACTGAATCTCTGGAATCAAATTATTTGTCTTCATATCCCCACTTTACCATACCTTTGATGGATGGTAATCTAGATGGATAATTTAGGTTCCCTAATACTTATGAGGAGCTTCATTCAAGGCTCACCAGTAAAGAATCCACCTGCCAACGCAAGAGACACAGTTTCAATCCCTGGGATGGGAAGATCCCTTGGAGAAAGAAATGGTAACCCACTCCAATATTGTTGCCTGGTAAATTCCATGGACAGAGGAGCCTGGCAGACTACAGTTCATGGGGTCACAAAGAGTCGGATACAACTTAGCAACTAAACAACAATACTTACTCCTCATCTTCAAAGTGTAAATTACAATACTACAGCCCGCAGAGAGTTGCTACATTCAGTTCAGTTCAGTCGCTCAGTCATGTCCGATTCTTTGTGACCCCATGAACCACAGCACGCCAGGCCTCCCTGTCCATCACCAACTCCAGGAGTCCACCCAAACCCATGTCCATTGAGTTGGTGATGTCATATAACCATCTTATCCTCTGTCGTCCCCTTCTCCTCCTGCCCTCAATCTTTCCCAGCATCAGGGTCTTTTCCAATGAGTCAGCTCTCCACATCAGGTGGCCAAAGTATTGGAGTTTCAGCTTCAATATCAGTCTTACCAATGAACACCCAGGACTAATCTCCTTTAGGATGGGCTGGTTGGATATCCTTGCAGTCCAAGGGACTCTGAAGAGTCTTCCCCAACACCACAGTTCAAAAGCATCAATTTTTCAGCGCTCAGCTTTCTTTGTAGTCCAATTTTCACATCCATACATAACCACTGGAAAAACCATAGCCTTGACTAGACAGACCTTTGTTGGCAAAGTAATGTCTCTGCTTTTTAATATGCTGTCTAGGTTGGTCATAACTTTTCTTCCAAGGAGTAAGTGTCTTTTAATTTATGGCTGCAGTCAGCATCTGCAGTGATTTTGGAGCCCAAAAAAATAACGTCTGACACTGTTTTTACTGTTTCCCCATCTATTTGCCATGAAGTGATGGGACCGGATGCCATGGTCTTAGTTTTTTGAATGTTGAGCTTTAAACCAACTTTTTCACTCTCCTCTTTCACTTTCATCAAGAGACTCTTCTTCACTTTCTGCCATAAGGGTGGTGTCATCTGCATATCTGAGGTTTTTTATATTTCTCTCAGCAACCTTGATTCCAGCTTGTGCTTCTTCCAGCCCAGCATTTCTCATGACGTACTCTGCATAAA